>NW_024097215.1:1602500-2202500 GCF_016545835.1 Crotalus tigris | reverse complement strand
CTTTTTTCGATACCGTTGTAAGTCGAGGACTGTCTATATACAGATTAGCACTTGTCTGCCCCAGTGTCCATCCATTCAGATTTGTCAGGCCAGAGGAAGAAAGACGAAGACTATGATTTAGCCTAAAAAAGTATCCCCAGTTGAACCACAGCATAAAAAGCACGATTGAACGTTTTCCAAATGCTGTCATGGGCTTGGGTGGGATATATGTGCGACTACCCAAAATTGAAATTCTAAGAATGCATTAAAAATTAGGGCAGCTTCTGTAATTTATGCATGCTTTGGGAGAGACGGGGGGGGGGAGAGCAAGAAATATCTGTTGTCTTTTTGTAGAAGCAATTTTTACAGTGGGAATACAACTGTGAAGACTCCTTCCAAGAATTCAGGAGCCTGTTAGATTGGTGGAAGTTTCGATAAACAGATGAAAAGGAAAGAAGAGCAGAGTCGAAAGAAAATGTTTCCCAGGATAACTGTGATGCCTATCGCAAAACGCCACATTCGCAGCCCTTTCCTTCCATTGAGCGTGTGGATTACCTCATCCTGTGCCTCTCCACCACACTGTGAGGTAGACACACAGTGACATTGTGTGGCATGCTTACCACCAATTAACTGAGCCCTGGTTTACTCCAGCCAATAGTTCACATAACACACCAAACCATAAAGTCACCACATCAGCTGAGTTTTACATGACATGACAGGCTTACAGTCAGGTTAATTTAGAGTTCAGTGTGCCGTGGAATACATTCATTTAATCTGCACGCTGGACCTTTTTAATTATTATTCTAGTTGGCTGAAAATAAAATGTATGACTTTAACAAACCCTTAACCTTCACGAGTAGGACTGAGACTGTTTTTAAGAAGCTTGCTTCCAGCTTCTAGCATTTAAGACATTCAGTTCAAGTTGTCATATCATCATTTTAGCCATTGTCTATCCACTGCAGGATGGAGGCTTCTTCCACATGTTTCCAACTCATTCGGTCCTGAGCTTTCATTTGCCAATTGGGCCCACAATACTTGCTGAGGTTGTGGATCCATCTTGTTTTATGTCTCTTTTGTGGACACTTTTTATCCAGTGGGATCCGTTCTATGACTGCCTTGGTCCACCTGCCATCCGTTCTTCTTGCTATGTGACCAGCCCATTTTCATTTCAATTCTTTTACTCTTTTGACGATATTGTATATTTTTGTTTGTTCTTTAATCCAGGGGTCCCTAATCTTGGCAACTTTAAGACCTGTGGATTTCAACTCCCAGAATCCCCCAGCCAGCAGATCTTTCTATCTTGTCTTGTAATGCCGAGCATGTATATAAAACATACGAAGAACGGCTGCAGGACTTGGGTTTGGCTAGTCTAAAGAAAAGAAGAAGTAGGGGAGACATGATAGCAGTATTCCAGTATTTGAGGGGCTGCCACAAAGAAGAAAGGGTCACATTATTCACCAAAGCACCAGAGGGAAGGACAAGAAACAATGGTTGGAAACTGATCAAAGAGAGAAGCAATCTGGAATTAAGGAGAAACTTCCAGGCAGTGAGGACAATTAACCAGTGGAACAGCTTGCCTCCAGAAATCGTGGGTGCTCCATCCCTGGAGATTTTTCAGAAGAGGCTAGACAGTCATTTGTCTGAGATAGTATAGGTTCTCCTGCTTAAGTGGGGGGCTGGACTAGAAGACCTCCAAGGTTCGTTCCAGCTCTATATTCTAGATCAGTGCTTCTCAACGTTTGTGTGACGGCAACCCCCGTCACACAAACATTCTGCGCATGCGCGGCGCCGCGTGCATGGGGGCGGGGCCCATGCGTGGCGTGCACGCACAGCACCGCCCCCATGCACGATGTGCATGTACGACGGCCCCCATGCGCGATGCGCGTGCATGGCGCCACCCCCATGCGCGGCGCGCATGCGTGGCGCCACCCCCATGCGGGGCGCGCGTGCACGGCGTCGCGAAAAATGGCGGATCGCCACCTTTGGCGACCCCCGAAAAATGGTCGATCGACCCCAAATGGGGTCGCGACCCATAGGACTGAGAACCACTGTTCTCGATACTCTTTTGACGATATTGTATATTTTTGTTTGTACTCTAATCTATGTGCAGGTCTTCCTTTCTTGTCTTGTGATACCGAGCGTGTATCTTTCCACGGCTCTTTGCGCACTCATCAGTGCCATCCACTTGACTGTTTTCTTAGTCTTCCTCTCAACCTCTTCACTCGCCCACTGCGTGTTTGTTCTGCAATTCAGTCCTCATGCATTTTCCGTAGCTGACCAAATCCCTTCAACATATTTTTTCTGCTTCAGCATATTTCTTTCCGACCAAATTGCTTTCACTTTTATATTCAACTTTTATTCACACACAGGCCATTCATTCTTGACTATCTTCTGGTTTCTTAAGTTCTGCATTCCCATTTTTCTGAGTTTGTTAGTCTTAACTCTACCTTGCTCTCTTTGATTAATGGTCTCTGCAAATATCTTTTTCTCATATACACTGTATGCAATATTCTCGTCTTCTAATTTTTGCATTAATCATTTTCTTCTACAGCTTCTTTGTCTTTATCCTTTCATTAAGCAGCCCCTTTACGTTTTTCCTGTTGGCGTAACTCTGCAATTTCTGTGTCACTCTCTAACAATCTGTTTCAAGTAACTTCCCTTTTCTTACATCCTTGTTCATTCTGTAAATGGTCTGTTTGCTAATACTTTTTCAGATAGCATTCATACCATTTCTTCGTGTAACCATTCTACTTTGACTCTAGTTTCTTTCACATTTTTTTCCTCTTTCTTCTATATTTTTCCCCAAGATCTTTTCTTGACATTACAAAAATAATCAGTCCACATTCAGGACGTCTCATCATCCTTCTATCCTTCACTAATTATTTCAGTCATTCAACATAAACAGTCATGCTTTTAGACTCATATTCATTTCTTCACCGTGTGTATTCATTAACAGGTTTATATTTAAATCATCTGTTCAGAAATAATGTGTTAAGCAGATCCTTGCACATTTTTCTTGGTTCTCCCAATAGCCCAAGCAACTTTTTAAAATACTACCTTGTGTTGTTCCAATCTAGCCATTCAAATCACCAAGCAAAATACTTTCCCCTTGACTGCTTTAATTTATAGTGTGCCATAATTGTTCAATTCATCTTTATCATTCACTGAAGTATAAGATGCAACTGTCACCAACAAATAGATTCCTACTTTCATATACATCCATGGCAACTTTGAAACAGCAAATTCTTACTTTCTGATGTTAATTTTAGCCCTTTCATTCATAATGAAACCTGCACTTTCATTTCCTGTCATGTATTCATAAACTTCACAAGATCAGACCCATCTTCATTTACATCAGTTATAATGTTCCCTTTCACTTGGATTCACAGAGAGACACAGAGAGAGAGAGTATATCAGTTTTTCATTCTTTCATTTGTTAATTCATGCAGTTTTCCATTTATTATTCCAAGTCACGGTCTTCTATTTGACATGGACCGCTAGACTTGACAGGGGCCTATTGTGGTTTTGATCACTTGGTGCTTTCACATAATGCTTTTTAGTAACACAAAGAAGGTGTGGGCTAGATTACAAGCCTGAGTTGTATTTGTGTCAGATGGAGCATTCTCTGCTAATGACAGGGACCCTGTGGATCAGGTTCAGTTCATTTTAATCCATATATTTCACAAATGTCACCCAAAGCTGACTTTTACAGCTCATGCGACTCTATGCAAGCTAATGTACCGTTGCTCAGATCACATCAAATTGAAGGTACATGAAGTTTACTGATTCATACAGGTAGCCCTCGACTTGTGACCATAAAAGAGCTTGCCCATTACAATTGTAAGTTGTAACAGTCATAAAGCAGGCCATGACATGATTTAGTTGTTAAGCAAACACATTGTTCGCTATGATGAGTTTTTGCTGAAAGCCAAATGCAATTATCAGTAACAAAGAGTCAAATCTAATAATAGCAGCAAATTCACAGCCTAATTTCCTTCTTGGGGGACCTTGGTAGCAGGGAACTTCCTAAAGACAGAGAGGTAACAGCAATCAGTCAAGGTCCATGTTCCCATGCAGAAGTGAAAATATGTTGTGTATTGTTGCTGATCCCTGCTGGTCTCGCTTCTCCTTGATATAGTTAACTCTTAAGTCCTTTCCAGATGCTCTGGCTATGACATCTGCAAGAAAGTGCATTGCTTCCTGAGTGTACCTTGCCTTTCCCTTAGGATAGTGATGCCCAGTGGGCAAAGAGGGGAATTCTCAACATCCAGCTCGAGAATTCAAATAAAACTCCAGGTTCATTCCATCTCTGAAATCTTACTGTTTATTGAGTACACTGCATGGTAATGTCGATGCAAAACAAACTCTGAGGTTCCAACACCAATTCATAGACTTAAACCAGGGGTAGGCAACCTTGGCTCTTTTATGACTTGTGGACTTCAACTTCTAGAATTCCTGAGCCAGCCATGCTGGCTCAGGAATTCTGGGAGTTGAAGTCCATGAGTCATAAAAGAGCTAAGGTTGCCTACCCCTGACTTAAACAATATGTTTTCTAGCCAAACCTCCAGCGTCTTAACGCAGTCCATATAAACAAGTTCACTTTGTTATGGGAACAGTCTGCTTCAAATCCACACCTGTTATGGTGTCCTTGAAAAGTTTTCAGGCTCTCACAGTCTTCAGTGGAATTGTAGAAGTTTTGTTTCTCTATCTAACCCACTCGAAAATAACACCTCCCCCCTTACTCTAAAAGCAAGTTGAAATGCAGAGGCAGGTGGCTGCCAAAGTTTCATCACTGACAGAAATGTCAAATGTACCACAGGTACTGACTCAGCTGGGCATCTTTGAGAGATTAGTCCGTGGAGTTTTTCACCCAACTCTTCCAAATCTGAAGCCAGCAGTGTACAAAATTGTGTCTCTCCAGCTGGTGCCCACCTATGTAAAGTCCCCAATCCCCAGGAGAATCGTCTTGGAGTTGCAAACTACTGGGCACGGCTGAACAGAATCTTTGCAGGCAGCTCAGCTTCACAGTTTGGGGGCCACCACAGAAAAGGGGTGAACCTGCCTCTTCAAAAGAGAGAACCTGGAACAGACTTTCCGGTTCATCTGGATTTCCAAGCCACACTGACAACTTAATATGTGACCAATCTTTTCTTTCTCGGATTCCAGAAAAACTGGTTGTAGAGCAGAGAGCATTTTTTTTTCCTCTTTCAAGCAAGGATGGCCTTTTCTTCTTCCTTCCATACAGTGGAAAACCCCAGCCATGTAAAACCCCAGTTCCTAAGAAAAGGCATTGCTTTGCCCATGAATCTCCCCCCAGGCAAAAATGGAAGGAATGTGAAGACTCTGGGTGCTATCTCCAAAAGGCAGCATGGCCTTGCAGCTGCATGCTGCACATTCTTCCTTTGAAACCATGCCCGCCCACCGGTTTTCCAAGCAACGTTAGTATAGAGGCCCACTCAAAGGAAATGATGGTCCAACAGACAATCTTGACTGCAAATGAGTGAACGAGTTGCAGTCTCCTGTTTGGCAGATGGTCACATCCATTGCACTCCTCTTGTTTATCTTAGAGATCTTTGAATTGAGGACTTCTGTCACTTCAACCTGTTCAGAAGAACCGCAAATCTCTGTACAGTTCCATTCCATTCCAGTCTTAGTGTTAATTGGCAGCTTTGTGTAAACATAAAGGTTTGCAAGCAAGTGACCATTACTCCATTCTCCCTGAAGAAAATAAATATAAATGCATTTTTATAACTACAAATAAAAGGTATGCTAATTGGCAAGTTATCCGGAAGACACGTTTTCCACACAAGACCTGAGCATCTATAAACATCAGCTTTGGCCCACAAAAAAACAGACAATAGACTGGGAACCGGTCCTAGACACACACCCTGCATAGTCTACCTTTGTGCTGTGAATACGAACTTCTAAGAAAATGTATGAATGAGCAGCTAAAGAAAATGTTGACAGAATGGACCTCAGGAATAAGAGGAACATCTTTCTGCAATTTATAGAACTTAGCAAAAAATTTCCAACTCCCAATAGTTTCATAGAGAATTAAGAAAAGTCCTTCTTTCTGCTCCTTAAATAAAAACACAGATGTGTTTGTCTGTGTGAAGAGATTTGTGCACAACTGTAGCTCTTTTTCCTGAAAGCAATTTCTGAGCTGAGCATGCACTTAGATATTTCTGTTTCACAATGATTTGTTCGCCTTCTCAAGTTTGCACTTCTTATTCTTTTTAACAAAACCAGTCCTGCGAATGCCTAAATTCTGTGCTGCATATGCTCTCATGTTCATATAATGCGCTACAACTCTGCTGGAAAAAAAAAACCCTGAATCTTGGCTATGTTCATGGAACATATTTAGATGTCACAGTGACTGGCTTCATCCTAACTCACTCAATCTAACTCAAACAAACCACAACAGGGTTTTGAGTAGTGTGTGAGTACTCCCCATGTCAGGGATTCTGTGGCATGGGAGGAATTTATTACTCTCCGGGTGATATTATTTTCTAACTTCTGGTTGAACAGTTGTGATTCCCAATGTTTTTCTAAGGCAGTCCACCTTGTCTGGGTGCTAGGATCTCTTGGTCCATGTTCCTTAGTCCTTTTAGGTTTAAGGAGCAGCAAATGTTTGTTTCTGCCAAGAAGCCACACCTTGTTCAAATCTGAGACACCTTGTAGCTCATGAAATGAGTGGCATAGAATATGTGTTGCAAAAATTAACCACTCGTAAGACACAGAACAAAACACTGACCTAGTTTACATATTGCGTGGAGCTAAGGATCAGATGCAGTGAGTTTAATTCAAATGTGCAAAACAATGAATCATGTCAACCCTCATTGGTAGGACCAACGATAGAAGAATGTGGGAGTCATAGTCACTTCTTGAAGACTTTAGATTATCTATCTCAGGGGTAGTCAACCTTGGCTCTTTTATGACTTGTGGACTTCAACTCCCAGAATTCCTGAGCCAGCTGTGACTACTCCTGGTCTATCTCTTCTAAGTGGTAAGTCTTCCCATCATAAGTGAGGAAACGTAGAGAGATCTGTATGGTAGAAACACCTCCTGGCCCTTCCATGATTTCCATCACCTCTTTCCTACTAGATCAGATTATAGCCTGGCATTCCAAATTCACACTGGCAGTAGATTTCAGCCGTAGAAAGAACTGAAGTATTAGGTCCCCATGGATTCAACCTCTCTGCAAATGACAATGTTCTGCCATGGACTTTTCCTTGCTTCTTTGGTGTCATTGGGCCCCTCTGCCAGTCTGACTGATAGCTGTGTTAAAGGTAGTCCACAGAGAATGGTCCACCACATGGAGGTTCTCTCAGTTCAGATCCAGAAGGGTCTTTACATTTCTCTTGCAAAAAACCCCCAGCTGAAGGATTGTTCTACAGAGATCCAATAAAACCAAGAGAGGGCCAGTAAAGAAGGTCAATAAAATCAAGGTACTGTTGATAGATTTAAATGTATTGACCACCCAATGGTGCTGACCCAGGATACTGGGGGTAAGAGCAGAATCAAGGAAAGAGAAGAAAAGATGGCATTGCTACTGTTTGATCCGGTGAGTGAGCGAAGGAGGAGAAAGACGCTGAGAGAGTGTTTGAGTGGCGAGAAGGAAAGCAAGTAATTTGGCATCTACGTGGTCTTGGGAGAAATTAGTTGTGACCGAGAAATAATCTGTATTGCACTGACCTGGTTCACCCACTGCATGAAAGCTATTCTTAACTATGGTTTCCTATATCAGCCACTCTTGAGCAACACGTTGATTTACAAACCACTGCTAGATTCGTGCAAGGCTTTAAACTGAAACTACTCCAGCTTTGGGAGGAAAGCCAAACCAATTACTGCTCAGGTGTGAAAAACATCACCGTTGTAGGGGTAGTCCTCAACATATGACCACAAAGTTTCTGTTGTTAAGCGAGTCCTTGGTTAAGTGAATTTTGCCGCATTTTCCAACCTTTCTTGTCTCAGTTGGTAAGTGAATCCACTGCAGTTGTTCAGTTAGTAACCCGGTTGTTAAGTGAATCTGGCGTCCCCCCTTGACTTTGCTTGTCAGAAGATCGCAAAAGGAGGATCCCATGACCTTGGGACATTGCAACCGTCACAAGTACATGCCAGTTGCCAAGCGTCCATATTTTGATCACGTGACTCTGGGGATGCTGCAACACTCGTAAGCATGAAAAACAGGCATCAGTCACTTTTTTCAGTGCGGTTGTAACGTTGAACGGTCACTAAATACAACTGTTGTAAGTTGAGGACTACCTGTATTTCCAGCCCCTGCGTCTCTCCCTCTCCTCTTTGGCGAAGAGTGGGAGAATCTGCGGTTTGCGAAAAAAGAGCTGAATCTCTGCAGACGCCTTCTTCCAGGGCAGACTTCTCAGGCATTGGAAGGGAGGCTGTAGCCGTCAGCCTTCACCTTGGCTGACCTTTCTCTCCCCATATGTCAGAGCAATGTTACTCAGCAGCCATTCTCCTTGACGCGCTTTCTTCTTTCTTCGGTCAGAACATCGTGGCAGCTCACGTGGGTGGGATGAGAGAGAGGGAGGCTTGGAGGCAGCCTCCAGGCACCCTTCAGAGGCAGGGCTCAACTCTCTGCCCAGGGTCTCCGGAGGACTCCAGTTGCAATTCCCATAATCCAGAGTCAGACTCCCTAGAGGGGAAAAAAAAATAAAATCAAAACTTGATTTTTGGGAGAAGGGTCACAGCATCCTTCCATGTTTTCTTAAATCAGTAACTGACCAAAACATCTTTGCTAAAAACTGCTGATGGCCAGCCTAATTGAACTCACAAATGCTGGGTGAAATTGCCCTGCAGCTTCTCCCTCCTTTGCTGAAGAAATCCTAGTGATGCTAAGTATAAACCAAGGAGAGGTCATTGTTGAGCCTATAAGGGCTGCGATTTTTTTTTTTTTATGCGTGTGTTAAATTTCTATCCTGCCTTTCTTCCTGACATTCAAGGCAGCAGGCATAGCCTTTCCTCTTTTGATGGTTTTTTTCACCCTAACAATCTTCTGAGGTGGGGGGGGGAGGGAGAGAGAGAGAGAGAGCGAGAGCGCAGAACTGGCCAAAAATTACTCTTCCAGGAGGAGGAGGAGGAGGAGGAGAGCTGTGTTGTCCTTGGTGCTCTCTGAGCTTCCTGGTTTTCTTGCAGACGTTTCATTACCCAAACTAAGTAACATCATCAGTGCACTGGTACAAGAGAGTTTGATTAAGTCAAGTGTGCCCAACCTTTTAGCTTGCCCGGATCCCGTTGAGTGATCCCATTGCTATAAAATATATAGCAATAGCACTTAGATTTATATACCACTTCACAGTGCTTTTACAGCCTTCTCCAAGCAGTTTAGGGAGTCTGCATATTGACCCCCACCCCCACCCAGTTCTTCCAAAACCATTACTTGTACTTTTTGGACATCAAGAGGTTGTCTCTTTGCTGGGAGGTGTCCCCTTTTTAAAATAACAATGACAGTGTCATCACACAGAACAATGCTCCAAAGGAAGGGTGGATTTTTCCCTCCAAGATAATTCACCTTTTAAAAAGAGAAGGTTATTTTAAGTTCACAGAAAATGCAGGAAAAAAAATCAGCAGAGGAGTGTCTTTCTTGCTGTCTAATCTTCCTTTTTTTCCGGGGGGGGGGGGGAGGGGTGTTATTTTACCAGCCAAATTATTTTATTTGCCAGCTTGTTCATCATTTGAGACATTAATAAATAACATTGAGCTACAATAATTCCACACGTAGTCACAAGGATTGCTGGGCAATCTGCTTCGTGGGCCTCTGTTTTACATATTGATCATTTTCCCCCCTGGGAACTTAAAGGGTTTTGTACTGTTGGGCCAAAATAATTGTCATTTCTTTGAAAACGGTAACAACTGTGCCTGAATGGTGCTGTTAAGTTCCTAGGGGGGGGAAAGAATCATACTCTCTTAACACACAAAGGGTGTATTGCACCACTTTCACAGGCTTGTTGTGAAGATAAGAGATTACATACATTCATGGCGACAACTAGTTTTAACTGGATTAGTATCAACTATATGCTTTTGACCCACACATATGGCCCATCTGCTCTAAACTGCTGCACCCAAATATTGTATATGCAGTCTCTTAATCTAAATAGCCATGCCTTTAACTTTTCACAATCTTCAAAAATTTGATAGAAATTAGCTTTCCTCAAAAGTGGGTGTTCTAAGGCCAGCCTGGGAAAAATATGGAAACCTGCTTGTTTTCTGCATGTCAGGCAGCTGTTAAGACATACGATCCTCTGTTAGAAAGAAAAAAAAATGACTAGTATCAGATGCAAGCAAAAACAAACTTCAGCCTCTATTGCTTGCTCAGATTTCAACCTTCTTGCTGCTTGATTTGGCGGTTCTTGCTAAAAACGTTATTATTCTTGCTAACACTAACCAGAAAGTAAAGCTAGGAGTAACTAAATGAAAATATATTCAAGTAACAATAAATGTAAATAAAAAGAAAGCTTAGTGACATAAAGCAATGATGTATTGAACACTGGTTCAAGAAAAAAAAATAGTAAAGAATCCAACCTGGATTGGTCACAGGGACCAGAAGCTTAATCTTCTGAGATTTTGGATTCGTGCTGGAGCCCATCCTAAGAGAACTTCTCTCAACTGGAATGTGACACATTCCCTGAGGCTGGGCTCCAGCACTTATATTTGCCTTCATCCCTGAAAAATAGTAAAATTTATATTTTTGAAGAAATGCACAGATTACTTTAAGCAACATGAAGAATTTTAAAGATTAACCAATGTGTTTGGTGCATAAATGGATACAGATTGCAGCCAATCTCATTAGCTGATAAAATGCAAATCTTGAATTATATCCACAGTTAAGATTTAAGAGGACTGTAAATAGTGAGGTAAGGAAAAAAAGAAAGAAATGCCACAGATGATGATAAGAGCCATATTAAAATCTCTTCTGGTTTTCCTGCTGTGAAACTGGAAGAGGAGTCTAAAACTCTTATACATTAGCTGTGCATGCTAATATGTACTGTGGGATCCAGTAGGAGTTAGTTCTGAGTACACCCACATATTACTGGCTGAATGTACTTAACACAACTCCCTGTTGTTGCTACGGCCCATCAAGTCAACCCTGATTCCTGGAGATTACAGGGACAAGTCTGTGCAGTTTTCTTAGCAATGTTTTTAGAAATGGCTTCCCACTGCCTTTTTCCTAGGAATGACAAGAGAGTAACTGGCCCAAAGTCACCCAGCCAGCTTCCATCCCTAAGGCAGGATTAACAATCTCCCAGTTTCTAATCCCGCATTTTATCCACTATACCAAACTGGCTGTCTTATTTAACAAAGCTAGGTAGGCAGCCTCATTTTAGGTTAGTATATTGTGCAAATCTCATGTGCAGGACGGGATTAGGGGTTCCCTATCTTAGATGAAACCCTGATAATTACATTAAGTGAGTAAACCATAATTAAGTTAAGCATGGGTAAGTATATTGTACAAACGCAGCTGCTCTTCTGAGATTTTTCTCTTTTGAGTTCCCAGAGAATTTTTTTTAAGTGGCAAATAAAGTAATAACCTCGATTAAGAGTGTTTCAAAACTATTTGCCAGTATCTGAAATGGCCCCAACCTGAATGTCTATGGCAGGGATAGGCAACCTTGGCTCTTTTATGACTCGTGGACTTCAACTCCCAGAATTCCTGAGCCAGCCATGCTGAGGGGAAGGGAGAGCTGAGCCATGCTGGCTCAGGAATTCTGGGAGTTGAAGTCCACGAGTCATAAAAGAGCCAAGGTTGCCTACGCTTGGTCTATGGAGATTCTCAATCATCCAGGTGGTCATGGTTGTCCCAAAGGTGCTTTTTCAAAAGACAACTGGATTTCTTTGGTTTTTCCTTTCGTTGTTTTGCTTCTCATCCAAGAAGCTTCTTCAGTCCTTCAGAAGAAGCTTCTTGGATGAGAAGTGAAACATCTTCAAAGAAAAACGAAGAAAGTCCAGTTGCTTTTGAAGAAACACCTTTGAGCCCTACCTCACATTCCCCAAATATTTTTCATTGGGTTGATAGGCTTATTTATTGCATGTCTCCCAGGAATTCAAGGTAGTTTATCGGAGTGGAACTTCCTCCCTTCATTTTTATACTTTCCAGCCTAATAGAACCATAGATTAAGTTACATAAAAGGTTCAGGATTCTATCTATCAGCATAATATCCCTATAAATATGAACTAAACAAGACCAATTTAAATCTACGGACAGGAAGAAAAAGGAAGTTAAGTTTGAAAATAGACCAGATCTGGCTGAGGGTTGTGGAGGAAAATTAATCTCCCTCAATTTCCCCAATGTATTATCCCAGCTGGAAGAGGCAGCTGGATAGTTACTCAGAGGTTGCCAGTTGTCCAGTGAGATCCCTCCTTACCCTTAGTCCTGTATCCCAGGATGTAGACCAGGGGTCTTCAAACTTGGCCCTTTTATGACTTGTGGACTTCAACTCCCAGAATTCCTCAGCCAGCGTGCCTGGCTGAGGAATTCTGGGAGTTGAAATCCACAAGTCATAAAAGGGCCAAGTTTGGTTTGATGTAGACTACGCCAACAAGCATACATAGAGATAATATGGAAAGCAGAAACATGTCTAGATAGTGTTACTATTTGTTATCCTGAAGAAAATGTAGAAGACACTGCAACATCTTTGTTACACTGATGAAAATGTAGATGCCACTGCAACAAATATGCTGAAGCAAATATAGATGCCACTGCAACATAGTTGTTACTCTGAAGAAAATATAGATGCCACTGCTGCATATGTTACTTTGAAGAAAATATACATGCCGTTGCTGCTACATATATTACTCTGAAGAAGACGTAGATGCCACTGCTAGTAAATGGGTTGGATAGAGTCCCCAAACCTTGCTCTCTGCTGGTTATCCCAATGTGGCAACTTGTGGGATAGGTTGGAGCGAGATTGCCCCCTGAGGAGTCCCCATGGCTGAGGGTGGACTTGAATGTGGCTTTTCATGCGAATACAACTGTATCTCAAGTGTCCATTATTCTTTACTGGTTTGTTATTACGTGATGCCCATTCCTTTACTGTGGTGATACAGGACTTTCCAGCTTGGTTCATCTTCCAGCACGTGATAACTTCTTGGCCAGAAGTGACTTAAAATTCTGCATTTCCCATGCTTATTAAAGCCACCTTTTCCACAGTAGGTTGACCTGGGCAATACACCGCTTGTTCACACGGCTGGTCTTGTAGTTGGTAGGAGGAATCCCTTCTGCAGTGAAAGCAATTCATATCCCCCCCCCCAGGTGGGAAGCAAGAGAGGCCATTAGTTACACAAGCAATAGGTCTTAATTGCCACCCCTGATTCTTCTCACCTCCTACAGCTCTGCGTTAACTTGTTCCACTTGAGAAAGCAAAAAAAAATATATCTACTCCGAAGGGCTGAATCAAAGCCTAGCCCACGTGTAGGCAGAGGCAAGGGCTCTTAGTCATCTTGAAGCTACTACCTTCTGAAGGAGCAGCCTTCCCAAAGCTTCTTCCCCCATATGCTGTCAGCTGCTTTAGCTGCCCCCAGAAGTGACAGCAGGAACTCAGCTGGGGCCATCTGGTGCCAAGTCACTAGCCCACAAGAAATGAGAGCTGCTAGCTTTAAAGAAGGAGAGAAATTTAATGGAGGAAGAGAAGGAGGAGGAATCTCTTAGTGGGTTGCAATTATAATAGCCATGTGGGATCTCTAGGAGCTTCTAAACACTAATTTCTTTGAAATGGAAATAAAAGCTTTCACTTCCTGTTTTGTTCTGGAGCTTCTCTGCTTGCCAGCATCAGAAAGAGGATGCCAAGCTAGTCCTTTTTGACAGATACCCAAATTCCCCAGAGAACTCCATTTAATAATGGGCATATACTCCAACTCTTAGTGTAGTTTGAACTAAGAATAGTAGCTTACTATTCTTGTCAGAGAAGAGTCGTGTAGTCTATGATAAACAAAGCCCAGTGTTTTCCAATTTGTTTTATGAAAAACACAAGTTTATCCCTTGCAATAATATTTGTTAATCAAAAAAGGAGCTTCCAGATTCCTTCTGAATTTTAGCTGCGTATTCAAGCAAGAATGGTGAGCTCATTGCCTTCTAGGCGTTGCTGTATTACAATCTGCAGTAGCCTCAGCTTGTAGAATAAGTGATGAAAAATGCTGGGAGATGCCAGTTACATGCAGAGATCTTCAGGGTCCTTACCCTGTCCTTATTTTTTATTCACGGTGTGTGTGTGTATGCACACACACACAAATACGCATTCTCTCTCAAGAGCTCTGGGCAGCTGGAGAGAAGATTCTCTATTCAGTGTAGTTCCATAGAGGCAACGTTGGGAGTAGGGTTTGACTGAGAGAGGCTGACTCCAGATGATCTAGTCATCTATGTGGTCTACTAGGGACTTCACCTTGATCTTCCAGAGTGAAATCCAACACTTAAACAGTGCTGGTGCTAAAAGCAAGTGAGGAACACTATCTGCCTGGGCTGACCGGAGATAATGGGAACCAAAGTCCACCATATTGGCATGCACCAAGTCAGGAAAAGCTTTTTCCTCAAAAGATAGGTAGGGCTTGACAGTATGGTGCTGGTGGGAGATTCAAGAGGTGAGGTGCTTTAAGCCAGGGTTGTCCTACCTTGGCAATGTTAAGACATGTGGACTTCAACCCCCCCCCCAAGAGTCCCCAGCCGGCCATTCTAAGAGTTGGTCCACAAGTCTTAAAGTTGCCAAGGTTGGACACCCCTGCTTTAAGCTTAGAAAGGGATAGGAGTTGGCTTACCTTTGCTTTTTCCATAAGTGCTGTGGCAGATCCTTTTTCCTCAAGATTAACTTGAAAGGAAGAGCCTTCTCCAACACCTTGGACAAAAGGAATCACAAGTAGCTACCACCATGTGGCTTCTTTGCATTGCAGCCCATGCTGAACAGAAGTTGCCTCTCTTTCTAAACAATTTCTCCCAGTTGTTAGCTATGTATCATGTTCTTCTGAAATACTTCCCATTACATTCTCAGGGTATCTATGAAGAAAGAAAACCCAAAGCTTTTGAGCAAGTACAAAAACCTGCTTTGTCTAAGCCAGTGGTTCTCAACCTGTGGGTCGGGACCCCATTTGGGGTCAAACGACCATTTCACGGGGGTCGCCAAACAATGCAGTCCGCCATTTTCTTTTCCCCTTTTCCTTAGCTGTGCTACTCCCTTTTATTCTATTGGCTTTTGAAAGCCAATAGAATAGACTCTCTTGAATAGAGTCTAATTCTATTGGCTTTCAAAGCCAATAGGAATTGTCCAGGCTGTCTCTGCCCTGCTGAGCCCACCAAAAGTCCCATTCTGCAAACGGTGCTGCACCAGTTGAGTAGTCCTCAACTTACGACCGGTTGGGGGTCGCGGCATTAAAAAGGTTGAAAACCACTGGTCTAGGCAACTCAAGTTGGTATAAAAATGCATCTAAAAAGTGGAGACAGATTTTCCCCATACCTTCTGTATCAGATAAGCCCAACATGGAATACAGCTGGATTTTCTAAGCACCTTCCCTCTTCTCTTGAAAACACTGAAGAGGATTATTTGGCTGTGAGCCACTCTGATCCTTGCTATGGAAAAAGGAACAAATTTGTAAACTAACAGAAGCAGCACAGGAATATAATGACTTGCTTCATATGTTGTAGTGGGCCAGGTCTGATTTGCCAGCCTCCTTTTTTTGTGCTTCCCAAGTGGGTGGGAGCAAAAATATACAAACCTTTTGCCCTCAGAAAAATGGGGTGGTTAAGCTGTGCAAGTGCTGAAGGCACCAGAGCAGTGATGGCGAACCTTTTAGAGACCGAGTGCCCAAAAACTGGCCCCGCCCTGCTCCACCCCCTGCCCCGCCTCCACCCACCTGCCCGCAGGGCCACTCACTGCCTCCAGGGGCCGCTGCAGATCACCCAGGCAGCCCAGCAGCACCATGGCAGCCACGCCCTCTGGCCGTGTCCCGCAGCATCAACTGTGGGCGATGGAGTGTGAGGGCAGAGTCTTGTCTATGCTGCCTGGCTGCCATGTCCTTGGCTGCGCTGCTCCGTGTGGGCCACACTCGGGGGCGACTCTCCTCCAGGGGGGCTGCTGGTGAGGAGGGGGGTCGCAGGGGAAGGCATGGCTGGGGCAATGACACGTGTGCCCACTGAGAGGGCTCCGAGTGCCACCTCTGGTACCTGTGCCATAGGTTCACCACCACTGCACTAGAGTGAGCATTAAAGGTCTTTGACCCTCCCTAATTTTTGATATTGCAAGAGCAATAGCACTTGGACTTATATACCACTCCATAGTTCTTTATAGCACTCTCTAAGTGGTTTTAGAGAGTCAGCCTATTGTCCCCAACACCCTGGGTCCTCACCACCCTGACCTCGGAAGGATGAAAAGCTGAGTCAACCTTGAGCCCCTCAGGATCGAACTCCTGGCAGTGGGACTGCAGAGTCAGCCTGCAATACTGCATTCTAACCACTGCGCCACCACGGCTTCTAAGTAACTTTAAGTAGGTTACGTTGGGGTAAATCACCCTTGACTGCTTTGCACAACCCCTTAATTGAACCAGGGCAATGCCTGAATCCAAGCAAGGCCAAACTGTTCTTCCCATTTAATTCAAACCAGCTGCTCACCAATCTCCAGAGTGGCTGTCATGATGGTTTTCCAGCTCTGCCGGAAGCTGCTAGAGACCAGACGGGTTCTTCTGCCTAGGAGTCAAAAACTACAACTATCTCATGAGCTTGAGTAGACCGTGAGAGGTGGATCATGGTCACTGGGGTAACTGATCGCAAATCCTGGGTCCCCAGAAACAGCAGAGGAATTAGTTCTCTTTCTAGTTTTGGAGAGGAATGCTGTCCTTGGGATCTCAAGCTGGCTGCTTCCTTTCTGGCAGGCAGGCTGGAGAGCGGTTGCTGTGGCAACCGCAGGGTTACTGCACCACCTTTCCTTATCCTTGGATGTGCCGGATTCCCAAACTGACAGCTTTAAGGATGTCGAATCCCTGGCTGGCTCCCCCTGATCCAGCTGGTGAAGATCCTGATGGCTGTGAAATACAGCCACAATTGAATCCAAAATTTACGTGGTTCAGTGAGACGTTTGTTAAGTGAGTTTTGCCCCCATTTTTTATGACCTTTCTGGCCATAGTTCTTAAAGTGAATCACTGCAGCTGATAAGACGATAACCTGGGTTGTTAAAGGAATCTGGCTTCCCTATTGACTTTGCTTGTCTGCAGGTCACAAAAGGGGATCACGTGGCCCTGGGACACGGCAACGGTCATAAATCTGAACCCGTTGCCAAGCATCTGACTACATGTAGTAGGGAAAATTCTTACACCTTGTCCTTCTCTACCTGGGAAGCTGCCTCTTGCCTTTTTGCACTTCAGAATCATGTCCCAGCTGTCACATTGCCCACACTGTACACGGGCAATAAACTTGAGGAGATGGCTCCAGATGGGTCAGCGATAAAAAAAGCTGATCTGTTGACATGTGCTTGTGTCACGTGCTTGTGTCAGCCGTCCCAATGCCTCCTTCAGAGGCAACTTGAAGGATCACCAGAGATCAATGCTTCTCTCAGAGGGCATCCTGGCTCTGGGGTTCCTTTCGCTCTACGGCACTGCCTCCATTGTCTTTGAGATAATAATAATAATAATAATAATAATAATAATAATAATAAATAGCAGAATAGAAGAGAAAGAACTGGAGAAGATAACAAAATACAAAGACCTACAAATAGAAATAGAAAGACTGTGGCAAAAGCATGCAAGGGTAGTACCAATAGTCATAGGCTCCTTGGGTGCAATCCCAAAACAACTGGGGCACCACTTGAACACCATCGGCATTGACAAATTCGCTATTAGTCAATTGCAAAAGGCGGCCTTATTAGGAACTGCTTCCATCCTGCGACGATATCTGTAATACCATCAAACATCCAGATCTGCCTATCCCAGGTCCTGGGTAAGGACTCGATAGGTAGACAAAATGCCAAATCCAGTCTGAACATCTGGCTGACTGTGTGATGATCAATAATAATAATAATAATAATAATAATAAAGTTGGAAGGGACCTTGGAGGTCATCTAATCCAAATCCCTGCAGGAAACTCTATATCATCTCAGACAAATGGTTGTCCAGTCTCTTCTTAAAAACTTCCAGTGTTGGAGCATTCACCACTTCTGGAGGCAGGTTGTTCCACTGGTTTATTGTTCTCACTGTCAGGAAGTTTCTCCTTAGTTCTAGGTTGCTTCTCTCCTTGATTAGTTTCCATTTGTTGTTCCTTGTCCTGCCTTCAGGTGCTTTGGAGAATAGCTTGATTCCCTCTTCTTTGGGGCAGCCCCTGAGATATTGGAACACTGCTTCTTGAATTGGCCTCCAGCTTTTCAATCTGTCTCTTTTCTATCCAAATTATTAATTCTTGTTAGTTTTTATCTTTCTATCTGGAAAACCCAATAAAGTTATTTCAAAAGAGAAAAAGAGACCAGTCCATCAAGGGAAGATGCAGGCCTTTTCTGTGACCTCTGCACGCTTTCTGACATGCCACCAATGCAAACTCTCACAGACAGATGTTGCCTCAAGAGAGGCATTGCAGAACAGCCTGAGTCAATTTGTCTAGAGATTTTGGACTACTGCCTGTCATTCTTTACCTATTGCCCAGACTGGCTAGACTGAAAGAATTTGGTGTCCTACTGCAGCCAGGGAAGACTCCATCCACTCAATTTAGTCTACATCCTGTATTGTAGAATTGCTGCTTTGTGAGCATTGTGCAAAGGCACCGAGGCTGGTTAAACTCCAAATATGTACAATCCAGAAAGAACACTTTTCTTCTGGCTGTATATATAAGCATCAGTTAAAATCGGATTGTCATATATCTTAGAAATCCTGGGATTGTCCTTTAAAAGAGTGTAATTCTTCATACCTGCTTTGTTGTTGTTGTTAATTGCGAAGTTGTGTCCGACCCATCGCGACCCCATGGACAACGTTCCTCCAGGTCTTCCTGTCCTCTACCATCTTCTGGAGTCCATTTAAGTTCATGCCTCCTGCTTCAGTGACTCCCTCCAGCCACCTCATTCTCTGTCGTCCCCTTCTTCTATTGCCCTCAATCTTTCCCAGCATTAGGCCCTTTTCCAGTGAGTCCTTCCTTCTCATTAGGTGGCCAAAGTATTTGAGTTTCAACTTCTCATACCTGCTTAACTCAGACTAATTGTGTTACCTTTTAGAACAAAGATAAAAGCCCAAATATTTTCAAGACTAAACTTGTTCCTTATACTATTTAGCTGTCATTTTTAAAAATTTCTTCATCAAAAAACAATAATCTGATTTCTTATAGTTAATAGCCAGTAGCTATACTTTATAAAAATCCTAACTTTTTCAGTAGTTAGGATTTGGTAGTTATTGTAAGTTATCCTCCTGTTCATGATAAATAGAAAAGTTATGTAATTTCTCCCATAGCAATTAGTGAGACAAATGTCAGCTTTTTCTGTCCTAGAACATTCTGATTTTTTCCATGAGAGGTAATAACACTTGCTGTGCTCTGAGCATTTGTTTTGGTTGAAGTCCCCTGTAGAACTAAAAGTATTTAACGCAATACATTATAAAGTTAATGTTTGGTCCCATAAAAGATATAGTCTTTCATCTGTGCTAAGAATCTGCTGCCATCTAGTGCATCATTAAAACGGAATACATATAATTATCTGAGGATCTGGTCTGCTTCAATATAATACTTTAGCACTTCTTTAAAGAGGTTTTCGGGCTAACCACTTGACAGAAAGAAGATATCCTTTCAGGTCTAAACATTTTCCAAAAGTTAAGTACCCATTAATTTGGGTACTGTAGCCCAAATTAATGCATTATTCTTGCAAGGGGGGGGGGAAACCAAATTTTCCCTAAACCAGATGCCTTTAGAACATCTGAGGCAGACTTTCTATGAGTTCCAGCTTTTGGAAAACATGAGGATGATGGGAGTGCCTGCCACTCATGAAAATGCAGTTGCATGCATGCTCACTTAACCATTGCTTGTTTGGCCTGGTTCCCAACAACCGTTGCCTGGTACTGGGCCCTGAAAATATTTGGGCTTTTATCTTTGTTCTAAAAGACAACACTATTAGTCTGAGTTAAATAGGTATGAAGAATTTGGAACCCCTGATATAGACCAAATCATCCATAGACCCCCATTTTGGGAAAGGCTGGCCTCATGGAAACTGATAAATAAATGGAACATGCCCACTGGGAGCTCCTGGCAATAAAATCCAACTTCTCCAGAGATAGAAGACCATTATACTGCTTTGATGCAACTGACAAGATACGAAATACAAAAACATGGGTACATTATATTACATAATATCACCAAGTCAGTCTTCTTTCTTCTGCGAGTTTTCCAGATGTTGGACTACAAGCTTCCAGAATTCTTAGCTGCTGACCATGCTGGCTATCAATCTCTATGTTCCTTTGAAGGCCAGTGGCATAGGAAAAATCAGAAATCATCTGGTAGCATCTTTCCAGAATAAAGGTATATTTTTAAAAAGCATAGGTTTCCTGAATCGTAGCTTACTTCGGCAGATAGCAGACTATTTTGTTAGTCTGAAAAGATACTAACAGATTTATGATTTGGGGGGGGGTACCATAATTCTTTCTGCAACATAAAGTCGCTCCAAATCTACATATTCAAAACAGCTGTTCTTGACAAGAGACCCACTGATAAAATGCACGGGGAACTGAATGCAGTCCTTTATTCCTTCAGTTACATAAGAGAACCTACTGAGATGTCATTTCAGGGTCATCACTTACAAGGTGCATATGCTATTTCATGATGTGATAACGGTGGCAAATTCTGTCCTCATAAGCTATCCTGCATGCACACAGCTCAGCTTGACACTGTTGCTTTGTTCTCTGCTCTTGCTGGATTAAGACTTAAAAAAAACGCACGTGCAATCTTCGCAAACTCACTTGGCAGGTTGGTAAAGACGCCTTCAAATGGAGGAAGGAAAAAAAAAAAGATGCTAAGAAAGTGACCCATATAGGAAATCCCCAAGTGAGACAAGACTTAAAAGTCCAGATTTTGCCAAGCTTCTCACTTTCAGAGAACACAGTAGCGCAAATGCAGCATTAAGTCTGGACTGGACTTTAACACGAACGCAATGGAATGATTAAGGTGATCATGTGAAGAAGAAAGAAATGTGAAGTGTTCTCGGCTTCTCCTCAGTCACATCAAACACAATATAATCAAGAACCTGCATATAAATAAAAGGTCAAGAATCTTTGAAGATCAATATACAACTTACCACTGCTCCCGCATCTCGGCCAGGGACAAACCGAACCATTCTCTATTTGCAAAGGGAACACATTTTTGATTTTTTTTCCAATCTGCAAACCCCACTGGAGGGCCAGCCCACATATTTGTTTAAATGTATTTTGTTTGCTTTACTTAGCAATTGTGCAGTCTCCCGAGGGGTGGGCAAAGCACAGATAAAGTGTGCATCTTCTTCTTGTGCTGCATTCCAAGCAAAAATAATCTTGCTGGAAGTATCCAAGCCTTTTTGCTCAAGCAGCTGCAGAAACCCTTTCTCCGGCAATTTTCATCTTAACAGATTACAGTAATATGTTTTGCCAAAAGATTAAACAAAACCAGTGGTTTTCAGCAGCTGAAGATTATGATCTATTTGCTGATACTTGTATATGATCACAAGAAGCACCACTTTAAATTTCCTGACACGGGAAAGGGAGAAAATGCCAATTAAATTAGTTTTGTTGTCAAAACTAGCCTATTTATAAGCCTGTGTTAATTTTTTTTTTCAATACCGAGGACACATTATCAACAGTAGCATCAATTATTGTAGTCCTAGTTTGCATCAAACTGTATCATAATGTATTAGTGCCAATTTGCACAATGATAGATGAAATTCATGCCTATTATGAATTTTCTTTCTTAAGTAATTTTCTGTGCTCGGTAAGCTACAGAGCAGGGGTACTCAACCTTGGCTCTTTTATGACTCATGGACTTCAATTCCCAGAGGTCCTGGGAATTGAGTCATAAAAGAGCCAAGATTGACTTCCCCTGCTATAGAGCATTGCAGAAAGGCAGAATATTGGATTTGCAGAAACCTGAAATTCATCCCATTAAAGGCTCGGACTCCATTAAACAAGGTAGGTAAATGAGCCTCTTTGGCAACCCAAATCTTCCATCAATGAAATAGCTGCTTTGAGACACAGTTCCTTTGCTTTATGGTTACAGCTAGCTACAATTCTTTTGATGACAATTCATGGGATAAGTTGTTGTACACTTCTAGCTTTTTACAATAGTTCTGATTAAGGATTACGGACTGTGAGTGACATTTCTGGACTTTTTAAAAAGAGGCACACTAGCTTTAAGAGAAGTACAATTTAACATCCATACTGAATGGGTAGCAAGTCTGCTTCTTTGGGCAATTAAAATACAGTCCTTATGTACAAGGACACCTTCAGAATGTTGCAAGTGCTTTCAGCCACATTGTTTGGAGATGAGCGGATTTCCAGTGCAGAATCAAGAGGGTGCTTTATACACCAGCTGGGACATGTCACTAATCTACCATACTGCCTTCCCTGCTCACAGCACTGAGCCTGCAAAGTTATGGTCTGAACAGCTCCTTACTGCTCCATTCTACTTGGCCAGAAAGGTGGATCAGGCTGTCCTGATCTGAGTAAATCAGACAACTAAGCCAGCTGGACACACTTTAAGCCAGAAGATCAGGCTTTATTTATAAGCCAGACACATCTCAGTTTGATTTTATTTTAAAACCAAAATAAATAAATCAGGCTGGGAGGTGACAGGGAGATCCAGAACGGAGCTGGCCCAGAACAGGCAAACCTCCTCCCTCACCAGTCTAAGTTTTGGCAAAGGCTAGCCACACCGGCATTTTTATTTCCTTTCTCCTTTTGCAGAGCCAAAAGAGCACACACTGCACCATCGCTTGCAGAAACCATACAACCACAGCCTTGAAAGTCTAGGTGTCTCAATGTAGGAATTGCTTGGAATGTGCTGTTTGCGCTAGCAAAGCAACACAGATGCATAAAGACTTTATTCATTGGGTAGCTCACTCTCTCTGTGTGGCTGACAGCCCACACAAGGAGTGGCATGACTTTTTGGGCCATGCCCAGAATTTAGCCAGATGGAACCCTTATTGAACATATAGCACTGAAGGCAGCAACCAGGAAGTTTCTTAGGGCTGTGCATGGTCTGAAAATGATTCGGATGTGCTCTGGAACCGGCAAGAACACAGCTCTTCTCTGGGGTTCCTTAAACTCACCTATCTTTTTTTTTTCCAGAGGTCTTATGAAAGCTTAAAAAACAGGCATCCAACTCACTGAGGATAATACTCCTCTTAAAGAAGTCACATCTTTGTCTCAAGCTTGTATGTGGACGCTTGAAAAAGACATGAAGGCTTAATGAACAGCAGCAAGTCACTGTCCTTGTGCAAGTTCTGAAGCATTTCTTGCAAATGATTTTCAAGACATGCACAGTCTTGGTGTATGTGTGTCTTTTTGGAGGTATGGACCTCTGATGTGGCATAGAGCGTGCCATTTAGAAGCTCAGATCAAAGCAGAACACAGAATGAAGAAAGCAAAAGCAAAAAGTCAAGCCCACTGAATGCAGGAGAGCATCTATCTTGAGCACCTTTGGCTAAGAACGTCTTCTGCTGTTGTCCTGGGTCAAAGCAGTGACAGGCAACAGCAGTTACCTGGAAGCCACTACCAGTTCTTGAATGGGTAAAAGGAGCTTAACAGCAGCAGCTGTCCCTGCCACAAAGGACATGTGAGCTTGCATTGCCCAGTGATGGTTCTTGAGCTCTGGACTTCAGGTGGATGAGAGGGAACACTGACACAAGAAAAGCCAATCTAAATTTTCCATTGTGTGCTTCAATTACGAAGTAGAAATTTTCACGTTTAGGTGGAATCTCTTCAGTGCTTTTAGAATGCCACTACCTTAAGAATCTTGTTTTAGATAGAAAAAGATGTGCTGAAAAGCCAAGGAAACTCAGCGCCTGGGAAACCTCCAAAAAGACACAAGACAGGAACCAATCAAATTGAGGACATTCACAGAATGGATGTTGGGAACTACTTCCCAACTTTTTTGATTTAAGCCGTCAACTGTAATTGATTTCGCCCATCAGAAATGACGTGGCAATGCCCAGTGGCATGAAGTGTACAGTAAAAAGACCATATGAGTTGTTTCCCCAATCAGAAGGGCACACAATCTAACCTCTGCTTACAGTTTATGCCCGTAATACGTAAAGTATCTTAAGTATAAGTATTTCAGCAAATAACGTGTGTGTATGTGTGTGTATTCATCTATGTATCCATATGCACAGAAAACCATGTGCATGATAGAAACATGGCTGAAAACTTACTCTTCAAATTAAAGTATTACACAGGCCAAAAGTGGACTTTCAGACTTTTTAAAATCTGTCACTCCCACATACACAAGTACTCCTTAAAATATAGTTATGCTCCTAGGTAAATGCTGTGAAAGAATTATATCTTCTAGATTAAATGAGTGTAAAATCAAGGTTACACACTTTTGCCTAAAATCTGCGGGTAAATGGATGTTCTGAATATAGAGGGGGGGGGGAGATTTCTGCTCAAGAGATAGAACAGAATCTCTAATTAAGCAACTTTTACTGGTGTATAGAATTACAAAGCAAAGAGAGAGCTAAGCATCTATACAGTTTCTTAGCAGGGACGTGAGAACTCAATGAATTTTCAGAACTTTTAGGTGTGCTCTTTTCTAGATACAGAGTCAGAGCGAAAAGCTGGGCGATGCTGAAGACCCTTATAGTTATGGCCATGGTGGGGCATATAAAAAAAAAGTGTGTTAGATGCCAATATTCAAACAGGTCCTCCTCCAGGATGTGATTTGAATTAGTGAGAGTTACAATTTGGTTAAAACAAGCATCTGAGTCTGTGCCTTGCAGATTGTTCTGCTTCCTTCATGAAAAGAAACAAGATTTCCATAAAATATCCTCAAAGAAGTAGTCTAGTGGAAGACAATGCTAATTGTTAAATAACAGCAGTAAAACAGTGTGTGCCCAGGATTTTCAGTGTCAGAAATGTGGGATATAACTGAATGGAGATACTGTCACCGAAAGCAAGGGCTATACCAGATCACACACACCTTGAGTACAATGGGGGATGAAAATCATAATTTGTCGCAAAGCAGTGCCAGCTCCAGATTAATTTTGGGATTGCAGTCAAGAATTAGGCATTAACTAGAAGCCACCATACCTTCCACCACAAAAGGCCAATATTAACCCCTTCAAAGCTCTCCTCCCGGAGCAGTGGGGCAAGGTAAGCCCCAGGGGTTTGTGCAGGAGTGAACCCACACTGCTCCAGAAGATCTGAGCTGTAGCAACACTCAGAAACCTTAACACAAATACCCAGACAGGGATTGTTGATGGGGCACTTCTTTTAACAGCAGGAAGAGGTTAATAACAGGCTCCTTAAGTTAGTTTACAAGGTCTAGTAGTTAAGGACACAGAAAGGAAGTGATAGATAGAAACACCACAAACACAGGATGCTGGGACAGAACGAGGTCCAGGTGTCTCTAAGACAAGCCCTTGAAAGAGTCGAGGTTGAAGGCGGTGTCCAGCAAGCGTTGCAGTTCGGTCAAGTGATTCTTTTTGTTGCCTGTCGCCGGGGCAGCAGCTGGTTCTCGGCCAGCATACCTGGAGGGAGAAAAGCAGAAGCACAATTTGCTTACTTGCAATTGCCGCTCGTGGCTCTTTATTTATTTATTTAGTATATAGCATATCATTAATGGACTAGCAATCTATACAAATAAAAATGTAAATGTTCGTTTGTTCAAAATCTTAAATCTCCGAAAGTTCTTCACCAATTGCTTTGAAATTTTGACACAATGTTGCATTTGAATACGTGCGTGTTTTTATATACCTAAATTATATAGATGTCACACCTGTGACAGGTAAAACATGCTTTTTTTGAAAAATAGCGCCATCTGATGGACGTAATCTCTATATCTGCACACACAATGGAACAACAAAAAATATTGTATACCCATAAGTATTGTGAAATTAAACATATTACAAACGTGCACTTAACCTAGATTAGTAAAACACAATAAAATCTAAATGTTAAAAAGATCTGTGTTCGAATACCTGTTTTTAGGCCATCTAACCACTGAGCTGCATATATATTAAAAAAATCAGATACTGGACTGGTATATGCCCCTCAGCTTACAGACAGTCACGATGTGATCTATAGTTTGATGTGGGGATCCCCACAGTCAGTCACACTGACAGCAGGATGCCATGTCTCATTTATACCGAGAATCCTGGCAGATGCTGTGTGAGGTTCGAATCCTAATTCAGGATTGTCCATTGCTGATGTGGTAGTTCAAAGTTTGGTGTTTTTTTTTTCTCGTGTGGAGGGGCTATTTGTCTTATGTCTGGGTGTTCAGCAACCCGTTTGTCTTTCTATTAGGAATTAATGTTAAACCGTGCTTAAATTGTTAAATTTGAGTGACACGTACAGGATTTGAGTGGCTGTTGTTGCCCCAAAAAACAAAGGCTGGGCTACTGAGACCCTCTATGTCAGTAGGTTGCTCCTTTTTCTCTTCTGCTCTCACTGGGAATGGACTGATTGTGCCAGAGCAACTGTATAAAACTGTCCCTCTATCAGAGCAGCTGAAGAAGCCCCTTACCACACTGGCTTTGCACGGTCAATGGTTGTGCGGAGTCTAGGCTTCACGTAATCATAATATCCTTGGTTTTTGTGCTCTTCTTGACACCAAACTAGGTCCGCATTGGGGTATTTGTGGAATTCCTTCAGCAGGAGGTCAAAAGGGAACGGCGACAGCTAGAAAGAAAAGGCCTCGGGTTTATTATGAGTGATTTTCAGCTTTATAAACAAATTGCAGTAGGAAAATTGAAAAAAAAAAAAAAGATCAATCTGGTTCACAAGCCCCGTGGGAAAATGGAAAAAACAAGCATTTAATCCATAAGACACTTATACGGTTAAAAAGAAAAAAAAAGGAGGGGGGGTGAGTAATATATCAGAAATTTAAGAAGTTGTTAAGGCCAAGAAAGGACTTTCATTTAGCAATAAATTGGGCCTAATCCAAATATCCTGCAGGCAAAGTCAGATCACTCATACTTTAACCTCCATCTTGGCTCATATGCTAGGAGGAGTGAAGAGAAAATTCATAAGGCCTGCTAAGACATTTGCTGCACAAATATTTTAGGGTTCATGTCAGAACCAGATGTCTGTCAGAAACCTGCAAAGTACTGCAAAAAGCCTGACTCTACTTCAGAACTACACTCCACCAAACAAAACCAGAGGACTAGAATATGCCTGATAATTAAAATTTATTTTTGCCAGCGGAAGACTTAGCCATTTGGAGTAGCAGTTTGGAATTCTTTAACTTCTGGTTTCTAAAATTCTACTGAGTTTTGAAGTACTTATGGTTCAGAGCTCAAAAAGCACATAATACAAAATTGTACAAAATACAGTTCCCACAAAAAGCCCCACCTGCTCTACTCTTGTGATGGCCACAACTGCTTCCATATTCCGCGTCTTCCGCTCTCGAATAAGTTCATAATAAACTTTACCAGTGCAGAAGAGAACTCGTTTAACCTGTTCTGGATTCTGAGCTGCCAGACTAGTGTCTGGGATGATACGCTGGAAATGGGTGCCTGGAAAGCAGTGGAGGTTATTATTTTCGTTATACATCAGTGTGCATCGTAAAACCTGTTCCAAGGAGTTTATAAACCAAGAGGAAGGTGACAAATATGAGGAAGATTACAAAGGACAGAATTAATGGCCGAGTATCTTTTCCAGAAAGACCTGATCTGGTTGTCAGAAACCACACTATGCTTTGATGCCCTGCAATTCAAAGCTTTTGTTAAATGCAAGCAGCAACACAGCACTAATTCCTGCTCATGTCTTTCTTCACAGGAAACTCCAAGTAAAAAGCAAAGTGTTGCGCTGCCTCTCTCGGAGGAGCAAAATCACAAAATTCGTGACCTTAAACCAAGGTCTCAAGCTCTGAGTCAGAAGCAAATGAGAGCTCCAACTAGTTTGCTACACATAAGCTCTTTCCCTGGGTATCGTTTAGTGAGGGTGATAATTTTTTTCGAGCACAGAACCAGAACTAGCACAGGACATCCAAAACAGACTCTGCTCCTAGGAAGGCTAGCAGATCTTTAGGAAGGCTAAAGGCAGAGTTGCCACTGTGGCCTGTGAACTTTCAGAGTTTCCTTGCCCAATGGTTCAGTCACCTCTTCCCTCCTAACAAAGAAGACATTCCCTCCCTAGCCCTGAACCCAAGGCTACTGTACCTGCCAGCATTTCATCAAAGCTGGACCGAGCTTCAGGGTGACGCAACAAGGACTTTGGAGTGAAGACTATCAGCTAAAAAAAAAGAAAAAAAAAGAAAAGAAAGTGGGAGGGAGGGAGGGAGACAGAGGGCCAGGGGAACACAACCCAAATTAATATTGAGGTGTAAGAACTGAAGTGTTCAGAATTTAATTAAAGAACAATAATCCAAAGTTAGTTATTCAAAGGTTCTGTTTTTGAACATCATCAGAACTGCACCCAGAGTTACTAGGAGGGCACTGACCAAAGAGAAACGCCAGGCACACAATCAGATGATGCTATATACCAGGATCAAGTAATTTTTCATACTCATCAGCAAGATATTTAGCAGGAATGCAAAACAATAAAAGTGCTCTCTTCGGTAACAATATCTTTACAGATCCTCTGAAATGTTTGATTTCAATCATTTCTTGAATAAGACTCAAATGGTGGTAAGAGTGAAATCCAAAATGCACACTTGCTGGGATGCTATAGAGCAGGGGTCCCCAACCCCCTATCCATTGACTGGTACTGGGCTGTGGCATGCCAGCAACTGGTCTGCACAAACAAGGAAAGCCCCATCTACAGGTTGCAGGCAGCACACAAAAGCACGCACCCTCCAATCCGTGGAAAAACCTCTCTCCACATAACCGATCCCTGGTGCCCAAAAGGTTGGAGACCTCTGCTATAGAGAACCTAAGTATTTTGGATCTGTGGTTTAGCTTTTGGAATAGTAGTATATTTGAATTATCAAAGTAAAGATAATGCTCTGAAAAGTAAGGAAGCCTCAAGAAAGTAATGAATAGAAGGAATGCCAGCAGATTTCATGGATCCAGGTGAGTGAAGGAAGCTGGCTGAGATGGCTTTAAAATACAGTTATGGAGGATTCTTCTTCCAGCAGCTATGGTGGCTATGCAGGCTTCTTATCTGCAGAAGCTATAAACCTGGATGCCAAGGGGGGGCGGGGAGGGCCATAGTCTTAACTCTGGGCTTCTTGGCTTTCCAAAAGCACTGAGTTAAAGGCTATTGGAATCAGGATGCTGGATTGGATCCATTCTAGCTGTTCCAATCTGCTAACACTGTATAGGTAGTCCTTGATTAACGACTATTAATTCAGTGATCTTTCAAAGTTATGACATTGGACTCTTGGCAGCCTGTCCACATTTACAGTTACAAGGTGCACTTCGACTCTACCCACCTGCCTATCCCTCCTCCCCATCTGTTCTTTTGACTGTCCTGTGCTTTGCCACCCTTGCTGCCCTGCACCCCCACGGCCCTTGCTGCCCACAGCTGATCTTGCATCTTCTTCCACAACGAGGTGCACCCAGTTTGGCCCTTCCTGAAGCAGCTGTAGGCAGCTGCTGGCATGCCTCAGCAGCAGCAGGAGGAAGAAAATGGTGAACGTCAGCTGGGGCAAGGGAAATGCCAGTCAGGCTGACAGGAGTGGTGGCATGGAGGATGGCAGGAGCAGCAGAGGGAACCGGAGCAGCAGGGGCAGTGGAACGCAGGAAGGACGGCGGGGCGGGGGAGAGGTGACAAGAGGGCAGGATGGGAGATGGACAGATGAATGGGAAGAGTTGAAGTGGAATGAGAATGGCGGGGCAGGAGAAGTAGGAGATCCTGGCCTAACAACTGCAACTGGAACCAATAAATTTACCATCTCCAAGCAGTGCAGTCTTGATGTTTCACCTAATGATCACATCTCTTAATAACAGAAATTCTGACCCCAATGGGGGTTGTTAAGCGAGGACTACCTGTATTTGAAACTTCCTTCATTATCTACCACTCAGTTCAACTGCTCTGGAAAAAAAAAAGTATTTTCCATGAGCCAGAAAAACAAGGGCTCCTGGATCATTGGGTTGGAAGATACAATTTAAAACCATGGGCCTGAAAACAGGATAGTAACATTCAGTAAAGTGTATCAGCTGTAACTAGCTAATCGGCCTTTTCAAGGCACGAATGTGTATGTGGCATGGAGTTCAATCAGGAAGTGAAAACATTTCTCCACTGGCTTTTATTGGAAAGAGAACTCCTGACTGGCGAACAGGGTGCTGGAAAAAATGCCAAGGAACAGAACCGGCGGGAAAGTCAGAATCCACCAAGCAAAACAGGCTCCTTGCAAATTAATCTTAAGTTTATAGTTCCCCCATCCAGCAGAGAGTTTTTCTTTGACTAGTTACACGTTCGGAATTGTTTCTCGCAATTTATCCTGAGCTGCTTTCTACTTGACTTCAGGGTCTAATTAAAGCTTGGAGGCTACATGGGGGGAGAACACATGTCCCTCTCTGTACTAAGGAAGTCATTCTTCATACTGACTGGTTTCCGGAAGGGGAGAAGTATCTGTCTCCGCATAACGTGGAAAAAGTTGGCTGGGGTGGAGCAGTTTACGACGATCCAATTGCAGTCGTACAGCTGGCGCACGTCAAAGTCGTCTAGTTTCTGTAGGAAAACAATGACGGAGTTCAGAAAGGGAGAAGAATTGCACGCACGGCCGAAGCCGTCAAAGAACCTGAAAATCAACTGTGAAACACATCTCTGGGACTAGGGAAGGGGGTTCCCCTTAAAAGGTGAGAGGAAGCAAGAGCCGGCTGAAGCAGGGTGGAGTGAGACCCGAATTATGACAGGCCAGACCCTTTGAGGAGGATTTTTTTTTTCTTCGTAAGCACGACGTTTTACAATTCTTGTGTTGCCCATCTCAAACTACGAGCAATCCGGGACACTTTGAAAGAGGTTGGATCAGGGCCTCTCTAGTATTGCTATCTCAGATTGCCTGCCCTGAAGTCAAGCACTGAGGTGATGACGGAGCGTGCAGGGACACATGGACGAGCCATTCGGTTTACAACAAGCTGATACTGGGCGGATCTTCCCAGAAATTCTTCTTGGCCTTCTTAGAACTGTGGCCAAGAGACAGGTGGACAGAACAAAAGGGTGGCCAACGTGGACTCACAGTCAACTCACCGGGAAGACATCTGGATCGTCGTTGCACATTTGTAAGAATCGTTCTGGTCGAGCAGAAGAATGCTCAGGGCCCTGCAAACAGATATGGGGGACTTTCTTGAGTGATGGCTTTTCCTTGGCTAAACAGGCCATTGAGGCAAAACTGAGCATTTGGCAAAAGTGAACATTTCTTCGAGAAAGAGAGTTGCTATACTGTAGAACAAGGGTTAAAGTAAGTGGATAGGAAGCAGGGAGAATCATGTTCAAGTCCTCTCTTGATAATGGAATTAGGTGGGTGACTTTGGACCCGTTATTTCCCCTTAGCTTGCTCTACACTGCTGCAGGCAAATGAGGAATCAGCAAAGGTATGATACCTAGAGATACTCAGAGAAAAAGTAGATGTAAAAAATAATAATAAAGAAATAAAGCCAAATCCAAAACCCCAAATTCTAATATACACTAGTAAGCATTTTCCCAATGTTCCGTTAGAACATGATATTGGAGCAAAAGTTAATATTGCTTCTCATTTTCAACTTTGTTATACAGACACAACCTTTAATGCATTTGAATACCTCAACCTATGGAAGAATTTTCAATGCGGGGAAATGGTCGATATGGAGGATCTAATTTAACACAGTCTAAATATAGAAATTAAGTCTAAATCCACCTATAAGGCAACTAAAAGGAGACCTTTTAGAAAACAACACACAATGCTTTCCTTACCATGCCCTCCATGCCATGGGGAAGAAGAAGTACAATGCCATTCTGCCTCACCCACTTGGCCTGCCCAGAGCAGATGAACTGGTCGATTATACATTGAGCTGTATTGTGGAAGTCGCCAAACTGAGCTTCCCAAACCACCAAAGCATTGGGACTAGCCATAGCAAAGCCGAGCTCAAATCCTGCATTGATAGAAATTGAAAGCTTGTTTTTGGGGAGGAAGATTATCAGTGAGGGACAGATTTAAAAATCAACTGTTTACACGACTCCTTTAAGTTTTAGTAAGGAAAGGACATACCAAGGACTCCATATTCTGAGAGAGAACTATTGCAGACGGTATAAGGAGCTTGATTTGGCCACAGATGATTCATGGGAATACAGGTTCTCTTGTCAACATTCTGATCGTGCAAGATATGGTGCCGATGGCTGGAGAAAAACACGAGTGAAAATACTTACTCAAATTCCTAGCTGAAAAGTACCCCTCCAAACCATGGGCCTCATTTTATACCAGGGGTCTTCAAACTTAGCCCTTTTATGACTTGTGGACTTCAACTCCCAGAATTCCTCAGCCAGCGTGCCTGCTAGATACCTACATCAAATTTTGTTTCCTATATAGGAGGACATTTGCACCAGCTTGATTTGGTCCTGCTACAGGCCCCAGAAGAGAAATACAAAGGTACATCCCCTGGCCTAAGCTGGGATAATGCTATCTTGACATTTTGCATTTGCCCCCAAATATGATGGACTTTTACTGAAGTCCTGTATTGGTTAAAGAAAGACCACCCATGTACAGTCAACACAATTTACCTGAATGTTCCTCTTTCAACATCTTGTCCACTCAGGCGAATATGGATTCCTTCTTTAAGAAGAGAGCCAAATGCCATATACTCTGCTAAGGCCCAGTCTACAGTCCTATTGGCAACCATCTCTCCTCGTGTTTTTAGAATCCTGCTTAAACCTTTAGAGAAAAATAATAATCTTCAGTCTGCTTTATGGCAGCATTTCCCAAAATGTAGAGATGCATTTACAGATGCTCTGAAAATCTGTTCTTCACACACAGTGAAGAATATTGCATTGCAGATCACTTCTGTAACCGGAGTACCCTTCAGATGTATGTACTACAATTCCAGGATCCACAGCAGTAGCCATGCTGGCTGTGGAATTCTAAGACCTGAAATGCACATATCTGGAGGGTGCTCAGGTAAGGCTGCTATAAATCAAAGCACCAACATAAAATGTAGAAAAAGAGCAAAGACTAAAACTGAAAGGTTAAGCTCTGAAGCAGAATCTACTTTCATCTTAACTTGCTGACAGCTTGGATTGGCTATGAGGTAGGCCCAAATCTACTAGGATATATACAATACATGGAATCCTGCTAGATATCATTAAAACATGCAAAACAGAAGCAAAGTACTGATTGCTCCATGAATTCTGAACATCTATTTAAGAGAGGCTTCAAGGAAGCTTTGCAAAAGACCCCACCATGCAAGTAAGATGTTGCATCTTCTACAGAAATCATTAAAACGTAAAATTCAAGGGGAAAAAGATATAGAAAACCATACCCCCATGAATGGTAAAATTTTCAACAGGAACTGAGCTGGCCACTTTTCCTATATGGCCCAAATCTTCTTCAGTCAAGCCCGTGGAAGGACAAGTCATGCTCCGAGGTTGGCCATCCAGGGTGAAGAAACCTGAACATTTAAGAAGAGGACATAAAAAGAGGCAAGGAAGGCATTGACAGCTGATAAAACAGTTCCTTTAAAAAGATGTTCCTCACTGCCCAATTTCTTCTGAGAAGGTATTTGGCAAATAAACTCTGTCCAATTAAACTACTGGATCATCCTGCCAGAGCATCCAGGAGAAGAACAGAATTCTTCATCAAGTGCCTCTTAATTTAATGCAAGCACATTTTGTTTATTAACAATGCTGACTACCTCCTAGGATCCTTGTACAGAATTTTCAGAACTAGGAGTTCTAGGCAAGGATAACTCATCTTTGTGCCAGCAACTGCAAGTGCAATCTATTGGCCAAGAACTGTATTTTTTTTTAATCCATGGCCGTTAGCAAGCAGACAGTAACTTACCAGGCCACGGAGAGTCTAACCAATGCTTGATATGAAGGATTTTTTCATCCTTGGACCTTGCATGAGCCTCTTCACAGATTTTGTCATACTTGGAAATTTCCTCCTGGAATACAAAAGGAATGTAGAGGTGAGCCCAAGGACAAATATTACCAACACTTCAGTCTAAACGCTAAACAAATACCTTCTTAGAATTGTAACACATTTCTCAAGCAAAACTGGTAGTAGCAAATCACTGTAATTTATCCACTGGGCTGGGAGTATCAGGTTTTATTTTGTCTATAATAAAGTCAGAGCTTCTGCTGAGGCAAATGTGTCCCTATTTACGAAAAGTTGTTTTCAAAGCCAGTACAGTTGGTTCTCTGAAAGGGATAATTGTATAACAAGCCAGTTCATATATGCCATACATAATTGCATATATCAGATTAAACAAGTTTCAATAAGCTACACAGTAACAGAGAAATGTTATCAGTTGCCATAGGAAAATGAGAGATTATTTGACTAATCCCAGATGTGTTCTGAATGTTCCTGTATGGTGTCATGTATTATAATATTTATAAAATGCCAAAAGCCTCTGAAATTATGAAATGCTTGGTATCACAATGGGATGAGGAGTATCAAGATTAAGCATGGCTGATCTACAGAACGATTGTTAAGCCATAAATGAAAGTACCTCGTATTCTGGTTGATTTACTACTCCTTGTGAAATCAGGATCTCAGCATACTTCTGTAGCACAGCCTTCTGTTTTCGGATCTGCTTGTACATCAATGGCTGGGTGAACATTGGCTCGTCCATCTCATTGTGCCCATTTCGTCTGTAGCACACCTAGCATGTTTGAAAGGGAAAACAATCCTGTATGTTTATTCTTGACCTAAACAATTCATCTTCCCAAATTAAAGTTTTCAAGCTCAGTAATGAGAAGGAAATGCTTTATTGAGGACAAGCATGGGTGTAAAGTGATGGCAAATGAGCAGAAATAGAGAGTAAAATCTGGAAAATTTTACATTCTACATAATCTTCTCTTTCCATCATTCCACAAAGCTCTTAGAAAATGATCCTCAAAGGAGTGGTGGATATGGCTGAGTAGGGCAAGCTATTATTTATTGACATATAAATATTTATGCAAAGTTCCAGCTCTAAACTATCCTTGTTTTCAACGTGTCGATATACCATTTCACATTCTGATTTTTGCTTTTTAAACTTAATCACTTCCTCTTGAGGATCTAATGATCTGCATCCAGTCACAACTTTCTTAGCGTTCCTCTCAACCCATTAATTCTTCCACTATATATTTGTTCTGCAGCTCAGCCTTCATGAATTCTATGTGACTAACCCATTTTAGCATTATTTCTTTTTAACTGATGCATTCATTTAGAGATAATTTATTCTAGAGTCTATCTCTTCTGGTTTTGCCACATACATTTCTCAGGTCCTCCATTTCCATTCTATTCAACACATGTTCAATTTCTCTCGACCTGCCTCTTGACAGCCATCATTTCTATATAATAAAGTCCACAGAAGCCCGTACATATCTAACTATTTTTTCTGCTTTTAGGAAAATATTACCCACCATCTTTCTGCTACCATTTGCTCATGTTAAACTTTCTTCAGTCATCTCCCATCTTTAGCTAACATATTATCAAGGCACACAAATTCACCAGGCTATTATCACTTACACATCTCTATCAATCAAAGCATTCCTTAATCAATTAAAGAAGTTAAACAACAAAGGAACATTTATTATCATTTACTTATGAATTTTCAGCATGTATAGGGTACAAATGATAATTTACATTATGGTATAGAGTTTCCTGCTTGTATAAATGATATAGGGTTTCCTGCTTGAGCAAGAAGACCTCCAAAATCTCTTCCAATTCTGTTATTTTGTATACCATTTTTTTTTTTAAATTCCTTAAGTAACCTATTATACAGTCCCAACTAAATTTATCAGTACTACCTACCAGATCCACAACTACATCTTTGTGGAAAGTACTTCTCCATTCAGCTGCCACATTGCACACATACACCACAGCCTCTGGATCATCAGCATTGACATGGAAAATGGGTGCGTTAACCACACGAGCCACATCTGTTGGGTATGGGGAAGAACGGGCCATACGAGGATCGGTCGTGAATCCAATCTGAGATGACAACAGAAGCCATTTTTTAAAAATAACGATGAAGGTAATACAGACCTTATGAGGACTTAATACATCATTACTACCTCAAAATTCTTTAGGTGATAAATGGAAAAGTTAGTTAAATACTGAAGGAGTCAGAAAAGTGTTTCCAAACGACTTTTGTGGAATAGTCCTTCCCAAGGACGATGTGTATATATAAAAATACTAAGTTTGTAATATGAGGCATGGGTTTGAAAAGATAATTTCTCCAATCTTGGTTCTGCCAATCCCAAAGATGCTTTTTCAGGAGGCAAATGGACTTTCTTGTTTTTCTTTGAAGACATTTCGCTTCTCATCCAAGAAGCTTCTTCAGCTCCAACTGGATGGTGGGGAATGGAAGGATTTATATTCTTTGCAGACAGCTGGTCATTTGCATTCTTTTAGAGAGTCACTGAGGCCATTTGGATGTTTACCTGTGTTCTCAGGGTCACCTGAGTAGTGCAAATGTGTGTGGAGCCTTCTTGGCTGCAGGATGTTTTCTGCCCTGTGTCTCTTCACTGTTGAAGACAGGCGCAGGCTGTTGGGGAAGAGTCTGTGTTGTCTGCATCTTAAACTGAAGCGCAAATGGTTCCCGTAGTCTGCAAGAAATGTAAATCCTTCTACCCCCCACCATCCAGTCAGAGCTGAATCTTCTTGGATGAAAAGTGACACGTCTTTGAAGAAAAACAAAACAGTTGCCTCCTGAAAAAGCACTTTTGGGGCAGCCATGACCTGGATGACTGAGAGTCTCCATAGACACTGGTTCTGCCAAGAATAGTCAGAAGATTAAAAGAGCACTTAGGCTGAGTCATAGGAGTCAAGTGATGTATTCTATGAAAAGTCTCATTTTGCGGGCAATTCTAAAAAAAAAAAAAAAAGAGTTAACCATTCTTTCTGGAAAAGGAAAAAAAATATTAAAGTAGCCTTAATTACATTGGTGTGCATTGCAGAATAGCTAGATGTGACAAGCTTATTTCTAGCAGATACCCGGTTCATTCAGTTGCATTATCAGTTCTTCTGGTTATGTCCAAACCAGTCAAACGTTTTGAAAAGATAATAAGGTAAGATCAAGTACTTCTGAGCAATAATCTCTTTCCTAATAATATCCAGGATCCTTTTCTGTTTTAGTGAGTCAGTGCTATTCAAGCAGTATTCTATTTTTTATTTCATTTGTTGCTAGTTCTATGCTTGCAATCTCTTGAGACTAGCAATTTGGCATTCACACGTCCGTTTGGGCAACTTCATTCTGATTCAAACAGTCGTGAATGTCCTCAAATTCCTACAATCTACTCAGAGAGGCTGTAGCTTAAAAGAGAGAAGCCCAAGACCACTGCTTTCCTGCTCCAAAAGGCTCTTCATGTAGAAGAATAAATAGAACTTCAAGATAAAATCAAAGGGAAGTTTCTCCAGAATTACCATGCAAAGGTTATGTCCTATCCAAATAACAACAGGGCCTCACTAAGGAAAGACAAGAAAAGGAATAATAAGAATTTTGCAATACAAGACATAAGATCTTTATTTTATATCTAAGTTTCAGATAGGGGTGGCTGTTAAATGTATATACGGTAGTAGAGTCCCTATTCCATAAGTTCCATCTCCTCAAATTGCTCTGACAACAAACTAAATTGTTCCCTTCAAGAGGTTTTTATTAGCCATCAATATCATCAGATGCTCATGAAAGCAAGCGTAATGTACAGACCTATCCCTTAGTTTCATAATCATTGGTATTAAGTTTCCCTGTCAAATCAGAAAGCAAGAAATGTGCGTGGGACGTTCCAAATTCTTGGTTAACCATCAGGAAATCAATCTTCATCTGACAAGTTTAAAAACTGAGTTGGGATTGCTTCAGTTTTTATTCTCTATCAACTCTTCAATCACTTCAAAGTAAATAAACTTAACCAAAACACTACCTTTACAATTCAACTAAGAATGCAAACAATAAAACAGCTCCTTATCTGTTGCTTGTTCTTGGTAAAATTTAACTTAAGAGAATCTGGTATGGTAACAAAAGAATACATATTTTACCTGATTGTTCACCACCACGTGAACTGTCCCATATGTTGTATAGGAAGGCAGGTCACTCAAATGGAAAGTCTCGTAAACGATTCCCTGACCAGCAAAAGCAGCATCTCCATGCAAAAGGATTGACATCACCTTTTTAGAGCAGAACAAATTAAAGACGTGTTAATAACTTTGGACCATTAGGTGTCAAAGTGTCTGAAAAAGGAAGCACCCACAACATTGTCACTGTAAAAACAAAAAGGAAAAAGTATCTCTTCCCTTGGACACCCACATGTACAAAACAGGAAAGAAAAGCACAAAGGAGAAGCTGTCTTATATAGGCCAGCTTACTTTCTTCCCTTCAGTGTCCCCACAGTAAAATTGTTCTGCCTTTGTTTTGCCCTGAACAACAGGATCAGCAGCTTCCAAATGAGAAGGATTTGCAACCAGTGAAAGAGTGATGGTTCTGTCAGTGACACGGTTAATCCTTCGGTGATACATTCCTAAGTGGTACTTTACATCCCCTGAGCCCTGAAAAAAGAAAATATTATTAGGGGGATACATTTTTTTTCTGTGAAATCTAGCTGGATTAAGATGCACAGAATAACTGTTACTCAGTCTGTGAATGGCATAGTAATCATTGCCAGAAATTGCACATTTTCATTATTTTTGCACCCAGCTGTTTCTTTAAGTCATCTGAGATGACTTAAGCTCAAGCTGACATGAAAGCACTTTTATGCCAAGGGAACCTCATTCCTGGCATTCAAAAGCTATCTTGAAAACAACTGGAAAACTGAGAAACTAGAAAAATGTTACGACACATTGTTGAGATCACACCCAACGTGTTTCAGTGGCAAACACAGATGTTGCCATTGTCTTCAAGACTAAATGCAGTAGTTATTAACTAATATGAAGGAAGTTCCTGTCAAGTGAAATATATAATCCAAATAAAAATTGAACTCACTTCATCTGCAGCTTCTAGTTTAGAATCAAACTGGCAGAAAATTTGCTCCAACTCCTTTCTGATAACATTGGCAAGGACATTCAGACGCCCTCTACAAAACCAAAATCATATTTAGCGAGATGGTACATGGAATACATTCAGTCTGCTAAAGGAGAAATAATAATTTTGATTAACGAATGAAATCAGATACATTTGACTTAAACAAGGCTTCAATGACTATTTTGTATTCCCCTTTATGGCAACCCTATGTCACATCAACATTTGAAAAAAGTGGGCCTTTGGGACTGGAAAAAAAGAGCCAAATCATAAAAATGGGTCGCAGGAAGAATCCAACTCAGAAAGGGCAGGTTGAAATTTGGCATACACTCCCTTGATAGCCTCGCTCTCTACAACCAGTTTCCTCCAAGGACAACTTTACCTGTGAGGCATTCCCATGATAACATAATCCACTCCTTTCTCACTCGATTTGTCAATTATTGTCTTTAGCGCAGGGATCAGAACCTCACAGCCTTCCAAACCAAACCGTTTCTCAGAAGACCACTTTCTGTGCAGGAACTCCTCAAACCTGGAAAACAGAGATGCTGTCACATAATCTGTATGAGTCTCTGGGCTCTTCTACAGAGCCAGGCTAATGTGCATCCCTCCTGTCCTTAGGAGGAGAGCATGTGGATATAAATCTTATTGCTCTTATGGTCTATCTTACTGCATCTCAGGAGCGAGGCTGGGAAGTGCTGCTGCCCTTATAGAATGAAATGTGGAAACTTGGAGATGATGAATATTGGATTCTCTGCTGTCCCTCTTCCTGCCCCTGCCCCAAGTGTTACCTATCAGGCGAAAAACTAACCACCATTTGCTCTCCTGGGTGCATAGTGGTCTGGATGACTACTTCAACAAATCCTGCTATTGTCAGGTGCAAATAAACATGGTTTCTTATGAATAGCCAAAGCCATTAACTTTATTGTTTGCCACACATTACAAGAGTCTTACCAGCCTGTATGACTTACTCTGGAATGACCAGATAGGCTTTATGGATCTTAGAAGAAGTCAAGCTTATGGCACTTGTGGCTGCACAATGACTCCAAGCTAGGCTCTCGCTTGACCCCTCCTTCCAGCCTAGTTGGCAGTTTCCCATCAGTTACCCATCTTTCCTTGTTATATAAGAGCAGTTCTATATTGCCAATTGAAAGGTTAGCCACTGTTTCAAGAGTGATGGAAGCTGCAGTCTAAACATCTACCATCTACGGAGAACTTTTTCCATGAGATACAGGCTTTCACAAAAGCCACTACTGACACTTTGTGGGGTTATAAATATGGCTAGGATAGAACGTTTCCATCTCAATTTACTGAAGGTGTTATGTCCTTGACTGTGTCTATGAAATATGACACTAGGAAAGCTTAAAACTGAACATATTTCTTCTACTAGCTGTAACTGCAACCAATGGCAATTATGCAAGTTAATGAAAAGGAAATACCTGGTTGAACGCACTAGTCTGGCCAGCAGGGTGCGCTTCTCCTCACTGGAGAATTGCATGACACCAGGAGTTTCAAATTTCTGCCTTATCCACTGACATTGCTCAAGATCATTAATAAACATGAATTCTACTCCTATGTGCTGACAGTAAGCCATCTGTTAAAGAAAGGAAGGATGCAAGTTGGAGCAGAAGATTCAGCCATCTCCAAGCACAAATTAAGAACTTACTTTATACCAGCTAAGTCTTAATCTTATTCATAAATTTTCCTCTTTCTAAAAACCAAGTTAATAACACAAGCATACTGTGATGATTAAGTCAATCCAGAAAGTCTAAGCCAGTTAATGGAGTTTCAGATAAACTAGGATTTCAGTCCAAGTGCTGACAAATCAAATCCAACAAATAACGTGCTAGTTAGACATTACATTATTCCTGAAAAATGTAAACAATTGAGATTTGGCAACCGAAGACTGCACAGTTCTATTCAATTATAAAACAAAAAGTTGCATTTAGTTATAAAATGAAAAGTTAGTTATTTCTAAGCTCTTCAATTAACAGTGGACATCAGGGGACCATTAAGTGTAAAGATCAGTTGTAGGAGACAATTTTCCTAGGAAAATATTGTCAGCTATGGACTTACACAACGCAACATGCTGCTGCACAGAAATATTGATATGCTTTGGAGTATGTCTGGTTTACATGAGACACTGGTAAAAAGAAATGGTTTGAAATGTGCGGGAGCATGACTGTGGCATTTCTTTAAAAAGAAACGTGTTTCTTTCCCTTTAGTAATTTTTTTCTAGCAAAACATTGCCTGAAAAGAACTTGGCTGCTTTAAGGGGCTGACTTATTAAAGAAGCTGCATGTTAATGAGAATGGCCTTGTCTGTTTTCTTCAAGCTTATGAGGAAGCTGGAAAAAAAGTCATAGTTGCTTTAAAAAGGCAGAATATTTCCATGTTTTCCAAAGCACCTCTTTTTTTAATGATTTTCAAAACAAGCACAGTCCTGCTCCCCAGTGCACTCTATTATCTGAATAATTGCTAAAATCAAAGAAAGAAAAACCTAGGTGCAAAGTGCTTCTTAAAGTCAGGAATTTGAATGCAACTGAATTCACACTTCAGGTAACTGAAAATAGTAACGGTGCCAGGCAGGGGTGGAATAGAGGGATTACAAACAGAGAAACAGAGAACGTTTGGCAAGAAATGGCATTTAAATAACCTTACTGGAAATTATTTTTAGCCAGAGTCGTGACGCTGAGAACATGAGCAGGGAACAGAGAGAGCTACTCCCTTCATCGGAAAGTAGTGCTACTTAATAAAAGATAGAAATTAGAAGCTGGCTGATCAGGGGAGAGGAGAACAACTCCAAAACCCAGAATAAATGGGAAGCTGGACCAGGGAAAAAGCTCTGCTAATGAAATTTCATTTCTACATAAGGCAGTTACAACAGAGTCCTTATAGGAGTTACAATGACCTTGAGATTTATTTATTTATTTTTTGCTTTTCAATTCCATTTCCTCCTTTTCAGTTTTTTTTAGAGTCAGCAACAGCTTTTTTTTTTTTAGCAGAGTCATCCATCATTGTCAAAAGAAATTGTGTGACTGCCAGGAAACAAAGGAAGTGCTTCCTTTGGAAATGACCATTTTAAACTTTCATATGTGCACATTTTCCCCACAATGCATCCTTTTTTAGAATAGAGAACTCACTAGATCAGCATATGGGGAAGCCACATTATAGTTTTTAATTTTACAGATTTCTAAAATAGTGGCTGGGCTTGTACAACATAAGGGGTTTTGGCTATTTATATTTCAGAGTAATAGGAAAGCCAGTTAGTTCAGCCCATTATTGGTTCAGTGTTTAGGAATTTAGGCAATTGGGCTCATTTGGTAAACCATGGTTAATTACGCAGCAGAATGTTGTACAAACATGCTACCTAATTTGATAATGGATCTCAAGTAGCCTCACAATGTATTTCCCTAAAGTAGATTCATGGATTTAAGATTATACATGGCAGCGCTTGTTCTGAAACATTAACCATCAAGTTTCCATAAGCTAAAAGATTCTTTTGTTCATATCAAACCTTGTCTTTTCTGTGATGATGTCCACCCTACATAACTGGGGTCTTCAAAGTTGGCAACTTTAAGGCTTGTGGACTTCAACTCCCAGAATTCCTCAGCCAGTCAAGGCTGGCTGAGGAATTCTGGGAGTTGAAGTCCACAAGTCTTAAAGTTGCCAAGTTTGGAAGACCCGTTACAGAACAATCTTCCTCCTATATTATGTCAGGTTGCAGTGCTGGCATATTCTTTTGATTTTTTTTCTAGTCACTAGAAAATTCTTCTTCTTCTTCTTCTTCTTCTTCTTCTTCTTCTTCTTCTTCTTCTTCTTCTTCTTCTTCTTCTTCTTCTTCTTCTTCTTCTTCTTCTTCATCATCATCATTATTATGGTTCATCGCACAGTCAGCCAGATGTTCAGACTGGATTTGGCATTTTGTCTACCTATCGAGTCCTTACCCAGGACCTGGGATAGGCAGATGTGGATGTTTGATGGTATTACAGGCATCGTCGCAGGATGGAAGCAGTTCCTAGCAAGGCCGCCTTTTGCAATTGACTAATAGCGAATTTGTCAATGCCAATGGTGTTCAAGTGGTGCTCCAGTTGTTTTGGGATTGCACCCAAGGTGCCTATGACTATTGGTACTACCCTTGCTTGCTTTTGCCACAGTCTTTCTATTTCTATTTGTAGGTCTTTGTACTATTATTATTATTATTATTATTATTATTATTATTACTATATGATCCTTTATTATTTTACTGGATTGTTTACACCCACAGGATCCCCCAAATGCTTAGCTGGCTTTCTTACCTCCAAACGGCGGATGATTTCTCGAAGAGGAAGAGCGGACTCGTTTCCTCCAATGAAAGTCGTAGTTGGCAAGTGAAAGACTTTGTCGAGGTCGGATTCATCTAGGCCATAAAACCCTGCAGGATTTTCATAGGTAGCAGAAGGCAAAGGAGGATTGGGGAAGGTGTTCAGTTCAAGACAGTCGTGACACAGGAACCAGGTTTTTGGTAGGGACGGGGGGGGGGGACAAGAAAAGCAGCACAAAGTAAGCATGAAGGAGGTTTGTGTGAATAAAACACAAGCAGGAATTAAAAAACTGGACAGATAAAAGTGAGAACAAAAGAAGTATAAAAGTCACACAGTATATGAACGTAAGAAATATACTTGCCATGAAAATTGGTAATTAAACCCAGGGGGAAATGATTAACGAGAAATTTAGACCTCCACACATACATTTGTAGAACATAAGGGGTTACAAGTATAGCAAACACGTAGTGCCACCACATATTCAAAATTAAAATAAACTGAAGCAGGAAATGAAGAGTTAAAAGGACCAATTTCCCAGAACCAAAAGGATGAAAAGCTGCAGGATGATACAGAGTTCTGCAGAGGACTCTCCTGAATAGGTCACTACCAGGAACAAAGATTTTATACCAAGGTGGTCTCTGTATAAGCAAAACTCTTTCCACAAGCTCCACAAACATTTCGACTTCTGGACATCTTCAAGGCATTTCTCAACAATTCTCTTAAAGAGCTATTACCAAACATTCCTTCCCACATCTACTATATATGATTGTGTATCTAGACTATAAGAGGACTAACATTAGCATATTTTTGCATCAGCTGCTGGAATAATTAAAAATAGTTCTGCAACTGATGATCAGATAGCTTTGAAAGCTGGAAAGATGATAGAAATGGAAACTTTCAGAAGCGCCAGTTCTGTACTGCAGCCTAATGCAAAGAGGCAACTAGCATAGACAAGAACTAAGGAGAAACTTCCTGACAGTTAGAACAATTAACCAGTGGAACAGCCTGCCTCCAGAAGCGGTGAATGCTCCAACACTGGAAGTTTTTAAGAAGAGACTGGACAGCCATTTGTCCGAAATGGTATAGTGTTTCCTGCCTGAGCAGGGGGTTGGACTAGATGACCTCCAAGGTCCCTTCCAACTTTTTAAAATAATAATAATAATAATAATAATAATAATAATAATAATAATAATAATAATAATAATAATAATAATTATTATTATATCTGTTTTGAAATTATTCCTCACCTTTCACTTCAACTAAATGCTAAACCCAAAACTATTTGGGACAAATCTAACAGAATAACTAAGTTATCGCAAAATACAAAGGAACCTAGAAAAAAGGTTATATAAAAGGCCAAAATCATATAAAGGCCAAATTCCTGATGGGGGGGAAAGCAACAACCAGAAGAAGGCTAGCAAAGCTACAGGATTGCTGGGAGCGGCATAGGACTCCTGGGCAGCAAATTCCATACCTTGGTTGCTATATCAAGAAGACTCCCCCCCCCCCCCCGATTTCTACCAGCCATGCATCAGATGCAGAGGGATTCAATGGACCTCAATGCTTGGAGAAATATTGTGTAGGAGGCGATTCCATTCTTCTCACTTTTTAACAAGATCTCTTTGAAAGAGGAAAAATAAATTTTATGATCTTCTATCTATGGCTAACATGAAGAAAAGACCCCTCCATTCTTGTTTTGACATTGTTTGGCTACGATGTTTAGTCATTTATACACCTCAGCAGCCATCAATGATGCAGAATGATGGCAAAGAAAATATGAGACAAATGTGATAGGTATACTGTAGAGAAAGAATGGTTGGCTGGTTAATTCAGTATCTTAAGCAGAGAATGGCTTGTTTTTAAAATAGGACATTTTTGGTCCAAATCTTTATTCAGCTACTTAGGACTCCTGAATAAAATATGAGATAGACATCTACTGTAATAATCATATTGATAGATACTTGGCCTGAAAAAGCCAAAAGTCATTCTCATTCTTAGGCCAAAACACAATTATTTTTATTGTGCCTTGTGATTGGAAGAGTTATTATAGGCATCAAATTTGCAGAAGAGATAGAGAATTTTCTCAACACCGTACAGTGTTAGGCAGCAATTGCAAGAAGATACCCAGATAAACTGCTGAACTGCTTTTCAACATTGTTCTTTTTAATGATTGGATTAAAAAAATACACATTTTCAGCTAGAAGTTTGCAATTAAAGTGCTCAGCTATTCTGAAAAACAAAACAAACAAACAAACAAACAAAAAAAAAAACCCAGAGCAGGCTTACAAAAAGATGGCACTTATTTTTTTTCTTTTAGCAATGCAGATGCAGTTAATGAACATCCACATCCTAAATTTCACTATCCACAAAGAACTTTCTGCACAACGAAAATAAATACCATGCAACAAAATAACACAAAACTCAGCTAGTACATATACCTCAACCAATTTTATATGTGTTCTGATGAACATCCAGTTAACAAATTACATTTTAGCAGAGACCAATGTGTTAAAGCACAACAAAACTTTCTGAAGTATTCCAAAACAAGCAAACAGAAAGTAAATAAAGAGAAAAATAGCTACCACGCTGAACCCAATGAAAGGGAACATAACTGAGGAGCGTGACTGATGAAGCACTTCGATCACACACATCTCTCCACTGAACACTGAAAGCGATTCTGACGGGAAAAGACAAAAGACCAAAAACACTGCTGCAAAATGGGACAAGTTGTAATTTTACCTATACTGTACATGCCCAGAGTCAACTATTCAGAGAGTCCTAAACTCCAGAACGGTTAAACGCTCATTATTTGCATACCTCCTACTGTTAGCACTCTCAGCCGCTCCTTGAACACAGCAAGATCTGGGGAGGAAGGGAAAGGTCGGGTGCAGAAAGGAGAAGACAGAGAAACTGAGTCAAAGTTAGTCTCTTTTTAAATTCCAAAGAACTGAGAAAGTAGTTGCAAAAAAGAGAAAGTAAGCTTTTAAAAACAGTATCCGCAGATAACACAGTAAAAAAAAAAAAAGTCACCAAAGAAAAGGGGTTAGAATGGAAGATGACTGTATGCCAGGAGAAAATCTGAAGAATCTTTCAGAACCAGCCATATTGACCGCAGAGAAAATAAAATAAGCACAGCAGTTACACCAGAGAGATCATGGCATTTAAGTTACATGTTTGGGACTTCATTGCTTATGTAAATGGGGGAAAAATCCTAAACATTAAAGGACAAGTTTCTGGTCAAAAAATCACAAGTGAACGTGTGTTACAGAATCTTGTACCCATTCTACGTGAGATTGTTGTGATTTAAGATGTTATAAATCACTGTACTGGCAAGACAGAGGATAGCATAGGATTCACAACTTTACACTACCGTATCCTGTGCTACAGATTGAACTGAAAAGCAACAAAGGTTAGGAAAAGTTACAGTCTTGTTTATGTATCTGAATCTTCAGTCCACCCTTCTATGCAAGGACAATTCTAGTTTTCCTATTCTGATCTATAATTTGTTTATATAAGTGAGAAACACAACTGAGAACAAGTTTATATCTTTGACTCTGTAAATATATGGAAATATTACTCTTACAGATTGTCTCTGCACAAGAGGGAATGCAATTCTGTCAGACAAGATCTTCAACAATTACTTTATTGGATGTAGCTTGCAAATTTAATACATTGCTTTCTGCATCTCCTTGGGGGATCTTCATAATAACACAGTTGAAACTGTAGAATTCTTCCCCCCCACCAGATGTTTTAAATTCTGCAAATCTGTATTTAAAAAGTGCTGGTCAAATGAATAGATGAAAAGATTCAACAACTACCAGGGTTGTAACCTTTAATATCAGATAAAACGTATATCAGTTATTAGGATAAGCTTTTATTTTGCTCTTGGTGTTTCTTGAGCTTAGGATAAAGATCCTATTACATTTTTTAGAAAAGGATATGGTGATGCATAGCAGTTGCCTTTTGTCCAATGCATATCTCATCCTGCCACTGTCCTTTCACTACTATGCTGGAGATATGACATTTCTGTTCCAGAACGATTCAGTTAATTATGTGGTTTTTGAATAAGCATATATGGAACCCTAGAAGTTCTGGATGACTTGCAGTATTATGCATTCTGCACTGTCTAACAGAAGAAACCAAAAGTTTGAAGCCCTGAAACCTCTTTTAAATTAATATTACTGAGATTTTAAAAGATGGGGCAGTGAGGAGTTTCCTAAGAATAACTCTCCCAAAGGACGTATCGCGGGAATAGAATAATCTTTATAAAATGGTGAAAGGACCTTAAGTTATGATTCATCAAGATAAGTATACGCCACATTTGGAAGCTTAGTTTTTGTGGCATGGTCCCGAAGTCTTAAATTCTGCATTTAGAAGCAGAGAACTTCAGAGGCCTCTGGGTCTTCCTGCTTACTTGCCTATGTCTTCTTCACCTTCTCCCAAGTATCACTTCAACTCTCAATCCATTACTCATGGTAAGAGCAGGGATAATTACATTTAACCTTGTTGTAACAGGTTCTGATCTGTTTTGAAGTTACGGACTACTTTTTCCTCAATTTGGCATTCTTCAGACAGTTGGAATTTGATTCCTAGACTCCCTTGTACTGCCTGGAGAATTCCGCCTTGCGGAAATCCATATATCTCGAGGGTGTTCTGGCTAGACAATGCTCTTTCACATTAAAATGAAAATAAAGTGTGGAAAAGAGTCAAAGATGAAATACTTAACATAAATATGATTTTGTCTATTGCTTTCAGATAATGCAAAGTTAGCTTCATTTTAAAACTCTTGACCAAGATGCTAGTTTCAAAGAAGTTGCACATCTCTTCAATCAACAATATCAACTGCTTCAGAGGTAAGAGCAACCCTTATCTAAATCTTCCTGAACTACAGTATATATATCTATCAGCTACCTATTTACCTACCTACCTACCTACCTATTATGAATGCCATCCACCTTTCATACAATTTTCCTGTTCTGAATATGCACATATGGTTTCAAGCAAAGAATTTATCTTAATTTATAAATATGTGGTAGTGGAATGATGTAAAGGACAGAGAGAATGGCCTAGAACACAGGTGTCAACTCGCCACATCATGTCACGTGTTGCAACGTATCACAACTTTTTTTGCATTGTTGGAGCTGGGGTGGGCGCGGCCTCTGTATGGTTCCCAGGTTCACATGGAGATAAAGAGATTGATGAGAAACTATATTCAGGCTTGCAGGATCCTGTCATTATAGCTGATATAACAAAAGCAGTACTGATCAACATGGTGTTGCTTTCTTAGTCTGGCCTATCTTATAGGGCTGACAATAATTACTATGCGCGGAGCCTGTACTATTTATTTATATTTTATACAATATATTTTTCTATAGTACACTGGTAAAATAAATAAAATACAACCCTTATATTTCTTAAACCATCTCCTACATTAATGTTTAATTTTTATTCAGACAAAAATTCTAATAGTTTCTACATTTTACTAAAATATTCATATGACAATTTCAACCATTCAATAGATTTGACAGGACAAAGATAATTCACAGATGAAACCACTTCACACACACACACACACACACACACACACACACACACACACAGAGAGAGAGAGAGAGAGAGAGAGAGAGAGAGAGAGAGAGTGTTCAGAAGCCACCATCATTCCAGTGCACTCCTTTAGCCTAAAATAGTTATGTCTGCCTAAAGTGTATCTTAATATTTGTGAAATGTGAAAGGAATTCCACAGCACACACACACAAACACACATACACACTCAACACTGGCGATCTGTTAGGGCCTGGTACAACCTTCTGGGTTTAGGAGTCCAGCTTAATGTACACGAGGCAATAACTTCAGAGTGGAGATTTAGTAAAGTGAACTGCACTTAAGTGTGTTCTTAGATATTCACCAAAGTTATATTGCTGTTTTAGTTAATTTTATTTTTTAAAAACATTTATATACTAACCCATCTTTCAACCAACTCTGGCTTTCTTAAACGCTTTCCATTTCAATAACACACACACTGATACGAACATACACCATCTGATCGGTACACACCGTCAATTCACACCATTTATTTTACATGCACAAATACTCTAATCAAAGTTTAGTTTTGAAAGGGGTTAGTTGTCATTATTGTTACTCTATTCTAAGTTAGAAGCATGCTACTTAGAAGCATTGGCAGAGCCAGGTTGATTAACCTGTGGAAAGCACCAGCGATCAGTAGAGCTCAGCCACCACAACTGGCCCTATCCTGAAGGGAAAAATGGTGGCCAGAATTAACAAACCCCGGGAGCTCAACCGGAAAACCAAATTCCAAGTATTGCTCAGCAAGTGCACCCTCACCTGAGAACCACACATGCACCTCTCCAGCCAAGAATCTGTATCATTTCAGTCTTTTGATTAGAGGTGGGAATGCATTCCAAAGCTTCCTTATCATGATCACTGATGGAGTCATTAGTCAAAGTTGAAACTGTGTATTTGTGTTTTCTTAGCTATGCAGCTGGCCCTAAATCATGCACTGATCTGAAGGAATCCAGAGACTTGCCTCTTTCCTCACTCCCTCCTACAATAGCCATCAAGGACCGAGCTCTGAGAAGGCACCAGAGCGCCAAACAAGAGCTCTGTTGACCATCAAAATACTTTCAGTTTAAGGGATGCTTATGTGTCCGTCACTCTAATTACACTCGTTTTCTTGGAGTGGCAGGGTATTCACAGTTGCTAGTCACACTTTCTGATAGCTGGTCTCCAAATCACGAGGACTAGGTCAGGAGGAGACCACCGAGGTGTCTGGAACCAGGGGATGTTAATTATATGAAGTTACAATGGTAAGTGACTAGGGACAGATCAACTGCTGCCACTGTTCCTTTTTTTTTTTTTTTAAGTGATCATTAGGAAGGAAACTTAAGACCTTTCCCTTCAAATTTAGTGAAGCGATCTATCTAGAAGCTGTGAAAGTGAGAGAGGAGCCCAAGCAATGCGGCACTAGCTGCTTTTTTGGAGCCCTCACCCAGTTTGTCTGCGGAACTGATAATATCAGCTGGAATGGAAGAGTCCAGATCAGCATCCAAGATGCCCAAGGGGTCGAGCTGGGCTACATGATGCCCTCGGATCTATGAAATGGGCCAGAAATGAAAAAGATAGTGGAAACCAAAAAAAGAGGGAGATGGAGGGGAAAGAGGGGCGGAAAGGAAAGGAGTATAAAAGTTAAACGTTGTATTCAATTTAATTTGCAGAATAATTCTCACCAATGTTTGGCGAATCAGTTACTGTCGAATCATCAAAATTTACACAACTAATGCCGAGAGGATCAAGCTTGGCAATGTGGTGACCCCTGACCTAGAAACAACAACAAAATTAGTCATGAAGTTGGGTAACAACCACCCTTCCCGTTTGCAGGAGTTCTGCAAGTACTGAATTTATCCAAATCCATGCTGATGTATTTCAACAGAGTTAAGAATGTATGAAAAAGTAGCTTGCATTCAGATATTAAAGTATTTTTTTCCTTGAAGTAAAAAAGTGTGATGTATTTAGTAACATTCTCGTGACCGTACTTTAAAAATTTCCCTTCATTTGTTTAATTAAACTGGGGAAAAAAGATAAGAAAAAAACTAACAAAAGGATATATATATATATATATATATATATATGCACACATATATACAATTTTACATAAAAGTTTCATGAAATGGTAACTATATTTTATTAGAATAATTGACATATACTCGGTTGCTACAAGCAATGCATTTGTAAGTTGCAAATAGCATCAGGTCTTCAGACCGCTGAGTAATTGGGGCCATAAATTTATCTTTCCAAGCCCAATTCTCTTAGCAATATGAAAGACTTGGAAAATCAATTTCCTCTGTTCAGTGGCTCATTTCTATACATAGATACATAGTCCAAATGGATGTGAACATCTGAATACAGACAGACAGACAGACAGACAGACACACACACACACACACACACACACACACACACACAGACAGAGGAGAAATTGTTTCTAAAAGATGTTTATGGAACAGGGATCCATATTCCTGTTTCTTGACAGCAATGGAATGTCCCATCTAGGATTAAGAGAATATATCAAATGGTCTCAAGGGCAGAAAGACTTACCCAGAAAGATTATCACTACTCATATTATGTTCCATTTTTTTTGTTCCTGCCCATCATAACAAGTCATTAATTACACAGATTAAGTGCTTTATAAAGGTATTGCATAAAGCTGCGTATTGAAAAAACTGTTTCATCTGACTTTTTTTCTCTCTGAAGCACTGTAAGTGATAAGTCTCACAAGTTCAGGTCCATTCTTCTACTCAATGAATCTTTTTATGAATAGCATTACTATATAAAATAAAACACGTGTGTGTGAAGAAAGCAATTTACCATAGCAGCTATCTGATTTTAAAATATAAACAATATAACAACAGAAATCAGGTTCTTAAGCAGGCAATTTTCTGAAATATGAAGCTATTTTAAACATTTTCAATGAATGCTTTATGATCCATCTCAAGGAGAATCTAAAGTAGGAAAAATGTAGTAACAAAAAACACTGCTTTAATCAAGGGAGAAAAAATGTTTTGAAAAGATTTTGAATACAATAATATACAAATGATGTAACTTCAAATCTTGGTAATCTGTTCACTTTTTAAAAATATTGTAGGAATCTCATAAGATTTTAGCAATTTTATTTGCATAACTATATTAAAAATGACCTGAAATGAAGTAAGAAATGTATTTGCTGTCAATAAGACCATGGATTAGACCAATGATCATATATGAATGAAGACTAGATCCTGCCATATCGCATTTCTATAAGGATACAGAAGCCGTCCTTATAATTCTCTATTTTACAAAATACTCAAGCAATTCTGATTATTCTATGTACGGATGCTATTATCAGAGGTCAATACGATTCAGTTTCTAGGAGTGTGCTAATTTTGCTCTACTGTTTGTAAAATGAGACATACAACCAAGCATCAGTTATCTTGTTACAAACTCTCATGTTTTGGTTTGTGTCATCTGTTGTTCCTCTGTTCTGATTCAGTGATTGTTATAAAAAGTAAAGCTGATCAAAAAATGCTCCATTCTATTTAAGCAGCGAGTTTAAATCTTACAGCTGAAGCAATAATTAATTACCACATACAAAGAAAATAAACCATTTTTTAAACAAAAAAAAACAACAACCACACCCTTACCTGGTATGCCCTGATAAGTGATTGAACTGCAAGATGGTCTTCCACCAGCTTATCTACATTTGGCTGTGCTTGAACCAGTGACTGTGCGTGTGCCAGGGTTGATAGGCTGGTATTTAACGGAGGGGGGCTTTGGTAAGCAGTACCTGGAGCAGCTCCAGCATTGGCATTGCGAAAGAATATGTCCCATGACTAAAGTAAATAAAAATAAAAGTCCATTTGATAGGGAATTACTTTTTCAAACAACTTAATCTATTTTGACAGTCAAATTTCTTTAATTTCTGCACAGTAGTACATAATTAGACACAGTACTAGAGATAACCAAATGTAGTTAGGAGACTGAGTCTTACTGTTTCCCCTTAATTCATTTCATATAATAAGGCTTGTAGAACATATCAACGATAACCCTTATCTTCCGTGTCCTTTTTTTAATTAGCCCTACTAATGCACAGGTAGTCCTTGACTTACAATGATCTGTTTAGTGACTGTTTGATGTTACAACAGCATTGGAAAAAGTGATTTACAACTGTTCCTCCCACTCACAGCTACTGCAGCATCCCCACAGTCATCTGAGCAAAATTTGGGCTTAGTGTCCAAATTTTACAATGGTCGCAGTATCCTGCGGTCATACGATTGCCATTTGCGCCATGCCAGCCAGTTTCCAACAAGCAAAACCAAATGGTGGCAGTCAAGAGTCACTTAACTACTGCAGTTATTCCATTAATAACCATGAAAAAAGGTCATAAAATCAGTTCTGAGTTATTTAATAACCGCCTTGCAATAGAAATGCTGGTCCCAGTAGTCATTTTTGTAGAACAACAACAACAAAAGATATCTACAGTATCTAGAAAATAAACAGACAAAGATCAAAATCAGAAGTGTTACACCCCCTCCTGCTCTCTCTGTTTAGTCTAGTGGTTCTCAACCTGTGGGTCGGGACCCCATTTGGGGTCGAACGACCATTTCACGGGAGTCGCCAAACAACGCAGTCTGCCATTTTTTCTCCCTTTTCCTTAGCTGTGCTACTCCCTTTTATTCTATTGGCTTTTGAAAGCCAATAGAATAGACTCTCTTGAATAGAGTCTAATTCTATTGGCTTTCAAAAGCCAATAGGAATTGTCCAGGCTGTCTCTGCCCTGCTGAGCCCGCCAAAAGTCCCATTCTGCAAACGGTGCTGCACCAGTTGAGTGGTCCTCGACTTACGACCGGTTGAGTAGTCCTCAACTTACGACCGGTTGGGGGTCTCAGCATTAAAAAGGTTGAGAACCACTGGTTTAATCCCATTTGAAGGGCAGGAGTTTATAATAATACAGCAAAACAGTTCAATGCTTATCTACCTTTGTTGCACTGATCAAACTGTAAAATATAGTAATAATTGGCCGTTTCAATGAAGGCCAATGGAGCATAGCAACGAAAGAAAGATTCATAGGTTCCAGCAGGAACTTTAAAACGCCTGTATGATTATTAAGATTTTTTTCAGTCCTGCTTCTGACATATATATGAACACAAGTTAAATGAAAAAGCAGTGCTTAGGACCAGCATTAGGTTGTTGGAAATCAACAAATAACCAAACAGAAAGCACTTACCAAATGTTGTTAATTATATACATATAAGAAATAGATTTTCTGTTCTATGATTATTTGACTTTGCCCTGGTTAGTGATGGCAACAACTCATATACAGATTATTTTACTAATCTCACCTCTTTACATTAAGAGACACAGACACAATATTCTCCAATATACCATAGTTTATTCATATTCTCTCCCATTAAAAAAGTGACTAGATTCTCAAATGAAATTTAGGCAATCCAAAAGTTATTTTTGTTTCTCAGATTTAAATATTGCTGAATTCTGTTGAGCTTTTTTACCTCTGACTGCTACCTGGACATATCCCTATAAAATGAGCAAGAAATAAATACAGGAATCTGATAATCATATGCACTTTTGTTATAAAAGGTTCCTTAGATGTCAAAAGAGAAAAAGGTATCTCACAAACTCCTGCTAATTTCATGCTGCAGTGGTATCAGTCCCCATCGTCGCCTACTGACACTATTTTCAGCTTCATCTTTTTTATGCAAACCGTACAGCACCCAACTACTGTATACAAGATGAATTTTAGGACAAAATGAGGACATACTAACTTGGATCCTGAAAAAAAAAAAATACCAGACTCTGGCTACAAATTGTTAAATGTTTCATATTTGATTCACAAACAATACAACGATGGCAACAATCTGCAACTTTTTAAAGGAGCGCTTCCCAAACTTTTCTTTCATGACTAAAAACAATTTCAGATTCAGCAAACAGTTTCATTTTAGGATCTTTATGAAGAAGGCAAGAATGCAAAGCCCTATTTCATGCAAGTAGGTGCTTGAAAAGGGCAATAATTGCATTGTGGTCTCTGCAGATACCACAGGATATATACCTTGTGAAATGTTAACCAGTAGAACTCCAAATAGTCTTTTTTAAAAAAATAAATAAATAACATTTTGTGCTGACTGTTTTGACCTAAGCTTGGATCATCTTCTCTGCTAAACCACTAATGGGTTTGTCTGTTTTTACTCAGAGGAATACCTTTGGGTAAAACCACTTCTACCCAATGTTTACCTGGGTTTCGAAAGCTCTGGTTTAAAGCAACTATACCTTTTCTTGGGATGAAAGTTCTCTTCCAAATCATTTCCAAAGGGCTGCATAGCTTTGGACCCAATGGATACATTTCTTGACTATCAGTTTGGTATAGTCCAGGAGTAGGCAACCTTGGCTCTTTTATGACTCATGGACTTCAACTCCCAGAATTCCTGAGCCAGCTATTATTTTTTAATTAATACTCAGCTACTATAAACCATGTTTAAATTGCAAACATGTAGGCGCTTCAACTGTTGGTACCTAAAATAATGCAAGATATGGCACAATGAAATGCATAATGTTCAGCATCACAGATTTAAAAAACCCAAAACCTTTTTCTAAGCTTTGAATAACCTGATGCTGCTATTAGGTATTCAAAATTTGAGGGAAAATTAACTTGCTTATGAAACACTTAAAGAGGAAAAAATGTCCAAGCTTCAAGCACAGATGTAGTATTTTTTTTTCTACAAAGGAACATATTCAATTCTTTATTTCTCTTCAATAACTCAAGCAGTTCTAGATGGTTAAATGAGGTGATTGCTATGCTGGCTCAGGAATTCTGGGAGTTGAAGTCCAGGAGTCATAAAAGAGCCAAGATTGCCTACCCCTGGTACAGTGGTTAAGGTTTCAGGCTGGAAACCAGGAGCCTCTGAGTTCTAGTTCTGCCTTACGCAAGAAAGCTGGGAGGATCACTTTGGACCAGTCAAGCTCTCTCAGCCCAATTAATCTCCCAGCATTATTGTTGTGGGGAAAACAGGAGGAAGGAGTATTAGGTATGCTTGCCAAATTTATGAAAATTATACAGTGGGATTTAAAAAAAACCCTAATAAATAATTAGCCCATGCTGTGTCATGCATAAAAAGAATCTTTTCAAAATCCCAGACAAAACAGCTCTCAGTGCTAGTTCTTTCGATAAGGTTATCTCTTATATTGCTCTGCCAGATACAAAAGCAGTCAAAGATCAAATGGAGGATTCACAAGTCCTGATATAAAACTTTGACCTCTATTGCAATAAATTACTCAACTGGTCATCATAAAGTGTGACAACATACAATGAGAAACATTGGCTAGGGACAAAGAATACTGTTTCTTCATAGCCTCTCCAATATGGTTTCTATTTCATCAATACTTCGTTTAACAATTTTATTTAAAAGAGAAGCTTTAGGAAACAGATAAGATGCAGCAATATGAAAGCTTATAATTATTCTTACAGTACACTTCATAGAGTATTTTCTACTATTAGACTAGCAGCTATAAACAGGGCAAAGGAGAGAAGCACACAAAATGCTTAACTATATTATTTTTTAATTAATACTCAGCTACTATAAACCATGTTTAAATTGCAAACATGTAGGCGTTTCAACTATTGGTACCTAAAATAATGCAAGATATGGCACAATGAAATGCATAATGTTCAGCATCACAGATTTAAAAAAACCAAAACCTTTTTCTAAGCCTTGAATAACCTGATGCTGCTATTAGGTATTCAAAATTTGAGGGAAAATTAACTTGCTTATGAAACACTTAAAGAGGAAAAAATGTCCAAACTGCAAGCACAGATGTAGTATTTTTTTTTCTACAAAGGAACATATTCAATTCTTTATTTCTCTTCAATAACTCAAGCAGTTCTAGATGGTTAAATGAAGTGATTGTAGGAATACTTCTGATTCTAAACGCTACATGTGTGATCTCAGATATTGTGCATATTAATAAAGCAGAGGAAATGAAATCCATACAACACCTACAATATAACATATAATTCATAGTTCAGACAACTATTACACGATCACTGTTCTGACGTACATCTCAAGCCATTAAAACTACACAAGATTTTACTGTTAAGCTTGTGACTGCCTTAGTCCAACACAAAAGATTATCTTTTGCATTTGATCAACAGCACCATACTGGTTACCTCCATTCTCATTCTGTGGAGGGTAGCAGCATAGTGCAACTATGAATAGAAACTGAACGGAGAATAATAAATTGCCTCTATAGACATTTCCTCGCCTTCTGAAACAGATTAAACCTACAAAAACCGGCAGGTGCAGCTGGATTATAAAAATATTTAGGAATACTAAGTCACTTCTCTGGCCAAGCTCGTTTTTTTGCTTCTTCCTATAATATTCAGTGATGATAAACTCCAGCAATCTGCGGAACACCAAGTATAAAGCACTTTCAGGAATTAGCATTGGATCACATTTTATTGCTGGCAGTTTTAGCAAAGGAATGGTTAGTTAAACCAGGAGTCAAGTTACATGATTCCTCCCCATGTAGACATTACATTCTTCTTTTACTTAAGGGTTAGGGTGCAATCACACAGTTCAACTCAAAGATCAAAAGGATAGTAGGGAAGTTCTCTTCCAATGATAAAATAGGTCTTATTTCCTCAACCACTGACCTCCCCTTGATCTCTACAAACAATGTTTTTGAGATTAGAATACCTAGCCTCTACCTCAAAAGCAGAGATGTGCTGGGCTGGGGCAAGGCAACACCCCTCCCCCCCCATACCCAGCCAATCTTTTGCTAAGGACCCAAATATTCACACATAAACAATCAGAGCAATTCCTCTGCCATTCTAGTTTTCATTTTACCCAATTTTTTAAGGATAGGAAACAAAGCATCTGCTAAGTGTTGCAAAGAAAATGTGGGTTTTTAGTTAGGTCACCCAGAATGGGGCGAGCCTGTATTAAATCACTTAGATGGCAATGAAAACTGGCCAAGCTATCTGGAGAGTAGGAAGAACTTCCGTAAGTGAAAAAAAAAAAAAAAAAAAACAAGGGGCAGGATTTAGACCATCATTTCATTTGATTTGGAGAGCCTGTAAAAGATTTGAAGAGGAACATTACATGCCCAGAATGATGTAAGCAGCATCTTATGCAAAGGAAAAGAACAGTGAACGCTACGTGTTGTAACTCTCTGCCTATCCAAGTCTGAAATATTACAACCCCTTTGTGAGACTTGGTTCTATCAATTGCAGCAGTCGATTGGGATTCTGCCATGGGTTAAAGGCTTTTCCTAGTGTGGGAAGTCAGAGCCTCCCAGAGAAGGAAATATTAAAAGGGCAGGAAAATATATTTTTCTTCAAAAGGAGTTTTAAAAGCATTTTTTTAAAAAAGCAGAAACCTGCCCTCAAATCTCTGTCCCCAAGCAGTAGCCAGCCCTATACAAATGCAAATGTAAAACCATCAGAAAGCCAGAGAACTCAAGAAGACAAAGAGACTTAAAATCTGCATACCCCACCCAAACTTTAAGAGTCATTAGCCCCATCACCAGGGAAGCAGGATATGACTTTTGGGACATAACATACATACCATCAAGTATGTCAGAGAGGCACACCTAGGCTCAGGTCAGAATACGTGACACAGGAAATAGCCCCAAAGTTCATGCCACAGGAACAGGAAACTATTCCAAACAAAAAGCTAGAGAGGGTATTAAAAACCTACTGCCCATGGGCTCAGCCCTTCTCCCCTCTGCTCTTTCTTGCAAGGACCATCTTTCTGCTTCTTCAATAAATTGTAACCATCTTCCCAAAGCAGTCGCCATGTTGCTTATTTATTCCCGGCTTGGATGAACCAGGATGAAGACTTTGCTTCTGACACTAGGAACAAATTTCCATCTCCTTTCCTAAAGACTATTACGTTGAGCAAGGAAGAGGTGTAGAAAGGAAGGAAGGTGATTTTAATGAATGTATACAGGATCTGTTGCCTAAGCAAAAGGGGCTGAAGAATTTTTAAAGTTCAGAACAAGATAACATTTGGAAGCAGCTTAGGCAGAGGTCTCCTTAATTGGTTGAACTAAAAGGATGAGGTGGAACAGAATAATAATCAAGATTCTTTGCAAGATTCTTTTATTACAGCCAATCTCAATAAAAATAGCTTCAGCCTGCTTGTGGAATTGAATCCTGGTCTGGTTTTCCTAGTGGGACTGACAGGAAGAGACAATATTTTACACTAAAATTTTAGGGACTGTAATAAATGTCAATGTAAAAATGCAGAAGAACTAAAAAGTTAAAAGAAAAAAAATCAGATAGGAAGAATAATTACAGCAATGTGGAGATATAAAAGGAATACTAAGCTGAACAAAACTGAATATTCAAATATAACACAGAACAGGGAATATATTATGTATAGCACGGAAAAGGAGTAGGTGGAAATGTTTTCAAAGGAATAACAAGAGGATGGGAAGGGGCAAAATACAAAAAGTCTTTTATTGCAAAAGAGATATTGGATGAAATATTCAAAGGAAATTATACAGTAAATTGAGCTTAATTTCTGAAAAAAGCGAGAGGGAGCATTTAGAATGGAATTATAGAATTTGTTTTTTGCATTCCTCACTATTGATCATGCTCTTAAGGCAGTACTGAATCAATCATATTCAGTAATGTCTTGATGGCAATAGGTTTCCCAAATATGGGAAGGGGGACAAGAAGTTGCTCTGCTCTTTGGTTAGAACCCTAGTTAGTTGAGTGGGTACCATTATAAAGTGGCTGTTTTTAATAGTGGTTTGATTTTATGATTTCAAGTAATCTAGAAACTGTGATATAGGTAGCATAGAAATGCATGTATCAGATTTTATTTGCAAACCACTCAATTTTTAAAGAATTTCTCATTGTAGAGAAAATAGAGTCCCAAAGAGAAAATATTTGAATCTGCACTTTTATATTTAAATAGGAGAGTCCAAAAAGTAGAGAGAGAAACCAAGTTGTACTTTCAGAATATTTCCCTACCAAATAGAGACACCTTAATTTCTATAGCATTTTATGGGCTTATAAATGGTATATATTCTGAAAAAAGGCAGTACAAATTCCGCCAGCCTAATAAATAGCAGTATTGTTTTATGATTCGTCATTTTTCAGTGGCAGTTGGATCAGTATAAAAAGACATTTCAACAGGCCAAATATCAATCTCGTTAGGCAACTGATGTCTGAATTCTGCATCTGTCTTAAACTGTCTACGTGCTTCAGAGCAAAAGTTATTGTAGTGCTTAACTTTGAGCTATCTCTAACAAGAACTTATTCTATATTTCCTTTTTGCTTTGTCACTACCTTGGAAACTACATCCTGAATTAGCCAGTTTTACAACAGGTCAGCAGACCTAATTACTATGCCATAAATCTTTGACCTTCAAACAGGTTTTTATTTAGTCTTATCTCATCAGGCAGGGACTACTTTCTCTAAGAAAACTTTAGAGAACTGTATTGGTGTTGCAACTACCTTGAGCTGTGAACAGAAACTCAAAGTTCAAATATGTAACAATCACCAGTTAAATCCAATTGAGCATGATGGACTACATGTCCTGTTCCAGCCCAATTCTTTCTAATGGCCACATTTTGCAGTCCAATTCAAAAGATTTCTTCGACAAAGCAGTGACCAGTACCAATGAGTCCTCTATTATATAGTTTGCAAACAGAGCAACAGAAAAATAGGACCAGTTATGCATCTCAGAACATACAGTTTTATCCTCTGGTATGTCGTGACATATAGAAATAATGTTAGCACAAACGAAACAATCTTGGCCCTTGCAAACTTCTTGAATTTGGCTTGAAATAATAAAACAGTATAAAGAGCCATTACACAACAATACAAACAATTCAGAATATAAACATAGAAACAATACAAATGCTTTTCTCCAATCCACGATCCATCTCTATTACTTCAGAAGAAAAGATCCACAGATGCTTTGTGATTCCTCAGATAATAATCAAGAGAAATAGCTCTTTTTTTTTTTTTTTTGGTATCCTTGACGAAATCGGGAGCACAATTCTTTAGGGGAAGATGATCACAAACTTCACAAACTTGTTCCAATGTTGCCTTTCTCATCCGTGTTGTGCTGCATTGACCAGGTTTCTGTAGAACTGGAATGAATTCAAAGGTTCCTGCATCATCTTCAAATGGAGCTTCTGCCATGACCACCTGTACTTACCTGGAAACGTTTAGCCTTAAACCGTGAGTACCAAAGTGCAGTTTTATTCTAGGGAGGCTACTCCTTACCTTATGTACACTTTTTGGATTTTCCAACCAAGCATAGTACATTTCCTCCACATAATTTGAACTAGTCCCACTCAAAAATGGCTCAGCAGCAACAGGTGCACTGTAGCACCTGATCTGTTGAAACGTCCTTGGTGCTGCTGCTGGTTTGTTTTGAGAAATTGTCTTAACAGTCTGTGAGGCAGTCAATGGCCTTAGTTTACTAGCACAAGTCCTTAAGTGAAACATTTTTGTCCTGCAGCAACAGACAGGTTCCTGCCGGGAGAAAAATAAAAAGTGAGTCAGCGATTAAAAGAAAAGTACATAAGACTATTAATCAAGCTCCATTATTAGTTCATTATTAGTTCCAGAACTCTCATACTATAGTAGATGCACGAGATTTTATGAATGCTTTTTTGTAAACCTCTGCTAATGGGCATTATATAAATATTTAAAATACAGTATAGCAAACAGTTAAGTGCACTGAAGTCAACACAGAATATGGCAATTTATGTTTAGAGTCTTTCGCTATTCACACCAAGAATAAAAGAGATATGGTGGATCCAACTAAGAAATAGTTCAGTCTGTTTCCCTTACAGATATAGAAACCAAAGAACTGAAAAATATTAGGTAGTGAATTATATAGCTTGTGCTGTCTACTCTTACTGGCACAACTACTTTCCATCTATCCTATAATTTAGCTGATGATGCAAGCTCTTATCCCAAAAGCTTCCACTTGCAGAACTGAACAATATTTTCCACAGACAGCAGTCTCTGTCTACCACCTATTCACACTCGTCCAGGTTTTCCCCATGAACTCTCTATGAATCCATTCACTGTTTCAATGCTGCCATATGTTAAATAAATAATAACTGTTTCAGCGCTAACTTTCCCTTCGTACATTTTTTTGCACATCAACAAAGTCATAAGAATGTGACAGTTTGAACACCTGACTTTTCTCTAGTGCATTATTCTAAAAAGCAGTTGCTTGTAATTAGGTTTAAAATGATTTTCCTTAAGAATTCCTTTGTACTAGCCTCAAAATAAATTAATACTAAGAGATAGCTGTTTATAAGTCACACAATACAAGGCAGTTTGAAGAATTCCAAAATGCAACAATGTCCAAAAGAGTAATAATGTTGTCAGTTCTTCATCAAAAGTAGTAACAGTCTTAGGATTCCTTAAAGTAGCAGCCCCCAACCTTTTGGGCACCAGGGACCAGTTCCGTGGAGAGAGTTTTTTTCCGTGGACCGGAGGGGATGTGGTTTTGCGTGGTTCCTGCATCCTGTGGATGGGGCTTTGCTTGTTTGCATGGACTGGTTTCTGGCATGCTACAGACTGGTGCTGGTCCACGAATTAGGGGTTGGGAACCCCTGACTTAAAGGATAACTCAGTTTATTATTGCCTATATTTTAATGGCTCACAGTCCATTTCATCAGAGGAAATATCAGTTATTACGTATTATATTATATTATGCACTCACCTTTGTACTGATTATGCTAGAAGGGAGGGTCAGTAATCACAACATCCTGATTTCAGTTATGTGGATTCAATTACAAAATGATGCTTCAGAGCATTTGGGACTATGAACATAGTACCTGTTTAAAAAATATTTAGAACATCTGAACAGTTTTGAAGTTCATACACTATGCTGGGAAAAGTTGCAACTATTTTAAAGAGTTACAGACAGGTATTATGCTTGTGCTCCTGCATTCTCCAAAGAACACATTTTGAAACTGAATTCAAAACTCTGGTCACCACTAATAAATATACAACTGCCAAAAAATTACTTGTTTCTAGTTACTATATAGTATTTATTAGGCTTAAAATAGTTCATAGTTTGATAGATTTTCACTTGACTTTTAAAAGTTTAAAATGAAGTTCATTATAAAAATGAATATTTTGATTCTTTGAAACTTATTGCTTTAGCTAAATCAGTTATTTTAGAATCTATTCATTTCTTAAGCATCTACTTAACTCAATTGTTAAGTGTCTCACGAATAGTAAACTAATCAAGGCTACTATTTAAATTATTAAACTACAGAATGGTGCAACACTTTAGTTTTCTTTTAGATGCTGGTTTTATGTTTATTTAAAATATTTAATTTCCTTGGTGCCCATTGATAAGTATAGATAAATCCAAACAAATACAAGTTGCTTCCCAATCATTATCTTACTTCTTAGTAGGTAAGGTATTGTTCCAGGCTCATAATTATCATGGTTTAGAATCATATGCCTATTATCAGCAATCACATGGAAGCCTAATTGTACTGATTTTGCAACCCAAAACAAGCATGATTGTTCTGGAAATTAGAAAATGGAAGCCTTTATTTAAAGCAGTATTTCAAAAAGAAAAAGGAGAGTTCCTTGGCAAATTAAATTGTCAAATTAATTTACCCTGCCATTATCAATTAATGAGAGGCTAATTTATCTGAATGGATACAATTAATATGAAACACGACTGCTATATTTGCATCTGCTCTACTCTAATATCACTATTTTGCTCTATAATTTGTCTGAAGAAGATGAATCTAATTTCCTGGAGGAAATACATACAAACACAGTATAGGTAGCTGAAACCAATTGAGATGGAGGTCTTTAATAGATGCACAAATAATATACTCTTGGAGACCTTAATGTTTCTCTTACACATGTCATAGAAAGCTAGGTGCAGGGAACAAACTCTCATTCCACTAACTCAGTTGATAATTATAGGGTGACCCCTTTTCAAGGTCACTTAATAAAGAAAGGGAAAATTCTGCTGACTTCCTTCCCGTTCAGAATACTTGTGGCTGAATGGGAATTACCGACCTTTCTGTTGATATTATATACTACAGAGAATCCTAAGATACTTTTAATACACTTTATACAGTAATAGTATGACTTTTTAGTATTAAAATGTGTTTTGAAGACACAAACAATACTTCCTTAAGCCTCTTATTTCAAAGATATCTACTTAGTTATAATACACAAACACCAACATTCATTTTGCCCTGGTTTAAATATCATGAATAGTTAAAAAGACAGCACACTGCCTCTAAGTCTCTAAGTGATATTCAATATCTCATTATATTCAACTGATAAAATGAATAGGATACATCCCTGAATAATCTGAATTACTTTACTAACAAAACAGTAGACCATCATGTATTTGCCAGGTATACACAAAAGGAAGAATGCTGAAACTTGGAAAAACTGCCTCAACACAAAGCATACAATACAATTTACATAAGTCTATTTTTTTTTTGAAAACTACACAAAAAATATGTAGCTCAGTCATAAGGCTTGGTAGTTCCAGAACCAAGTTTTCATAAAAGGGCATTGCAAGATTCTTTACTACGGTATTACTGTGAAGAGATCACCGAACAACACGAGGACAAGCGAAAGTAGCTTTGAATATAAAACATGAAATACAATTTACAAGACTTCGTCTAACCTGATAAGAATCTATGGAGGTTTAATAACTAGGACCTTATACCCAGGAACAACAGGCACTTACAATTTACTGTACACAGACCTATATTTTAAGTGAGAGAAAATCTCAGTTGAGATCTCCTTCCTTGTAACTGCACAAGGAAGGGCATATCAACTGAACACAGTCACCTTGGAGAAGAATATACGGAGGTAGCTTTGTTTTTCCATGAGGTATAGTAACCACCCTGGCTATTTCTGTCATTTCTCCTTCTTGAAATTGAATCAAAAGTCCAGTGGTTACCCCCCCCTCTCTCTCTGTCTTCCTCCTGCAACACGTACTAAATAGTAAGTGCCTAAGTTCCTGAAAACATTAATAGTATATCCGCTATTGGCTCAGCAAGCAAAAATAATACATTTTCCTTAACTTATTTCTTGTGTTCTAGGGCAGTGATGGCAAACCTTTTAGAGACCGAGTGCCCAAATTGCAACCCAAAACCCACTTACGCATCGCGGGTGCCAGGTAGGTGTGGCTCATTGGGTGGGTGTGACTCATTGGGCGGGTACGGCTGTGGTGGTAACGGCAGACTGGGTGGGTCTAAAAAGTTCAATCAATCAATTCCAACTTTGCAAGATCTTTTTTTTCCCATGAGAAGTTGAAATTGATTGACTGAACCTTTTTTTTTTGCACACGGCAGTGGAGGCCTAAAGCAAAAAGGTTTTATAAAACCCAGCTGAAGACCTAGGACTGGGGCGATGGTGTGCGTGCCCACAGAGAGGGCTCTACATGCCGCCTCTGGCACCTGTGCCATAGGTTCGCCACCACTGTTCTAGGGCCCCTTATGACACTTTGGCTGAATTCATGAAACACTGTAAAACTATCTTTATGAAACACAATTGCTATTTTTCACACAACAGGTGAAGACAATGGCTAAATTCCCACAGGAGGCTGAAGTACAGGCTCCATCAACCTAATTTTAGTTTAACACAACGTGTTATGCACAAGATGATAAATAGTATATGGTACAGTGGTTAAGTTCCAACATGAATGGAGGAGACTCAATTTATAGTCATGTGATGTGCCTTCGAATCAATGTTGACACCTGGTGACTGGATTAGATTGAATAAATCCCTGCAGTTTTTTTGGCAAGGATTTTCAGAAGACGTTACCATTGCCTTCCTAGAACTGAAAGAAAATGGCTGGCCCAAGGTCACTCACAATTTCCCTCTCTGGTCTGGTGCCTTTACCATTACACCAAAGTAATTCTCTTATATATATGTAATATTTGGTAATATATGGCTAGGCCCTAAATGACTTATTTTGTTTAAAGAATTCACCAATTCTTGTTAACCTGGTCAACATGCTGCTCTTCACATTTAAAAGTTTGAGACCCAAACATGTATGGGGTATCTCCTCTAATTGTTTGCTTAAAAGAGCTTTTAAAAAGCTCTTCAAAACTGAAACTAGTTAAAGAGAAAAGATTCTCTCCCTGCATATGATGTTACTCACTATTCTTCACAGGAAGTTAAATGTACTGCCAACTTGACTGGTTTTTAGGTGGCAAGCAAAACTTATTTTTTTTTTAAAAAAAACTATATTATTTCATTGCTACTGTGTCCCAAATGTCTTCATCTTATATGCTTTAATCTTACTTGAACTTTTCTCCCTTCACTTGTCTGGTAAATATGAGCATTAAAAATAAGTAGAAAGAGGGACAGAGCAATATATCCAGTGTCTTTAGGAGAAGGTCAAATGTTTATTTTACAATATTTCAGACTTATCCCAACCTAATAGGCTTTGATATGTGGGTTTGATTCGCCTAGACACAATTTATTGAGTAAATCACAACTTACTGGAACCCCACAACATCCTAAATCAAAGACCAAGACTGACAATCCATAACAGTTCATATCAAGGACTAGAGCCAAGGGTAGGCAACTTCGGGTAGGCAGCATAGCTGACTCAGGAATTCTGGGAGTTGAAGTCCATGAGTCATAAAAGAGCCGAGGTTGCTTACCCCTAACCACAAACATGGCTCATACAGTTTGTGCTTAAATGTGCATAGGACCACCCAGATTTATACTGCATATAAAGCAGCAAAGTATTAAACAAGACTTTCCTGTAGCTCAAGTGCTTCTCACACCTGGCAACTTTACTTAAGTGTTGGACTTAAGTGTTCCCCAGTTAAAGCTGGGGAATTGTGGGAGTTGAAGTCTACACACCCCTCTTTAAAAGTTGGCCAAGTTTGAGAACCACCGTTTTGAAAGTCTTTGCCACACATTTTGCAGCCGGCACAAGAACTACTAAGTGTGTAGAATAAAGCTTTCCTATCAAAAGTCACCGTCAGATCTTGGCCACAGTGTAGTGTGTAAAGTTTTTTTTTTCCTCTATCAAAAGTCACTTTCAGTATTGCTGTTTCATCAAACTGGGACTTCAAACAGGTCTAATTACTAGCTTGGCTGCTTCCTTCCCCCCCCCCCCACCCTGACTTTCATTCATAAAAAGGGGAACAGGACAAGGGGGCCTTCTCGGCTCCCTTCGCGCTCCATTTCGTTCCTAAGCGAGTCCTCCGCCCAGAAACTGGCCCACCCGAGAGGCCCCGAGGAAAGGAGACCGGCCCGGTGGTGGCAAAGGCGGAAGAAGCCGCGTCAGCCAACCGGCCGGCCGGCATTGCTCCCAAATAGAAGGCGGGGGGGGAGAGGACGGCGGAGCGGCGCATGCGCAGGGAAGTCGAGAAGGCGCGCGGGGTCTGACTGACTGCCCGCTCGCCCACCCATCCGCCGTTCCATCCCGAGCGGCGTCGCTTCAAGGACTCTCCGGCCTGGACGACCGTCCCGGCCTCCGGGAAGGGCGGCGTCGGCGGTCACCGCCCCGATAGTTTCTCCGCGCCCGTGGCTTTTGGGGCCCCCGCTTAGCGCCTCAGCCCCCAGCGCCCTCTTCCCCCCCCTCACGGCCCGTTACCTGCCAGCGCCTCTTCGGTGTTCTCCGCGGCCCCCCGCGCGCTCGGCTTGACAGCGCCAACAGCTGGCCCCGCCTCTGCCGCTCGCTACGTCATCACGCACGAACGCACGCAGGCCGGCCCTAGAGTTAGAAAGGGAGAGACGGAGGGCGGGGCCTCCTCGCCTGATCCTGCAAGGGGAGGGGAGGGGGCTCGGAAGGGAGACTACGGGGAGATCCCAGTATGGGAGGCTCGGCCGGAAGTCGGAAGAAAGTTCTCGATGGCTGCGCTGTGGCTGAGAAATGTTAAAGGGCGTCTCCGTGAAGGCACCCGGAGCTGAGATCAACTGGAAGGTTTTCGGAAAAGGGAAATCGGAACCGGTTAGAAGCTGGATGGGACACCAAGAGGAAATTCCAATAAGTGATGGTCGAGTTTAATGGAGTTATCAGCTTTTGCGAGCCGTAGCTCATTTCTGTACATCAGGTAAAGTCAACTACTGCTCATGAAAACAGGCTTTTCAATAAAATTGGTGAGCTGGGAAAGGTGCTGGCAGACTTCTGATTTTTTTTTTTTTTTGCAGAGATGTGGTAAGCTATTCAATGCTCTCCTACAATATATGGACGAGAGATCTTATTTGTGAGAGCCTGTATTGTTAGAATTATATTCCATAATGTTAAGTATTAAACATTACGTCCAGAAAATGCAAAATGTTTACAGAACATTTCTCTCTCTCTCTCTCTCTCTCGTTTGGTGATTTGCTTATCTCGCACAAAAGCATTCTGGATTTCTCCCTGCATTCCGTAAAGAGTTTCCCCTTCTTTCCAACTTTGAAAACGGAGCGAAATGAATGAAGAAGTTCTCTCTTTATGTGCTTTTTGTTTATCTCTACGGAGCAAACCTACTTCCGACTGATCACGTGGAGGAAAATACACGCCCTTGCAGTTTCCAGCTTTGCTAAATGCCACAGCTGTAGAGGCGGAGGCAGTTTGAAAGGACGAATCTTTCCCCCCAATTTACAGAGGAAAAGCATGCATGTTTATGTTGACTTACCCAGGAAGTTCCGCTACGCGTCAGTGAGCTTACTCCTCTGAAAATATATCCCTGGCAGGTTTTACCCCGCTTCCTCACTCAACGAGCATTCTATGATCCCAACAAGGTCCCTTCGAGGTAGGCCAGGTGAAACACTGGCGACCCGAAGACTCCCCAGTAGAAAGAACATCGCCATGAAAAGTGGAGAGACGTTTGCGTATATTGTGCGTCTCTTAAATTTCTCTCGCAGGGACAAATGATGGCTAAGAGTTTAAACCTGAAGTAGAATATATAGATCTCCCCAAAGCGGGGGACGTTTGAGTAAGGGAGCTGGGTGCTCTCATGAAAGGAGAGAAGCAACCTAGAACTAAGGAGAAACTTCCTGACAGTGAGAACAATTAATCAGTGGAACAGCCTGCCTCCAGAAGCAGTAAATGCTCCAACACTGGAAGTTTTTAAGAAGAGACCGGACAGCCATTTGTCAGAAATGGTGTAAGGTTTCCTGCCTGAGCAGGGGGTTGGACTAGATGACCTCCAAGGTCCCTTCCAACTTTACTACTATTACTATTACTAATCCAGGGGTTTATAGTGGACGATGGGGGAAGGGGGGGTCTCAAATCCAGAAGAGCTGCATTTCCAACCATGGCAATCCCCAGCCTATGATTGGGAATTCTGGAATCCGACTGGGAAAGACTGAGACGCGGCATATACTGTACATTACAGCAGAGCGCGTGTGTTTACAGTACGGCGCAAGAGATGGGGCTTCTACTTAACCTGGTAACTGAATTAACCCGAGTTCACACCGCACCTTTAACCGGGTGATTGAAAAACCTAGCGGGCTGCGCGCACCCGTTGAAGTGCTTCAGTAGTTCCAGTCTTGATTCTTTGGGGCCGGGGGGCGGGGAGGAGGTTGGTGGTGCGGCGTGCAATAATGGGGAGCTCTCATGCCCGCCAGGGAGGACTTGATGGCTTATCGTTTCGTGCAAACGCAAAAAAAAGCGGTTCAGTGCAGCCTTTGGATTCGACCCAACGCAGCCAGCCGTGATCTCGGTTTACCCCACACCCCAGGGGTAGGCAACCTCGGCTCTTTTATGACTCATGGACTTCAACTCCCAGAATTCCCGAGTCAGCATAGCTGACTCGGGAATTCTGGGAATTGAAGTCCATGAGTCATAAAAGAGCAGAGGTTGCCCATCCTTGCCACACGCTGAATCACAAAGCAACCGGGCTGGCCCCGCAGTTGGCGAGGGCGGGCGACGCCCCAGAAGCTACAAACCAACCAGGCCAAACTTTTAAGTTCTGCTGACTTCGGAGAAGAAGCCCGGAGCGCCGGCGCCCCCTTCGGCCAGTTCGCGGGGCTGGACGCTTCCTCGCCTGCCTTGCCCGCGGCGGTGGCGATTGCCACTCGGGGAAGACCTTGCCTAGCGGGCTCGTTCGGTTCCGGGATAGGAAACGCCCGTCTGCTCCTTTGGCGAGGCCTCGCCCGGCCTTGTTGGCTCCGAGGCGGCGCTCCAGGGTAGGCTGGCCCGCTTCCACCATCGCCGAGCGAGCGAGCGAGCCGCTTTCCCGTCTTCGCCGGGGCTGAGCGCGGCCGAACTTTGCTCAGCGTCTTGAGCCAGCGGGGGCGCGGATTTTATTTGACTTTTCAAGAAGAAGAAAGGACGAGGGAAAATGTACGGCTCGTGTATACGGATATTCTTAAGAGAGATCGCTTATGCAAATATATGTATCGCGTGCAGTTGCGGTTAATTTATTAAATCTTACCAGAAGGGGAAAAAAAAGATTAAAGGCACTCCGTGCCGTCAAAAATTCTCTGAATAAACTTCCTCCTGGTGATCATAGGTGTGTTCCAATATAGAAAGGAAATTCTTGAGGCCTTTTTAGGCAGTTGAAGGAGAAACTGATCTGATGATGTTACTTACTCGTTTGGGTACTGAAATGTCGGCAAGAAAATAATATCGCTCAGAGAGCACCAAGGACCCCACAGTCCTCCTCCTCTCAAACCCCACTCCCTTCTAGCACCTATATGCTATTACCTAGTTGGGTAATGAAATGCCTGCAACTAAGCTCAGAGAGCACCAAGGACCCCACAGTCTTCTTCTTCCTCCTCCTCCTTGCAAACCCCACTCCCGTCTAGCACCTATGATGTTACCTAGTTGGGTAATGAAAGGTCTGCAAGAAAATAATCTAACTCAGAGAGCACCAAGGACCCCACAGTCTTCTTCCTCCTCCTCCTCCTCCTTGCAAACCCCACTCCCATCTAGCACTGATGATGATACTTAGTTGGGTAATGAAATGTCTGCAAGAAAACAAGGAACACCAGAGAGCACCAAGGACCCTATAATCTTCCTCCTCCTCCTTGCAAACCCCATTCTCTTCTAGCACCTATGATGTTACCTAGTTGGATAATGAAATGTCTGCAAGAAAGCAACCAAGCTCAGAGAGCACCAAGGACCCCACAGTTCAACTCTGAACTATACATACTCTTCTCCATTTTTTTCCCTTGCTTGTGGCTAGCATATTGACTAGACCAGTGGTTCTCAACCTGTGGGTCGGGACCCCATTTGGGGTCGAACAACCATTTCACGGGGGTCGCCAAACCACACTGTCCGCCATTTTTTTTCCCTTTTCCCTAGCTGTCCTACTCCCTCTTATTAGTTGCCACACCCACTTGGGGGTCACCACAACATGGGGAACTGTATTATGGGGTCACGGCATTAGAAAGTTTGAGAACCACTGGACTAGACAAAACTCACTGATTTATTCAAAGGAACCCTGATTAAAAAAAGCCATAGTTTATGTAGGGCCAGCAGACCTGGGCTTAAAAATCTGGGTGACCTGTTCGTGGCATCAGAGCCACTTTTGCTAACTTGAGTTTTGCAACCCACATCATGTAGTCTTATGTATTTGTTACAATCTCTTGAAAAGAGTGAATCAAAGTGAAAATAAAAGCAGTCTTGTAAATGTCTTTTTTTTAATTTTCACTTTGATTCATGAGGGGGAGCCAGAGGACAATCTGTTCACACAAGTCACAAGGACTCAACTTTTCCAAATAGTTTGAGGAAGACTATTTCTTCATAATATGAAAACTAAGAGAGGTTTTTCTTGGCATCAGGATTTGTAATTTTATTTCAGACTAATTCCTGGCTTACCCCTAAGTCTGCCTGGGTCAGAAATAAGAAGATGGTTCGTATGCTTGGTTCTGGGACCTTATCGTGGTTTCTTTCCATAAATTTCCAGTGCATAGGGGAAGGCAAGATTCTTTGAACCCTATTTTTAAGGTTCTAAGGTAGCTTTCTGAAACCTGATACCATCTGAATGTCTGTTGGACAAGTTGTTTGGAAACCAAGGCTCAACCCATCTTGGTAGTGTAAGGTTTTACACTTTGCCTCACAATTGCCCCAGCATTACTCCAGAGGTTTCAGCAAGCAAACAACTTTTATTTTGATCAAATTGCCCGATCTTTATATAATTTATTTAATAAATAAATTAGGATGCTGTAAAGGTTACTTAACCTGTAGTTTGCGATTAATTGAAGATCAGGATCAACTTTAGATTCTAGTTGTTGAGGTATTGCTCCTCACAAAGTCTTTTAGGGATGGCACTACTTTAAATGTTGACTGAACCACATATAGGAATTTGGACTTGACAATACAGAAACCTAAATTGCTGTGATCTGTATCGTGGAAGTCAGATTCCTTGCAAATGAGTTGTCAGATTTTTAGCAATAAAGTCTCACAATAGCAGAAGAAGTTCAGGGTGTGATGTACAGCAAAGCCTGATCAATAAAATGAGCCTCTCTAATATCAGAGTAGTTACAGGAATAATATGGAACTGGTGTTTTCTTTCACTTGATTCTAGGAAGTGGGAATATTGGGAATAATAATGCTGGGCTGATCAAAATAAAGGTGGAATTAAAAAAAAATCTAACAAACAAAAGCTACGGTAATTCAGACAACCACTTTTTAAAAAAGAAAATTTCCCCGCTACTCTTGATCACCACGTGCTAGTTATAGCTTTTCAGCATGGAAGAATCTTACAAAGCCTGTGAAAAATCACTCCATACAACAGGCCAAGTTAGCTTTCTCTCCTTATGAAAGAGATTACCCAAAGCCATGTTAAGTTAAACATAAAGGTTTGCAGAAACAACACTGAGCTTCTTGTTTTAGGGGGAAGGAACTTCCTGCTACGTTTATACTATGCCTATCCCTGAAGTTGTAACTTATTAATGAAGTTTAACTACTGGGAAGCTGTTAAAAACCTCACGCAAAATCAAGGAAAAACCCAAAGTGAAAGAAAGCACAGAGGGGAACAGGACTCATTCGATCAGCTCAGGTACTAATTTCTTTCGTTCCTATTATTATCTTTCTGTCTTTTCTTCCTTTTTTTAATGATCAGATCTCTCTCTTCACTTATTATTAATTTTTAGCTCCCATTTTCTTTCCTAGCATCTTTTTTCTTTTGATGTTCAGATCTCTCTCTTCCATTTGTGCAATCATTTGGGTTGTGAGACAGAGAATCAGAATCTCCAAACTCTTAATTTTTCCCAGTCTAAATTATCTCTAAATAGGAAATACGGAGGGTTTAAATTAGATGGAAGGTCTGAGAGAGGATTCAGCACCCTGTCCTGTGGAGCAAATATAGTAATAGTAATAGTAGTAAAGTTGGAAGGGACCTTGGAGGTCATCAAGTACAAGCCCCTGCTCAGGCAGGAAACCCTACACCATTTCGGACAAATGGCTGTCCAGTCTCTTCTTAAAAACTTCCAGTATTGGAGCATTTACCGCTTCTGGAGGCAGGTTGTTCCACTGATTAATTGTTCTTACTGTCAGGAAGTTTCTCCTTAGTTCTAGATTGCTTCTCTCCTTGATTAGTTTCCACTCCTTGCTTCTTGTCCTGCCTTCAGGTGCTTTGGAATATAGTTTGATTCCCTCTTCTTTATGGCAGCCCCTGAGATATTGGAATACTGCTATCATGTCCCCCCTTGTCCTTTTCGTTAAACTAGACATATCTCAGGCCAGATTAAAGGGATGCTATGTGTGTGCTTTTGGATCAATTTTGACTCCTGGTAACTCTTGGATTAAGCCCTTGGAGTTTTCTTGGCAAGATTTCGGAAGTGGTCTGCCACTGCCTTCTTCCTAAGGCTGTGAGAGAGAGGACCTGGTCACCAAATTAACTTCTGTGCCTAAACTGGAACTTGACCTCATGGCACCTGGTTTCTAATCCAGTGCCTTAACCGCTATACCAAACTGGGTCTCTTTAAAAGGATGCCATAGAATTGGGGGGGAAAAACAGAGCAGAAAGAGCTTTCTAAGTCTCCCTCCCTGATAGACACCACTTTCCAATCACTCAATCTCCAGCCCACCTTGATGCTGCTAAGCATCTCATGCAGGACAGCCAAGTTGAAAGAACTATATTTTGTAAAGTTTGGGAAAGATTGGAGAGGCAAATTGGAAACCTGGCTTGCCTTTTATCTATTCAGTTCCTTATTTGAACATTTCTTTGGGTTTTTATTCTGGAACCAATGTTATTGTGGGAATGGATTTCTTAATAAAGAATGGTTCCCCATTAGGAATGTACAACATCTTCATGGCATTACCCTTTTATCACTGAAGTTACAGCGACCTCATTTTATTTTATATTATAACGGTATATCTCGTATTTTGGCACTATGGTTGTTAGATATTAATGCCATAGGATCAGCTACTAGTGATAAATGATTAATGTGCCCAGCCCCCCTCCATTTCATCCTGTTGACTATATTTAAAGATATGTTAGGTAAGAGATAATAATTCTTCCTCAGTGCACCTCAATAAACTTCCCTGGTTTGCTCTAGCCCTTATAATCTAATTACTACACTACAAATATCTTATATAAATGAATAAGCAAGGCTCTCACCTGTGCAAGTGTCTGAAAAGAAAATTCATTCTATTCTCTAGTGATGAAGATGGGGCTTTTTGTAGCAGACTGGCATACCTCCGACCAGATTAGCTGCCTTTGAAAATAGTGCTTTGAAAACAGTTGCCAAATGCTTCGCCCAATAAATTTCTGTGTGTCTAAAAACCGCACAAGAAGAAGGAGAACTGCTTGGTTTCAGGGGTGGAAATATTGTGAACGAGAGCTGTTTCCGCTGCTGAGCCTTGTAAAAGATGATGAAATTGCTGACCCCACTCTCTTTTGACTTTAAAGCAGGAGAAATCACCCGAAGGTGTAAGGTTTTTAGGAAGTTTTGATAGAGTTTCAGAACTCTACTAAAAAAAAAAATGCCACTAAAGAATGACTTTTTCTAGGGTCCCACGCAAAACCATGCATAAACATAGGCCACCAAACATGCCTTTCTTTTAAAAGACACACTTGAAGGGAAAAAAATTCAAGGGGAGATTATGGAAAGGCTAACTTCTTGATTCTGAGTATTACAAGAAGTTCGGTTGCAAACCGGGCGAATGTTCCTCTTCACCCAGTTTTTAAAATGCCCGGGAAAAATGGCAGTTTTGTTTGATCTCTTAGTTTGGGGAATGTTTAAATGGATTTTTAAAAACAAAAACAATCAAGACTGGATTTACCCATTTTGTTTCTTATTTCAGTAAAAAGAAAAAAAAAAAAAGCCTCAAACGCCTGCCAGATTTTGAAGTTTGCTATTCAGTTTCAAGATGCACGGCTTCCATTGGCCAGTCTTGCTGCAGGCAATGTTGGGTTAGATTTGATTGGAGGGAAATTCCAGAATAGGACCATTGCTAGCTTGCCAAACCAAAGAAGACAAATCGACTCACGTTGTGCAACAGGGGAACTTAAGTTAGCAGAATCGTTTTCAAGCATGAATCCTGCTCTTGGAAATATGAAGGTCAAAAGTTCTTTAGATAGGCCAGGAAGTTAGTTTTACTGGTTTTACAATGACTATTTCAGTTGACTTTAGGCATGTCCACAAATCTAGACAGTAAGCTGCTTTCTTGTCCTGCCAGCTTTTTTTGAACTGGGCTCTTTTCTCTTTTTTTATCTTTCCTCTTTTCCCTCTTTTCTCTCCTTTCTCTCTTTTTCCTTTCCTTTCCTTTCCTTTCCTTTCCTTTCCTTTCCTTTCCTTTCCTTTCCTTTCCGTCTTTCCTTTCCCTTTCCCTTTTCCTTCTTTATCTAAAGCAGGGCTTTCCAACCTTTTCACCCATTGTACCACTTTTAGGATATGGCAGTGGTTCTCAACCTTTTTAATGCCGCGACTCCCAACCAGTCATAAGTCGAGGACTACTCAACTGGTGCAGCACCGTTTGCAGAATGGGACTTTTGGCGGGCTCAGCAGGGCAGAGACAGCCTGGACAATTCCTATTGGCTTTTGAAAGCCAATAGAATTAGACTCTATTCAAGAGAGTCTATTCTATTGGCTTTCAAAAGCCAATAGAATAAAAGCACAGCTAAAGGAAAAGGGGAAAAAAATGGTGGATTGCGTTGTTTGGCGACCCCCGTGAAATGGTCATTTGACCCCAAATGGGGTCCCATCCCACAGGTTGAGAACCACTAGGATATGGCAACATCCGAGTATCACCAGTCGCCTAGCAAGGTGTCAAAAACTTGATGACCCCTCCAAAAAAGGGGAAAAGTGTTAAAGTACAGGTAGTTCTCAACTTAAAACAGTTCACTTAGTGACTGTTCGAAGATACAATGGCACTGAAAAAAGTGCCCCCCAAGCCACAGCCGAGCAAGACACCTGCCTGCCCACCCAGTGGTGCCCTTCCTCCTGTCCGAGGTTTCCATTGTTGTGAGCATTTCTGTTGAGGATTGGCAGCAGGGGTGGGGTGGAGGGTGTTTGGTTTTTATTCCCCCGTCTGCTGGGTGGTTGCAGCAGGTTTTGGTCACTTCACATGATCCTGGGACACTGTGACGTCATAAATATGAATCGGTTGCCAAGCATCTGAATGTAAATCACAAGACACTGGAGATGCTGCAACATTCCAGCTGATTGGTGCTTCTTCTGGGCTCAGCAGAAGCACCAGGATCAGCGCCGAGCTCCGGCTGGAGCCTGACGCTGATCCTGGCACTTCCACTGAGCCCTGATAGCCCTGCAGCACCAGCCATCTCTTGCTCAGGCTTGTGTGGTGCTGCCACCAGTTCAGCTCATTCCCCTCCCCTACTACCACTTTTCTAGGATGGTCACGTACCACCTGCCAGGTGCCAATGTACCCATACCACTGGTTGAAAAGCCCACATTTGAACACTACTTGTCATTCAGCAAAAATGTTGCAAAACCATAGTAAAAAATACAAATCCAATCAATCCTATGAGAACAATAAAACAGTGTATTCCCTCCATTCTCTTGAGAAAACCCAGTCTTCTTGGCTCTGTTTTTTACGTTATCCATGCGCAGCAAAGAGCTTGATCTTTTGTCAGTTTTTGCTTAGAATGATTGTGGATTCTTAATTCTCTTCTTATCATGAATTGTGGTATATAATGCTAATCTCTTTCAACTGCTTCTTCCAGGATTGTAACTATAACTGCAAGAGAGGCATCTAATAGCCTGAAAGGTAATCACAAGACAGACAGCAATAATTGAGTAAGTTACTCAGTAACTGTTGAGATGGAACCTCAGAAGAAAACCGTGGATGAAGAATTGAAAGATTTATTCCATGCATTTAAAGGTGAATAGCAACTTTAGGATTGCAATCTAAAACATTCTTTGGCTGTGCATACCCACCGTTTCATTGCAAGATGAACATATTAGAACAGGGAAACTTGTTAAATTGCTACATTACACAGTTTCTTAACAATGGAGAGATTTAGACTCATCTCGAGAACTGAACAAAATAAGTCATGGGAAATAGCAACACACCTATTTGTAATTATAGTCAGTGTCTTTGCCATTTGCAACCTTGATTTGAGCCATGAATATGAAATAATGTCTGCAAGATGGTGCATAATAATAACCATCGGAATTGACACAATCACCTTTGGTCAGTTGCAAAAGGCAGCTTTCCTTGGAACAGGTTACCTCCTGCAACAATACCTTTAACCCTATCACACAATAACACCTGCCTATCCCAGGTCCTTGGGAGGGACTTGACAGGTCGATAAAAATGCCAAACGTCTAGTGGACTATGTGATTAACCACAATAATAATAATGGTCCTTGGAAAAGGACTCGGTAGGTGAACAACAATGCCAAATCCAGTCTAAACATCTGGTTGACTTTGTGACCCAACCATAATGGATTAAAATGTGCATTCTGTTGGATCCCACTGACTGGGTGACTCACAACAATCCAGCCTGTTGTGTTCAGTTCAATAGAACATAAGAAATAAAGATAAAAGATGGCAAGCATGATGACGTGCGGGATCTCTCTCTTCTCATCAAAGGCCTGGCTGAAGAGCAGGTTTCCCTGGCTCCTTTATATAACAGCAGAGTGAGGAATGTCCAGAAGTGGGAAGGGGAAACCTCGTTAAATTATATATAGGTAGTCCTCGACTTACGACCACAACTGAGCCCAAAATTTATGTTCCTAAGCGAGACAGTTTTTAAGTGAGTTTTGCCCCATTTTATGACTCTTCTTGCCACAGTTGTTAAGGGAATCATCAAAGTTGCTAAGTTAGTAGCCTGGTTGTTAAGTGAATCTGGCTTCCCCATTGACTTTGCTTGTTGGAAGGCCGTAAAAGAGGATCACATGACCACAGGACACTGCGACCGTCATAGGTACATGCCAGTTGCCAAGTGTCTAAAATTTAGATCACATGACCACGGGGGATACTGCAATGGTCATAAGTGTGAAAAGCAGTGATAAGTCCCTTTTTTTCTGCGCCATTGTAACTTCAAACGGTCACTAAAAAAACTGTTGTATATCACACCTGCTTCCTATGCTAATATCTTACATGTTTTCATCATTTTAAATCTCTTTACTCACTCATAGCCATGTCTTCCAGATAAAGAAGCTATGGATAAACCCTGGGACTTCCGAATGTGGGATATCGAACAGAAATATATGTTCTTTGAGAAAAATCAGCTGATAGCAGCCCCGCTGTATTCTACATCATCAGGTATTAGGGAGCAACATTAGTGCTTTAGTAATTCTCAATTTTTTCTTTATGCTATTGGGCAAAAGAGATCACAGCAGTAAATTCTGGCTGTCCCAAAGGTGTCTTTTTCCAATAGTCAATTGGACTTCCTTAAGTTTTTTTTTCTTTGAAAACATTTCTGCTTCTCACCCAAGAAGCTTCTTCAGTTCAGTTTCAAAGAAAAATAATAATAAGTCCGATTACCTTTTGGAAAAGCACTTTTGGGACCACCATGACTGGGATAATTGGGAACCTCCGTAGACATGTCAATTCTGGAGTTGCATAACCAAGGGCTGATGACTGGCTCTTGTTATGGAGAACCATGGAGCTGGTGATTCTTTCAGTTGCTTCTGCACCACATTCTTGTCTCGGAAGGAGATTTGCCCAGTTTTGTCATCTAGATACTTCTGCTTGTTCTTCTCCTGACATTTCAATATAAAGTTACACGTGGCTTTAGAAGTTGCTTGGGTGCATGCATTCCCCAATCAAGGAGAAAAAAAAAAGGAAAATGGAAGTGTTGGATGCCTTGACACATAAATAAGCTAAATAATTGTAAGTCAACTTGAAATCCTGATAAGGATTGCGAAGAATCCTGGTGACACAGTAGTTAAAATGTAGTATTGCAGGCAAAATCAGCCTACAGCCTGGAGTTTGATCCTGATGGGGCTCATGGCTGACTCAGCCTTCCATCCTTCCGAAGTTGGTAAAATGAGGACCCAGAGTTTTGAGAGCAATATGCAGATAATGCTTCTATCTTGTAAACTACCTAGAGAGAGCCTAAATGCTAAAAAAAGTCCAAAATAATATTACTGGCATATATTGCAAGAAACTCTGAGTCCAGAACTATAGAGGGCAATTAAAATACAGGTAAGTTATTCCAACCCTGGAGACTGGATGAGATTTTAAAATCTAACCCAAAGAGTCATGCTGGAAATCTCACTGTGCAAAAAACAACAACAACCCAACAACCTGTTGCTTGACTGTTTAGGGAAGTAGGAATTAGACCAAATGACTGGGTGCATTGAAAAATGTTACTTTATTGTCCTGGCCACTATAATCTAAGACCCACATCTCTTTGGGGAGAGGAATTAGATAGTTCAGATGGATGATCCAAGGAGAAAGATCCCCAGTGCAGAAGGATCAATGCTTCTTCTGATCAATAAAGATCTTGTTATTTACATACCATTAGTACAGGTAGTCCTTGACTGACAACAGACTGTTCAAACTTACAACGGCACTGAAAAAGGGACTTATAGCCATTTTTCACACACTGTTGCAGCATCCCCCACGGTCACATGAGTTATATTTGGATACTTGATAACTGACTCACATTTATGACGGTCGCAGTGTCCCAAGGTCACCTTTTGTGACCTTCTGACAAGCAAAGTCAATGGGGAAGCCAGATTCACTTAACAACCGTGTTACTAATTTAACAACTGCAGCAATTCAATTAACAAATGTGGCCAGAAAAGCCGTAAAATGGGGCAAAATTCATTTACTAAATTTCTCACTTAGCAACATAAAATTTTGGGCTCAGTTGTGGTCATAAGTCAAGGACTACATGTAATATAGATGTAGTAATGGGTGCAAGCTGCAAGCTACCATATGATTTGAAAATCAGTGTGGACATAGAATAACTCAGGACCTAATGAATACCTAACTGATACTTGCTTTATGGTTTATTTCAATAGCTTTAAAAAAATGTTATTGACATCTTTCCACCAACAGCTTCTCATTCAAAACTCTACTTCCAAATAAAGATGCTTTTCTCTGTTTTTGTTGACTCATCTATATTGTTATTGTTCTGCAGAACAGTTGATGGCTGTGGTCCCCAACAACAACTTAGACATCAAAAAACGACCCATCTTTTTGGGACTCACTGATAAACTCCTGACCTTGACCTGTCAGTTGTCAGTTAATGATGAACCTCAACTAGTGATATTGGTGAGTTTCATATTTTAAGTCCTGAAGAAAGAGGGAAGTCACAAAAAAGAGGGGAGTCAATCTGTTCTCCAAAACACCTGAAGGCAGGACAACAAGCAACAGATGGAGCCTAAATAAGGAGAGAAGCAACCTACAACTGAGGAGAAACTTCCTGACAGTCAGAACAATTAATCAGTGGAACGACTTGCCTCCAGAAATTGTGGATTCTCCAATACTGGAAGTTTTTAAGAAGAGTTTGGACAACCATTTGTCTGAAATGTTATAGCGTTTCCTGCCTGAGCAGGGGGATGGAATAGAAGATATCCAAGGTCCTTTCCAACTCTCTTATTCTTTTATTCTGAATTGCCTACTTATTCTATTATAATTAATGTACCGTATCTATACACTGCATTAAAAACTACTACAGTATAAGGTGCACTCATAAACCCCTTTCTTTGGAAGAATAAGCCTGTTCCAATCAAATCAATGTCACCCCCTCCACTTGTTTATTGGGATATATTTATCACAATAAAACGCAGTTGTAGCTTTAGCTGTCTGATGAAAAAATGGTTTATGGTGAAAATAATAGCAATAGCACGTATATTTATGTACCGCTTCACAGTGCTTTACAATCCTCTCTAAGCAGTTTACAGAGTCAGCCTATTGCCCCCAGCAATCTGAGTCCTCTTTTTACCGACCTTGGAAGGATGAAAGGCTGAGTCAACCTTGAGCTAGTGAGAATTGAACTACTGGCAGTCGGCAGAATTAGCCTGCAATACTGTATTCTAACCATCGCGCTACCATGGCTCTTATAATATATTTTTAATGAAGTGTTTCTGATTTGTTCAGCTTCTGTTATTGCTAGTTTACCTTGGCAAGGTGATTAGCAATGAATTCCTTCTTAACATCAGAAAGAAATAATATGGAAACAGTACAGTATAGCTTGTTGTAAACTGCTTTAGCTAATCCTACTTGGGAGGCTAAAATTGGAGCATAAGCTACAATGGGAAATTTTCAGAATAGAATTTTAACTGAATTGAAGTAAGAATGGTTCCTGTTTATACATTATATCACACAGCAAGGCAGAATTAGGTATCCGGAATGTGTTCTTTTAGGACTCAAATAGAAATTAATAACAATTACTAAAGTTTGATACCAAGTTCAAATATGTAAACTGTGCCCAGCAGTTGTAATACAAATGGAATTGTATTCATCGCTTTATTGATGAGATGGGTGGCATATTAAATTAAACAAACAGAGAAGCAGACTGACTATGGCGAAAGAAAACAAAGGTAGTACCAATAATCATAGATGCCTTGGATGCAATCCCAAAACATCGGGAGTGCCACTAGAACACCATCGGCATAGACAAATTCACCAACAATCAATTGCACAAGACAGCTTTACTTGGAACAGCTTACATTCTGCCATGATACCTTTGACACCAATAAAGAACAATATCTGCCTATCCCAGGTCCTTAGGAAAGACTTGATAGATGAACAAAAATGACAAGTCCAGTGTAAGCATATGGCTGACTGTGAGATCGATCATAATAATAACAATAGTGGGCAGGATATATATCACTTAAAATTTCCATGTTCTTTTTTTACAATGCTTCTTTTAAACTGAAATATAGCTGTCTTTTGTTGGTTTGTTTCATCATGCTTTAAAAAAATTCTTTTCAATTCAATATTTTTAACCATTAATGCATGGATTAAAACAGAAGTAGCTAATCCTGCAGCTCTCCTAACCAAGCCTTGTATTTTTATTTTTTTTAGGAAGCCAACATCATGGATCTTTACAGAAGTACGAAGGAATTCAAGAATTATTCTTTCTACGCGGACAATAAAGGCACTAAAATGACTTGCTGCTTTAAATCTGCAGCTTTCCCTGATTGGTTTTTATGTACCTCAATTCAACCAAACATGCCTCTTGGTCTTTGTAAAGCAGGAGATTCTAAGATCATTTTGTTCAATTTTGAAAATGTTTCTTCCACTCCAAAGCTTTTGCAATGATAAAGTAAGTAATAGTAATGTTTTGATTAAAAATGGAATATCGAATTGCGAGTAAATTCTAGATTGCCTCTTAGTATTGTTTTATTTCTGGCCTCCAAGGACTATGGAAGACTAACATGGCAATGCTGATGGAAGAGGTGGAGCCATAGCTGATTCCTTGCCTGTAACACAACCTGGATGCATTTAGTTTTGATTCAGTAAGAACAGAAATGAAAATAAAAACCTGAAATCAAAACCAGTTTCGGCGTTTTGTTGTCAAGTTTCAACAATGTCACTAACCTTAACCCTAACCCCATTTGGTGTCGAATGACCATTTCACGGGGTCGCCAAACAACGCAGTCCGCCATTTCCCCCCCCCCTTTTCCTTAGCTGTGCTACTCCCTTTTATTCTATTGGCTTTTGAAAGCTAGTAGAATAGACTCTCTTGAATAGAGTCTAATTCTATTGGCTTTCAAAAGCCAATAGGAATTGTCCAGGCTGTCTCTGCCCTGCTGAGCCCGCCAAAAGTCCCATTCTGCAAACGGTGCTGCACCAATTGAGTAGTCCTCGACTTACGACTGGTTGAGTAGTCCTCGACTTACGACCGGTTGGGGGTCGCGGCATTAAAAAGGTTGAGAACCACTGTCTTAGATTCAGGTAAAAAACATGTAAGAAGCAGAAGGCTACATAGAGGCTGTTCTTCCCATACTTAATTAGCGCCTAGTAGAAAAGAAATATTTTGAGTAAAACAATAAGGTACAGAGTATCCTTGTCACCGTAAAGTGCCCGACTGATATTTTTCTTTCTTGGAGTAGAAGAAAATGGAGAAACCCTTCAATTTTATAAATTGTCTCTCTCTAAGCTAATTCTTTTCATACAATAAGCTTACAGCAAACTTACTACCAATCAAGTGATATTACGACTAGAGATAGTTCCCGGGAAAGGGGGCTGATCCATTTTCTCTCTCAAACACTTTTGTCATGCACAGAGAGATATAAGGCAGACTTTGCTGTCTATATCAGAAACCACACAATTTGTGAAATCTGACCACTGCAAGACCCGTTCTTCCACAACTAGGAGTCTACATACTTTAAATACATGCACGGACACAAACACACAGTTATTTTTGCTTGAAGTGCTTCTAAGGACAATTCTTCTCCAAAACGATAAGAGGAAATACACTTAAGTATTCTTTAATGCTTTCAGATGAGGAAATTCTTGCAAAACAAATATTTTGCATTGTCTAATTCATTCCTTAAAGAAGAAAAAGCACCCAACTGTGGGATCATTTCCTATTTTCCATTCACCTATAGAAGGCACACCCATCAGTGTCACTGAGTGACTATAAATGGTGCAAAATCTCGGAGGTGGGCACAGAGAAAGATCCTTCAGCCAAAGAAAAATTGTTACACCAGGACAGGTACAAAGTTCTTGATTATACTTTTGGACATTCTTTCCATGTCTATTTCCAGGGCTAAGTGCTAACTTCTTTCCTGGCCAATTTTGCCATCTATTATTGTGATCATCTGAGGACCAGAATAGAATATGAATTTGTTTTTTTTGAGCTTTTAACAACTGGGTTCATGTGGCTTTTATGAGTTGCTTTTTTTTAAAAAAAAAATCTGCACCCTGATGCTTGATTTTAGTCAGTTTGATCTTGAGGTGCTAATAATTGAATTTACTATAAAAACCTCTCTGTGTGTATGCCTCATTCTCAGTTGGTGTCCTTTACAGAGGAGACTAATCAATTTATGAAGCAGATTGTGAAAAAACTCTAGTAAACTTAGTTTATTTACGTATCAATACTATAAGATAGAAAAATATAAAAGAAAATAAGAAAGATTGGGGAGGGAAAAGGGAAGGGAAAAGTGAGGGGAACAGAGGAAAAAGAGAGAAAAGATATTGACGTCTGATTCCCTTTGGTGCAGTAGAATAACATCAAACCTCAGCTTTTTTACTTTTACATAATAATATAAACTAGCCATTTTTATAACAACAAACTTATCTAATCGGTAAAACCCAAAACCAAAGTTTCATTTGATTTTGTGCTTCACTTCAAGCACAAAGTCCAGAAGCAGTTTTCAAGTAGAAAAATAATTGTGCTTTTTTCCCCTTTAATCCAAGCAGTCCGTTTAGCCATCTCTGCTAACTCCACCAATTTCTGCAGACGTTCGTCCATTGTGAGAATCGAAGTGTCCTTCCATTTTTGTGCATAAAGCAATCTTGCTGCCATCAATATATAGAGCATCAAAATTCCAAATTTTTCTCCCAAATCTTTTTCCATTAAACCCAAAAGAAAAAATAGATTGTAACAAAACTCAATGCTATGATACACTACAAGACTATTTGTTTTACTCCCACTTTCATTAGAAAATAGATTTATAAATCTTGGATGGGTGATGGCAGGATTTGGGGGAAGTGGATTAAGCCCTATTATACAATATAAATTCTTACAGTCTCCCAAATGATATGGAAATTTGTACACATCTCCCAAATGGGAGGAGGAGGAGGAAGAGGAGGAGAAGACCTTGATTGTTTCAAGACTTAAAGAGTTAAATATTTTCTCTCCCTCTGAACAAAATTGGAATGCAATCTCAGATGCTTTATCTTTTCAAGAATTGAGTAATGCATCTTTGCTCTACTTTTTTAGAATTTGCTTTATTATTTTTATTTATTTTATTTTATTTTATGAGACTTATATACCGCTTTAAGTGCAGCACTCTTTAAGCGGTGTACACCAGTAAGCAATGTATATATATATTTACATTGCCCCCAACAATCTGGGTCCTCATTTTACCTACCCCAGAAGGATGGAAGGTTGAGTCAACCTTGAGCCGATGAGATTTGAACCGCTGACCTGCTGAACACAGTCACCTCGGCTCTTTATTAGCTGGTTTCTGGTCTTCAGTTCCTTTTCAGAACAAGCCTAACCTCTCAATCACAATTTAGGAAATAATTCTTCAATTTATGCAAACACTTGTTTTGTTTTCTTTAAAATTGTCATCAGGACATATCGATGCAAATAGTTTATTTCCAGTCTTTTTCCCATATCTCAACTGTGTGAAAATATTTGGTGCCACCCATCACTTTATTTCCAAACTTCGTGATACATGTATTTCATTATTATCTTATTTATTCAAGACACTTAAATGTAATGACCACCGAAAACAAAATTCAATTGCAAGAAAGTGAAATGCCCGAAAAGAAAAACAGTAACATTTAATGATTGAATTACAAGTGAAATTTAAGACGCAAAAAGAAATATAAAAAGGGCATAAGAACAAATCGCAATGCAGGAACTAAGAATTTCAAGACGAAAACTCTGAAACTAAATTAAGATTCGAGGAAAGTATATATAGTCATGCACACTGTAAAAAAGATTAAAAAGACACAAAGAAAGTATAATATCGAACTGGAGTGCACGCTAAAAAAGTATAACACAAAGAGACACATAAAATGTTTTACAAAGCACAACAAAAATTAAAAAACAAAGCTGATCGTATTCACATATGTACGCCGTTCTGTACTGAAGCTAGCTGGAGGAACATTTGAAAACACAATTCAATCCACTAATAGCGAGGGATCTGATGTTTTTGTACGACAGATATACAGCGATTCACCGTACGAAAAAGTCGCAAAAGTGTCCCCAAAACTTCTCGCTCCATCGCCCCCATATCGCCCCCTTTTCGTTCCTTTGCCCCCACGTCACCTCTTTTCGTTCCATCGCCCCCCTGAAAAATGAAATCGCCTTCTGGGGGGTGATATCGCCCAGGTTAAGAACCACTGGTTTAAATATTCCAAAATTTCTTCCTGCCCTACCCTCCATCTATAAAAAGTCCCAGCCTTTTGGTTGGAGAGTTCCACCCTACCAATCCATGGTGTGTGATGCTAACTCAATCATTCTGTATTGCTGCTTCAGCTAACAGTGGCTCTTGAATCTATCTTTAAAGTCTTCCTTATTTTAGAGCATAAGAGAGATAGATACTGATATAGGTAATTTCAGTGTGTGAGAAGTATGGGATATGACATCCAAGTTCTTCCCCAACAAGCCCTCCTAACAAGTGAATCAACTAGGTTAATTAAACTAAAGAAAGTTCTTTGCCACCAAAAGCCAGCAAAAGTGGGGAAAATATACTTGTTATGTTTTTCACAGTCAATAAAATAATAGGTTTCATCAAGAAGGGAATTCTTACTCTAATCGTTATGAAGAAACATGAGATGAGATGGGGATGAATCGGTGGAGATTATAAAGTAATCTATAATATAATAGATAATAGAAGATTTAGAAGTGCTATAATATGAGTGATAAGGATAGAAAAGATCTGAGTTTAAGAGATTCAAGAAGAATAGATTTGATTGAAGGAGACCCAAGGCTTTCATGACACGTGGCAGCAGAGATTTCATGGGCATGTGGGAAAATTATGATACACAAATGTCAAAGTTTATTTAGTGCCTGGAAACACCAACATTTCTCTTCCCAGCAGGAGAAATCTCTTTCTATTTGGTGTCCAAAAGGTGCTTTTTTTTTTCAAGAGGCAACTGGACTTTCTTTGTCCTTGAAGATGCTTCAATTCTCATCCAAGAAATTTCCATTTGGTGAGTGTTCAGAATGCACTGAATGGTGTCTCCATTCTCTTCTCTCTGGAGCCACATTTTATGAAGCCAACTAACAGAATAACAGAGTTGGAAAGGGACCTTGGAGGTCATCTAGTCCAACCCCCTGCTCAGGCAGGAAACCCTATACCGTTTCAGACAAATGGTTGTCCAATCTCGTCTTAAAAACCTCCAGTGTTGGAGCATCCACAACTTCTGGAGGCAAGTCGTTCCACTGATTGTTACAACTGTCAGGACATTTCTGTTTAGTTCTAGATTGCTTCTCTCCTTGATTAGTTTCCATCCGTTGCTTCTTGCCAACAGCTTCTCTTAGGACAGTAGTACAGTATCAAGTGTGGAAAAGCTCCCCAAGAACCCAAAGCAGCAACCAACCTGGAGAAACTGGGAAAAATAGTAGAAATGAAGACCCAGAAGAATGAAAGCCAGAAGAACAGCTGGGATGGGGAAATGAAGGAATTATTCCAAAAGTTAAGACTACGGCAGGGTGACGATTACTCATTTTTCCGTTTGTTTGTGTTTTCTAAAGATATTTCCAACTTAATAATGCAAAGTATATTTATCATTAAATACTTACAGAATTTTGATCCATAAACCAAGGACTAAGAGAATGGATTTATGAAATCTATATGTCACCATAAGATTAAAGTAGTTGATGTAATGATGTTGGATTCTAAGGATTAGAGTGATCGCACACTTTTTTCCCCTGATAGTCTCAAAATTGACTATATCAGATGTAATTATAGAAGAGATGGAACAGGCATTTTTTTTTTCTTCTGTTTAATGATGTCTCATTCTCAGAGACTGCTTGGACAAGTCCCTGCAGTTATTTTAGCAAGGTTTTTCAGAAGTAGTTTGCCATTACCTTCTTTCTAGAGCTGAAACAGTGTAATTGGCTCAAGGTTACTGAGCTGGTTTTAAGCCTAAGGCAGGACTGAAACTTACAGTCTCCCAGCTTGATATCTTAACTGATAGCACAAACTAAAAAAATCCCCAGTAAATCCAGTGGCAGATATCCACCTAGCTGAGTTTAGCTGATTTGGACATGTTAAGTAGATTAGACTTGGTTAGTATTTGGATGGGAACCACCAGGAACTAGCAGTACTGTTGGCTAGACTGGGAAATCCGAAGCCAGTATGGTCTAGTGTGAAGGCACTAAGCCAGTGGTGGTGAACCTATGACACGGGTGCCAGAGGCGGCACTCAGAGCCCTCTCTATGGGCATGCATGCCATCGCCCCAGTCCTAGGCCTTCAGCTGGGTTTTATAAAACCTTTTCGCTTTAGGCCTCCGCTGCCGTGTACAAAAAAAAAAAAAAAAGGTTCAATCAATCTGTCAATTTCAACTTCCTGCGGGAAAAAAAAAGATCTTGCAAAGTTGGAATTGATTGATTGAACTTTTTAGTCCCACCCAGTCTCCGTTACCACCGCACCCATGCCCACCCAATGGGCCACACCCACCCGGCCCCCGACGATGCATAAGTGGGTTTTGGCTTGCAGTTTGGGCACTCATTCTCTAAAAGGTTCGCCATCACTGCACTAAGCTAAAAACTCTGAGATTAGGAGTTCTAGTCCCACCTTAGGCTGGTGATTTTGGGCCAGTCATTCTCTCTCAGCCCAACGCACCTCACAGGGTTGTCGTTGTTGGGGAAATAGAAGGAGGAAGGAGTATTAGGAACGTTTGCCCTCTTGAGTTGTTTATAAATAAAATAAAATGGGTTCAATCAATTAAAATCTCAGCAGTTGCAGATCGCTTTGATACTGTTGCCGAGAAAGCTACAAGAATATGCCTCTAAATCGCTAGGAATCAAGCTGGACTTAAGCAATTTTTTTTCTCCGTATGCATGAACAGGATTATTACTGTAAGACAGTTGCCTTTACTCTACAGGTAATGAGAGAAGTGACCTCCAACTGTGGCTCTTAGAAAAACCAGTTTTGCAAGCTGGGTCAAATTAATTGAAACCAAACAAATTCAATAGCAGTGGAGCTCAGGAACAGTTTGGCCTTGCCAGCTTCCCTACCAAGGGCAGGGCAGGAAATTGTGGGAAGCAAAAAACTGAAGAAAGGAAGAGGATGAAAGTCTCTCTCTCTCTCTCTCTCTCTCTGTGTGTGTGTGTGTGTGTGTGTGTATGTGTGAGACATCCAGAGCAAATGGATTCCAAATAAAAGTCTTGAAGAAAGCAAACGTGGGGACAGTTTCAACTTTCAAGATCAGATTTAGAATGAGAAATCTTTCAGGTGCCACATCGACACAATGGTGGACAAAGGCATAGCTCTTTCACCCCCATTATTCATCTAAACTATACAATCTATACCAAGGGTCTGCAATCTTGACAACTTTAAGACTTGTGGACTTCAGCTCCCAGAATTCCTCAGCCAGTTGGCTGAGAAATTCTGGGAGCTGAAGTCTTAAAGAGAGATAACCTTTATTGTCTACTGTGGGCACAATGGCACACATCAAAAATGAAATTTAAAGTTGTCAAGGTTGCAGACCCCTGATCTATACTATGCATTTTATTTATTTGCATCCCTCTTTATTGTTTTTACAAATAACTCAAGGTGGCAAACATAGCCAACAACAGCAGCACTGTAAGATGAGTTGGGCTGAGCAAGAGTGACTGGCCCAAGGTCACCCATCTGGCTTTTATGCTTAAGGCAGGATTAGAACTCCTGGTGACTTGCTCAAAATTACCCATCTGACTTCTATGCAGGACTAGAATTTATGGCCTCCCATTTTCTAGTCTGGTGCCTTAATCATTATCTAATGTAATCAAGAAAATAAAAACAAATATTGCATTTAATTACCCAATTAAATTAATTACTACATACACGAGTTCTATATTATGTGATTTGGTATGGAATCTAGCATTCCTTTGGCTCTTGATCTTCTCTTAAAAGGAAGGTGGGCTCTTTAGACCAGAAATAAAAAGAGTTTCTGGAGGAGTTTTGAATGAACAAAATAAATCCATACATAATACACACATAAATATGACAACCAGATCAATTCCAAGCAGTCATTCCCCACTGTGTATTTTGACCATGTCAAGCAGTGATGCTCAGGGTCTATTCACTCTTTCCTTGCATCATTGAGCTGTCACCCTCGAATTAAATGGGCCAGCTGACAAACGATACATTTGCTAAATGCAATGTTGAAACAAACCAACTGACCACACTTTTTATTGCTTGCGTGGTTTGACGCAAAATGAACGTCTATGTAAACATGCGTTTATCTTTTCCATAACCTATTCTCCAGATCTGAAAATGTCACCTCTGAAACACCCTTACCGAAGGCATGAGCTTCTAAGGTTACCTCAACCCCGCTTGTTCAGAATTTGGGATATTAGCCAGAAATTCCTTTTTATTGTCAACAGCATGCTGATAGCAAGCCCTCTGGATTTCAATTCAGCAGGTATCAAATCCTGATAGGATTTATATTATCTTGTCCCGGTATGGTTGATGGAATATTTATGGGCTTTTTGTTAGTTTTCGGGTTTTGATGGGAGACAAGGCAAAATATCTATTGTGTTGTGGGGGGGGGGGGAGAGGAGAAGGAGGAGGAGGATGATTTACTTTTTGTTGAGTCCTCGGCTTAATGGCGAATGAGCACAGAACATCTCGTGGTTCCAACAAGTCTTTATTTGCAGTCTCTTCACTCTGTTACAACTCTGAGGCTCGCGGGCCTCTCTGCTTCTTTTAATAACGTTCCCCGGACAGAATGGCAACAATTAGGCGTGCTTCGCGCCTCGCGCATGCGCACGAAGCCGGCGCCAGCCTGTCTGGTCCCGGGCAGCTTGCAACTGCCCGGGACCATTGCAACGTCCCGAGCCTGCCTTTGCAGGCTCAGGACACAACACTTTTGATCCCTTAGCAAGCGCTCGCAAGTTAGATAAGCCAAGTCTGGATTGTCCTGCTTCTGCTGCTCCTTTTTATTGATAATCAGAAGGGAAGGAATAAAGGCATGCTGGCTGAGGAATTCTGGGAGTTGAAGTCCACAAGTCATAAAAGGGCCAAGTCTGAAGACCGCTGGTTGAGGAATTCTGGGAGTTGAAGTCCACAAGTCATAAAAGGGCCAAGTTTGAAGACCGCTGGCTGAGGAATTCTGGGAGTTGAAGTCCACAAGTCATAAAAGGGCCAGGTTTGAAGACCCCTGGTCTAGAATGATACACCTTTGGTTGTCAGCCATTACACCTCCAATAAAGGAGAATATTCGGAGCTCAGGGTTGAAAGAAAAGATTCCTGGCACTCTCTGAGCTTGGCCGTTCTCCTGCAGACGTCTCATTACCCAAATTAGATAACATCATCAGTGCTCATTACACCTCTGCCTTGCCTTCTAAAAGTCTCGCCTTCTTCCCACAAATCCCTTTTTAAAGACTACACCTGTGCCAGTTCAGCAGCATTCTTGTCCTTCTCCTATGAAGAAATCTTCCAGTGGAAATGAAAATAGCTTCTGGTCTCAGTTTCTGCTTCCCAGTTAACGTCTGTCTGGGTTTCTGGCTGGCTGCATGATGGGATGGTAGCAAGACATGGGAAACATTAGCTGTCCGAGGACACATTTTTAAATGGAAGCTAATGGAAGTGTCAAGGATTAGGATCTTTCATGTAGTTACTGCTGTATTATCTTATTACAGGTGGTCCTTAACCTATGACTTGAAATTTAGTTTGCTAAGTGAGGCATATGTTAAGTCAGGTGTCCTCAACCTTGGCAACTTTAAGACCTGTGGACTGGCTGAGGAATTCTGGGAATTGAAGTCCACAAGTCTTAAAGTTGCCAAGGTTGAGGACCCCTGTGTTAAGTAAATTTGGCCCCATTTTACAACCTTTCTTGAAACCGTTGATAAGCGAATCACTGCAGTTCAGTTAGTAACACAGTTAGGTGTATCTTGCTACTCCCATTGAGTTTGCTTGTCAGGTCGCAAAAGCTGATCACATGACCCTGCGACACCGCAACCGTCATAAATATGAGTCAGTTGCTAAGCAATTTTCCTCATGTGATCGGAGGAAGCTGCATTAGTGATAAGTGTGAAAAACAGTCACAAGTCACTTTTTTCAGTGCCGTTGTAACTTTGAATGGTCATTAAATTAACTGTTGTAAGTTTCTCACACTTAACGACCATTGCAGCATCGGCGTGGTCATGTGATCAAAATACAGACGCTTGGAAACCAGGCACTTATTACCATCTTTGGTGGACATGCTCTAAAGCTAAAAGATTTTGGTTAAGAATACGTACATGGTTAGAGAAAATGACGAAAAAACATAAAGAGTTTAAGCCAGAATTATTTTTGTTAGGCATAATTGTAGGAAATTATGAGAAAGAGTGTATATATTTAATTTTACATATATTAGTTGCAGCAAGAATTGTATTCGCTCAATATTGGAAAAATGAAGATCTGCCAGTGGAGGAAGTGTTAATTAAAACAATCTTAGAGTGTGCAGAAATGGATAGATTGATATTGAAAATGAAAGAGAAAAAAGACTCCGTTTATTTTAGAACATGGGAAACTTTTTGTTATTGCCTAGAAAAACGAAGTAGAGAGAAAGGAACTTAATATGTATTAGTAAACTAGATATTGAAATCCAGACAATATGTTGCTGACAATATATTAAGCACTTGTGATTATAAAAAAACTAATATATATAAAAAAATTCAGATGCTTGGCAACTGACTCATACTTAGGATGGTTTCAGTGTCCTGGGGCCACGTGATCAAACTTTTGCGACTTTCCGACAAGCAAAGTCAATGGGGAGGCCAGATTCACTTAACGACCCTGTTACTAACTTAATAAGTGCAATGATTCACTTAACAACTGTGGCACAGAGGGGTCATAAAATGGGGGAACACTCACTTAACAAATGTCTCACATAGCAACAGAAATCTTGGGGTCAATTGTGGTTGTAAGCTGAGGTCTAATTGTATTGTTGTCCTACAATTAGCCTTATGTCAGTGGATTTTTCATCCAATTTTCTGGACCAGAAAAGAGGCGGTTTGACTTTAATGCTGGCTTTTGTCCACCACTCTTCACCTGCAGTGTGGATGGCTGTGCTCCCCAATAATGCCTTAGATCCAAGACACCAACCCATATTTATTGGCCTCAGGGATGGATCACGTACTCTGTCTTGCACGTTGTCCAATGAAGGTCAACCCCAGCTACACTTAGTGGTGAGTTGTTATCCTAACTCAGCGTTTTCTCTTCTGTACAATGGCAGCATTTATGCAACACACATAACTTGCTTATTATATTAACTCATGTTAATATAACATGAGTTATAACATTTTCTCAATGTAATGAGCCAAGTAGTTATCAAATGGGCTGGGCTCACTCCACACACACAATAACAAAATCTAACTTTAAATCAACAAAAGTGAAGTGGCTAAGTGGAGAAGATTGCGAACTTGAGTGTTTCTTAGGAACATTTTTCTCCCCTTTCACAACACTGATTCCTACATTCTGAAATTGGACAAACTTTTGCTTTTCTGACGTTTGGTAGGTAGGGAGAAAGCTTTTCTTTGATTTTAATTTTTGAAAAATATGCTTATAGAATAGGTTCATTGAGCTTTGAAGGCTCCTGTGAAGTCTTAAAGATGAGTTTGGCTTTCTTTAAATTTGAAAGACCCAGAAGAAGCAGACAGCATAAAGTCTTATTATACATTATGGGGAAATGTCACAATGGGAGAGATCTGATTACGTGTTCTTTATATTGTCCTTCCATGCTTGTGTTTCGCTTTGTTTTTAACAGAATCCACTTACAGCATTAAGCTGTCCAGCATTGAAACCCAAAACCTGGTTTAAGGGCTACTCTGTCGCTAATTACATGATCCTTATTGTTGGAAAGTGCAATATGTTAAATTACCATTGTGGAGATATTTGTTATGAACAGTTCCTGAATCCATCTGCTTCTCATTTTGAGAGATTATACTTATTAGTTCTCCCAAAGGTGCTTTTTTTTTTTTTTCAAAAGGCAACTGAACGTTTTTTGGTTTTTGTTGGAAGATGTTTCGCTTCTCATTTAATCTCCATCGGGGAAGAACTGATTTCTGAAAGGCCATTCACCGGCTAATTTACTTTGTTCTCACGGTCAAGAATCTGTGGTAATCTTGGGTGGCTACTCTCTATAAGGTGACCAACCGTCCTCCTTTAGGGAGGACAGTCCTCCTTTGTAAGTTCTGTCCTCCTTCAAAAAGTTTCCTCCTTCATGTCCTCCTTTTCGATATTTGAAGACTAATCTGCAGGGCTTTTTTTTTCCCCTCATAAAATGCTCAAAATGGCGTTCCAGCACCTTTTTTTGATGGGTTTTTTTTTCAACTTTTGCATGAGCTGTGCTACTCCCACTATTGGCTTTCGAAAGCCAATAGGAATTGGTGCTGAGCGCGCCAAAACACCCGGCTGGCAAACTTTGCACATGCAAATTGTCTGTATTATTGTTGCAATGAATAAAATGTTTCTTTTATTTACAATATTTTTTTCTTCAATTTATTTGTGTCCTCCTTTTCATTGTAAAAAAGTTGGTCACCTTATCTAGTAGGAGTTTCAGATGATGCCTGCTCTGGTTCATTATTTTAGTTCCTTCCTTCTTCTGCCTGACTCTTTGTGACAAGATGGGCCATGCACAGTGGTGGGATTCAGCCAGTTTGCACCAGTTCGGTAGAACCGGTAGCTAATTTTTTGTTGCCCAGGCCCAGAATGGACTTCCGGAAGCAGCATCCACACAGAGAACTGGCTATTCACGTATTTGAATCCCACCACTGGCTATGCACAATCTGAAGCCGTCATGGTCTCAAACCTCTTGCTGTGAGGCTGGATCCCTTAGCCACCCTTGTAGTTACTCATAAACGTTAGTTTCTCACTAGAACGTGGTAGGAAATGAAAATGAAAACACTACACTGAATTGGCCAGCTTTCCTTGGACTTTTGCTATCCCAAGAAGAATGAGGAGGAAGTAGTCCTGCTTCCAGGCTTTTTTTCTTAGGACTTCAAACCCTGCAGTCAATTCCAACCGATCTATTGTTGAAATATTATTTCTGAGGGGTCCTTGATGTTCTCTGAGCTTGATTGTTTTCTTGCAGATGTTTCATTACCCAAACTAGGTAACATCATGCACTAATGCAACTAAAAAATACCTGTAGGGATCAAGTAATATTTTTCAATAATCTTGGAGGTAATTATCTTCTTTTATATAAAGAAAATGCATATATATGTGTGTGTCTGTGTGTCTGTGTATATGTATAATGTATGTATGTGTATGTATGTGTCCATGCATGTATGTATATGTACACATTTATACACACACTTACAATGCATTGCAGCAATAGAAGATTAAATGGGGGCAGAGAACTTACTTTAGGCACAGGATATCTTGTTTTACGGCATGAAGTTTTTGCCAGATGTATTAGGAACTTCACTCACTTTTTATATCTGTCATTTTTACTGCATTCCCATTCAGATGCTGCTACGTTCACATCTTTTCCCTGTATCCATTTCCATTATCTCTCCACTAAAGACTATGCCCAATGATTTAATTGCACTGACTTCCAGCTATTCTGTCGGTAATGATGTTACCTTGTTATTGTTGTTAGTTGCGAAGTTGTGTCCGACCCATCACAACTCCATGGACAACATTCCTCCAGGCCTTCCTGTTCTCAACCATCTTCTGGAGTCCATTTAAGCTCATGCCTACTGCTTCAGTGACTCCATCCAGCCACCTCATTCTCTGTCGTCCCCTTCTTCTCTTGCCCTTAATATTTCCCAGTATTAGGCCCTTCTCCAATGAGTCCTTCCTTCTCATTAGGTGGCCAAAGTTTCAACTTCAGGATCTGGCCTTCTAAAGAGCAGTCAGGATTGTTGTTGTTGTTGTTGTTGTTGTTGTTGTTACCTAGTTTGGGTAATGAAACATGTTGCAAGAAAGCAACCAAGCTCAGTCAGCACCATGGACCCCTCATTTCAACTCTGAGCTACAAATATTCTCCTTTCTCCATATTGCTTCTAACACCTTTCCCCTCCTGTTTTCTTAGGAGAGAAGCATTATGGAGCTCTACAATCAAAACCAGAAGTTTTTGGACTTCAGCTTCTACAGCAAGACGGATGGCAGCTTAGAAACCTGCTCTTTTGAATCTGCCCAGTTCCCAGGTTGGTTCATAAGTACTTCTTTTGAACCCAACAAACCTATCAGTCTGGGTCAAAAAGGAGGCCCTGGCATCACACTGTTTTATTTTGAAACAAATAAGAGGAAGGAAAAAGCGGAACTTGTCATCACTAGAATTGTTTAAGGCGAATGCCTATTTCAGATTTCGCGGGAAATGTAAGTTTGTGAGGAAGTAAATGTTTCACTTTTATACAGCTGAGGATATTTTTAGCAGACTGAGCAAAATTGGAATTTTTCAGATCATAAGGCACTTAAACAATGCCTGCTTTTTTGATTTATTATCATTATTACTCTTTGCTAAACAATAAAAATAGAATGGGATCCTGGGCTTACGTTTATTATTTGTTAGGGAACCCCTTTTGAGCGCACCCCAACATTAAATCTTTTTGGATGTGTGTTTGTGTGTGTGTGTGTGTGTGTATAAAAGGAAGAACAAAAGGAAGAAGAAAGAAAAGAAGGAAAGAGGGAGCTGCAGTATTAACATACACAGGTCGTCCTCGACTTACGACTACAATTAAGCCTAACATTTTTGTTGCTAAGCAAAACAGGCACAGCCACACTTCTCTGTGCATTAATGATTCACCTGTGGAGCATCAAATTCCTGGGTGTGCAGCTAACAAATAGGCTGACATGGTCGTTCAACAGTGAGAAACTGGCGAAGCGGGCACAGCAGCGCCTGCATTTTCTGCGTCGCATGAGGAAAGCACATCTTCCTTCCCCTGTCCTGACCACTTTCTACAGGGGGACGGTCGAGAGCATCCTCCTCATACAGCATCACAGTCTGGTTTGGAAGCATCCCTGCTTCAGACAGGAAGGCGGTGCAGAGAGTGGTGAGAATGGCTGAAAAGATCCTTGGCAGTTCCCTCCCTCCCATCCAGGACATAGCACAGAAGCGCTGCTTGAGCAGGGTCTGCAGGATTATCTGGGACACTACACATCCTCTTCACAACCTGTTTTCCTTGTTACTTTCTGGGAGGAGGGGGCTTCGTGGTATCTGTAGCAGAATATCCAGATTCAGCCAGAGTTTCATTCCATACAGCATTAAGCTTGTGAACTCTCAAGCTTCTTCCTTCTGTTATATATTTAAGATGGACAGTATTTAATATTTATTTGCTATGTATATGTAGGGGTGTGGGTCTGTACATATGTTGTTCATAGTATGTTTAGGTGGGTATCATGTATTGTTTCACTTGGAGAGCGGGCAACTAAATTTCATTTTGGATGTGTGCTGTTATGCCCACGGTAAAAAAATGACAATAAAGGTTATCTTATCTCTTATCTAACATTTCTTAAGTGAATTTTGCCCAATTTTATGATCTTCCTTGCCACCGTTGTTAAGTGAATCACGGCAGTTGTTAAGCTAGTGACATGGTTGTTAAGTGAATCTGGCTTCCCCATTGACTTTGCTTGGCCGAAGGTCGCAAAAGGTGATCACATGACCCCGGGATGCTGCAACCGTCATAAATATGAACTAGCTGTCAAGAATCCGAGTTTTGACCGCATGACCATGGGGAGGCTGTCATCATTGTAAGTGTGAAAAATGGTTCTAAGTCACTTTTTTCAGTGCTGTTGTAACTTGGAACAGTCACTAAACGAACTGCTGTAAGTCAAGGATTATCTGTAGGCATTTTCTCCCTAGAGCAGCAGTTCTCAACCTATGGGTCGCGACCCCATTTGGGGTCGATCGACCATTTCACAGAGGTCGCCAAGCAAGGCTGTCCGCCATTTTTTTCCCCTTTTCTGGCAGGTGCCTTACCTCCCTTGGGCTGGGCCAGCTGGTGGCCCAGCCGGTGGTCGGCCTGCTCCGTCTCTGCCGCTTGCCAGCTATGCCTCAGCTGGTGCAGGGGGCGGCACCATGCATGCGCGGTGCTCAAGGGCAGGGAAAGTCCTCGACTTACGACCGGTTGGGTAGTCCTTGACTTACGACTGGTTTAGTCCTCAACCTACGACCGGTTTAGTCCTCGACTTACGACCGGTTGGGGTTGCGGCATTAAAAAGGTTGAGAACCACTGCCCTAGAGTTTCTTCTTCCCACTTTGTATTTTCTCCAGCATTTTAAAGTTTCAGTCCTCCTAAAAATAAACCCAAGGTGGATCCCTCCACGCCCATTCTGCCTCCCCCAAAGGTGCTTTTTCACGAGGCAACTGGACTTCCTTGTTTTTCTTTGAAGAAAGAAAGTTTCACTTCTCATCCAAGAAGCTTTTTCACCATCCAGTCAGAGCTGGAGAAGCTGCTTGGATGAGAAGCGAAACGTCTTCAGAGAAAAACAAGAAAGTCCAGAAAAAGCACCTTTGGGATAACTATGACCTGGATGACTGAGAATCTCCATAGACATTCTGCCTCCCCTTCCTTCTTTGCTCCTTAATGGGCATTCTGGATTCTGAAGTCCTGAGCTAAAAGGAATTCCTTTGGAGGAAGAGAACACCTCCAGCATCTTCAGTTCAGAGTTCAACCCCACCCCGTGATGGCCATCTTGCCTCAGTCAAGGTGTCAAAGACTAGGCGTGTGTTTTTGCATTTAAATGAACTCTGAGTGTTGCAAAAAGCTTTGGCAGAGTCAGCAGTTACTTTTTCTCCAAAATTATGGCCACATAATAGGTTGGGCAATATCTTCAAGAGCTTCTTGGTCTGGTTGAAAGCACTTGTGGGCAGGATGTGGGAAGAAAAAAAAGCAGTTGTTTTTTTACTGAACCAACCAATAATATAGTTCCTCGAAAACATGAGGCCCAATCAGGGCTAATCAAAATGCAAGTATTAGGCATATTATATAAAGTGCATCCACTGGTTGTTAAAACTTGTAACAGCAAGCCCAGACAACATCACAGAAAGACAGATATCCGTCAAGGCTCACAAAAGTGTCCACATTTGCACAGGTATTAATTTCTCATTTCTCTGCTTAGAACTTCTGGTGCTGCATTCTCTGCTTCGTGGGCCAAAGAAGATGTAAAGGAGGAGATCTGGAACTTGAGAATGTGCTAAATGTCACTAGTGAGGATATGGCCTTCTACAGATATGTTTCAGAAACCTTGTTTCACGGACTCAAAAAATCCAGTGTTTATTTATTCTGGTTCAATTCTGGTTAGTTTGAAGAGTGTTCTCTCTCTCTCTCTCTCTCTCTCTCTCTCTCTCTCTCTCTCTCTCTCTCTCTCTCTCTCTCTCTCTCTCTCTCTCCTTAATTCTGCAATTTCATTATTTCATTATTAAAATTTCACAAAATAAAGATCCTATGTATTAAATATAATTAACAAAAAACTAAGGGGCTTTTTTGGAGAAGGCAATAAAATTCTATTACTGTTTTATTTATTATGGTTTTTGTTCTGATTGGTTTAATGAATTTATTGCAAACCATCTCTCTCCCTAATGTCTGTCTGTCTGTCTGTCTGTCAAATGAAGATGCTATGCATCGAAAACAATTAACAAAAATTTAAAGTTTTCCAGCCTTTGTAAAACACCCAACCAACTCTCGCTAAGGAATTCTAGAAAAATCTGAAAATTTGGGAAAAGCCATAGAAATGGCAGGAAAAGCTGAAAAGAAGACATGGGATGAAGAAATGAAAAATTTATTCAAAGACTTTGACCAGGGTAAAAAAAAAATCATTTATTTTTTGTCCTTTATTGCTCTAGAGATGTTTCCAAAACATGCCTATATTCTAAATAACTTAGAGAATGTAGAAATAAAATGTGTTTTTCCTATTCTTTACAAATGAAAAATATGCATGCACAGTGAGGGATATCAATTAATATTCTACTAGTTAACAACGTTAAGTATAACCAAGTAATGTTTAATTTTGAGTCAGATTTTAAGCAACTGCTTCCTTATATATTATACAATTTTTCTCCTAAAAACCTAAACCAGGTGGCTTTCATATTGCTGCCGATCCAGATCCACGTTTGTTCAGATTTTGGGATATCCACCAGAGGATTTTCAGCCTGATGGGTGATGACAAGTTAGTGGCAAGTCCAAATGATTCAAATTCAACAGGTAAAAAAAATAAAAAAAGCTCTTTGTTTTTAACTGGAACAGTCCTACTCTTTCTTGGCCAAAATGATTAATGAAATATCTCTGATGTCCAGAATTGATACTGGAGATGTCAGAAATGACTGTCTAAGAGCAGACTGGAAACCAGTTTGGTAAAGCTACCCTGAATTCTCAGTTCAAAGATTTTCTGTGGAATGCTTCATTCTCTAAATCTGGGTCTCCAACATTCTATAGGTGTTCCTCTGTGCCTCTAGATACTTGAATTCTTTAGATGTTGGAATTCAGATAATTAAATAACTAGATAAGTCCATGGGCAATAGACTGGTGCTGGAAAGTAATCTTGCCATTCTGCGTTCTTATTGATATGTTAGAAGTGGAAATGCACACCTCACTAAATCTTTGGCTTTGAAATGCTGCCATGGAAAGAACCATAGTATTTCTCCCAGTTCCAAATTTCTCCTGGATTCAGATGTTCTTACAAGAAATCAGGAGTTTGGTGGCACCTTTTCCAACTAATACATCTTATAAAAAAGCATACGCTTTCATGAACCATAACTCAGTTGCACAAAGTAGCTAAACTGATGTATCTCTGTTCATTTCTGCATCTAATAAAGTGAATTGTTGACTTCTAAAAGTGCTATGCCTTTTAATAAAATTGTTCGTTAGGAAGGCACTAGTAGACTCCTGATTCTTTGCTACCGTTGATTAACACAGTTCTACCATAGTATCTAGAGGAGTGATGTGCCTACAAAGGCCTTATCTCTGGTTGAAGACTTGTAGTTCTTCTTACCACTTTTTTTTTGCTTTGGTAAATCTTGTTCTTAACCTAACATCAGTGGCTTCTCATCCAAAACATCCCAACTAATAGAAAAAAAACCCATGCCATTTTTTCTTGTCCTCTTGTTAGAAATTCTGTTTATATATAGCACCACAGAGCAAATCAAGAGTACAGTCGCCATGTACTTTACTGCTTAACAGTTTTACTGTAACAGGAAACAGGAAACTCTACTTAGAACAACAGAACATAGAGTATATATCAGTGGTGGCAAACCTAGGGCACGGGTGCCAGAGGCGGCACGATGCACACCATCGCCCCAGTCCTAGGCCTTCAGCTGGGTTTTATAAAACCTTTTTGCTTTAGGCCTCCGCCACCGTGTGCAAAAAAAAAAAAAGGTTCAATCAGTCAATTTCAACTTCTCGCGGGAAAAAAAGATCTTGCATAGTTGGAATTGATTGAACTTTTTAGTCCCACCCAGTCTGCCGTTACCACCACAGCTACGCCCACCCAATGGGCCACACCCACCCAATGGGCCACACCCACCCGGCACTCGACGATGCGTAAGTGGGTTTTGAGTTGCAGTTTGGCCACTCAGTCTCTAAAAGGTTCGCCATCACTGGTATATATATCATAAATCCAAACTTGTAAACACTGTCATCTACTGGCTGAATACTACTGTGGTGGTTGCATAAAAATACATTCCAACAATGAATTCCAACGCCCCTTACATTGTATCTTCCTGTGATTCTTTCCCAGAGCAGTTCATCTCTGTGCTCCCTAATAATGCTCTGGATGTAAGAAAACAAGCCATCTTTATGGGTATCCATCCAAAAACTGTAATGAACTGTGTGCAGCCTGAGGGGGGTCAAGTTCAGCTCCAGTTAATAGTGAGTATTTCACTTATACTTCAATGGGGGAGGACAGTTTCTCTTGGAAAATTATCCTTGTTTGTCCTTTTATGTTGCATGATTTGTACTATTTCTATTCTGTGCTGGTATTAAAAAGTCTCAAATACTTTTCACCAATGGAAATCTAGAGATGGTTAAATGGGAATTATCTTCCTGAGTCCAATCATTTTTTACAGATCCAAGTGATGTGGTTGGAAAGAAAGAAAGAGAGAAAGAAAAAGAGAAAGAGAGAAATTTCTGTAATCTGGTAACCATATTGCCAGATTACAGACATTTCTCTCTCTTCCTCTCTCTCTTTCTTTCTCTCTTTCTCTGTTTCTTTCTCTTTCTCTCTTTTTCTCCCTCTTAGATGTTACCTTGTCACGTATTGGTAATGATTTTTATTTTTTTTTTGAAAAAGTGCAAAGTACAGTAGCTTCAACAATATGATGGCTTACTCTATGTACATACAAGTACACCTAAACACTTCTGTAAAAGCATTTACTCCCACGTTCTCCTTGTTTTCTGGTTACATTTGGCATAATTGCTGTTGTCACTGGCTTATCAGCTAAATATTTGTGGGTTTTTTAAATAACAAGACAGTGACAAAGGAAACTTTGCTTAAAGAGGGTGTATTGATGTCCCTATTAGTAGAAAATGTGTCTTCTAAGGTGCTATAAATTATTCAAGAGGAGTTTTGCAGCCGTGCTATCCTACGTAACTGCTTTCTAATGAAGTCTTCCTGTTTTTAGAACGGAAACATTATGCAGCTATACAAAAACAGAGAGGAGTTGTTGAGCTTCACTTTTTACAGCAAGACCGATGGCAGCCCAGATACTTGCTCTTTTGAATCTGCGCAGTTCCCTGGATGGTTCTTAAGTTCTTCTGCTGAATCAAACAAGCCTCTTGGCTTGAGCCAAAAAGGAGGACCTGAAAACATCCTGTTTCATTTTCAAAGAATAAACTGAATCAGAAGTTTTGTTTTCAAAGAGAGATGGAGCGGATTGTTTTGCTATATTTTATATGTGATGGAAATATTTTTTGGCTTTTGGCTTTTTTCTTTTGAACAGACTGTGATAATGAAGCAGAAGGTGGGATCCACAGTAGAGATAGATGACAGTTTGCCTGATCCAGAAAACCTGTCGTACTTGGTGATCTTTTGAAGAAAATATCATAAAGGCGGAACTAAAAATTGTCAGGCCAGCCAGACCTGTTATGTAAACATGGTAGAGATGTCTTTACCTCACAAAACATAGAAAAGGAGGGCTAAAAGACTATTATTTGAGAAGAGAGGGAACAGACATAGAATTTAAAGCTTGGGGCCAACTTATTTATGAGAGTGCATTCTTGTCTCTTTAAAGGAATTCTTCCTGAGTCTGTGGCTAAGGGAAAACAGTAGTTTCAAGTTTGTTATTCAGTCCTTTGTACCATTGTCTTCTGCATTACATAGACTTGCAAAAATGGGTTCCTTGATTGGTATGGAAAAATACCCATCAAGAGAGAAAATAACAATGAACTAATAAAGCCGCAATAAAAACAAAAGTGTTGGAAGTAAGTGTCTGGTTTTCTGTGAATTATATTTACATTTTTAGTTTTTTTTTTTAAAAAGGAAATGCACATTCACCTAGTCCAGGGGTAGGCAACCTTGGCTCTTTTATGACTCGTGGACTTCAACTCCCAGAATTCCTGAGCCAGCATGGATAACCTTTTCCAGCAGTTTCATGTAGGTGTTAAACAGTAGCAGAGAAAGAAGCAAAGGCCAGGGGTCAGATCTCTCTCCCCTCATCAGTATTGACTGAGAATGGCCTCAGAGGAAGAAATGCACCAGGACAACGCAGTGCCCCCAGTCCGCGATCCCAGAAGCGGGTCCAGAAGGATGTCAGAACCGATGGAACCAAAAGCCACTGAGAGCGAGAATGGATGCACCACCCTCCCATCTCATTGCCATTGTGTTAGTGCCATTAGGACTTTCCCCCATTTTATCCTCTCCTGCTCGATTCCCAAGTGGCCTCAACAGATCCCTGTAATCTTCCACTACTGGAGATGTGTTTGTGTGAAAGAAGGAGAAAAAAACCCAGGCTTTGAGGGAAAGATGGGTGTGGTTTGTTGATCTGGTTAGGTTGCACCCCACCCACTTTCTCTTCTCCAGGGTGAGAAGCAGGATCTGGGGAGGAGGAGGAGGAGGAGGAGGAGGAGGAGGGTGTGGTTGGCTAACACATCTGGAAGAGACATGCCATCCATGGCTGCAGTGCCAGGAAAAATGGGTGTGCCCAACATGTCTTGGCTAATTTGAACATCTAATTGCTAGATTGTCAGTGGAAGCATGAAAGGAGGGCAAGAATATTCTGAAGCATTTTCCATGAGTGTCATGAAACTTTAGTTTGGAGAAAACCTGGCAGAATTTGTAGGATGATGCTCGGACAAATATGAAGCATCACTTTCCTATTTGCATGGGAGAGATTCTCCATTAAGAATCTTGATAGGTTTTGCTCCAGTACACTTGAGGTGTTTGATTTATTAGGATAAGGACACATGGAAGCAGAAAGCAGGCTGAAGTGAGGGGGAAAATTCAGGAACATTTATGAACAAGAAGGTTAAGACGAAAATCTCATGTACAAATTGAAGTCCTCAAGAAAACAGATCTCAGGCCAATAAACTCAAAGTCAATGAATTAAGGAATGCAGCTGGAAGACGTCTACTTATTTGTCAACAATTTTATTTTAGGTAATACCATGTTCAGTTCTTGCAGTGCCCCATGCTTTAGTCCTTTATTTCATGTGTCAAGGAGAAACTTAATATTTTCCCTCAAATCACTCCTAAATATGGAAAAAAAAATAAGATATGCTCCTTGTGTATAATATAATAATCTAAATAAGGCGTTGGTATGCAGGTATAACCTAGATTTAAATAATTGCTTTCGGACTGAATGCTTTCATCATATTAATCCATCTAGACTAAGTTTCAATTCTATTTAAATCCTTCATGCAAATTAATGTTCCGATTTATTGTTTGTAACCAAACCATAGGAAAACCTTCTATGAAGGCTTTCTGTGCAAAACGAAAGATTGCTTCTGGACATTAAGAGCTAAACTGAATTATATCAAGCTGGTGGGGTTGGGGTGGGATTGTGACTCTTGACCTCTCCTGACCCCTCAAGGGACAAAAGTGACCTCATTGTTCAGAAGATGTTGAAATTACAGTTTGAAATGCAATACAGCAGACCCTGAGTTGGTTACTCAACTCTTGTGAGTAATTTGACCAGGACAGTTGTGTTGTCATGCATGAGCTGAAGCAATGTCAGGGTGTTAACCCTGATTAGAAGGCATCAGTCATTGGAGATAAGCAATACCTTAGGGATGGGGAGTTTTGGACAGCCAGATGTAGTGATAAATGATTTCTTACAGTAGTCGGGAGGGTGATTTCACAACTAATCGATGGGCATGTCAGTTAACACCCTCTGATAGATATAAAATCTTATGTCAGTTCCAGTGATGATCAAACAGAAGGAATCTTCAGCCCAAGAAGGAACATCTCCACAGGTATTGTCACCTGATTTATTGGGTTAGGCTACCTGCTCCTAGGACCAACTATCCATAGGGAAGAGGCCCTTTCATTTTCTGTCCAAGAGTCATTGATGTTTTGGTACTTTGGGACTAGATGATAGCAACTAGATTTCCTTTTAAGAAAATTACTTTGGAGAAGCCCTTGTATTTACTGGTTTAACTATATCTACTTGCTTTTCTATTTAGCACTTTTTAAAACATCTGCCGGGCTTGTTTGTATTTGTTCTGATTCCATTTTTCTTTCTTACAGTTCAATAGTTATTTTTTTCCCATTAAAGCAGGGATGCAACTTATTAAAATTATGAATGAAGGCGAATATACCTGTCTCAGGATAATGTTGCAGCAACCAAACCTGATTCGGTCATGGGGATTATAGGTTTTCTGAGTCAAGCTCAGAAATACAATCTCATTCACTACTCTGAAACATTTGCTGTAAGCATACTATAAAGAAAAAATAATGAGCAATAATTAGTAAGGCTAGTTTGGATGGTGGTGATGTTATTTTTTTTGTCCTTTCACAAGGGGAAATTGTAGCACTAGATAATTTGGAATTTTGAAGAAAATGTAGGTCCTTTTGGGTAGGCTTGGAATGCCATCAGGATGCTATACATTTCTCCTAAATTCCTATACATCTCTATCTTGATCACCGATAGCTATCTTCTGTTTCCTAATCAGTGAAACGACTTGTCACCAGAAGTTGTGGATGCTCCAACACCTGATACATTACATTGCATTTGAGAAAATCAAGCAACCAATGTTGTTCAGAATGTCTTTGATATTTTCCATCTTTTGTTTCCCAGGATTTTTAATTTAAACTATTCTTTCTTCTGAAGATCCTAGAGAAATCTGAAGAAGTAGAAAGGTTGGGGAGATGGCAAGTTATTCTCATAAGAAGACTTGGGATGAAGAAATAGCAGATCTATTTCGTGGTACTGAAGGAGATGAGAAAGATGTTGTTCTCTTCATTTGCTGCTTTGGAAACATTGCCCCAGTCATGCATGTATCCTTAATTATTTGGCCATTGTAAAAATGAGCTTCATTTTTTCAATCCTACAAAAATACAATCTTCAGTTTTTTTAAAGTCAAAACTTTCTTAGTGCTACTCTCTGGAGGAAGCTACCCTATACCAGAACAAATGCAAAGTGTTGTGTACATAGCAATAGAGCTGTCCAGCAAATGTTCATCTTATTCATTAGCTGATATATCAAGTAGATGCTCCATGGATTATAGCACTTGTGTACTCTGATCTTATTTTGCAGAAAGTTAATTTTAGACATGAGAATGGCCATATATTAAGCTTGTCCCTTTTCTATGCTTTACAAAGTCTTCTATATCTTCCATTGACACCTCAAATTTGGTTTCTAACCCCCCCTCTCTCACACACATACACCTCTCCGTTAAAAGAAACTGTTTTAAACCTTTCATTGAAGGTGATCTTCTTAAAACTCTAATTACAGCACAAGGTTGCCCAGGACTACTACAATGCCTCTCTCAAAAGACATTAATTTCATACAATCCTGTTTTTTCCTTTCAAAACTGAATTGCAGCATTTTGCTGGTTTATGACTGAATCAAATCCAGATTTGATTGGCTGATTGACTGAATATCAGCAAGGTGAACCCAAAAGGGGAGGGAGGGAAGGAGAGAGAAATAAAAGGGAAAGAGGACAATGTGGAAGAAGAAAGATAGGAAAAAGGAAGAAGCGAGGACAGATTGAATTAATGGTGACTCTAGGCTATAATTGCTTTCATCTTGCCCGTATTTGACATTAATTACATGCAGTCACATGACTGCCTGCTAACTATATTTTAGGGCCTTTTCCTCCTGTATAGCTAGAACTATCCAGAACTTACCCACTTGTGATTCTCCACCCTGTCTCTTCCTGGGTCCTGTAGTATTATCTCAGTTGCTTTCATGTTTACATTCCATAAGGCTATATCTAAGGATTCTCCCCTGCCTCTTGGTATGATATCCACCAAGACCAAACAGCTTTCGAGAGACACTGGTAGATCTGTGCAAATCACTTGGAAGAGGGGCAAATTATTTGTAATTCATTTTTCAGTGACATATATATCATTCTAATCTTCTCTGATTGTTCCTTCTTTAGAATGTTCTCTTCGTTTGCACATATAATAAGTATTTAATGCATATCCCTATTCCTTCCATAAATCCAGAAAAAATCCGTGTCAAAGAACCCGATCCTCGATTGTTTAAATTATGGGATATTCATCAGAAATACTTATTTTTGGTGAACAACATGTTAGTGGCAGATGTGAAAACTTCTAATTCACCAGGTACAAACTAAGCTTCTTATCTTGTGCTTGAAAATTGCAGCCCTTCTCTTGGACAAAATTATTGATGGGATACTTTGAGTGATGAAAAGCTGATGGCGGATATATCACTGTGGCTGATGGTCACATTTAACACTATTATTTATTTGTTTGTTTGCTTGTTTGTTTATTTATTTAGAAAATTTATATAGCCTCCTACTCGTTTGCGGTGAGTCTAGGCAGCTGATGAACAATAAAAACACAGTACAGAAAAAGAAAATAAAAAACAATAAAAATAAAAAACAATAACCCCCTTATATTTTTGCTTTTTAAATCATATTGTTAGCCAGATACCAATGGTTCCTCATCCTAAACATCTCTATCAATAGGGGGAAAAAACCCGTTTTCTATTCTTTCTTAACTCCTTGATCTTGTTTCTTGTTTTTCATTCTTTCCAGAGCAGTTAATGGCCGTGCTTCCTAATACATCTCTAGATAAACCACGACAACCCATATTTATGGGCCTTGAAAATAAGAACAGCTGCTTGTCTTGTGTGAAGTCTGGGAATGGTCAATATCAGCTAGAGTTAAAAGTGAGTGTTTGACTTGCATTACAAACATATTTTGCTTTCTCTAGGAAAATTGTCCTTTTTATTTATCCTTTTATTCTCAGTGATATATTCCTTATTGTATCTAAGGAAGACTTCCAGAAGCTTTAGCTAATGACTACTTATTTAAACTGATTGGATAGAATCTCTTTAATGTCTATCTCTTAGACATTAAATAAACTTGATTGGCTGACTTGTGTTAATTTATAAAACTTTCTGTAAAAAGGGAAAACATGAATTCCATCTCGATAGACAGTAGAAATCGTCTAAGGGGCTGCTAATGATGGTTTATGTAACTTGCAACCAGGTTGTCCTAGTGTTCCTACGTCACTTCTTTCTCATGGTCTCTCCCTTTTTTTCCCTAGGAAAAAGCTATTCAGGATCTTTACTCGGATCCAAAAAACGCCAAAGTTTTCACTTTTTATAGTAAGAGTGATGGCAACGGTGATACCTGCTCCTTTGAATCTGCAGAGTTCCCGGGTTGGTTCCTCAGCACTTCTTCAGAAGCAAAAAAGCCTCTTGGTTTGAGTCAAAAAGGAGGACCTCAGAATGTCCTGTTTTATTTTGAAAGAAAATTATGAGCCAGAAATACTCTTCTGCATCTATTTTGATAATAGACCTTGCATATACAAATGGAATGGAGCCAGAATGCACAATTAGGCCAATGATTAGACTTAGATAGTATTCTTCATGCAATTAAAAAGCTTTGGGAGAACTATGTCATATTTTGGGGGAAGGTACAATACAGGTTCATGGATGATATGGACTTGATTGTATGGTCTTTATTTCTGTAGAACAATATTGTCAACATCCATCTCGCAGATCCAAATAAAAATCCAGGTTCATTCTGTTTCCCAAACTCTTCCTGTTTATTGAGTACACAGCATGGTAATCTCGAAGCAAAACTAACTCTGAGGTTCCCAGACACCAGTTCATCGAATTAAACATAATTTCTCTGGCCCAACTCCAACCCTCTCACATAGTCCATGTAAACAATTTCACTTTGTTATGAGAACCGTCTGCTTCTTCTCCACACCTGCCACAGTGTCCTTGGAATGGTTTCAGGCTCTCATGATCTTCAGCGGAACCATAGGGGTTTCATTTCTCCATCTTAATCATTTCTAAAGCAAAACCTCCCCCCTCCTTACTCTAATGGCAAGTTGAAACGAAGAGGCACGTAGCTGCTGAAGTTTCATTTTTGACAAATATGCTTTTGAACAGTAGGTTTGCATATGTGAATTAAATTGGTTGGCTGAGAGAAAGGAGAGTGATCTTTTGGTAATGAATAGCAGTAGCAGTAGCAGTAACAACTGCACTTAGACAGATAGTATCTACTGCCCCATAGTGTTTTACAGCATTTTTAGGGTTGTTTACCAAGTCAGCATACTGTACCCAACAATCTGGTTCATTATTTTACTGACATCAGAAGGATGGAAGACCGAGTTAAGCTTCAGCCTGTCAGGATCGAACTCCTGGCTATGGGCAGAGTTAGAGTACTTTAAGATGTTATTCCAGAGGTATCCAAACTTGGCAAATTAAAAACTTGTGGATTTCTACTCCCAGAATTCATCAGCCAATCAGCCAGACAAATCTTAAAATTTGCAGGGCTGGGCACAACTGTGTTATCCCACACTGTTACAAGAATCAGTCCTCTCCACAACAATCTGGTTCATTGTTTAAGAAGAACAACTTCTGTTCTGCAATGAATGGCAGCTTTTTCAGAGGACCCAGACTTTCACAATTGGAAAGAGTGCTTAATAAATGGTATAATGAGAAATATATAGCAGCTTTGGATATTGCAAATGGATCCTTAGGAAGCTTAACTTACTTTAATAAGAGAACCCGTTACAGATGTTGCAGTACAAAGTGACAGGAAAGTTAGTCAGCCTCCAGGCTGTCAGTCTTGAGCAGTGAGCCTGAAATATGGCAATTCTCCCAGGGCAAAAGGAGCCCCTAATGCAGAGCCACTCCGTATTGGCAGAGTTCAGTTTTGCAATGCAGTTGAGTTCCAGACCTCAACTGCATTCCAGGCACTGGGAAAAGGCAAACCACAGCATTACTTAAGTCATCACGGGCAGAGAGGCTCAGCTGAGTATTGTCAACATACTGATGATATCTCAGCCCCTGGTGACGGATGACCTCCCCCAGCGGTTTCATGTAGGTGTTAAACAGTAGCAGAGAAAGAAGCAAAGGCCAGGGGTCAGATCTCTCTCCCCTGACTGAGAATGGCCTCAGAGGAAGAAATGCACCAGGACAACGCAGTGCCCCCAGTCCGCGATCCCAGAAGCGGGTCCAGAAGGATGTCAGAACCGATGGAACCAAAAGCCACTGAGAGCGAGAATGGATGCACCACCCTCCCATCTCATTGCCATCGTGTTAGTGCCATTAGGACTTTCCCCCATTTTATCCTCTCCTGCTCGATTCCCAAGTGGCCTCAACAGATCCCTGTAATCTTCTACTACTGGAGATGCGTTTGTGTGAAAGAAGGAGAAAAAAAACCCAGGCTTTGAGGGAAAGATGGGTGTGGTTTGTTGATCTGGTTAGGTTGCACTCCACCCACTTTCTCTTCTCCAGGATGAGAAGCAGGATCTGGGGAGGAGGAGGAGGAGGGTGTGGTTGGCTAACACATCTGGAAGAGACATGCCATCCATGGCTGCAGTGCCAGGAAAAATGGGTGTGCCAAAGTTGACTTTGATTTGCATGTCTTGACTAATTTGAATATCTAATTGCTAGATTGCCAGTGGAAGCATGAAAGGAGGACAAGAATATTCTGGAGTAGGTGCGGCATTTTCCATGAGTGTCATGAAATTTTAGCGTAGAGAAAACTTGGCAGAATTTGTAGGATGATGCTCAGACAGATATGAAGCATCACTTTCCTATTTGCATGGGAGAGATTCTCCATTAAGAATCTTGATAGGTTTTGCTCTAGTACACTTGAGGTGTTTGATTTATTAGGATAAGGACACACAGAAGCAGAAAGCAGGCTGAAGTGAGGGGGGAAATTCAGGAACATTTATGAACAAGAAGGTTAAGACGAAAATCTCATTGAACAGGGTCTGCATAACACAAATTGAAGTCCTCAAGAAAACAGATCTCAGGCCAGTAAAGTCAAAGTCAATGAATTAAGGAATGCAGCTGGAAGACTTCTACTTATTTATCGACCATTTTATTTTAGGTGATATCATGTTCAGTTCACATGGAACTTGCAGTGCCCCATGCTTTAATCCTTTATTTCATGTGTCAAGGAGGAACTTAATATTTCCCCTCAAATCACTCCTAAACATGGAAAAAAAAAGATATGCTCCTTGTGTGTCCTATAACAATCTAAATAAGGCGTTGGTATGCAGGTATAACCTAGAATTAAATAATTGTTTCGGACTGAATGCTTTCATCATATTAATCCCTCTAGACTAAGTTTCAATCCTATTTAAACCCTTCGTGCAAATTAATGTTCCGATTTATTGTTTGTAGGAACAATAGGAAAACTTTCTATGAAGGCTTTCTGTGCAAAATGAAAGTTTGCTTCTGGACAATAAGAGTTAAACTGAATTATATCAAGCTGGTGGGGTGTGGGTGGGATTGTGACTCTTGACCCCTCCTGACCCCTAAAGGAACAAAAGTGACTTCCATGACAGTTTGAAATGCAATACAGCAGACCCTGAGTTGGTTACTCAACTCTTGTGAGTAATTTGAGCAGGACAGTTGTGTTGGCATGCGTGAGCTGAAGCAACGTCAGGGTGTTAACCCTGATTAGAAGGCATCAGTCATTGGAGATAAGCAATACCTTAGGGATGGGGAGTTTTGGACAGCCAGATGTAGTGATAAATGATCTCTTACAGTAGTCGGGAGGGTGATTTCACAACTAATCAATGGGCATGTCAGTTAACACCCTCTGATAGATATAAGATCTTATGTCAGTTCCAGTGATGATCAAACAGAAGGAATCTTCAGCCCAAGAAGGAACATCTCCACAGGTATTGTTACCTGATTTATTGGGTTAGGCTACCTGCTCCTAGGACCAACTATCCATAGGGAAGAGGCCTTTTCATTTTCTGTCCAAGAGTCATTGATGTTTTGGTACTTTGGGACTAGATGATAGCAACTAGATTTCCTTTTAAGAAAACTACTTTGGAGAAGCCCTTGTATTTACTGGTTTAACTATATCTACTTGCTTTTCTATTTAGCACTTTTTAAAACATCTGCCGGGCTTGTTTGTATTTGTTCTGATTCCATTTTTCTTTCTTATAGTTCAATAGTTATTTTTTTCCCATTAAAGCAGGGATGCAACTTATTAAAATTATGAATGAAGGCAAATATACCTGTCTCAGGATAATGTTGCAGCAACCAAACCTGATTCGGTCACGGGGATTATAGGTTTTCTGAATCATGCTTATATCTTAATACAATCTCATTCACTACTCTGAAACACTTGCTGTAAGCATACTGTAAAGAAAAAAATAATGAGCAATAATTAATAATGCTAGTTTGGATGGTGGTGATGGTTTTTTTTTTTTTTTTGTCCTTTCACAAGAGGGGAAATTGTAGCACTAGATAATTTGGAATTTTGAAGAAAATGTAGGTCCTTTTGGGTAGGCTTGGAACGCCATCAGGATGCTATACATTTCTCCTAAATTCCTATACGTCTCTATCTTGATCACCGATAGCTACCTTCTATTCCCTAATCAGTGGAACGATTTGTCACCAGAAGTTGTGGATGCTCCAACACCTGATACATTACATTGCATTTGAGAAAATCAAGCAACCAATGTTGTTCAGAATGTCTTTGATATTTTCCATCTTTTGTTTCCCAGGATTTTTAATTTAAACTATTCTTTCTTCTGAAGATCCTGGAGAAATCTGAAGAAGTAGAAAGGTTGGGGAGATGGCAAGTCATTCTCATAAGAAGACTTGGGATGAAGAAATAGCAGATCTATTTCGTGGTACTGAAGGAGGTGAGAAAGATGTTGTTCTCTTCATTTGCTGCTTTGGAAACATTGCCCCAGTCATGCATGTATCCTTAATTATTTGGCCATTGTAAAAATGAGCTTCATTTTTTCAATCCTACAAAAATACAATCTTCAGTTTTTTTAAAGTCAAAACTTTTCCTAGTACTATTCTCTGGAGGAAGCTACCCTATACCAAAACAAATGCAAAGTGTTGTGTACATAGCAATAGAGCTGTCCAGCAAATGTTCATCTTATTCATTAGCTGATATATCAAGTAGATGCTCCATGGAGTACTCTCATCTTATTTTGCAGAAAGTTAATTTTAGACATGAGAATGGCCATATATTAAGCTTGTCCCTTTTTTATGCTTTACAAAGTCTTCTATATCTTCCATTGACACCCCATATTTGGTTTCTAACCCCCCCTCTCTCACACACATACACCTCTCCGTTAAAAGAAACTGTTTTAAACCTTTGATTGAAGGTGATCTTCTTAAAACTCTAATTACAGCACAAGGTTGCCCAGGTCTACTACAATGCCTCTCTCAAAAGACATTAATTACATACAATCCTGTTTTTTCCTTTCAAAACTGAATTGCAGCATTTTGCTGGTTTATGACTGAATCAAATCCAGATTTGATTGGCTGATTGACTGAATATCAGCAAGGTGAACCCAAAAGGGGAGGGAGGGAAGGAGAGAGAAATAAAAGGGAAAGAGGACAATGTGGAAGAAGAAAGATAGGAAAAAGGAAGAAGCGAGGACAGATTGAATTAATGGTGACTCTAGGCTATAATTGCTTCCATCTTGCCCGTATTTGACATTAATTACATGTGGTCACATGACTGCCTGCTAACCATATTTTAGGGCCTTTTCCTCCTGTATAGCTAGAACTATCCAGAACTTATCCACCCTGTCTCTTCCTGGGTCCTGTAGTATTATCTCAGTTGCTTTCATGTTTACATTCCATAAGGCTATATTCAAGGATTCTCCCCTACCTCTTGGTATGATATCCACCAAGACCAAACAGCTTTCGAGAGACACTGGTAGATCTGTGCAAATCACTTGAAAGAGGGGCAAATTATTTGTAATTCATTTTTCAGTGACATATATATCATTCTAATCTTCTCTGATTGTTCCTTCTTTAGAATGTTCTCTTCGTTTGCACATATAATAAGTATTTAATGCATATCCCTATTCCTTCCATAAATCAAGAAGCAACCGCGTTGAAAGAACATGATCCTCGATTGTTTAAATTATGGGATATTCATCAGAAATACTTATTTTTGGTGAACAACGTGTTAGTGGCAGATGTGAAATCGTCTAATTCACCAGGTACAAACTAAGCTTCTTATCTTGTGCTTGAAAATTGCAGCCCTTCTCTTGGTCAAAATTATTGATGGGATACTTTGAGTGATGAAAAGCTGATGGCGGATATATCAGGACTCACTGTGGCTGATGGTTACATTTATCACTATTATTTGTTTGTTTGTTTGCTTGTTTGTTTATTTATTTAGAAAATTTATATAGCCTCCTACTCGCTTGCAGTGAGTCTAGGCAGCTGATGAACAATAAAAACACAGTATAGAAAAAGAAAATAAAAAACAATAAAAATAAAAAACAATAACCCCCTTATATTTTTCCCCAGAGGCCTTTTGCTTTTTAAATCATATTGTTAGCCAGATACCAATGGTTCCTCATCCTAAACATCTCCATCAATAGGGGGAAAAAACCCGTTTTCTATTCTTTCTTAACTCCTTGATCTTGTTTCTTGTTTTTCATTCTTTCCAGAGCAGTTAATGGCCGTGCTTCCTAATAGATCTCTAGATAAACCACAACAACCCATATTTATGGGCCCTGAAAATAAGAACAGCTGCTTGTCTTGTGTGAAGTCTGGGAATGGTCAATATCAGCTAGAGTTAAAAGTGAGTGTTTGACTTGCATTACAAACATATTTTGCTTTCTCTAGGAAAATTGTCCTTTTTATTTATCCTTTTATTCTCAATGATATATTCCTTATTGCAGTGATGGCGAACCTTTTAGAGACCGAGTGCTCAAACTGCAACCCAAAACCCACTTATGTATCATCGGGTGCTGGGTGGGCGTGGCCATTGGTTGGTGTGGGCCATTGGGTGGGTGTGGGCCATTGGGTGGGCATGGCTGCAGTGGTAACAGCAGACTGGGTGGGACTAAAAAGTTCAATCAATCAATTCCAACTTTGTGAGATCTTTTTTTCAAAATTGATTGATTTTTGTTGCACACGGCGGTGGAGCCCTAAAGCGAAAAGGTTTTATAAAACCCAGCTGAAGGCCTAGGACTGGGGTGACGGCATGTGTGCCATAGGTTTGCCACCACGGCCTTATTGTATATAAGGAAGACTTCTAGAAGCTTTAGCTAATGGCTACTTATGTAACCTGCTTGGATTGGACACTTAGACACTAAATAAACTTGATCAGCTGACTTGTGTTAATTTATAAAATTTTCTGTAAAAAGGGAAAACGTGAATTCCATCTCGATAGACTGTAGAAATCTTCTAAGGGGCTGCTAATGATGGTTGATGCAACTTACAACCAGGTTGTCCTAGTATTCCTACGTCACTTCTTTCTCATGGTCTCTCCCTTTTTTTCCCTAGGAGAAAGCTATTAAGGAACTTTATTGGGATTCAAAAAATGCCAAAGCTTTCACTTTTTATAGTAAGAGTGATGGCAACGGTGATACCTGCTCCTTTGAATCTGCAGAGTTCCCGGGTTGGTTCCTCAGCACTTCTTCAGAAGCAAAAAAGCCTCTTGGTTTGAGTCAAAAAGGAGGACCTCAGAACGTCCTGTTTTATTTTGAAAGAAAATCATGAGCCAGAAATACTCTTCTGCATCTATGTTTATAATAGACCTTGCATATACAAATTGGAATGGAGCCAGAATGCACAGTTAGGCCGATGAGTAGACTTAGATAGTATTCTTCCTGCAATCAAAAAACTTCGGAGAACTATGTCCTATTTTGGGGGAAGGTACAATACAGGTTCATGGATGATATGGACTTGATTGTATGGTCTTTATTTCTGTAGAATAATATTGTTAACATCCAGCTTGTGGATCCAAATAAAAATCCAGGTTGATTCCGTTTCCCAAACTCTCTACAACCATCTGCTTCATTGTTTAAGAAGAACAACCCGTGTTCTCCAGTGAATGGAAGATTTGCAGAGGACCCAGACTTTCACAGTGGGAAAGGGTGCTGAATATAGTGTATAATGAGAGAAATTTTTGCAATATTCAGATATTGCAAATAGATCGTTAGGAAGCTTAATTTAATTTAATAGGAGAGCCAACTCCAAAATATAGATGCTGCAGTACAAAGAGAGAGGAAGGTTAATCTACTCCATGCTCTGGTCAAATCCTGAAAAGTTTATTCATAGGACTCCCATTGAGTTTTGGCTTGATGCACTCCTGATGAAAAAGTCTTCATCACCATTATTATCGTTAACTTGTTGTTAACGATAATAATGTCACGACCCCATGGACAACGTTCCTCCAGGTCTTCCTGTCCTCTACCATCTTTTGGAATCCATTTAAGCTCACGCCTCCTGCTTCAGTGACTCCATCCAGCCATCTCATTCTCTGTCATCCCCTTCTTCTATTGCCCTCAATCTTTCCCAGCATTAGGCCCTTCTCCAGTGAGTCCTTCCTTCTCATTAGGTAGCCAAGTATTTGAGTTTCATTAACTACCTTCTAGTTATTCTTCCATTATAGCATAATGAAATGGAGGGCATTTCTCCACTTTCTCCTTGGCCCATCGCTGAGAGGGTGATTCATTGTTACCTGAGTCCAAGAACAGATGGTTTCTTTTTCCTCCCACGCCCAACCATTGGAAATGCATCCCACGCCAGTGTTTTCCAATTCAAAACTGCTGCTTGCTGGCCTGAACTGCCTTCAATCCTTATGGGCTGATGGTCTCCAGGCCTTTGATCTTGCCTGGCAGTAGCCACAACCTCTGATTGACTGCAGGGTCTGCACTCACTCTCCAGGTATTAGACGGTTCCTGTCCTGTGCAGCCATTTTATCCTGCGACAGTCTCTGCTGGGTGGCAGCTGCTATTTTATGTTATAACAATTTTGCAGTTGATCCACCTATGGCCCATTAAATCAATGACCCTTACTGATGATATATCCCCTTTCTGTTTCTGATGAAGATGGGTAAAGCATGCTCCCTATTACTTCCTTGCCTATCCATAGTCCTGTAAAGATTTATTCCCCTTTATGTCTTGTCTTGTTTTGTCTTGTCTTGTCTTGTCTCATCTCGTCCTGTCCTGTCCTGTCCTATCCTGTCCTGTCCTATCCTATCCTATCCTATCCTATCCTATCCTATCCTATCCTATCCTATCCTATCCTATCCTATCCTACATTCTATTCTATTCTATTCTATTCTATTCTATTCTATTCTATTCTATTCTATTCTATTCTATTCTATTCTATTCTATTCTATTCTATCCTATCCTATCCTATCCTAACCTATCCCATCCCATCCCATCCCATCCCATCCCACCCTTTTAAGTTTCCCTGCTATAGACAACAGAGGATTTCCTGTTCCTTTGATTATAGCATCAGAACAACAATTGTATCAGAAAGGGAGAGAAAGGATCCGTGTTAAAGGACAAGATAACAGTGCAAAAAGAGAGAAAACTCCCCAGGCCTCCCTAAAATATATGAATGAAAATCACAATTGTAACCACTACGTTTGATAGAAAAAAATATATTTTACACATTGCACATACCGGAAGCCACTCTGCTGCTGTTATTTTAAACGCAGTCTTCATTCAAACCATTGAAGCAGAAGAGCACCATCTCAGGCCCTTGAGGTGTGCACCACAACAATTTCAGTGCAACTCCAGGAAACCTCAAAAACTTTGCTACCAAATTGCAATACAATGGAGCAATTAGGAAACACATAGCTGGAAAGCGCCATACTACCTTCCTCATAATTGGGATTGTAATCATTTAATCCAAAGAAGAAGAATCAAAGAGATTTGGTGTTGAGTATTTATTATGAAGAAATGTTGGATAAGAATTCTGGCAACGGCCCTAGTTTCAGATGAGACACTTACAATGACATCCCTTAAACTCTCCTGAAGATGTTACCTAGCCTGGTAACGAAATGTTCAGAAACCAACCCACAAGCTCAGAGAATGAACCTTCACCCTCATTCTTATACATTTCATGGACCTAGAATGAGGCAATTTAGGGCAGCTAAACTCTTGCCAATCTCCATATTCTCTTTCAATACAGAAGGGAGGTGTCAAGTCTCTTGTGAAGGCTGCTTCTGTTCCTTGTCATCAGAACTGCTACACCTTTGCTTAGTAAGAGAAATAACTCCCATGGAGACTAATCATATTAACCATATTTCATTTCTGTTAACTTTATAATAAATGAGAAGATACAGTACTTAATTCAGGTTTTATGCTCACTTCCTACTATTTTTGCCTATGAGCGTGTCCACCTCCTGCATTTTTCAGAGCTGAGTTTTTCTTAACATCAAATAAAGACCATTAAGGCACCCATTGCACAAGCTTCAGTTTCGTAATGATGAATGACAACTTGGGAACTCCTCAGTGTTGGAAAAATAAACAAACCTGTGATAATGTCATCCAGAAAAGAACTGACAGAGCCTCATCCTTTACTCAAGGGCAAGAACCCATGACTTACTCACAGACGTCTTCAGCTTTTATTTTATTCTAGTTTTGTGTTTGTGTGGGAATCCCTAAGAAATACAAGACATGTGGTGTCGAAACTTGTTGCTACATCCTAAGACTTGATTGGTTCATTGCAAGCTGTTACTAGTGTGAGATGGAGAGAAGATAACAAGCAGGAAACCAACCAATGATAAAACATGTCTTAATCAAGAATTCCTCTGCCACTACAAAACATACATCTTCTGAAGAGATGACAGGAAATGAGCCTTCAGACCAAGGCAGAGAACAGAGGTACTGTTTCCTGATGTATCTTTGTAGACTTGTTGCGACAAATTATTTTCTTCCAGGGCCAGATTACTGAAATGATATCTGAGTTTAGTCCTATTTGTAGTTGATTTCTTCCTGTATCTTGCTGGTGGTACATGAGCATTAAAACAGCCATTTACACCTGCAACTTTGTTCTCCAGGTTGAAGGGTAATCTTACCAGGAAAGAAACAGGTGAATTTTTATCCACGAAAGGATCTAAATTTTTAAATAAATCTCATTTCCCATTCCTTGGGGAAATGGGATTTATTTAAGACTGGTGTGAGTTTCATGGAAGAGAAAAATACTCAAGAAACTGTACAGCAGGGGTATCAAATTCACATCACGACGTATTGTGACTTTTTTTCCATTGCCGGCAATGGGGTGGGAGTGGTTTCGCTATGATGCATTTGGCCCGCGGGCCGGCAGTTTGACACCCCTGCTGTACAGTATTCCCTTCCATGTAATTTTTTTTAAAATCAACTTACTTTCCCTTTCATCATGCAATAACAGCACTTTGGGAGTCAGAATTTGATTCAAGAAATTGAATTTTTAAAAATCTTTAAGTGAATGTATTAATTAAAATGTATGCTTCAATTTTTTTTGTAATTTTAATTTCATATTAGGATGTCTTTCAAAATACAACCTTTCTTTCTTCTGCCAATCTGCCTCTTAAGTGTGATTTCTCTGTGTCCTTTTCACCGGTCCTTATAGCAAGAGATATTTAAGCATCAGAAATTAAGAATAATTGAACATGCTGATGAAGCACTAGCCAGTCATACCAAATGGAAAAAATGTTTTGGTCCCTTTTCCTGGAAAATACTTCTGGTTAACACGTTAACAGTCTTTTAAAATTGCATGCTGTACCTGTTGTGGTGGTATCTGACCAAATAATAAGTGGAAGATCTAATAAATAAACAAATTAGGTAGGAAAACGTTTGGCAAGTGGATATTGTTCTATGATGTCTCTGAGGCAATGTCCACATTTTGAGTGAAGATGACTTACAATGGAAAGAAGCGTCTCCATTTTGGCTTGCTAGAGGCACATGAGACCTGTACATGATTAAAACTCCCAGAGTACGTAACTGAGCTGCAAATTTTGCTGACTCATAGTGAAGAGGTGATGATCTCATCTCAAAGGTTTTGAATTTACCACGATCCTTGACTGTTTCTTTGGGTGGACATTGAAGCTCCTTGGTCCTTAGGCAACCAAGTCAAGAAAAAAAGTCAAACAGCAGACAGAGTAAGAAGCCAATCAAAAAGTCTAAAGGAGAAAAAGCGACTTTTTAAATTAACTATTTTAAAACATTTTTTAAAAAGTTAACAATAAAAAAATAAACTGTTATTTGGAGTGTGTTTGATGCTTTCAGTTTTCATTTTGCCAAGAAGCAAAGCTAAAGGAATCCTTTTTTCCTCCCAAGCAGTTCTTTCCATGTCCATCTTTGTCAAGAACAAAACAATAACACAACTTGAAGATCAAGGAAACTTAAAGAAATTTAAAACAGTTTGAAAAGATAAGAGGCATGGCAAATAAATTATGTAAGATATCATGGGAGAAGCAAATGGAAGATTTATTCAATGCATTCAAGCCAACACCAGGTGATTTTTTTTTATTTCTGTTGTCCTTGAGATATTTCCAAACCATGACTACATCCTTAATCATTTAGTCAATACAGAAATGAAGAGTATTTTCCTGTTTTATGAGACATGCTTATTTATTTAATTTATCAAATATATTTGCCACCCATCTTGGGGTTCAGATGACACTGAGCTTAGGGACTAGAGAAGGTTGATGCTAAATTACGCAGGAAAATTCCCGTGCAGAACTGATGCCATATATGATGCATGCATACATTCTGATATCAGATTAACCATCTACTTTTTCCAGTTTGTAGTCTTCAGTGTAACTGAGTGATGGTTCATACAGTTCTTTGGAATCAGTTTTAAGCCATCTACTGTTAATGTACATTGCTTAAAATGGATTCTAAAAAAACCCTACGAATGGATTCTTTCATCTCTTCGTAAGGAAGTCAATTCAAGGCATTAGATTCTACAGAAAAAGAGGCCAAACATAGCAATAAAGTTTGCATTCTTGCCCATATTTGGGAATATCTTGTTGGAAGTTGGTTTATGAATACATAAATCTGTAGTTGTCCAAGGAGTAAAGAGAAGAGGAATGGCGAGAGAGTCTATTTTTACTTCTTTTTAAAATTCCCCATTACTGTTTGTTTCTGCAACATCTCAAGATTCTTCATGTACCATATTTTCCGGTGTAAACATGACTCGGTGTATAAGATGATCCCCGACTTCGGAGAAGATTTGCATGGTTTAGAAAGTCGTCTTATATGCCGGAAAATACGGTATATCTTAAGAAATAGTGTTGATCCCAAACTTTCAGTGACATTAGCAACTTTAAAGGTATTACATTCCAATATTTTCACTGGAATGTTCATTGGAATATTCCACGTTTGGAACATTCTCTTTGCTTGTGTTTTATATGTTGATATGTATATGTGCATATTCCTGTAGATTCTTCAGTACCTCCTACAGAAAAGGCGGGACAACCCTGGCAGTTTAAATTTTGGGATATAAGCAATCAGTTTCTCAGTGTGGTGAACAACAAGTTGATAGCAACTCCACAAAATTCAAATTCACCAGGTAACAAAAAAAAAATCTCTTATATTTTGCTGGAATATTGTAGTCCTAGTATTAGCCAAATTATTGATGGGACATCTTTGATGTTAGTAATTATTATAGTCACCAAGACTCGGATTGATCCATCACAACAATGATGGAGCTATCAGGATTTGCTATCCAACAGTGAGTTAGAAAAAACTGAAAACCCCTGAATGGTCCATTCTCTGATACTTCATCGCCACATGATATTGTTGGGCACCCATTTGTCCTGGGTACCTGCTTTTCTGTCAACATGATTCTTGCCCTACAGTTTTCAGGATGATAAAAATTAAAAACAAAAGACAATGAAAAGATTTTTCAAAAAGCGTAAGGTTTTCATAAGTTTTCAGTATTACTTTCATTATGTTTGTAAATGTCTTGGGGTAGATTTATTGCTTTCATATAATTTAACTGCTGTCTAGTTCCTGTTTGTTGATGTTTTCTTGTGATCGGCCTTCCAGCCTGGTTTGCAATACACACACACACACACACACACACACACACACACACACACGCACAAACACACATACACAGGGTGGGGCAAGAAGCTCAGTCATTTTTAGGAGCCTCTGGAATATTATCTGAACATTTCCACTAAGTCTACACTGATCTAAATAATTTGGAACTCCCAATGATTGTTTGTGTCATGTCCACCTTCTTCTACTCCACCTTAGTTACAATTATCTGCCATTTATTTTGGTAAAGCATATTGTTAACTTTCAGTCTGTGGTTTCTCAGTCAATATTTCCAAATCAATGAAACCATTGACTCTGTTTTCTTTCATATTATTTTTCCCCAGAGAGTTCTTTTGATGTAGTTCCTAATACCTCCTTAGATTCAAAAAGGAATCCAATCTTTATAGGTGCTAATAATCGTGTTCTGTCCTGTATAAAGTCTGGTGATGGACAGCTTCAATTACAGCTCATGGTGAGTATTTCATTTGTGCTCATTCTTTTTCCTAGAAAAATGACTGGTTCTCCTTTTTCACTAGGATTAGAATTGTGTCTACTCTGTGAAATAAGAGAACTCACAATCTATTCGTAAATAAGCATGTGCCAGATTATAGTAAATGCTACCTTTCTCTGTCATTGTTTCTCCTTGATATAATTAGTGACAGGGTTTTTTTGTGTTTTACTTTTCACAAATAAATTAAATTGTAGTTCTGGACTTGTCAGTGTGGAAAAGCAAAGTACTGCTGAGACTACTACACATATAATTAAAAGCTTCCTGTGGTTCCAAGTTCTAAATCAGAAACAATGATACTCCTTTAGTGGGAAAAAGTCTTCTGCAAAGCCATTCTCCATTAATCTTGTAGCCACAATGTCATGTGATATAATATACTTTGATTTGCTAAAGAAGACTTCCTTTTTTTTTTTTAGGAGGAAAATATTATGCAGCTGTATGCAACCCCAGAAAACTTCAAGAATTTCACTTTCTACAGCAAAAGTGAGGGCAGGCCAGAGATTTGCTCTTTTGAATCTGCAGAATTCCCAAGTTGGTTCATAAGTACTTCCTCAGATTCAAACAAGCCTATTGGTTTAAATAAAAAAGGAGGACCTGAAAACGTCTTGTTTTATTTTATAAAGATATCCTAAATCAAATTTATAGATGGAGAAGATAGTTATTTTGGTGCAGAAGAAGCAAAGGAAGAAGGTAGAGTCAAGAGAGGATTCAGCTTAGAATCATTAGGTTCCCACAATTGATCCAAGTCCACCCCATCTTGATTTCCATTAACTCTTGTCTAGCACCAATTTAATGCTGACTGTTAGTTAAGTAGATTCTTGTTAGCTAACATTTTCCGTCTTCGGTCTAGGGATTTGTAAAAATTAGCATGCACAAAATATCCTTTGCAACCAATACCGTTTTCCAGCTTGTGGGTGTGAATTTGCATTAACAGTGAATTAATTTTTTGCATTTCTTTTGACTCACATTTTGTACATGGAGCTACTGGCATTTCTTATTAATAAAAATATGTTTCACAAGTATGCTTGGTTCTTTATCTTGCTAATAATTTCCTGTTGGAGAGAACGATCCTCATTTAGTGTGGAGCTGATTTCCTAAGACGTTTCACTCATGCCTCTACGGTTTGACGCATGGATGCCAGGACATGTGACAGCTGAAAGCAATGCAGCAACAAAGGGCTTTAACCAGAAAAGCAGGGATAAGATGACGCAAATCCAGCACACCAGAGAGAGAAAGGGAACGCTCTAATCAGTGTTTCTCAACCCTGGTGACTTGAAGATGGATGAACTTTAACTCTCAGAATTTTGGGAGTTGAAGTCCACCCTTTTCAAGTCCCCAAGATTCAAAAATGCTGCTCTAACTGAAAGGGATGAAGGCAATTTAGGCGTGGGAAGAGTAGCTAACAATGATGTGGAAATGATAGAATTCCACCTCTGCTCCTGTTTACAGGTAGTCCTTGGCTTACAACTACAATTTATTCAGGAATTTACGTTGCTTTATGTTACTAAGTGAGAAATTTGTTAAGTGAGTTTCCCCCCCTTCATTTTACAACTTTTCTTGCCCTATTTGTGAAGCAAATCGCTGCAGTTGTTAAATTAGCAACAATCTGGCTTCCCCCATCGACTTTGCTGGTCAGAAGATCACAAAAGGGGATCCCATGACCCTGGGACGTTAAAACCGTCATAAATGTGAGCCAGTTGTCAAGCATCCAAATGGGAATCAGGTGAACCCGTGGAAGCTACAACGGACAGAAGTGCAAAAGATGGTCATGACTCACTTTTTCGGTGCCATTGTATAACTTTGAACGGTCACTAAACAAACTGTTGTAAGTTGAGGACTACCTGTTCTGTGTTTGACAGGAAGAGATGGTGGAGTACTTCCGGTGATCTTGCTGACTGTAGACCCTGGGGAACGATCGTCCGTTCCCTGGGTCCGAAATTCCTTCGCTGGCGAGCCCGTTTGGGCTAAAAGCCACCCTGGAGGGGTGGCTGCTGAAGGACGAATCTTTGGGGAACGGAAGCTGGCTCTCTGAACCCAAAGCAGCCCCTGGAACCAGCAAAAGAAGGGCGGATCACATTTATGCATGTTGCCATTAGCAGCTGATCTTCGGAGGCAGAAAAGAGCTGATTTTGAAAACAAGCAGCCTGTCCGGGTGAGACTCTACTTCTGCTCTTTGTGGAAAGTGGATTTTCTTGGAGATAAATAACCTGTCTTTAATTAAAGCTGACCTCCTTGAGTCCCATACCTGAGGCTGAAGTTCTGGTTTGAGGAGAGTTGCTTAGCAGCAGCAGCACAAATAAGTGGATATCTTATCTGATATCTGATTATCTGAGTTTCTCAGATGGGAGTATAAGGAAGCAAAAAATAAGAGTCCTGGGACTTCCAGGAAAGGATCTAACAAAAGCTAGCAACCTCAGAAGCAATGTAAGACCAGGCAAGTATAACCACATTCCACCCTGGGAAATGAATGGCTCTTAGCCAGTGATGACACAATGGAGGGAAGAAGAGATATAAGTTTTGAAAATGTCTAGTTTAATGAAAAGAAGGACTAGGAGTGACATGATAGCAGGGCTGCAATATCTAAGGGGCTGCCACAAAGAAAAGAAAAGAAAAAGGGATCAACCTATTCTCCAAAGCACCAGAAGGCAGGATAAGGAGCAACGAATGGAAGCTAATCAAGCAGAGAGCCAACCTAGAACTAAGGAGAAAATTCCTGACAGTGAGAACAATCAGTGGAATGATTTGCCTTCAGAGGTTGTGGGTGCTCCATCACTGAGGGTTTTTAAGAAGAGATTGGACAATCATTTGTCTGAAATCGAATAGGGTCTATAAAGTTCCTTCCAACCCTTTTATTCTGTTATTCTGAACCTCCATTCTAATCTCTCCCTCCCTCCCTCTCTCTCTTTCTCTCTCTCTCTGTTTTTGTAAGTATGTATATGTATACATGTCTGTCTGTCTGTCTGTCTATGTGTCTATGTGTCTGTCTATCTATCTATCTATCTATCTATCTATCTATCTATCTATCTATCTATCTATCTATCTAGGCTTTGAATCTGTTCTTCAGATTCTGAGTTTGGGTCCAGGTGAAGTCTAATCAGATAACAAAGACAAGTGTTCACCTGTCATAGTAAAGCCATCTTGTTGGATTGGCTTTGATTTACTGGGTTGTATGGCTCTACTGATTGTAATTTGTAAATCATAGCTTATGATTTAACATATTTTGCAAACTGAGCCAAGTGTAATTTGTTTACAATCAACTATAGTTGCAACAATGAACAACAAGAAACATTTCATATGTAGCACTAATATTAACCCCATACATCAGCTAATTCCAGATGGTACTTGAATGTTTTTCTCCGTAAACTCTTTTTTTGTGTGTGGAATGTATTGAGAAATAAATTGGTTTTTTTTTTTAGAAATTAATTAGGGTTCGGCTAACACATTAACTCTCTGGAATGCATTTAAAACATCCATTAAGGGATCTTTTTATGCTTTCGACTTAGCATAAAAGAGACTTAGGGACTCCAATTTTATAAAGCTGGAACAGTTGGTTAAGACTGACTTTTGTTACATGCTAGATATCCTGCAGAGAATTCAGATGGAAGTATTTACAGCAGCAAAGTTTATATTGGGGATTTTATAGTCAGGACAGTTTAAATATCTTTGAAAAGTATTAACTTTTAACTAAAATATTAACCAAAAATACTGGGAATCAGGAAGGCAAGCTGAGAATTTACTGGCCCACCATTCAAAGAAACAGAAATCATAAAACTATATATCTAGAATTCAGACTAATGATGGACCCATTTACTGAAACAGAATCCATTAATCAAAGGTTTTATGATTTTTGTACTCAGTTACGTCAATTAGAGATTTCCGTAACTAGACGCACAGTTTTAATTTCCTGGAACACATTGAAATATAGTAAACAATAGAAAAATATATGAATACAAACAATGACATGACAAGAAATCGCGGCGACACTGCAGTCTATAAAATCAAGCAAACTCTTTGAACTGGATGAATTTCCCGTTAAATGTTATAGAACTTTTATAGACTTACTGGCACCAATACTATTAGAGACCTATAATCAATCATTTAATCTCTTTATAGTTCCTTCATTGTTTTATAAAGCTTATATTACCGCAATATTACAGCCTTACAATCAGCCTTCAAAATGCAAGGGGGAAATTAAAATATTAAAAACAACAGGAAGTTACAGAAAGTAAATATCTTCTATAACACATTTATCCAAGCCTGAAATCATAAAAAATAGGCAAACCACTGATAATATTCATTGTTATTTCTTCCCTTCAGTCATGTGGATTCTCAGAGACGCCTGGATGAGTCCAACATCACCCAGCTAGCTTTGTGCGTAGGAAAAATGACAGCTCATGGGCTTTTGGTTTCTAGCATGACGCCTTAACCTAGTTTTTTTTTTTCCTCTACCTTGGCAACTTTAAAAAGTGTGGGTTCAAACTTTCAGAATTTCCATGCTAAGTTCCCACTGAATTCTACTCAACTTTTCATGCTGGCTGGGAAATTTTGAGAGTTGAAGTCCATCTGTTTTAAAGTTGCCCAGGTTGAAAAACATTGCTTTAACCACCATACCAAACTGGCTTTTATTATGAATATAACTGCAGATAAATAGATATTTGAAATAGTATAAAACAACAAAACTCACCTGTCTATTCAATCGAGGGATGATAAAAGCAATAAGTCTTTTATTCCCAGCTTCCTGCCAACTCATGATTTGCTAGAGAGAAAGAAAGAAAGAAAGAAAGAAAGAAAGAAAGAAAGAAAGAAAGAAAGAAAGAAAGAAAGAGCCAACATAATAACTATGGATTTTAAAATATGATAATAAGAAAAAAGGTTGGGGGGATGAATGGTAAATTTATAATAGAAGTCAGAGCATCCTGTTTTTTGGATCCGTGTTAATTTCTTTTTCTTTATAGCCAGGATAAAAAAAGTTGAGCTGCCCTTAAAGTTAACATATGCTCTTTATGTATCTCTCAATAAACTGTTGGCAGATTTGGCCAAATAGAAGTCAGCAGCTTCTTCTTTTAAAATGAAGGAATTTGATAGCGGCAAAGATAACTCACCAACCTTACTAAGGCCTACTTTGCTAAACTACAATGTGGTGAAGAAATTGCAATTGTGTGTGAGACCAAAATATGGAACTTTATACAGTGCATTTCATGTCAGATACAGTTCAGTCCATGATTTTCAATAGACTGAAGATTTAATTATAGAGAAGAAATTTCTCTTTTATTCCACAGAGTGGAGGTGTTGTTCAACTATCTACTCAAGAGTATAGTATAACTGAGAGCCAGTTTGGTACTACAGTGGTTAAGACTTCAGGCTAGAAATTGAGAGACCTTGAGTTCTAGTCCCACCTTAGGCACATAGCCACCTGGGTGACTTTGGGCCAATCACTTTCTCTTAGCCCTAGGATGAAGGGCAAACCATTTCTGGAAAATGTTGCAGGAACATATCCAGGCAGACTCTGAGAATCAGACACAAATGAACAGAAGGGGGAAAATGGTTATAAGAAGAAGACAAAACATTTTCTATTGAAATTGCTCTGTAGTAGTAACTGCGAGAGAGATCTTGGGAGACCTAGTGGACAATCACTTAAATATGAGCCAGGTATTCTATTGACCTATGAAATGTCCTCTTTTACTACATGTTAAGATATAGTAAAATAGATTTAATTACAAGCAACTGTTACAAAAAGTAACAGAAGATGTTACCCAGCCTGGTAACAAAATGTTCGGAAACCAACCCACAAGCTCGGAGAACGAACCTTCATCCTACCTACACCCGAGTTACAGATATTCGCCACTATCGCAAGTAACAATTGGTTCTAGCACAAAGTATATTTGACCCACAATTTACTCTAGAGCTCAGTATCACCAACTCAAAGGTTGTAAAGTTACATTTTCATGCCGGCTTGGTTCAAGAGAAATAAAAGATGCTTGAACATTTTTTGGGATGGTAAGGCAGTTAGTAAAATGAATACTTGTGAAGTAGTAGGGAGACAACCTAGAAAGAACCTGAACTTGGCTTTTACTTTGAAAAATGCCCTCCCTGTTTGCAAATTTGGGTTCACCAATGTGGAATGCAAGATTCCAGAAGACAGCAAAGAGCTCTTGGGTGTGCTAAGGAGATGATAGGTACTTGGTTACCATGGGAACAGGGCTCTATGCATATCTGTTCCTGGAGAGCAGAGGTAATTGTTGGCTCAAGAATTCTGGGAGTTGAAGTCCACAGGTCGTAAAGAGGCCATAGTTGCCCACCCTGTGATAGAGAGAAGTTTCAACGAGCAATGCCAACTACAGGCATAGGATGTTGAGTTTAATTGGGTGACTATTTAAGGCAAAGGGGGAAGTATTACTATCTGACAATTTAACTATAGTTACCCAAAGACCCAAGCAATCCTTCAGAAGTAAGCGCCACTTGATTGCCTGATTTATTCTACTCAACTTCATTCCTCAATCTTAGAGCACTTAGGCTAAATACAGTCAAGTCATCTGATGAACTTTATAAGGAAAGGATGAACCTGTAAGATAAACTCTACAAATAGACCTTGCTGAAAAACTTGTTTAGCAGTTGTGCAGAGTTAAGGCAGCACTGAAAAAGTAACTATGGCCAGTCTCTTAGTTTATGACAGTTGCAGCAACCCATGGCCACATGATTGCTATCTGTGTACTTCCTGGCCATCTTACAACTAGCAGAGTCAATGGAGACTGTAAAATCACAAGTCGTAGTCACATAAAGTCTCGCCTAATGATCACGCTGTTTAGCGACAGAGTGCTGGTTCCACTTGTGACTGTTAAGCGAGGACTACCTATATATATTAGATGTGGGGTAAATCCATTGCTTTCCTCCATCTAAGTATCTTTAGATTTGTATCTATATCACCTGCCCACCTAATAATGGATATTGTTTGAAGCCCAAATTTCTTCAAGAGGTTCAACAAAGTGAGATGATCTTTTGGTGACTTGCAACACGAGGTGGATGATACTCAAACAAAACCAGGAACTTTCCCCTAGCAAAAGGTCCTTAAAACAAACAAAATAAGTGGACCCAATTTATTCCTGGTAGATATGTAAGGAGGTTTAACCAAGTGGTAAAGATGCCCTTTTTTCCAAGATGGATGCTGTTTATCCAGCTGATGGACTTAGCATCCCATTAAAGCAGGGGTGTCAAACTCAATTTCATTGAGGGCTGCATCAGCACTGCGGTTGCCCTCAGTGGGCCAGGTGATTTGGCCAGGGTGGGTGTGGCCTACTGGATGGGCATGGATGGAGTGGGTATGGCCTACTGGGTGGGCATGGCCAGCTCGACACTGTTCACATCAAGGGTGCCTGTGGGGGCCTGGGCAGAAGTGGGACAGATCTGAGGGTCTCTGGCAGAAGGGGGTGGGACCAGGGCAAGCGCCAAGGCATGGTCCATTTCTTCATTCCTCACAAAGGGTGACACCTCCCCAGCATGCACCCAGGGTGCGGGGCCGACGCAGCAGGGGCCGGTTCCTCGCTGTTTCCAGACGGCCTTGTGGAGCTGAATGCGTTTCAGCATAGATGGCCACCACAAAATTGTACATTGGCTCCTGGCTGGCCTGGACAAGGGCCAAGGCAGCGGGGGCCGTTCCCTCACTGTTTCCAGGATGGCTTCGCGGGCCACATGAAACCACTTCGCAGGCTGCATCCGACCCCCGGGCCTTGTGTTTGACATGTCTGCATTAAAGTGCTACACCAATGTGTTTATTCTTTTTCAGGATTAAGGGTAGGGTATGTGATGACAGCTTCCAGGGTAAACAGAGGCTTTCCCTTTTTCCTCTGTCTAAAACTTAAGCAGAATAGTCCGAGCCTGTTCGGTCATGTTTTGATTGCCTCAAAGGACATGCACGTCATGCACGGGGCACTTAGCTGGATGTTAAACAAACAACCTAATCTATCACATCAGGCAGGCGAGGCAGCAGGTAACACATTAAATGGGACCCACAACCCTCCCAGCTGCTGCCCTGGTACATTTCCCCACTTTAAGTCTTAATTTTTTTGCCAAAGTACCAATTAATGAAGACTGCCCACAGGGTCTGCCCTGCCGCCACCTGATGTCAGTCCCTTGGAGAGGCGAAGAGCAGCTGGCTCTTCATTAAAGGGACAGAGCAGAACAAACATTGATTCTTGCCCCACACCTTCCCCAAGGGGGCCGATGGGGCCGAGCTGGCAGATGCAAGGCAGGCAACACTGTTGGAAGACGTGTGCCGAGGGAGGAGATGGACAGCGGCGGCCGATCTGCATGTCAAAGAAGAATTTGTAGAAGAGGAGAGTTACATCCCTTTTCCTCTGATCAGGATGACTTCCCTTTGTGTTCGCTTTCTACAGCAGCCTTGGGGCTTTCGTGAGATTAGGGATGGCAGATGGGGGGGGGGGTTTCCTGCAAAACCAGCAGGTTTCCTGGGGATTCAAAGGACATCTCACAGTCCGCTGAGATGGGGCAGTGAAGAAGACTCTTTTCCAGATAGACAAAAGTCTGTGCCTCTCCCAACATGTTCCCCGGCAAAAGAATGCTTCCAGGTGGATTGGTGCAGGACAAATGGATCAAAGCGGCCCATTCCGTCCCAGTGTTGCATGGTCAGGCGAAGACTATGCCAAGCAAGTGTGCAATAATTGAGGTCCCCTTTCCTGATTTGTAACCCTTCATGCACGCTACATTCAGGTGGGGGTTTGCTGAAGGCTTGCTTTTGTGGATTCATCAGAAAAAGCCGAACTGACATGGATGGCATCATTTGGGGCTACATTTCTTTTTTCTTTCTTTAGCTCTCTCCAAACATTGCTTTGCTTTGGGACTCTTTTGGCCATGTGGGCTGTTAATTAAAGGACATGTTTCTAACCTTTCTACAGTCCAGCAAGAAGAGGAGAGCAGAGCAGAGGGTAAGAAATTAACAAGTCTGAAGCTAATTCATCCAATGCTACCTTTATCTCATCACTCCAACAGTCAGTAAAAACTTTAACCCTGGATGGAGAGCGAACCTTCCAAGCAGTGCTAGAAAAAAACTAGCATCGATCTTAAAAGTATTTTGCACTGTGTACAAAGTGCAGCCCTGATTTTTGCCCTGTAGTTATCAACTAGTAAGACCAGGAGATTCCAAGTGAACAACAATCTTCGATAGACTCATTGTTTCCATGGATATGAAACTTCCAGTTCAAGGCAATTGCTGTCTCTGAAACTGACAAGCCACGAAAGCATAAAGGCAGTAAAGGCAAGCCTTCTGAGAGAGGAGTTTCTAGTCCAGTGGTTCTCAACCTTTTTAATGCCGCGACCCCCAACCGGTCGTAAGTCGAGGACTACTCAACTGGTGCAGCACCGTTTGCAGAATGGGACTTTTGGCGGGCTCAGCAGGGCAGAGACAGCCTGGACAATTCCTATTGGCTTTTGAAAGCCAATAGAATTAGACTCTATTCAAGAGAGTCTATTCTATTGGCTTTCAAAAGCCAATAGAATAAAAGGGAGTAGCACAGCTAAGAAAAGGGGGAAAAAAAATGGAGGACTGCGTCGTTTGGCGACTCCCGTGAAATGGTCGTTCGACCCCAAATGGGGTCCCGACCCACAGGTTGAGAACCACTGTTCTAGTCCATTTGGGTTTACTAGATTACAGCACTGGTAGTCTTCCACTTACAACAGTTCATTTAGTGACCGTTCAAATTACAACCGCACCGAAAAAAGTGACTTATGACTGTTTTTCACGCTTATGGCCATTGTGTGGCATCCCCACGGTCACATGATCAAAATTCAGACACTGGGCAACTGACATGTATTTATGACGGTTGTAGAGTCCCAGGGTCATGTGATCCCCTTTTGCAACCTTCTAACAAGCAAAGTCAATGGGGGAAGCCAGGTTCACTTAACAACCGTGTTACTAACTTAACAACTGCAGTGATTCGCTTAACAGCGGTGGCAAGAAAGGATGCAAAACTCACTCAGAAATGTCTCACTTAGCAACAGGAGTTTAGTCCTCAAGTCGAGGACTATTTGTACACATTTAAAGAGGAGAAAGAAGGGAAGTGGATGACAGAACTATAACTCAACAGAAAAGCTCAGATCCATCTTGGGAATAAATAACTTGGTTATGTGAAACTGTCCCCAATCAGTCTTGACACATGGAAGAAACTGCTTCTAGTAGCTCTGAACACCTCTGAACTTCTTGGTTCCCATTCTGATCATTTATTCCAGGGCGTTTCAAACTTGGCCCTTTTATGACTTGTGGACTTCAACTCCCAGAATTCCTCAGCCAGGCACGCAGAAGTTCTCAAGTCATAAAAGGGCCAAGTTTGAAGACCCCTGATTTATTCTCTGCTGAAATGATGCCAGTGGAGGAAAAAAGAACTACTGCTTTTAAAGAATCTGGACTTTCTTTAGAACTGTATAGATCTGTCCTCCCTCTCCACTTCTGTATCACCTCCTAGGCTATGATACGGAAGTCATCGTTTAGAAATCAGTGCTAACAGGAGAACCCTCACAGTAAGAAAATGGGCCTGTTATTTTTGATCCCACTAGTCTAATTGGCTTACCTCTCACTTCTATAAAGGCTGCTAAATACTTGGATGCCTGTAATTAAGACTTAGGAGAAAGAATGGTAGGGTCTAAGCACCGTGCAAGTGTGAAGAGAGACAAGGCAGCAGTGGCACATGATGCATTTATGCTCGTGCAAGTATGCACGATGAATATCAAAAAATTACAGAACAAAAACCACCAGCCACCACATGAGAGAAGTAAATGCACGCCATGCTCTTGCTTTAGTGAGAGAGCAAAAATGTCTTGCTTGTTCTAAATGTCTGTGGAGATTCTCAGTCATCCAGGTCATGGTTGTCCCAAAGGTGCTCTTTCAAGAGGCAACTGGACTTTTCTTGATTTTCTTTGAAGACGTTTTGCTTCTCATCCAAGAAGATTCTCCAGCTCTTGCTTGTTCTAGACTAGAGTCACTTAGTGACGCTCAAGGACTGATACTCAGGTGAATTAAAATGTAGCTTAAGAAATTGGGTGTTTAGTCACCAATGAAAAGAAACCCAAGGCTTGGTTTCTTAGCCATGTTGGTTAGAAATAGTGAGAACTGAAGTCCAACACACTGAAAAGCAATAGGATGAAATTGATCTGAGTCACATCTCCATTTAGATATTGAATGGGATCCCTTAATGAGATACTGGGATTTTTGTTTGTTTGTTTAAATAATGAAATTATTCTGGTTCATCCAGGACTTATTTCCCAGTAAACTGGCCAGAGGTCAAATACTGCTGTTCCCTGTTTTATCCAAGGATTCTTCAGTCTGGTTTAGAAAAACAAAACTGAAAAAAAAAATCAAGAAATCAGGCTTTTCCCCCCCTTCATCATATTGTTGAGGCAGTAATAGCCCAACATGGTAGCAAGTAATCTTTATGCAAAGGTTTTCCAACATTCTTGAAACAGAGTTTGCTCTCATTTATCCCATAAGGACTTCACAGGTAGCAGATGGACTGCTTCTGGTTTTATTTAGTGTGCTGAGTGATAGTTTCTGCAGGGCAGAATTAGATGGAGGAGCCTGTGTGTGTAGGCATAATGCAGCATCTGCCATAAATCAGGAATCTGAACAACTGAAGTATGGGATGGGGTAGGGAATGGGAAAGGGAAGAGAAGGATGAGGAGAAGATATCTAAAGCTCTTGTCATCTTCAGCTTTATTGTAACAGTTTGCTAGACTCATAACTGTACTTTCCCTTGCCATAGGAGATCACACTCAATGTGTTAGTTCCTGTTTCTTCGTGGCTTCCTTGTCCTTCAGGCTGTCATGTGGTAGATGAGATAATTAGGAGAAGAGATTATCCTGGCATATAAGCATAGGGTCTATTTCAATTCAGGGGATGGAACACAAGAGCTTTCCAACAGCTTGACTCTGATTTTTACAAATTTATTTCTACATTAAAAAACATAGGAGTCCGTTTACATTGCTCACCAGAAATTACACTTTAATATATGAAAAACCGGCAAGAGCTATATTGAAGAAAAGACAGTGGGATGGGAAGAACAGTAATGTGTATAGCCCAAATGGTGACTTTTCCCACACACAGTGGGACAAGGCAAGCGACATGCTGGCAATACAGACTCTCACGGATCAAACACAATATTTGTGCAGAGGCAGCAGTCATTGTCACATTAAATGGGGAGGGGGCCACATGGCTCATGAAATGGGCCCCCTAATGCTTCAGAGGATTGGCACAAAGTCATGGAAAGCTGAGTGGCTTCCTTGACAGCCATTATGGTGAATTATCTGCCTTTTAGTAGCCTGTAACTCCCATGCAAGGAAGCAGAACTAGGGGCAGATGGAGATGTCATTGGACACCCGTGAAGTCCATCATCTATGGGAGATCCATGACCAATTTTGGAGCTTTCTGGACATCCTATTGGTCAGAATTGCCCACTTGCCGCATCCAAGCAAATTATCTCTGCACATCTTGTTGCTTCTGTCTAGATCATATAGGTCAGATCCAAAGAGAGAAACAAGCAACTAGGCACAGTAAAATAGAAGAAGATGAAGGGGAGGTAGATACACTCAGATTTGGGAGAACCACTTAGAATCACTCCCCCAGCCCGAGATAGAGCATAAGCTTCACCAACAAACGTCGGATCCAATTCCTGACATCTTCCATGTTGAAAACAGAGCAGTCTGACTAAATTAGATGAACTAGACCACAGCAAGCCACAGTATAGCTTGTCCATTTTTTGCGAATAGGTTGTATGAATCCAGCCGCTGTGATTGGTATTGCAGAAGTCCCAAGTATCTTAGTGTGTTATATGACCCAGCTCTTGCGACAGTCAACAAAGCATGTTTAAAATAAATTATGGTTTCGCAAGATTATGAGCTTGGCCAATGAATTGATTAGATGGATAAATATAAGAAGAAGGGAGCTTATTTTGAGACTGAGAAAGACAATAGATGGATAAGGTTAGAGAAAGAGAGAAACTGTAGTTCATAGGAGAAGTGCTGGTATGGAACATGGATTCCAAAATAAAACAACAACAAAAATATCACGAAGAGACTGCAACATGGAAGTTATTCCACTGCCAGAAATCAATAATGCAGATTCATGTTTGAAGGCGAATTCATATGGTCTCCTGCTCCAGCAACGCTGGCTGAGGAATTCTGGGAGTTGAACTCCACAAGTCATAAAAGGGCCAAGTTTGAAGACCCCTGCTCTAAGGCTTATCAGTTATATTTGTCTAACATGTTTGTCTATGGTTATCCATGGTTTATTGTCTTGGACCTCAAGTACTCCTCCATATCATGCAGTAAGACCAGCTGAAGAAGTTCTGCTTATAACATTGGTTTGTAAAGGGATAGCCAGAGGTGGGCATCTTCTGATAGACCTCAGTCCTGAAGACGTATGGCTAGTCCCATCTTCTCTAATGAGAACTGAAGACATGCCTAAGGAATTATAGGTCTCAATTGCTCAATTATAGGTCTCAGTCTGTTCAGTTTTGAAAATATGAATCTTGTTTCAAGTTTTGCTTTGTTTACTGTCTTTTAGGTGTATTGATAGCAGTGTTAGATTGAAATTGTTTTAAGGGAGTTGGGTGGAACTTGTACACTGCTCTAAAATGCTTCCCAAGGGCAATCCAAAAATAAGCCATTGTCCCAATTTACTGAATATACACAATCTACTATAGTGAATAATGACACTGCCTAGGTCTACCTACCAGGCTAGGATAAAATGGGACAGGCAAATATATACTATTTATTGGGTCATCCAAACTGACATATTAAGGTCTGTCTTGTTTAGAGATAAGTAATTCTGCACAAGAAGGAAAATCCACCATAGAAATGTTAGATAGCTGTAGTCCATACCACTCCTTTTTCTTGCCAAACACACTTAATAACCCACTCCCTTCCTTAATAAAGATGGATAACCTGCCTTACAACTTAATGGAAGATTAAGAGGCAATATGATCCCCAAACAGAAGATTCCAATGAATCTCGATACCAGGTTGGCGGAGATTTCTTGGGGTTTGACTGGGGTTCTGGAGAAGTAAAGACTTGTGCTTGTTGACAGAATTGGAAGACAGAGACAAGGGAGTAAACTTTATTGGCTACATGAAGATTTTCTAAAATGTGGATCTGCGCTAAGGGCTTGTATATATGTTGACTGACAAAATCAGACAGTTAATGGTGGGCAGGGCACCAGGGTATCCGTTTTACAATTAAAAGTGATATCCAATTTGTCTTCACTGCCCCCAAACAATTCACCACAGGAGGGGAAAAAACCTTTCACCCCTTGGAAAACACAACAACTCCGTTTAATTGTGCCTGCCAACAGCTGGGATCCTGCCCCAAATGCAAAATGAGTGGAAGAACAAACAGAACGGAGGAGAGGAACTTTCATCAGCTCAGCAGGAAAATAACCACTGCCATCCAGAGTCCCTCCCATTCAGAGATAATTAACTCCCTAGCCCCCATAGGTTGTTTCACTAGGGAACGGGCTGGTGTTTAACTGCAATTAACAATGCAAATTTTGCTAATCAGAAGCATATGTGCACCAACCCAATTAGCTGATTGGAAGGCAGGGGGTGACAAATGCTAGTAGACTTGATATGCAGCGACACAAGAGTGCTTTGCTGTTTGTAGTTACATAGAGAAACAGGATTCTTAGCCACTCTGCTGGTTGCAAATAGGTTTGCAAAAAAGGAGGAGGAGGAGGAGGAGGAGGAGAAGAAGACGAAGAAGAAGTATTCTCTTTGAATGGAAGAAAGTCATACATTCTGACATTTGGAAGTTAATTTTTCTAGACTTAAACAAATCCAGTTTAGAGCAGACTAAACTATCTCCCTCCCCAACAATCTTTAAATGAAGAATATTAAATCTCTTCAGGAAAGTTATTACTCAGTGCAAATATGTAGCAGAGAAAATGTAGTGGACAAGTTTGCATCCCCTGGATTTAGCCTCAAGATGATGTCACGTTAGTTGAACACAGTGGCTCAAAGTTTATTTTATATCCTGGAATTCTCACATGGCAGTTAGAGCATCTTAAAGTCCAAATGGTATTGAGGGCAAATGCTTTAGGCCTTGTTCATCCAATACAACATTAGTTAAGGCAAGATTTTGAGAATGTGAGAATCTTCTGAAGATGGATAGGACTTGGGTGCTGCTGCTTGCGTCATATAAAGTTCTGCTATTTCATAGGAACAGTAGAAAAGAATTAGATACCGAACCAATGTTTTGAAATCACTACAAAAGGACGCTTTTTGGGTTTCCTCACTATACAGACATAGCAAGTTAGATTCACCAAGCTAAACCAGTGCCCCACAAAACTCAGTACTTCTTTCAAGGACTGCATTTCAAAGAGAGGTCTGCAAGTCCTACCGTAAGATACCAGGGACTGAATTCGAAGCTTGAGACTCTTCTGCATGAAAAGCATCTGTTCTGCCAATGAATTATAGTCTTTGAAATATGGCTTTGAAATACATAATTTTTCTGAATCAAAGGACTCAAATATACATCCTTTCAGGTGGCAGTAAAAGGCTATTGCTATTCAAGTTCAAAAAGCTTCTAAACTTTATTTAAATTTCTCTGGTTGAAGGCAGATTTTTCTTTCCCCTTTTTGCATGTCTATTTTTGATACGGCATTTTATTGTACGTGATGTTTCACGGCAGGTTGCTCTAAAAGTCACGAGGAATGCGGTTGTGGAACAGCATGACGTGGTATTGTGGCGCTCCATTTCTGATGTCACACTAGGCATCTAAAATGGTTACAGTCTGGGTTGCTTTGTATTATTATTGTAATACTAACAAGGTTCTTTTTGTGACTCAAGTGACAAAATAATTTGGTTGCCCTTTAGTGGCTGCTTTGACATGAGTGCTTTTCTGTTCTGCTTTCTTAAGCTGTCATTGGCAAGGGATAGGATGGCAGCCATGTTTTCAATCTCTTTCAGACCAAATTCCGTGAAGACCTTTCTTAACTCTACAAGGAACATTCCCTCTTGGTGGGAAGGAGAAACTCAAAGCTACCTAAACAGAAATCAGGTCTCAAGAACACTTATTTATCAATATTCTCTTCATGGCTATTTTGTTTTGGTGCTGGAAGCGAAGGAGGAAGTTTATGTATCCAAAAATACTGAAGACAGAATCAAATAAATACTTGTTTATTATGGTTTACCATGTATGGTGGCAGTCTCAAAATTGATAGGGAACAGGACCTTGTTCCTTGTCCCTCCTTTAAAACTTCTGGAAGTAAGAAAGAAACCTTTTTTTTTTAGTAAGGCAGTCTATTCATGTATTATTGTTTACTGTTATTATAGCAATGTTTATTGATGCTTCTTCTTTTAATCATTTCCCTACGGTTCTCTTAATTCCTTAATATAGTAGGAATTGATATGTAAAAATTGTTTATTAATGGTTTTACTGTTGTTGTTGGCTGCTTTGAACTGGTGTTGATTTTTTTTTTTGCAAGATGTATGTTTTAAGTAAATAATGTTACATGCCTGTCAATATAGTATATTCCTCGGTTCCCTCCAAGCTCTTTGCTTGACCTCCTTTACTTCTCTAAAGATTTTAATTTTTAAAACATGGAATGGAAGCCAGCATCTCTTTTAGGCAAACCTATATTTCCAGTCATATCTATAGACGAACTGGGCTCAGAAGATCCAATGTGCCTTTTCTCCAGGCCAGAATAGGAAATGTGGAAAAATAAATGCCAGGTATTTGCGAAAGAATAATGCATACAGCACATACAAATATTCACATTTTAAATAAACAGCTCTGAACATTCCTCTTCAAGAACACAAGGGCATTTTAAAATCCAATGTCCATCTCAATTATAGACACATGCACTCACACAATAAATAAAAACGTGCCTCTCCCAAACTTCAGCCTGTTCACGAAGGAGGCAAATGCTAAAAGAAGAGTAAAGGATGAGGAAGATCCAGTGGCTGACGTGACAAATTATGGCTTCCGGAATTCTAAAATATTAGCCCCTCGTTTCTGAAGGAGGCAGGTCCTTCACAGACAAGAATTATGGAACAATGCTACTATCTGTTCCATAGGCTGCTTAAATATTCCAGTAGAATGCACCATGTTCTGCAAAGATGGAATGACTGGTTATCCTTGACCAACACTTGCTGGATGTGCAAGTCCCTCTTCCTTAATTAAAAGTTTAATGGGTGTGCTTCCCCCCACCCCGGAGTCCTCTCACAGGGGAATTGAGAAGGTCTTAAGAGTACAAGCAGGTCTTATCTCATATTACTTATGGCTCAGAGGTTCTTGTAAGAGCTGCTCCATGACGGAAAAAGTCAGTTGGGAATTTTCCCCTTCCCTTTTCTCAATGGGAGGCCCTGCAAGAGCAGTCAGATACATCTGAATCAAGAAGTTTTTTTGGGGGGGAATGCATGGACAATGGCTGGTGACTTGTTTTGACCAAGACAAAAGACCTCCATTAAAAGTGCTCTGTGAAATTATACATACAACCCCAAGTGAGATCTTTCTCCAGTGGGCAGGAAAACACAGGCGCCTTTCAGATTCAGATTTCAGTGGCAATAATGTCCTCATAAGGGACATCGGTTCCATGGAGATCAAGATCTAAGGGGTCTTTACCATCCTCCCCAGCCGCCAGCTGCTGAAGCATCTGCTCCAGGTTTTGGTTTCTTTTGTACATGTGAAGGTAGCTTTGCTGCAGCTGCTTCTGGTACTGGATCACTTTCTCTTTCTCTTCTTTCCAGGTCTGCCGTTCCTGCTGAAAGCTGACCGTGATCTGCTTGTTGCTGTCCTGTTCCTCCTGCAGTTCTTTTTTTAGCTTCTCTATTTCCCTCCACAGGACTTGGGCATCCTCCGCCATGCTTTCCTCAAGACCCATGGAAGCCACACCACATTTCATCTCCTCCCTGAGGATGGTCAGTTCAGTCCTCAACTCTGCAATCTCCTGCTCCAGCAAGTTCACTTTCTCCCTTAGTAGCTCTGACTCATTCTTCTTCCGCTGGAGTTCATTCTCACATACTTCTAGTTCCATGGGTTTGGCATGCAACGAATCTTCCAAATCCTGGATTTTCATCTCCATCAGTTCCATCTTGGCCCGGACATCCTTCAGCTGAGCCTTCAGATTGAGGACTTCGTTGGTCTTGCTGTTGACCTCTGCCTGGGATTCTTTCAGTTGCTGTTTCAGGAGAGATATCTCACCAGATTTCTGACAAACCTGTAGGAACACATAATATCAGAATCAGGACCACCTCCAGAAATCTAGATTGTATTGCAATTCAGTCTGCAGCACAGCAGGAAAATGGGTGGGGCTAAGTATGGAGTAGCTTTATTTCAGGTCAAAGACTGCATCTCTTCATGGATCAACTATAAAGGTGAAGCTAGAAGAAGAAGGCAGAGCCCCAGTGAAAGGCAAAAGGCCCTTCTCTCTCTTTGCAGGGAGCTGGTGAACAAGCTCATTGCTTGAGAAGGTCTCTAAAATCAGAGAGACAAGCATAGATTGCTCATGCTGGACAAAATCATCCAAAGGGAACTTTCAATTTGTTTCATTTTTATCTAAATTACCATTGCAGGGAATATATGGCAATTCGCAGGCTGTTACATCTCTGCTTTGGGAATTCCATTTAGCATCATCATCGTATGTCCTGGTTTTGTACTAAAAACATTTTTAGACCAGTATTAATTTTGATTAAGGAAGGATGAAGTCTCAGAGGTTAAAGCTGACAGCCTGGGTTTGAGACCTGAATGCTGCATGACGGAGTGAGTTCCTGTTCCTTGCACCAGCTCCTGCCCATCTAGCAGTTCAAAAGCATGCAAATGCGAGTAGATAAATAGGTATCACTTTGGTGGGAAGGTAATAGTGTTCCGTATACTATATACACCTTGGCATATAGCAGTGATGGCGAACCTTTTAGAGACCGAGTGCCCAAACTGCAATCCAAAACCCACTTATGCATCGTTGAGTGCCAGGTGGGTATGGCCCATTGGCTGGGTGTGGCCCATTGGGTAGGTGTGGCCCATTGGGTGGGCGTGGCTGCGGTGATAACGGCAGATTAGGTGGGACTAAAAAGTTCAATCAATTCCAACTTTGCAAGATCTTTTTTTTGCCGTGAGAAGTTGAAATTGACTGATTGAACCTTTTTTTTTTTTTTGCACACGGCAGTGAAGGCCTAAAGTGAAAAGGTTTTATAAAACCCAGCTGAAGGCCTAGGACTGGGGCGACGGCGCGTGTGCCCACAGAGGGCTCTGAGTGCCGCCTCTGGCACCCGTGCCATAGGTTCGCCACCACCGGCATATAGCCATGTTGATCACATGACCACGGAAATGTCCTTGGGCAATGCTGGCTCCCTCGGCTAAGAAACTGAAATGAGCACCACCCCCAGGGGTTGGACATACCTGGACAGGGAAAATCTTTATTTTTACCTGTAATTTTGACTAGACAATACAGAAGACTGAAAAAGTTACCTCTTTACAAAGGTGGAGTAGAGTCTTACCTCCCACTGTGTTTCCTCCAGAGCAGGAGCAAAGGTGGTTTTCTCTTTCTCATAGGTCCTCAGCTTGTTCTCCAGAAGGTCCTGCTCCTTCATCAGGTTGGACAGCTCCTCCCGCAGCTGCTTCTTCTCCTGCTGCAGCTGGAACACCTGCAGCTGCAAGAGCTGTTGCGCCCGCTGGTTCTTCTGCGAGGTCTGCTTCAGTCTGTTATTGCATTTCTGCTTCAACCCTTCCATTTCCTCCCGGCAGCGCCGTTGCTTCTCCTCATAGTTTTGGCAGGAGATGATCTCCTTCTCTTCAAAGCTGCACTGGAGCTCCTGCAGCTCACCCTCCCGCTCCATCAGCTTCTGCTCCAGCTCTTTAATGGCGGACTCCTCTGTAGAGATGGGTGAGCGAACACAAACGCTGTTCTCAGTCATGTGAGGATGAGTGGAAGACTTGCCCGGGTTGAGGATCTTGGTGCCCCCATCGGAGAAAGACAGAGCTTTCAAGCTCATCATGTTACTCTCCTGCAGGATGGCACACTGAGTGATGTTGTGAGCAGAGCCTCCAAATCGGCTGATGGGGCCAACGGGAGTGATCAAGGGGTCCAGCTGGTAGCTGCTGGCTGTACTGTGCGTGGGTAGGCTGGACATAGAGTTTCTCCCTGAATCTGAAAGCCCTCCAGAACAAAGAGCAGGCTTACTCTCCAGATCCTTGGCTTTGTCTTGAGATGGGAGCTGCTGAGCAGCATTGCCGTGATCAGGAGAAGAATGGAGAACCGTGTTGGAGCGAGGGAGAACTGGTTTAAAAGCAGTGGGCCTTGCCACAGTCTTCTCTGTAGCCTGGGGAGAAGGAGAGATTAGTTAATGCGGTTTCCTCTATGGCTAGGGGTAGTCCTCCACTTATGACCAGTTGTTTAGCAATTATTTGAAGTTACAATGGCCCTTCCTAAAAGTACTCGCGACCCAATTTTGAAGCTACAATGGCCAGCCCTGCCCACCCCACAGTCACATAACTGCTGGTCAACTGGACTGCATTTATGGCCATTTGCAAAGTTCCACAGTCATGTGACCATGTTTGATGATGGGCTACTTCTGGTTTTTGGAAAAAACAGCCTATAGCAGTAGTTCTCAACCTTTCTAATGCCGCGACCCCATAATACAGTTCCCCACGTTGTGGTGACCCCCAACCACTTATACATCACCGGGTGCCAGGGGCGTGGCCAAAGAAAAGGGGGAAAAAATGGCGGACAGCCTTGTTTGGCGACCCCCATGAAATGGTTGTTCGACCCTAAATGGGGTCCCGACCCACAGGTTGAGAACCACTGGCCTATAGTGAACCATTAGTTTACTCAATGGTGTTTGCTTTATCAGCTGTCACAAAAGAGGTCCTAAAATCAGGTTGGTCACATGGGTGACCTCATTTATAGCCATGATGTGCAGGCACTTGATTTGAATTGAATGAGGATGGGGAGATATTGATGTTTTCATTTTTAATTTTTTCACTCTTACATTTTTGGAAGTCCCCCCCCCTTTATATTTACTATCCTGTTTGTAGGCTTCCCAAATGAAGCCGTTGTATTTACACAACACGCTGCGCCAAGGAGCTTTAGGTTGTTTTTCTTAACTGTCTAGAATATTACGTGTGCATCTAACCCGTTTATTTAATTAAACATTCGGGGCATTGTACAAATCCAGAAAAATTGGCTAATCCAATAGTCAGCTGATGTTGTCTGAAAGGCTGACCGACCCACAGGATAAATCTTGAGTATATTCCACATTACTTCATCGTTTGATTCCCAAAACCAAGAGTCCATCTATTCAGAGGCTGTCCTTAATATAGTTTGGAGAATAAGGACTGCAAAATTTGGGTGGTTTTCTTGTTTTTTTTTAAATGTTGATATGACCACTTTAGGTCATACAGTTTTCATATGGCCTTACTTCAAAATAGTTAGAAATTGGCTTTTCAGTTTTCAACCATTCTGATTAACGAGGACTCTGAAGTCTACAGAAGCAGGGATCCAAGTATTCTACGCTGAGTCTGGGGCTACCCATTTCCTACCCCTGAACTCTAATGACCAAGTTTAACTCAACTCACTAGTTCCAATTGGTTGGAGCCTGGCTTCACTTTGGGGGGTGTTGGGGTACCATAATCCACGCTGCTGGTCCCAGCCTGACCTTCCAGCTCGCCACCTGAGAGTGGAGCATAGTCCGTTCGGTGTGCCTTCTGGTTCACCTTGATGTAAAAGAAGTCCTCGTTCTTATTGCCCTTGGAGCTGGACTTGTTGTGGCCAGCTTCTTGGGAGAAGCTGAACTTCAGCAGACCATCGGAGTACCTGTTCAGCTTCTTCAGTTGGGATGACTTACGCAGCTTGCACTGAGAGGCCCGACAATGTTTACTGTGGAAGCTGTGTCCGGAGATGAGGCTACTGACACTTCCCATGATGATATCCTCGAACAGAGAAGCAGAGAGAGTGTCCAAGAAAGACCACCCAAGTACTGTTTTCCACGAGGCTGTCCAGACTGATGGGAGGCAAAGGTGGTGTGGTCATAGCCAAAGCCTTACTGTGCTGAAAAGCAGCAACCCTGAGTGGATGAGAAGAAGAACATGAGAATAAATGAGAGAAAGACAGATAATAATAACAATAATAATTTTATTATTATTATTATTTTATTAATAATATCGCGACCTGGCCATCGAAACTGCGCAATTATGGATGAAACGTGTAACAGTGATACCCATTGTCATTGGGGCACTGGGAACTATGTCCAAAAACGTTTGCAAAATATTTCAAGAAATTGCAGCTTCCTGCAATAACTCCAGCAATGCTACAAAAAACTGCGCTACTCGGAACATCTTACATTTTAAGGAGGTACCTGGTTGACACCTAGGATGCTAGTAGCAACCCGTGTCAACCATAAGCACCAATCAATTTGAATGTTCAGTTGACTGAGGTTCACATATAATAATAATAATAATAATAATAATAATAATAATAATAATAATAATAATAATGCACAACAATAATAATAAAATTGGAAGGGATCTCAAGCAGGAAACCCTATACCATTTCAGACAAATAAGTAATATTTGAAGGCTCTGAACAAAGCTTAGCTTCCCAATCTTCTGGAAGGCTATAGGAGCAATCTTTTTCTCTCCCTCCATATAGCTGAGTGAAGCGTGGCTTTGCATATTAAAGGTCTCGGAAAAGATAAAAGGAGTTCATTGGAAGTGCTGGACGACCGTATCAGTAATATACAACCATACGGAACCAGGTGGCAATCTTTCTGATAGATTATATCAGGGCGGCTGTAGCAGAAGAGCTGTGGTGGTGCAGTGGTTGGAATGCAATATTGCAGGCTGACTCTGCTCACTGCCAGGAGTTTGATTCTGACCAGCTCAGGGTTGACTCGACCTTCCATCTTTCCTTGATCGGTAAAATGAAGACCCAGATAATTGGGAGGCAACATGCAGACTCTGTAAACCACTCAGAGAGGGTAAAACACTATGAAGTGGTACATAAACCTAAGTGCTATTGCTATTAGACAATAAGGACACTGTGTTAAGGAAAAGATGCTATAAGGAGAGGAAAAGGCTGTGATAATGTCAGGAGCGAAACCAGAACAGTAGACAGTCTCAAGCAGAAGCTTTATTGTTAGTCACCTATTTTACAAGAAACTGATCAGACTGAATGCATTTCCTTGGGAATGGTTAGATAAGGGATTTTGGATGAGGTCAGCAGCATTCAGGACTCTGAGCTTGGCCCCCTCTTAACAACCTTCCCCTCCAGTCTAGCTGGAGATTCCACCACAGATAGCCACCTTTGGCCATTCCTTTCTGCCACTCAAACTACACTTCCATCCTTCAGTGTGATAGAGGATGATGCCTATGAAGGATTCACACATGGCATCTATAAATGCAAGGAGCTGGTGATGGGCAATATGTTCTTCAATCTACACAGTAAACTGTGTGGGGCTGGCACTGATCACGAGGCAGATTCGTGAGTTCACACGACATAGGACGCAAAAGTTATGCAAGACAGATAACTCATGATACTGGCAGACTAGATGAACGGGGGGTGTCAACCCAAGGATCACGTAGACACAACATTAGCCGTATTTTGCAATTAACATGCAATTTTAAAAAATGCAAACATCAGCTATTGGGTGGGGCTGATAATGATCAGGTAGCTGTCAGTGGGCGATGGGGTGTTGAACCCTTTCCCTCCAGCAAAAACAATTTTCCCCAGCCGATTTCTTTTTGTTTCAGTAGATCTTGTAAGCTGGGCTGAACCAAGTTAACAACCCCTTTGCCTCCCCTGTATTTTCCTGCACTTTTTTTGACCTATCTCAACAGAGCTACTGAAGTGGGACCTAATTAGAAATGATGTCTGGAGTAGCAGTCTCGAACATAAGTGGCCTGAAATGCACACAGTATGTTATTATCATCATCATAGCTCAGAAAATGCTTGGAGAGCAGATAATCTTATTTCCTTGAGGTGAAAAAGATAGGGTCCCTTCCAATTCCAATGTGTCTTGGCCTAGAAATAGAGGAACATACTTTTCCTGATGCATACTTAGAAATGTGGAACTGATGCTACCGTTACAGGGCAATGGATCACTAATGTGCCAGTAAAGCCGACAATTCAAGCTCTTTGCTTTTTGCTGGCCATGGAGATGGAGATTGAGAGGCTGGGGTCCTATATTTCTAGTGCAGTGATGGCGAACCTTTTAGAGACCGAGTGCCCAAAAACTGGCCCCGTCCCTGCTCCACCCTCTATCCCTCGCCCTGCCTGCCCGCAGGGCCACTCACCGCCTCCAGGGCCCATCGCAGATTGCTCAGGCAGCCCAGCAGCACCATGGCGGTCATGCCCTCTGCCAGTGCCCTGCAGCATCAACTGTGCATGATGGGGTGTGAGGGCAGAGTCTTGTCTACGCTGCTTGGCTGCCATGTCCTTGGCTGCGCTGCTCTGGGTGGCCCATGCTCAAGGGCGACTCTCCTTCAGGGGGGCTGCTGGAGAGGAGGTCGTGGGGGGAGGCGAGGCTGGGGCAACGGCACATGTGCCCACAGAGAGGGCTCCGAGTGCCGCCTCTGGCACCCGTGCCATAGGTTCGCCACCACTGTCCTAGTGGATGCTTGACCTGCTTACTCCACAGAAGCAACATTCAAGTTCCAAAGAGATAAGTGCAGGTAGAAAATATGACCCGCCTCCTCCTCCTCCTCCTCCTCCTCCATGCCTTCATCCACCCCCCCCCCGTTTGAAAACAAACATTTTCCAGCCAAGCAGCTGCAGAGGTCTGCGTGGGAGAGAACAAAGATTGCACAGAGACTTGAAGGAAAAGGGTGGCTGCGACTGATGGCAGAAATAACATTATGTAGAGGAAATGGTAGGGCACAGATTCTGCTCGCCCACTTGTGAAGACAGATTTTTCAGCCTCCAACCCAACCCAAGCTTCTCTTCTGCTTTTCTCTGCTGCCCATTGGTGGATTCTAACAGATAGTTCCCTTTAATCTTCCATCCACCAAATGCTCCATGAAGACTACAAATGCATGCAGGCAACGAATGGTCTAGAAGAGAGATTCCCCAATCTTTTGGGCACCAGGGACCGGTTCCGTGGAGTTTTTTCTGCAGACCGGAATGTGTGGTTTTGTGTGCTGCCTGCATCCCATGGATGGGGCTTTGTTTGATTGTGTGGTCTGGTTGCTGGCATGCTGCAGCCCAGTACCGGTCCATGGGCTGGGGGTTAGGGGTTCCTGGTCTAGAAAGCATCCACTGAGCTTCTCTCTTCATTCCTGAATGAGACCTCACCACGACTGGAAGAAGATCAGGAAAGGAAGGCTAGATCTGTTGGGGTTCCAGCTGAATAAAAGCACGGAGAGAATTTTGAATGGATGGACGTATTTTTGAGCTGACCGAGAAGGAAATGAAGCTGGAATGTTGGACTGAGTAATTCTTCCTTTGGGGATGTTGAGAAAGCCCACAAAAATTTAGTCAGCCATCCCTTTATAAGACATTTCAGTACATCAAACTTTTATAAATGCTTCATTGCGTCAAAATGCACACCTAGCAATATTTATACAGAGACCAATATGCATCACTCCATTAAGAGGCCACTTTGGTTATGCTGAAAACATTTGTTTCTTTATCTTAACACCTGGCATCTCATAATAATACTTCCAGGGTTGATAGGTTTCCTTTTATTTGGATGTGTTTTACATTTTGTTTCTTAAACTGTATGAATAGATGTTAAGATTTTAGGCTATACAAAGAAGCCCAGCATAGAAATGAGATGCCTAAATATGAAAAGAGCAAAATGCAGTGTGGTGTAAAGGGAGTCCTTTATTTGTGACCACAATTGGGATGAGGATTTCCATTGTTTAAGTAAGGCAGTTGCTAAGTGAATCATGCCCAATTTTACAACCACCTTTGTCATGTTTGTTGGTGAATCACAGCAATTGATAGGTGAATCACGCACTTATTATGCAAATCCCCTTGACTTTGCTTGTCAGAAGCTGGCTGGGAAGATTGCAAACGCCAATCACGTGACCCTGGGATGACGCAACCCTCATATTAAATACATGCCAGTTGCCAAATATCCTAATTTTGACCACATGACCATGGGCATGCTGCAACGGTTGTATATGTGAGGACCGGTTGTAAGTAACTTTTTCAATGCCTTTGTAACTTTGAATGTTTACTAAACAAATAGTTGCAATTCAAGGACTACTATTCAACATGTGCTGCCTTTCAAGAGACAACCCCCCCCCCCATATGCAGTTCTATCTTTCCTACCATGGAAATGGTCCATGCTGGTTCCACAAACTGTAGCAATAGCACTTACACTTATATACCACTTCATAGTGCTTTACAGCCCATTCTAAGCAGAATAACACATATAACCTGGGTGTAATCTGCCTGGCCCTGAGCTTTCTGATCTTTTAAGCTAGAGATGCCAAAGTGTGATCTTTTTTTATCAATTCCCTCGACTACATACAATTCTCCACTCAACTATAGCAACAGCACTTAGACTTATATACCGCTTCACAGCGCTTTAAAGCCCTCTTGAAGCAGTTTACAGAGTCAGCCTGTTGGCCCCCCAACAATCTGGGTCCTCATTTTACTGACTCAGAAGGACGGAAGGCTGAGTCAACCTTGAGTTGGTGAGAATCGAACTATCGAATTGCTGGCAGCTGGCAGTCAGTATATATACCCCCCCTCACAATAGGAACAGCACTTAGACTTATATACCACTTCACAGTGCTTTACAGTCCTCTCTAAGCGGTTTACAGAGTCAGCCTATTGGCCCCCCTCCCAACAATCTGGCTCCTCTTTTTACTGACCTCAGAAGGCTGAGATAACCTTGAGCCGGTGAGAATCGAACTGCTGGCAGTTGGCAGAGTGAGCCTGCAATACTGTCTTCTACCCACTGCGCCACCATGATCACATAGTCTTTCTACTCCAGAACAGATACGGTTCTTTTTCCCTCTAGTCTTATTTTTTTCATAATCGTGGATTTTAAACATTACACAACCTGGCTTGGCCCAACTGGTGGGATTAAATTCAATTAACCGGAGTGGGAAGCAAGTGGCTGGTTGTTTTGTGCCATCTGCCTGAGGAGGGACTGGCCAATCTCCAGGTGGTGGTGGTGGTGGTGGGATATTGACCTTCAAAAGTGGCCCAGAATCTGGAGAAGGGTAAAGGGTAAAGGAAGTGGGACGCAGCCCAGTTATTTGAATGCAAAAGGGGGCAAACCCCTGCCCCAGGGGAACAAACAATGCCCAGATTTGCAAGTGTTTTTTCCTTGCCCGGCAGGCAAACACAGGCTGGCTGGCTGTTAGCATATGGGAGTCCTGCAACTCGAGAGGCATTAATACCAGGAAAGCACCTGGCAGTGGAGCGAGCCAGTTATTACAAAAGGGGAAAGCCCAATTCCCATTCTCTGGGCGAGGACTGCCTTTGCCTCCAGCTGGAGGGGCCTTAACGAGATATTCAAGAGCCTGTTAACTAAATTAATCAAAGTTGGAGAGGAAGAGGATAATGGGGACATACGAGGGGCTCATTAGAAGGTCCCTGGAAGTCCTGCTGCTCATTTTTGTGCAGCACCACGAATGCCAGAATGCTGATCTCTTCCCGACTGGGTGCTGGGACCCATTTATTTATAAGGGAGGAGTGGCACATCTAGGGTAGAATTTCAGGGCAGATGTCCTGGGTCCCACTCAGCAGAATGACTCAGAGGGATTCGGCTCGCTTGGAGAATCAGCTTATTATCACATTTTGAAGTTAATGAAGTAACACCCATTAGCATCTCAAAGGGGGAAGATGCAAAACCATGAAATGCAAGCTATTAAACGTAGATGACTGAGTGGGAACATTTTGAGAGAGTTCATTTTTCCCTCTGGCTTCAGCAAAGGGGTAAATGAGTGGGCTTAGAAGGCTTCACTGGAAAAATAAAAGGACCCATTTTTGTTTCCAACCGATCTCTGCCTGCCAGTATCTCTCTTTCCTTCTGTCCAGAAAGCTCTCTCTGTGTCCAGTGCGCCCTCCTTCTGTCCGGTGAAAGAACTCATTTTTGCTCCCAACTGAACCCTTTTCTGCCAATCTCTCCCTCTCTCTCCTGTCCACAAAGCTCTCTCTTTCTGTCCAGTGCGCTCTCCTTTGTCCAGAAAACAGGCAAAGACAGCTTCAGGCTGGTGTTTTTCCTCTCTCAATGTCATTGCTGTTGCTCAAGCACCAAGAAAGAGAAAAACAGAAAGAAACATCAAAGAGTCAGAGCTGGGGACCTCTTCTAGAGAAAGATATTTCTAGTGGACTTGAAGACTTGTGATGCTGTGGACACCAGGGTCTTCGTGGTGTTTTCATGGCTTTGACTACAGTAGTAGCCAAAATTGTGGAAACCTTTTGGGAAAAGTGTACGGTAGAAATGCCACCTTTGGTTAAGTTTCCACCCATTTTTCTTCTAACTTCTTTATAACTGTAGCCTTGTTCGCTTCATAACACTATTTTACATCACTTTCTGGGCGACCAGTCAACTCTTTGCACCATGACTTTAATTTTATTACGTTTTACAAGCTCGCTCAATGAAAGAACACCAAAAAAACCCCCAAAAACTTGATACTGATCACATAACACACTGACAAATGTCCTCCTCTCAGCTTCAATACAGCACATCAATAACTGAATCCTACTGTGATCTGACTGGCTCATTGCCAAAACAAGATGACACCTGATTGGGTCTCTAAACACTCATGCTCATTGGCTACAATCAGATGAAGGAAAGCTACCTGAGATCAACCTAAGCACAGTTGTCTGGTTATTTGACTACACCTTTTCATAGAATACAGTACTGATAATTGAACAAACTATGTTGCATTACATTCTTGATTAAATTATCTTTCCATTGATATATAATTTTATGGTACTACTCCAAAAAAAAGTGGTGTTATTAGCCATCAAACCTCAAAAATACACTTTTCCCAAAAGGTTTCCACAATCTGGGCCACTACTGTATGTGTTCCTTCAGCTACGGAATTAAGATCGAGGAAAACTATGAATTAGATCCTCATCCTGGACACTTCAAGGTTGCCTGTAGGGAATATGTAGTCCTCAACTTACATCAGTTCATTTAGCGACCGGCACTGAAAAAAGTGACTGATGACCATGACCATGACTGTTGCTGCATCCCCATGATCGTACGATCAAAATTTGAATGCTTGGCAACTGATCCATATTTATGACGGTTGCAGCATCCCGGGGTCATGTGATCCTCTTTTGCAACCTTCTGATGAGCAAAGTCAATGGAGAAGCCAGATTCACTTAACAACCGGGTTACTAACTTAACAAATGCAAGGATTCACTTAACAACTGTGGCAAGAAAAGTCTTTAAAATGGGACAAGCTCACTGAACAAATGTTTCAGTTACCAACATAAATTTTTGGGTTCAATTGTGGTTGTAACTCAAGGACTACCTATATCTAGAAAAAAGCTTTCCCCTTATTCCTTATTTCCAAGGGCACTTCAACACACCTATTCAAATTGACCTCATTCGGTAGACCCTTGTTAAAATTAAGCGGGCAACACTGCCACCAGATTGGTCCTATGCTTGCTCAGTATTTATATCGTGCATATCATCGTGAAGAAACAGAGGCGAAATGACAGTGGTATTCCAGTATTTGAAGGGCTGCCACAAAGAAGAGAGTGTCAAACTATTCTCCAAAGCACCAGAGGGCAGGGCAAGAAACAATGGTTGGAAACTGACCAAAGAGAGAAGCAACCGGAATTCAGGAGAAACTTCCTGACAGTGAGGACACTCAACCAGTGGAACAGAAGCTGCCTTCAGAAATTATGGGCGCTCCATCACTGGAGGTTTTTAAGAAGAGACTGGACAGTCACTTGTCTGAAATGGTATAGGTTCTCCTGCTTGAGCAGGGGGCTGGACTAGAAGACCTCCAAGGTCCCTTCCAGCTCTGCTCTGCTCTACTCTACTCTATTCCAACAGAAAACAAAGCCTGAGATGGATCCAGACACCAGCACTGTTCTGTATCTTACAAGACTTGGTAAATGTGGACGGGATCATTTTCCAATATGATCCATGCCATCATTACCTTATACATAAGGTAGTCTGGTCAATCTCCATGTAACAGAATAAGTAAGAATACATTTGACATCACAGCTGGCAGTAACCCAAAATAGCAGGGGAATGCTTGAACTCCTTTGGGTACTTAATAACTAACCTCAAATGACCATGCCTGGAAAAGAATGACAAAGGATGCCATTCAGAAAACTAAGTACGATCAGACAAACAAAATGAAAGGGAGCTTGTATCGTACCATATGAGCTAAATAGCTAACCAGGGCATCTAGACAACTGTTTTGTAAATGGCCACTGTTGGCAGATAGATATCACTGCCCATGCCCGTTGTATTTTATCTACCTTTTGGCCCAACTCTTTATTATTGCAAGTATTTACATATCTTGCCTAATTTCAGAAACCTAGGCAGATCTGGTTAGTTTTTGGATGGGAGACCAATAAAACTCCTAGGATTGTAGGCAATACAGGGAAATTGAAAAACAAAAACAAAAAACAAATCCCAGAAAAAGGAAGTGTCAAACCATCTTCATATTATTAAGAAAATTACAGGGATATGTCCATGAAGTCCCTATGGTTCAAACTTTTAACCAAAGAACAGTTTATTTTTATTACTCAGGACAATTCTCCTTTGAATCTAAAGCTTCTGAAACGTAAGAGGTTTTCATAAAACCTTTTTCTTCTCTGAGGAATAAATTTGTTTAGATAAATGGATACATCACCTGTGGCCAGATTCTTTGAAGGATTATCTTATCCCATTTATATCTACCCGACCCAACAGAGCAGGGGGATGGGGTATGTTAGGAGCCCCCTCTCTTAAAGTCGATCTGGTGGGATCAAGAAGGGGCACCTTCCCAGTGGGATATCATCCCTGCAGAAATAAGATTGGCACCCACTTTGATATGCTTTCAAAAGACTCTGAAGACATAATTTTGCCAACGGGCCTGGGAGTCCAAAGTGATATATATGAAGCCCATAAAGTGATTGGTTGTTGCCAGAGAGATGTGACTTTATTGGATTTTGTATTGGAGTTTTATTTCTGTAAACCAGCTGCTGGAGTCACCGTGAATGAGTTGGGAGGCCATATAAATTTTCTTGATAAATAAATAGTAAGGTTTTGTTCAGTCCTTGGTGTGCTTCCTCCATTATTATTTGCTTTACTGCAAATTTTATGTAATAAATATGCCTACACTCTCTGTGCAGGCCATGAAAAAAAAAAAGGAAGGAGGCTTTCAAGGTGTCACAGTCACTTTGCCAAGTAGCACTTTTGAATCTCTGCAAGATTCATTTTACTTAAGAGAGAGCATTTGTCTATCCGTACTAAGGGATGCCAAGCAATTTCATCAAAGTGATGATAAGAAATCAGAGCCAAAGCAGAGACTTCATCTTGGCAACTGCTGCCCCTCTTCTCTCATCTTCTTCTGGTGGGGCATTCATGAGAAAAACATAGAGCCAGGCTCCCATTGAAAGGGCAGAGGCTCAATTCTTTCTCCACGTGGACAAAGATCTTCATTACACAAGACCTCATTCATTCTAATTCATCATCTCCATTCATGACAACTTCTGACAACTTTTAGGATGATCTTGAGTGTGGGGGGAAAAGAACACTCAACTGTGGCATTACAAAGCTCCTGCTTCTGCTTGCATGTGTGCACAAACACACAAACACACAAACACACACACACATACCACAACCTGCTTGTCATTTGTTAGACAGAACGCGTAAGACATGATTATATCTTAACAGCTGGAAGTTCACTGTCCTTCACATTCACTCCACTGTGAGCACTGAAGAGAATTTGGACCAGGACACAACAGTCGCAAAGTCCCTCCTACCATTTCCAACTAAGTTCAAAACACTAATAATGTAAGCTTTTTAAAATAAATAAATAAATCTCAAACACCCTGGGGGAAGGAGATGGGAAACTGCATCGCTTCCACAGGGAAAGGAAAATCCCAAGTAATGGAAAGACACTAGTTCAAATTATCCCACGTGCAATCACAGCCACGGTGAATTTTGCACCTATAGCACTGTGCGGCGATGCCCTGCATCTTTCAGCATCAGTGCACAATGTTCTCCTGGGGTACAACAATGCCTTGATTCCCCCATTACCACTAGCCATAATGTTGCTTGCTTACTTCTGACTCAGCATCTTTGCAAATACAGCCCACGAGGAGCTTTCTGTCTGCCTTTTATGGATCTGTTGTGCAAACCCAGCCATTTGCGGATTATTTGACCAATCTTAGTTACGAAAGTACGGGACAAGGAAATTTAGCTGGGACTTGCACAGCCCTCACTGTGGTATCAGTTGAACCCAGAAGCTGCCCCCCAGTTGGAAACAGAAGTGAAAGAAATCCACATGGACGGCTGGATGGATGCAGTGCTCTAAAGGGAAATTCATTCCCATTAAATCCAACTGCGAGGGATGCTCCCCTTCTTATCACTGTTTAGAGAGTTCAGAGGTGCATTAAATCTCAGCTTGGCCACTAATTTATCCCCAAAGCATTATACCCACTTCCATCAGCTGCATTAGCTATGCAGCAGAAAAAAAGTGTGTCTGGGAGACTAAATTAAATGCTTCAGAGAAAGGAGCTGTTTTTCCATCCATTTAATTACAGGGAGTCTTGCCCTGTTCCAGCCAGTGTACCAACTGATGCTACAACTAAATTGGCACTTACTATGTGTTCTTTTCCCGTTATAGAAGTAGAGAAAACACTCTGCAACCTCAAACAGTGTAAGGCCCCAAAGTCCCTCCGTCTTTTGCCCTCCACACCCTTCTGGACCATGAAAGATGTCACTTTAATTCATTGCATTTATATCCAGCCACAATCAATTGGACTCTTAAAATACACAAAAGTAAAAGTTCTAGAATGGTTTGCCTTTAAAAAACAACCACAAAGAAAACACTTGTCTCATCAAAACAATGATTTAAAAAGGGAGAAAAAAAAAATTCTCAGCCCTCTCTACGTATGAGATGTGGCCCTATTCTCCGGGATCCTTATTTCCCCTTTGTATCTTATGGGCCAACCTCGGATCTAGATATCTTGAACTTCGTATGCTGGGTTGCCACGTCACAATCTCTTGAGGGCCAGATGCAGCTGGTGGGGTGGGAAGAGAGAATCTTTCTTGGAGAAAGAAGGGACCAGAAGCTGCTGCTTTGAATTTGACTTCTTTTCCCAAGTAAGCTGGTGGCATCTAACACTCTTGTAAATGGAGGAATTCTACAGCAAAGCCTGCATGTAGGACTCAGAGGTTTTCTGGGCCACCAGCTCCCAGGGAGCCCAATGGCCCATTCTCCCCCACCCCTGTCATTACTGCAAATTACCCACTTGAAGTATAAAAGGGGTAGGTGGGCAGGGAGAAAGAGCCTTTTAATTTTAGATTTGAGAAATTAGTAGCTGAGCCAGGTTGCTATGGAAACTAGGTCCTCTTTGCAAGCTCTCCCTTTCCACCTCAAAGTAATTTGACAACCACCTTTCTAGAATAGGGAGACAGGCCTTGAGCTGTAAAACACATTCAGACCATGGAATCAGTCCATGGAGGAATCTTCCCACAATCCAAATTCGGATTCTCTGTCACTATTCACATGTTCTACTCTTCCCATTGGAAAAATCACTGTATCTTATGAACCAATGAAGGTCACCCTAGTGTAGAGATGGTACACCAATCCTTTGTTATACGGAATGTGGGCAGGTGATTGTGACTGGATGCACACAGCTATGTGTGTAGCTTGTTTGATTTGGGTTTAGTATGCTATTGAACCCAGTCAATGTGGCTTATCAATTATGGTTAACATAAGCTATGTTTCAGCACAGCATGTGAACCAATATGTATCTTCCTTTGGTCTGATGAAGCCTTCTTAGTGGTAGCCCCATTTTTGATAGTACAAACAATGTTGTTTTTAGATGTCTGTGAAAAGTGTAGCTTTTCATTCAGGTGTCTTTCTTCATTCAACCTGCTACAAGCACCGTTTTCTCTCCCACTTACATGGTGTGCAAACTATGCGTTCCAAAGCATTACAACAGGACCGTTCGAGTTATTTCCAAAATCTTGGCTGGAGAACAGCTTCTGATATCCCACCTTTAAACACTCTTGGCATTATAGGAGTCTTCTCTACAGACCTCTAGTATCAGAGCACCTGGCACCTGCGGTGGGAATTTCTGAACAAGCTTAGATGGCAACAGAGAATATGTGCAAAGGGAACAGGAAGCGAATCTAGATAGCATTCCCTTGGGATAGAAAATCAAGATATACAAGAAAGTGGGATGCCTGGTATACACACAGCCTTAAGGTCTTGTTCTCCATGACGTTCAAGCTGTAGCAGGGGTGTCCAATCTTGGCAACTAGTCTTCAACTTCTAGAATTCCTAGCCAGTCATGCTGGCTGGGGAATTCTGGGAGTTGAAGTCCACAACTCTTAAAGTTGCCAAAGTTGAATACCGTTGGGCTATAGAATGCTCTTCTTAACCCCCACTATAGACTGATGGCCGCAGAAGGCAAATCCTTCAGCTATATGTTGATTGGGCATGCTTTGGATTTTTGAAAGAAGCCACTCTAGCAAAGCTTATTAATTCATAAACTAAGAAATCAATTACATTATTTATAGGTTGCCTAGCTCTACTCTGACTCTGGACTTTTAATGCCTTGCTATCATGATGCATTAAGAGATGCCATAAATAGGCAATGTGGGTTTGATAAGTTAAAACTAATTTCCTTAATTGTGCTTGGAAAACAGTTAGCAACTACTTCAAGTCTATTAATACCCTGGCATCTGTTAATATGAGATCAATTACTTCTTCCTCTGGAACTATTATTTCTATGGAATTCAAGATAACAATGGAATGATTTTTCCTCCCAGAATTACTTTAGACTTCCATTATTTTTCCCTGCTAGCTTGGTCTATTAAGCGATGTGCATCTTCCCTTTTCAATTGTCTACTAAAAGTGAACAATTATTGTGAAATTCAGAAGTGCCCCATGACAGAAGAACATTCACTGAGAAGGTTAATTCCAGCAGTACCCTGTAAACCATTTACAGTTAAATATGGAATTAGCTTACAAAGTCAGTTAACATCCTGCTAAAGCGGCAATCTTCTGGCTACAGTACCACCTCCACTAATGGCCTATAAATATAATGTATAAGTTCTAAATGGGCTCTGCAGTTTTCATCCTGAATTAGAATCAGTGACAGCATTTACTTGCTTATGTAATAGGGAAGCAGGCCAAATGCATCTATCATGTATCTGGGTGCAATATAAAATTAATTCTCCTTCAAGATATTCTACGACAGGCAAAGCCTCTGCATCATTTTGTGGTGGACAGGTTGAGCTGGGCATCTGAGAGGGCACCACCAGGGTGGTTTGTTCTGGTTGATTAGATTGCATCAAAACAGAAACATCTACTGGCTAGTGTATATTTTGGAAATATTGCCCAACCACTCCATATTTGCCAACAGGTAATTAGCATCAAAATGATAGGGATTAACTGTTCTTGATATGCCTCTTTTGAGGGGAATCACACTGCTCATTGGCAAGGAAAACTAGCTGAATCTAGATTTCTGCAATGAATGGCCAGAGGAATGTTTAAGAGTCTGAACCCCGCATGGAACATTAACTTCAACTCTCAATAATTTTCAGAATCACTTTGGCATAGCGGTTCAGTCACTTTGGCTAGAAATCTGGAGACTGTGAATTCTCGTTCGGCTTAAACTATAGGAAAGAACAGGCAGAGCTGGGGGAAGCAGAGTTAAGCCAGTTATCAGCTTAGAGCTGTTGCGTTCCCAAAACTGCTCCAACCTCTCCTGAATTCTGTGGGCCCTTATCTGGCACCAATTTAGTGTTGAACTTTAATTGACTAGATTCATGTGTATGGGGTTGAATAAATCTTCTATGCTGGAATCTAACAGATGGTCCTGATTCTTTAAACAAAGCCACCTGGGTGATTTTGGACTACTTCCTCCCTCTCACTCCTAGGAAAAAGGCATTGCAAAAAAGCTGCAGAGGCCAAGTAGTTGCCAAGATTCAAGACTGACTTGAAAACACCATTGCCCTTTTAAAATATAGTTAGTAAACACAATACTAAAGAAAAACAAACATAAATAATTGCCACCACAAAATATTGAAGGAACGTAGTAGCAACTTTTTCTTCCCTTGTGCTCTGATCCAAAGCTGGCGTTCAGCATCCTCCCATCACTTCCTAGTTTATGGCTGAGCAACTTCAAGATGTCTGCACGTCAACTCCCAAAATTGCCTAGTCAGCCATGCTCGGTGGGGAATTCTGGGAATTCAAGTCCAGACATTTTAAAGTTGCCCTGTTTGAGAAACACTGCCTTAGATTCTAATTTTATTATTTATCGGTAGATTTAGAAATGAGAATTTGTTTTTGTTTATAAATGGCATTTCAATTTTCTCTTACCTGCCTTATTATTTGCTTCTTTCCTTGCAAGAAATGAAGTTTTTCTTGCCAATTCTCCCCCTTTTTTTCCTCTACTTCATAAGAGTAATTCTAAAAATTAAAAAGCCTCCTCACCATAAGAAAAGAAATAGAGAGGGGGGCAAATCAGAAACATTATTCAAAGAACAAGTCACTACTAAAGGTCTGTGTGACAGTACCAAAGACTTACAATCAGCAGATCTAGCAAGCGGTGAACCTTTAATTTAAAGGCACATAAATCCTTAGAATAGATCTAGTTGACTAGGAATATTTATATCCCGCCTTTCTTTTCTTGGAGGTCAGCGTAGTTCAGAAAGTAGATTAATCAATGCAATGATTTTAAGTATTAAACCAAAAAGCAAAGCCTGCTTTAAAATATATACTTTAACAAAAGAAAAAGAAGATAAAAATAAACTTGAATCATGCTGAAACCAACATATTTTCACACACACACAAAAAATGGAATGCCATTCAGAATGCAGGCAACTGTTCTCATTCGATTTTGGGAGTGACAGATTGAAAAACATATGTTGAATGGTGGATTGAGTTTAGGAGGCAAGGGACCCTAAAAGAAAGTTTTTGGTCTATCCCGATATTTCGGGACTTGGCAACTTTAAGAGGAGTGGGCTTCAACTCCCAGGATTCCCCAGCCAACACATACAGCCTGTACCAGCTACACTTCAGTTACATCCTACTGAAAGCAAGAAAATAAAACGGATCGGAAATCCGAATCTGGAGTGGAGGGGGGAAACACACAGAAGAACGCAGAAAAAAGAAATGTAACAGACTTACACTGCATCTGAATAAAGGACAGAGAATTCTCGGGGACTTTATATGGATACATGCATGTAATTGCCTTATTAGTACAGTAATAAAGGACTGGTTTGCCTCTGTATTTCCCCAAAACGATTTTTTTTTCTCTCAATTTTCCAGTCCAATCTAAAATCTTGTTATGAACTGGTGATCTTTCATTCAGGGCCTAACCAAGATTCCTCTTAATTTTGAGGAATTAGCCAACATCAGCAAGGTACTGTTACTTGGCTCAAGTTTAGAAATAAAGTAATCTCAGGGGAAAACATAGAGCAATAGAGAAAACCCCAGGACTGAAGAAAGATTTCTTTGCTTTGCTGCCCTTTGATTCTAGTTCAGTCTGCAAGATTAACAGAATAACAGAATGATAACAGGGTTGAAAGGGATCTTGGAGGTCTTCTACTCAAGCAGAAGACCATATGCCATTCCAGACAACTGGCTGTCCAGTGTCTTCTTACAAGCCTTCAGTGATGGAGCACCCACAACTTCTAAAAGCAAGCCATTCCACTGATGAATGGTCTTCGCTGTTATGAAATTTCTCCTTAGTTCTAGGTTGCTTCTCTTCTTGATTAGTTTCCATCCATTGCTTCTTGTCCTGCCTTCAGGTTCCTTGGAAAATAGACTGACCCCCTCTTCTTTGTGGCAGCCCCTCAGATATTGGAACACTGCTATTATGTCGCCCCTCGTCCTCCTTTTCACTAGACTAGACAAACCCAATTCTTGCAAGCGTTCTTTATATGTTTTAGTCTCCAGGTCCCTAATCATCTTAGTTGCTCTCTCTTGTTCTCTCTTCTCTTCCCCACCTAACTCCCCTCTAACAAGTAGCTTTTCAACACAAGAACACTAGCTTTCATCAGCCTCCCACCTCGCTCCAGTCCTGCCTGCCAGAATGGAGTGACTAAGGTAGTGGGCGGAAGTGCGTTGAGTTACAAGCCAAATTTAGCAGCTTGTAGTGCCAAACTGGAGTATGTCTTGTCAGGACTGGGCTGCCTCATGCAGGGAGCTGAGTGGTTTCCACAGCGAGCAAGCTGCTAGGATAAAGGGTACAGTACAGCACAGTTAGCATGTGCAAGACGGAGAAGGACAGAGCGTGCAAGCGGGTGCCATCTTGGCACAGAGACAGTCATTGAGGCCGCTTGCAACTAGCCAACTTATACATGCTTTGAGGCTTAGAGCTGAGCTCCAGAGGGAAATCAGTTCCATTCCGTACGCCGGATAGGGAGACTGGGTCATGTGCTGCATCACGCCAGTTAATTTCTGACTCCTCAGAAATAATCCTTCTGCCCACCACTCTCCGCCCCGTGATCAATTCCATCTGTATGTTTCTATAAGAGTAACAGCAGCAGCAGGAGCCAGTTCAAGATTAGGCTGCCTAACAGCCCATCTGTGGGTGAATGAGAAGCAGGTTGAAGGAACCGTTGCTTGGCAGGTATCTTCTAAAAAGTACCTGCTCCATTCAGCGCTCCCCAAACCATTCAGCCTGTTTTTATTCATCCGATTTACCTTATTCATCCAATGCATATGGCTGCCCATCTTCCAAACGAGGGGCTCTGGGCTGTGTACAACAAAACTAAATAGCAATAGCACGTAGACTTATATACTGCTTCAGAGTGCTTTACAGCCCTCTCTAAGCGGTTTACAGAGTCAGCCTCTTGCCCCCCAACAATCTGGGTCCTCATTTTACCGACTTCGGAAGGCTGAGTCAACCTTGAGCTGGTGAGACTTGAACTGCCGAACTGCTGGCAGCAGGCAGAATCAGCCTGCAATACTGCATTCTAACCACTGTACCACTATGGCTCCTATATTCAAAACTGTTGTTGTAGTCGTTATTAAAAGCTTACATTATAAAGAGCATAAAACTAAAATAAAAAATACATAATAATAACAGGGAGCTATCTCAATATTGAACCAGCAACCAGAGTTGATGGTACAACCACGTCTTGAGGGACTTCTGGACAAACAAAAGGGATGAAGCGAAGCCTTACTTCAGGAGGAGAAAATTCCACAAAGCAGCTACCACAGGAAAGGCCCATCTGTCTAGGACCCAACACACGTACCTCTCTAAGGCACAGCAGCCAGTAAGTCCTCTTTGCTGGATTTGGAAGGACGAAAAGATATAATTGGGAAGAGGCAGCCTCTATTTCCAACGTTCAGGCTGGATTTGCCATTGCTAATATCACGCACGATGGCTGTACTCACAGAGAAGGTCTGAAGAAGTGCAAGGACGCACAAGTTGGTCACCTCGCTTCTCTCTTTTATTTTTAAGAGAAGAAGAAAAAAGGAATTCAGTGAAAATGTTATCTTTGGCAAACTGAACCCCAGCAAGCATGTGGAACTGAAAAACTATTCAGGCAGCATCTTGTACAACTCTGTGAGAAATTCTGGATGGTCCAGCTCTAATTAGCAGTGTTGTTCAGGGTGTAATCTCCAGTCCTGCGTTTGGGTACCAGCAGTGTGACTGGTCATCAGTGTTTCTTAACCTCAGCAACCTCAAGATGAATAGACTTCAACTCCCAGAATTCCCCAGCCGGCATGCTGGGAGTTGAAGTCCACCTTCTTAAAGTTGCGGAGATTGAGAAATACTGGATTAGACAACCTTCATCTCCATCACAAAGACTATTGGCAGCTTAGACTTAATTGTCTGCATTTTGTTGGCATTCAAGGAGGAGAGGAAAGCCAAAGAAAAACAGGTCTAAGAATACAATTAGCAAAACCCACACAACTTTGCTAAGAACTTGGGTAGAAGCCACAGCCAGGCTACACAACAAACGAGGTCTATTATGAGACAGTTTTGATATCTCCAGTGGAAAGGGTCCTCTGCACAGCAGAAGCTCCAAGGGAGCCACTCTTAGACAATACAATCTTGGCTGTCTTTTTTTCTCCAGTAGGGCAGTTGAAAGCCTAACATGAATCTGAATCAGTGGTTCTCAACCTGTGGGTCGGGACCCCATTTGGGGTCGAACGACCATTTCACGGGGGTTGCCAAACAACGCAGTCCGCCATTTTTTCCCCCTTTTCCTTAGCTGTGCTACTCCCTTTTATTCTATTGGCTTTTGAAAGCCAATAGAATAGACTCTCTTGAATAGAGTCTAATTCTATTGGCTTTCAAAAGCCAATAGGAATTATCTAGGCTGTCTCTGCCCTGCTGAGCCCACCAAAAGTCCCATTCTGCAAACGGTGCTGCACCAGTTGAGTAGTCCTCGACTTACGACCGGTTGAGTAGTCCTCAACTTATGACTGGTTGGGGGTCGCAGCATTAAAAAGATTGAGGATCACTGATCTGAATAGAAAGATTCAGGTTTCAAAGGCAAACCAAATATTACATTATAGATATGCTGAGTGCCAAAGTTTGCTATAACTGCTCAAGTTCAGGTAACAAACCACAGGGTGTCCCCCAAACCTCTTTCTTATGGCTCACATCGGAATGAGGAAACAAATTAAATGGTGGTAATGTATTCCTTAAAATAGATTTATTCTAGTTTGGGGAGTGGGGAAAAAAGGCCACAACTTACCCTCACCACTAATGTCTTGTTTTAGCCACTTTGCCAAATCCACCCTGATCCTGTTGACCAAAAAATGCTAAGGATACTCACTGGCCATCATAGTCTAACTGTGCTCCAGGTGAAGATGCTTAGCAGCCTACCTGTTGGAAAAAACCATCAGCATAGACACAAAATACACCAAGCTCCTACTCTCACACCCTCAACACCGTGCTTGGAGTAGAGCAGGGTGTCCAGCCTTGGCAAACTTAAGATCTGAGGACTTCGACTCCCAGAATTCCCCAGCCAGCATTGTCCACATGTCTTAAAGTTGCCAGCCCTGGAGAAGAGACTTGTGCAATAATGGTGCCTTTCAAAAGCAGGAGATGCCCTCGTAATGTAGAATGGCATTAATCTTGCAAAACATTTTGTATTCAAAATGTTTCATGTCTGGATGGAACTTCCAACTACTTGGCAAGTGTCCTAGTGCTGTTCTGACCTCGTTGGAGGCGTTCAGAGCAAGAAACATGTCTGAGTTGGCTGGAACAGTATGGAAGGCTTCCTGTGAATTTGCTACAGCCGCAAACAGGGTCTTTCGACTGCAAAATGTTTCAGAATCAAAATGTTCTGTATACTTCTGACTCTCATCCTCACAAATTAGTTCAAGGCAAGATGCAATGGGGCCACTGCATTACGTACTGTAGAGATAGTAAATCGGGTCATGAAATGGAACGCTGTTCTACCAAGAGTTGGAAGAATCAAAATATTCTGGAGATAAGCTACTTGCACCTTGTATTTAGAATACAGAGTAACAGAATCAGAAGGGAACTTGGAGGTCTTCTAGTCCAACCCTCTGCTCAAGCAGGAGACCTATACCATTCCAGACAGATGGCTCTTTTTAAAAGCCTCCAGTGATGGAGAACGTGCAACTTCTGGAGGCCAGCTATTCCACTGATTAATTGGAAATTAATTCTCACTGTCGGGGAATTTTTTTTTTCATTATTTATAGGTTGGTTCTCTTCTTGCTTAGTTTCCATCCATTGTTTCTTTATGTTAGTTACAAAGTGACATACAGATAGGCATTATTTAAGCTTTGTTCTGCTTGACCAATTGCTTTAGACAAATCAAATAGATCATAATGCTAAGACTATGCTTGGAAGCTTTATTTTCCCCCCTTATAACTGAAGTCACCATGAAAAAGCTGGTAAAAGTTAACACATCAAAGGTGTTTATTTGTTTGCTGGACCATTACAAGAAAAAGAAGCTACTCAGGAAACTTCAACAGCTATCATTTTGCCTTCACATAAGGGCTCTTTGATGATCAAATTACACAAAAGAAAAACATCCTGCTTAAGAAAAGTATTAGGAACTCACAAAATAAAACTTTCCAAGGAGTTGGTATCTCAGAAATGCTCATCTATGGGTCTTAAGAGAACTCTGGTTTTATTTCTATGGCGTTTGTACAGGGGAGCTAATTGTAGCCATATATCTCCTTCCATATATAAGGGACTGCCACAAAGAAGTGTGGGTGGGGGGAGTTAAACCTATTCTCTAAAGCACCTAAAGGCAGGACAAGAAGCAACGATGGAAACTAATCAAGAAGAGAAGCAACCTGGAACTAAGGAGAAATTTCCTGACAGTGAGAACAGTTAACCAGTGGAACAACCTGCCTCCAGAAGTTGTAGATGCACCAACACTGGAGGCTTTTAAAAAGAGCCATTTGTCTGAAATGCTACAGGGTTTCCTGCTTGAGCAGGGGGTTGGACTAGACGACCTCCAGGGTCCCATCTGATTTTTTATTTTGTAGTGCAACTGAGGACCCTCTCCTCATGGACCTTACAAGACATCACTGCCTATGAATGAGGGCTGACAATGAGAAAACTCTCTCAGCCCAACTCACCTCACAAGGTTGTTTTTCTGGGGGAAAAAAACAGGAGGGAGTGTTATGTATGCAACCTTAAACTCCAATAGAGAGGAAATTACTCTAATTAAGGAACCATCAAGGAGAAAAACCACACCCCTACCCAAACTGCAGGGCAAGCTCCTGTATATAAACAGGGAGCAAAAACTCCACAATCTGCTCATCTCAGAAAGCAACAAGAGCACCATGGATAAAATCTAAAAGCCACATAAAAAGCGTCTTTTAGCCACTCCTAAGATGCTGACTTTCCCCCTAAAGGCACTTATGAAAGCATTTTATTACAGGAATGTGCACTTTTTTCCCCACAACGAAAAGCAACCAGGGGCCAACAACCTGGGCCCCCACAATAATCATAAAGGATGTTTCTTTTTTTACCAAAATAATCAAAATCTCGTGGACACCTAAAAAAGTCGCCAGGCCCCCAGGTTAACAGGCCCCACCACTACTACATATCTGATCAATGCTCGTGCAAAAGTTCATCTGGTTTGAGTCCGTGGGGCTTATTCAGAAGCTCCAGAGAGCTTTCATCTGTGTTCAGTCACTAATCAATGCAATACGTTTGATATGTCTGTAATAGTATGAAAGTCCTAGAGACCGGGAAGGGAATAGGAATCAAAATATCCTTTCGGAAAATCTTTCCAAATTGAGGGCCACATTTGTTTTGCTGGGGGAGGGGGGGGGAGGCACTTTAAAAAAAGAAGAAGAAGAAGAAGAAGAAGCAAGCTCAGAGCAAATTTGAAATTCAGTGTCATGTCATTAGTATTTCCATCTCATTAACCTGAATCAAAATGCCTGCTCTCTCTGTGACACATTCAATTTTACAATTCGGCCAGGTCATTCCGGGCTGTGTTTTCGAGGGATCACGTGGAGTTTACACTAAGGAATTCTGCTCCAAGAGAGAAACTGTGAAAAGTGTTTAGGATCCCCAGATAAATGCCGTATGCAACCAGAAACATGCTGTATGCAAGAAACCAGACGCTATGCTTCAAGGTGCATCATGCAAGCAGTCAGCAGTACTGGTTCTGTCACCAAAGGACGTACAAATCAGCAAAAAGACACACACACACAAAACCCAATCAGCCATTCTTTAACAAGGTTCAAAGGGTCACTGCTGATCACATCAGCGGCTGCATTCCAGGTGCATTATTCCTGGCCTCGCTGATATGTGAGCTTTTCATTTCGTCCAGCACTTAAGAGAGGAAGGTCTTCCACAGAACAAGCCAGCTGACTTCAGTTGGCACGCACTGTTATCAGAAATAATATAATGCTCAGGCACATGGAGAGAAGGAAAATGTGAAAGCCTTGGTTGTTATATATATAAACCAGCATGTACAAATCCCCTTTCTTTTGCATTATTTCAGCATGAGTGGCAATTTCCAGAGGGGGCACAATGTTAAACTGTTGCTGCTTAAAGTCTCTCCCTCCCTCCCTCTTTTTGGAATTTTAAAGCCCAGATATTCTGGTTGGAGTTTTAGACATGCAACGGAGCAGCACTGGCTGATATCTTTTTATAGCACCATGCATATATCTGGTTTTTTTTTTTTTTAAAGATGCCTTATGGCAGCATCCTACAAAGGTAGAATTGACCCAATTAGATTATTCCTCTTTTCTTTTGTCCTCCCCAGGACTTTCCATTCTGCCAAAAGCTCTCCAGAAGTTTGAGCAGAGAGTTTTCACCTCTCCAGCTGCCAGAGCATCTCATCTCAAGCGGAGGTGGTTACTGTACAACCGAACACACTCATACGTGCAAAACAGGCGCTCAGTCGCTTACCTGTAAATTTTGCCTCTGGCTTTATCAACCCTGAATGGCGTCCTGCACTCGCACGGCAACATGCGCAGACTTGTCTCCTGAACACTTTGAAGCCAGGGGGACTCGTGTCCCGTAAGGCTGAAGCAGGATCGAACCACCCAGCCTCCTTTGAACGCCTCGGGTTGCAACTCTCTTAATCACTAGATGGCTGACAACGCTGAGCGGGGCTTCTGTCCCCTGTCCCGGGTACTCCCGTCCTCCCGCCCGCCTCCTGTCCTCCTTCCAGCAAGCTGCAAGGCCATCCTTGCCTTGCAAGAAATGAGCTGCATTCCCACAACCGTTCACTCTTTACTGACTTGTGTTAACCCGCTGCCTGGCTTCACACAACGTACTGATCCACAACTAACCAGAACTGGTTGCATTCGGAGCACACACTAAATCGGGGAGGGGGGGGAGAAAAAGCAGGCTTACCCCCAACCAAACTTCCTGCGTCGGGCGAAGGAAGGCAGACGCACAACAATACGCCCGAGCAAGCGGGCTGTGTGAGCGCCCAAGCCTTTGTTTTGCACACACTGATTTTCCGGGCCGTGGCAAAATCAGCTGCGCGACCGCCAGCCGGAATTCCTTCAAGTCTCTTAACCCCCCCCCCCGTCTCCCCCCATCTCCCAACAGTCCCGGATGGGGCATTCGTTAACGACCGGCTTTGCACGCCCGTTTCTCTGCCCTGCGCTACTTTTGCACGGGCACCGCGGGGGCGCCAGAAGCGCCCTGTCCTCACCCTGGCGCCCCTTCCCCGAATTTGCCACCTCGCGCCGCCGCCGCCCTCACCTGGCTCCGGCTTGCCCCGCGTCCTGCCCGGCCGCTCCGTGTTCCCCCGCTCCCCCCCCCCCCAAGGGGCGCAAATCCGGGCCAGCGCCGTCTCTCCGCCAGCCGGGCTGCTTTAGCGCCGCCGCGCCGCTGCGCCGCGCATCGTCGCTCGCTCGGCAGCACTTGGGGGGGGGAAAGGAGAGGGCGAGCGAGGAGGGCGGGGCGCGGCGGGGCATCCGAAGCGCTAATTGGCTGCTTAGCTCTGTTTGGGCACGCGGGGAAAGCGGCCCGGCGGCGGCGGGGGGCGGTGTGTGTGTGTGTGGGGGGGGGCGAGCCAAGATTGGCTTTGTTGCGCCGATCGCTGGCAGCTGCCAGGCGGGTGGAAGAGATGGGGGGGCGAGGGCGGGGGGGGGGGAGAGAGAGAGAGAGACGGCTGTAATGATATGTGTCGCCGACGGACGGCACGCGCCGCTGCCCCACGTCCCCCCCCTCCTCGGGACGCCTGAGGGGGTGGGAGGAAGGATGGGAGAGAGCGGGGGGGGGGGAAAGGGAGGTGTCCCCGGGGCAGCTGAGCTAATTGCTCCGAAGGCAGGAGGGGCTTTGCAAATTTGCACACCGTCTCCCTGCCCTGCGGCTCTCCGCAAACCCCCCCCCTCCTTTCTCTCCACCCCGGTCCCGCCTTCTGTCCTGGGCGGCGTGAGAAGAGCGCGAGTCGGTCTTCTAGCAAATGCGAGTTATTATCAGTTGTGCAAAACTGCACCCGATCCTAAAGGTGCGAGTACGCGGCTGTCGGTATTCTGATCCAAGATTGAATAGCGAGGCTGGACGCGAGGTTGTGGTTAAGCTGGTATTTTTTGGGGGGTGGGTGGGCGGGGGTGGGCGAGAGAAACGAGCGAATTGGGGGACAACAGCCGTGAGCATCAGCTTGGCTCTAGGCTGCAAAATAAAGCCTCCGTGTTGAGACGTGTACCTTGAAGTGGGGGGGGGGGGAAAGAGAGGACAGGTCTGCCGCCTGCAAGCTTTGTTTGAGTCTTACATGATGTCCAGACAAAACATGACATCAACGTTACCATCTAGTTGACTCAGTCTGGGATCTTTGGTGAAGCCACAGAGGGATTCGTGCCAGCGACTGTTGAGATCCAGCTAGAAATAGTTAACAATTTAACTTGTGATCTCTTTATGTTGGTCATTTGAGCTGGATTTATACAACCTTCCTAACCTGTTTACTAAATTAACCATTTTCTCGGTTACAGCATAACACATTGAACTGGAAACTAATGAAACCGTTTGGATTCATGAAACATAAGAAGCTGCAAAACTGTAACCCAGCTCAACCCATCCAAGGATGACGCTACACTGCGCATACTGTTGTGAAGTCTTTAACTGATCCAAGTTTTACATTTTGCGTGAACCAGCTTTTGACATTTGGAAATCTATCTCTACATTTATTGTAAAGACAAGTTTGTAGTGCAAGAAGTATCTTTGTTTTTGTATATATTGTGGTTGCTAGAAGACATTCAAGATGAAAACAGTCTTTCCAGCAGACTTTCCCGTCTTTCCTCTCATTTTCTATCAGTCTCTTAATATTCTAATATGGACATTTTGTACCCTGAAGTCCCAATGCCATTTGAAGACTCTTGAGTACTTAAAAAGAAATCTTGGCTTTAGGTCAAGATTTCCAATAGCAACAGCTCTGGTTGATAGATTTTTCTTCCTGGATTGGATTTGTCAAGTCACTTTTCAAAACCTTCTATTATGCATTTTTAAAATAAATAAATAAATAAATAGGAGGAGCCAAGTTTGGTATCATCATTCTACGTTGGGACTACATTTCTCACAATTCCTAGCCAGCATGGTAAACAAAATTCTTGGAACTCCAAACTCAGAATGGAAATGCTGCCAGAACTAAACAGTGAAATGATGAAGTCTCCCTTTGGTCTGCCTTTGGCTTGTTGATTGTTATTTTTCCCCAGTGAGTTTTACTATCCACATGCCTTCGCTCTTCTTAAATTGCTTACTTTTCATAAACAGCTTATGCGGGTTTTTTTGTTTTGTTTTGTTTTTCAGGAAGCTGGCCCAACCCCTTTGCCCCTGCACTGCCTTTCAGCTCTTGAGTGACCTTTTCTCACAACATAAGATATAAAAGATGAAAGGCATAGAATTGGAGCACGTTTAACAAACAGCAAACATGTCAAATAAAAGATTATCTGCACTACAAGTGCTAGAGTTGGCAAGGCGTAAAGCAAATGCTGCTGAGTGCAGGTCTCAAGGAACGATTCCAGTCTAAGCAAGGAAAGCACCTTCTTTTTCATCCCACCACATATCCAAGCTCTAGGCCAGGGGTGTCTACCCTTGGCAACTTTAAGACCTGTGGACTTCAACTCCCAGAATGCTCTAGGTCATGCCTCTCCCCAACGTCTTTTGAAAATTACCCAGCCTTATCCATATTCACTACCATTTTGGTTTGCTTTCAGCCCAGGCAGATGGTCCCTTGCATCTCCTCTGCTTTCCACGTGGAGGACTTCAATTCTTCTATAGCAACCTCAGCTGCCAGGCGCAACACTGGGAGAGAAGGTAGAGAAGATCCAGAATACCAACTTCCTGCTGCATTCTGTGGAATTACTACTTGGAAGCTTTGTCCATACACGCCTTCAAAGGTCATGCCAACAAAACCAACTAGTAAAGTCATGCATATGAATAAAGGCTCAAATAAACCACTCCCGCTCAGACAGCGCCGCAAATCCTGCAGATAATACGATGCCTGCATGCTTGATCCCACATGAGGCATCTTGCAAAAGCTACCTTAACAGGTAGTTTTTGGCTTACAACCATTTAGCAACTATTCAAAGTCACAACGGCACTGGGAAAAAAAAGAGATTTACGACTGGCTTTTGCACTTACCACTGTTGCAGCATCCCCAGTCAGGTGATCAAAATCCAGGCACTCAGCAATAGGCATGTATTTGTGATCTTTGTAGCATCCTGGGATCGTGTGATCCCCAACTGCCGCCTTCCCAACTGGCTTCAGACAGACAAAGTCAAAGAGGGAAAGCTGGATTCGCTCAACGAATGCACAATTTGCTTAAGAGCAGTGATTTGCCACTGTGGCAGAAAAGATCATAAAACCCGGATGTGGCTCCCTTAACAACTTGGCAATGGGAATTTGTGTCCTCGTCCTGGTGGTAAGTAGAGGACTATATACCAAGTCATAGCGCTGTCCTCTCTAGGCTCACATTTTCTGCTTTGGTTGCCAGCAGCTCTTCGTGATCTGTCTGTCTCATTTATCACACCCCATTAATTCATCTGCTCCTAATTATTCGACTGGTTCCCTCTACCTTGTCCTAGAGCACTTCAAGTTGTTTTTCCGCCTCTCCATCCTTCTGACGCCAGCAAAACGTGCATCTAAGGCTCCTCGGGGTTGTTTTGACTACTTTCAAGCCATCCGCATCAGCGCTGGCATCTGGATGAGTCTGTCGCCCGCGTGCAGAGAACCGCCAGCCAATCAGCGATTGCCCTTCCTGGCCAATTGTTGGAGGCAGAAACTGACAGCCAATGGGGGCTTCTTTGTGGGCTGGTAACTAAGTGGGTCCTCTTCTTCCTCCCCCCCACCTTGAGTTCAGTGCTAAAGCACCTTCCCTCCTGTTGATAGAAAACAAAAGGGAATGCACGGCTATTGTTTTCCTGCTGATCATATGCTGGCCATGAAGCAAGCCGTCATTCCCTTCTAAGCAAATGGCAGTGTGCTGGCATTTATGCATTGGGGTTTGCTTAATAATAATAATAAAGTTGGAAGGGACCTTGGAGGTCATCGAGTCCAACCCCCTGCTCAGGCAGGAAACCCTACACATTTCGGACAAACGGCTGTCCAGTCTCTTCTTAAAAACTTCCAGTGTTGGAGCGTTCACCGCTTCTGGAGGCAGGTTGTTCCACTGGTTAATTGTTCTAACTGTCAGGAAGTTTCTCCTTAGTTCTAGGTTGCTTCTCTCCTTGATTAGTTTCCATCCGTTGCTTCTTGTCCTGCCTTCAGGTGCTTTGAAAATAATTTGACTCCCTCTTCCTTGGGGCAGCCCCTGAGATATTGGAACTCTGCTATCATGTCTCCCCTTGTCCTTTTCTTTGTTAAACTAGACATACCCAATTCCAGCAACCGTTCCTTATATGTTTTAGCCTCCAGTCTTGCCAGTGCAGAGTTATGGTGGAACTGATCAGGTAGCAGAAGTCAGAAATCCCCTCTGGCAAGGATATGGGGTGCAAATGTCTGTGGAGATTCTGAGTCATCCAGCTCATGGTTGTCCCACAGGTGCTCTTTCAAAAAGCAACCAGACTTCCTTGTTTTTCTTTGAAGACGTTTCGCTTCTCCTCCAAGAAGGTTCTCCAGTTCTGATGAGAAGCAAAAACGTCTTCAAAGAAAAACAAGGAAGTCGAGTTGTCTCTTGAAAAAGCACCTTTGGGATATGGGGTGCAACTTCATGCACAAAGGCACCGTGCATGCAAACAGCATCTCTGGCCTTGCGCCGGCATTTCCCTGACCAGGTATACAACACCCCTGGCAAAGGGATATCTTGACATGGTTTGCAGCATTCAGTCCCACCCCACTTAATCAAGTCTTGAGATCAGTAGGGAGAGACACCTTGCTGAAGGGGCAGATCTCACTTTAATTTAGAATATCCTCTAGGAAGCCATTGCCAATGAATACAGTCAACGTTACTGTGAACAAAATGGACGGACTGTATGCAGTCCTCGACTTAACAACAGTTCTTGTAGTGACCGTTCAAAGGTACAGTGGCACTGAAAAAAGTGACTATGTCACATGACTGGTGCAGTATCCCCATGGTCACGTGATCAAAATTCAGATGCTTGGCAAGGGATCCATATTTATCACCGTATACGGCCTCTTATGGTTCCTGTTGCTGCAGCCTGGCTAATTTCCTGATTCATTGATGGTGGCTGGTGTAGAGGGTGTGTACGACCTCATTTGGTTTGATGACTTGAAAGTAGCCAGTAGAGACTTGCTCTTTGGAGCTGTAGAACAGAAGGGGACAAGACAACAGCTCAATCTGTGGGAGGAGCAGAGGAGCTAGTGGGACTAATGAGGAGGAGGCTGGCAAGGGTTGCGTTTCTCTTTTCTTGAGGAAAAAGGTAGCCATCTTGGATGTCTGAGAATGCCTAGGTATGCTGTATGGTGTAGATAGCACTGCTGCATGTGCTGCCTACTTGAGAGAAGATCCCTGTGTTGGGCATCCAATGTCCGAGTTCTCTTTCAGCTAAATATAGGTAGTTCTCAACTTATGACCAGTTGCTTAGCGACCGTCTAAAGTTATGACTACTTGCCCCCAGAGACTTAGAACCCAATTTCAAAATTCTGACGTCTCCATGCGATCACGCAGCCGTATTTTTAAGTGCTTGGCAACCAGCCTGGTTTGCAGCACCCCCTGCTCACATGATTTCAATTTATGATATTTTTGACAGAAACCAGCAGTTGCTTCTGGGGTTTTTTCTTTTTTTTGGGCAGAAACTGTCCCATAGTGAACAATGGGTTTACTTAAGGACCCCTGCAATAAAAAGTTGTAAAAGTGGTGGGTCCAATCACACGGTGATCCTACTTTCTTATACAGTCAAAATCCAGTAGGGTGGTTTCTCTGAACAGCTCTTTGAAGCATCTCTGTAATATAGCAGCCCAATTTGTCTTTTCCTGCTGGGCTGAGCACTTTTCTCTTTATTGTTCCAGGTTTCTTGAGAAATGGGCAGATTCATATCTGCATTCCTCCACCCCTGCTTTGCTTTCTGAAGTTCATTTCTTTCCCAAACCTGCAGTTCACAAGTCAGAACTTGCTCTGTCTCTCTGAGACTCACCGCCTCCTCCGCCTTGGCTGTTCCAGGTATGTCTGCTCTGAAAACTACCTGGAGGATTTCTCTGGGAGTGGCAGCCCTGCAGCTTTCAGGTAAGAAGACGGCCCAGGTGAAAGGATCAGGACAAGTAGGTCCTTGAGATCAGCGAGCAGTTTCAGAGTTGGGTTAACTTGGCAATGGTAGGCCACATAAAGAATCAGAATCATTAGATGAATGAAATTATCTCCAATGGCAACCGCTGAGGATAGCATTCCAAAAAAAAAAAAAAACCACAAATCCTTAACTTACACCTTACACAAAAGTGACCATAGCACTGAAATAACTGACTTATGGCTGTTGCAGCATCACCATAGTCATGCAATTAAAATTCTGGCTCTGGGCAACCAGGGTGTATTTACAATGGTGGCAGAGTCCTGGGGTCATGTGGTCACCCTCTATGACAGCGTTTCTCAACGTTTGTGTGACGGCGACCCCCGTCACACAAACGCTATGCGCAGCACGCATGCGCAGCGCCCCCCCCTGGAGGCGCGGCGCCGCCCCCATGCGTGACGCGCATGTGCGGCGGCGCCCCCGGAGGGGACAAAATGGCGGATCGCCGCCTTTGGCGACCCCCGAAAAGTGGTCGATCGACCCCAAATGGGGTCGCGACCCATAGGTTGAGAACCGCTGCTCTATGACCTTCCCAGATGTAAAAGCAAGGGGGGGGAGAGCCAGATTTGCTTAGTGACTACACAATTCACTTAACAACTGCAGTGATTCACTTAATAACCGCACCAAAAAAGTTGTAAAATCAGGGACAAGTCATTTAATCATCTTGCTTGGCAACAGGGATTCTGGTCTGTTCCTAGGAATTAAATTTAAATTTGAAACATTCTCTGAGCAATTCATTGTAGTGATAATAGTTCCGATGGTTTACTGACTGTTCAGTGTTTTTCCACTTTCCACGAGACATTTTTACAGGCTGAGTCAGCTGCAGATCTTGCCGAGATTAAACTGCAGGATCCCTTTATTTGGGGATAATGTCTTGTTAATGGGGGAATGCACGCGTTATTGCCCTCACGGTTATATCAGATTCCTGAACACACTCAGAGAGGTGCAAATGGACTTACCCAAACCATGAATTTCATGAATTGTTATGTCATATACTGAGTGTGAGGGTGTGCAATGGCTCAGGGGGTAAAACACACTGAGCTTGACAGCTGGAAAGCTGACAGCCCAAGTTCAAGACCTGAATGCCACGGAACAGGGTAAGCTCCTGCTACTTGTCTCAGCTCCTGCCCAACCAGCAATTCGAAAGCATGCAAATGCGAGTAGATAAATAGGTAGCATTTCGGTGGGAAGTGTTCTGTGCTCCTTTGTCATATAGTCTTGTTGGCCACATGGCCACAAAAGATGTCTTAGGACAACACTGTCTCCCTTGGCTATGAGCACCACCCTCTAGATTTAGACACAATTGGACAAGGGAAACCTTTACGTTTATATTGAGTGTATGTACTATATCTTTAAGTCCAATTTACATTAAGCACAAAGGCTGATCTTAAGAGGAACTTTGACATTTGAAGGATCCTAAGTTCCCATCCTTGTTGCTACATATAGCCCTCTTCCCCATCTTGACTTTCAGGATGTTATTCCCAAGAGTTTAAATCATTCTTTCTCAACTCTTTTACCCTGGAGGATCCCTTGAAATAATTTTCCAAGGTCTTAGGGAAACCTGGGTAAAAATAATGAAACTTACACAAAATTTTAAATACTGTACACTTCTAACCTCTATCATACATGTTCTCCAACATTTATAAAGGCAAAGTGACAGGTTGCCATAAAAATTCCCATCAGTGAGAACACTACTGCTACACAAAGTTAAAAAAAACTCAACCACATGTTTTTTTCCAATCACTTCTTTTGTGGGACCCAGTGGAGAAAGGCTGGTCTAGGCACACAGCAATTTAAAAAAATGGCTCCTTGAAAATTTTAACTGATTCTCATAACCCCTAAACAGGCGCTTAGAATCTAAAATCCACTTCATTTTTCCATATTGTGTAATGACGAGCTACTGTAAGTTTAAACAGCACCACTGTGTGCCGAGTTCCTGAATAACACCTATACTGAATGATATGTAGAAAGTAACATCAGTTTGAAAAATGATTTATTAATAAGTGTAAATATATGTCCCATTTTTAAGTTGACAACATAGGAAACAGTTTGTTATTTTTCCTAATTGTCAGCTTACCCATTTCCCATATCTAAGAAAAGAATATAACATGCTACATATGCAGTGCGAGTTTGCTAATGATGCTAAACATTAAACAGTATGCTAAACATTAAACAGGCTTCCCACCACCCCATCCCATTCTCTTGCAATAGGTACACAATTACTTTAACTGTCAGCATATATCCCTATTAAATACAATAAAGGTGAGGATAACTTTTAAATTTTCAAGGTAGATGCCATCCGATGGTCGGCATTGTGATCAGTGCATGGTTTCTGTGGATAACAAGCTATAGCTTATTTCTTCAGCTTTCATCTTAGTGCTGTGCCTGGAAGCTCATTTCCCTGGTTAAATCTTAGCTTCAGTGGGTAAGATGGCAGAGAGGATTCCATATTTTTCCAAAGAGAGGCCTTTTAATAGTGGCAGCAGTTCTCTGGTGTGTAAATCTAAGATGGGAGCTATCCCCCAAGCTCATTTTCAGTGGAACTGCATGAATCATGCTTTGCAGAAATGTACTGTATGACTCATCTTGCTCTTCACTAACCTTGGATACACCTTTCAAATAGAGTTTGTTTTTGTTTCTGAGGAGTTGATGGAAGTGGATGGTAATTGAACATTTGCTTCATTTTTTTCCAGAGACAATTCCTCTCCTCTGTCTTGGCTGGAGAATACAAGTTGCTTAGACACAGAGGCAGCTTTTTCTGGTTTTTCTTGGAGAAGACCAAAGCTGTGTGGCATTTCCTCAGCAGGCAAAATGTGGCTGATGGTTGGTTTCAGAGCCACTGTGTCATCAGATTTGTGGATAGTGGAAAAGCTCAGGCTACCATCTTCCAGAATTTCCCCTGCAACAGGAGAAGTGAGTTGTGGGTTTCTGGCGGACTTTGTCGTTTCAGCAGCAGGCTGTGGAAAATCTGCTGGAACTTCTGGCTTTTGAGAAATGTTGTGATCAGTGGAATCATGATTCTCATCCTCCTTGCATCCCTCTCCACGTAACAAAGAGACATCATTTGATGATCCGCTGACGTTTTCTACTTCAGATTTCTCCAACATTGGATTCTTAGTATGAGACTCTTGGTTGACTGAAGGGTGGTTAAGAAATTCATGAACATCATCTCTGCTTCTAAAATTCAGTGGGATGGTCATTGAAAGAGTACTGGCTGTGCTCAGAGTATCTTCTTCTTGTACTCTAGTAAACATACGTACATATATTTGAAAAACAAGCTATGTAGAACATTTTAGCAATAGCAATAGCACTTAGACTTATATGCTGCTTCACAGTATTTTACAGGCCCTCTCTAAGTGGTTTACAGAGTCAGCCTATGGCCCCCAAAAGTCTGTGTCCTTGTTTTACCGACCTTGGAAGGAGGGATGGCTGAGTCAACTTTGAGCCGATGAGAATCAAACTGCCAACACTGCTGGCAGTCGGCAGCCAGCAAAATTAGCCTGCAATACTGCATTCTAACCACTGCACCACCACGACTCTTTAAGCTGATATTGCTCTATGTGCATATGTATGGAGAAGAGTGCAAACGCATCTGCTTGTATCATATGGAAGAATAAAAGTCTTACAAGCCATCTCTCCTCTCACTGAAACTAAGAAACCTGTTTCACAGCTATAGAAGCCATCCAGTTAGTAATTACCGCTTATGGACATGGACGCCATCATCTTTATGAAGGGCTGTATGTTCATCGCCAAAAGCCTCACTTCTGTGATGCTTGCCAGCTGTGGAAGCTTCAGGAAATTGAAGCATACTCTGATGGGAATCTGAGAACAAACATGATACAAAAATACATCAAAGTCCGTTACCTCCTCATATATCCCAAACCATCCATCGCTCCTACCTGCTTCAGGACTGCTCATAGTTGGGGATAAATCTTGCGTGTGTTCAGTAAGTTGTTCTTCTCCCTTTGACAAGCAAACCTGCGAAGCAAGAGTTACACTCTGTAGCAGCAATCAATTTTCAACACAAGAGTAACTTTGAAGAAAGACTGCCGAGGAAGGATCTGATAACAGTTTTCAGGTTCCCCAAAGGAAAGTCACACAGAAGCAGCCACAACCTGTGCTGTGGCCTAAGAGTCCAAGATACGGAATAATGCTCTTAAGTACTTGGAAAGAAGATTGCAGTCAAACATTAAAAAAAAAAAAATCTTCTGATGAATCAGAACAATTTGAGAGTGAACTAATTACAGAGAGTTTATGGAGTTCCCTCCAATGCATCTATTCAAGCAGAGGCTAAGAAAGTCATCTGTTGTAATATTTCTATGAGTCTTAGCCACCATGCTATGGTTGATATTCCTTGGAATGGTAATAACACATTTTACAGTGCAAAACCTCTACCTTTCAGCCCATACTGGGAAATCAGCTCTGCAGGAAGACCAGAACTACACTTTTATTGGCTACAGTAATAGAATTCTCCAAGTCTGATTGTGTTGCACCTCCTCCCATACACTCCAGTAAACGAGGGCAAGCATTTGCTTAATGCCTTTCCAAATGCTCTCTCATTTTTTTGGATTTTAAAAAAGTCCCACTTGCCTAAGTAGCGGCTCTTGCACATTTACACACACACACACAAATCTTCTTTTCTTTGTACACTACTTCATAAATTTGTCAAGAGAGCCAGATATTTTATTCCTGCAATTTTCTTTCATTTGGTAGTGTTCACAAGGAGATGGTCACATGGAGGCAAAATTAAGGAAGATCAATTGAGTCTAAGAAGACATCCAGGATTCTAATTAGGGTCAATAGGTCTGTCCAAGTGTGACTGTTTTGACCTTCTCTGCTATATGTGACTAGAAAAGCAAACAAGCTCTTACCTTTCTAGACCTGGTTGCTGGTTTTGACAAAACTTGCCGATGAATCTTGACTAGTCTTTTCTTAAATTTCTGCTTTGGCAAGACAGCATCACCTAAAAGGATTTAGGCTACTGTCATAAAAAATGCTTTGGGTGTTCTTCCCCACTGCAAGACATAAAACACCTCTTTTGCCCTTTACAATCCTTGAAGACCCAATGGATCTAAAGGTTTCGCCCAAACCATGGTTGGAGGGAGCTTTCAGCACTAGTAATAAGGTACTAGAAAGCATATAATGCACAAAGATTGCCCACTTCTGATCCAAGTGTGTCATCTAGGCTTTCTAATTTAATTTAAGCCGCTACATGCTCTTCCATTATTATATAAGTTCATCTTCTAAAATGGCAGCCAGAATAAGTGGAACAAATGTTTGACGTAGAGTAGAAATGAGCAGGACCAGATTCCTAGCTGATCTTGGAGGATTGATTCTCACAGTGGTAGAAAAATGTCATTTTGAAACCTCATCCCTTCTCTTCCGTTTCCTTTAAATTGAGTATGGCAGCCTCCTTCCCCATTGAGTCAAATGCAAGCTAAATATTAAGTACAGTATCAAAAATGCTACCTTGCTTTTGCAAGTTTGAGGCTGTGATCTTTTCTGCAGACTTCTTGTTGATTTTAAAGAAGAATCTGGAGTAAAAAAACAAACAGTTGAGCCAAACATTAAAAAAAAATAATGAGATGTTCAACATGTACAGATATTAACTCTGTTCATAAAAGCATGTCAGAATTAAGATTACTACAAAAGGACACCCAACAGGAAAGAGAGGATTATGCTCCTTTTATGAAAGAGAGATTTTAAATCACTGTGGAATTTACTGTTTACTTCTGTAGAAAAATTGGCCAAAATTCCAGCAGGCTGATGGTTTGAGATAGAAAGGGCCTCTAAGATGTCTGAGCTAGCACATTCATACCCATTCATATTTCTGACCACCTAACATATCCAAAGGATAATACAGTAGTGCATTTGACAGGAACAGGTGTAGCAAGATTGTTCATTGGCTCCAGGAGCTGAATAAAAAAATGCTCTTCTAATTATCCTAGCAACAGGATATGGAAGACTGTTGAGTTCCTGCATTAATCTGGTTTATGTAAGCTAGTAGCGCAAATCTAGTTGCTTACATAATCTCAATTCTAGTTCACTATTACCCAACCTTTGCAGTCCACTGTCCTTTTCAACTACAGCCAGCATGGCCTGTGTTTGAAGCTGGTGTTATCCCTTGTCTGTGGAATGCTGGTTTCCAGTGTTTAAAAAGGTCTCTATTATTTCAGAGGAGATTATTATAGTTATCCATTTTAGCGATGGGACTTTTTCAAGCTATAATTGTGGCAGCAGCTCAGTCAATAGGAATAGGTGGTGATGAATGCTGCTAAACAGATTTGAGAAGAGACATGTCTTAGGAACAGAATCGTGTAACCATAGCATTGCTATGGACGAACTTTGCAGCTAGGACCTGACATTATTTAGGCCTATGCAGCTCACCTGTTAGAAGCCTGGATACGAGAAGAAGGCTGAGAGGGTGAGGGTGCAGGCTGCTGGCTTTCTCCTGTCTGTGCTGAAGAACAGCTAGTATCTTGCAGTTGTCTCTGAAGAACAGCCACTTTGGAGCAGGCAAAAGATTCCGAATTAGCTGTGTCTTTAAACAAAGGTATATCACCTCCCTTTGAAATAGACATTTTAACATTTTCAAATTTAAAACCATTCTTACGTTGCCGACTTGGCCTTCAAATCAAAGTGACTTGATTTGCAGCATAGATTTTTACTACTAGTCATAGCTTTGCTTTCTGAATTCTTTGGGAAGATTAACCTCCAATTTCTCCTACCTGTATGCTCTAATTCCACCATGGTCCTCTCTGCCACGAAGGCTCTGCCTTCTAGTTCCTGCTTTTCCATCAACAGGCATTCTAGGTAGACTCTCAGCCTCTCCGAGAGTCTTAGCTCAGTACATTCAGACAGCTCCATCCAAAGGAAGCACAAAACAGGAGTCAAACCTAGGCTTTCTTCCCATGGATACATAATCAAAGACAGTGAGTCTCTTACAATGACAACAACCCAAATATAGCAAGTGTTGAAGCGTCAGAGGCATATTCAGGAGATGCAGTTTCTGTATTAGAAGGTGCTTTATCCACATAGACCTACATATAGTGGTACCTTGGTACTCAACTGCTTTGCAACTTATCAAATGTGGTAATAATAATAATAATAAGAGTCCAACCCCCTGCTCAGGCAGGAATCCTACACCATTTCAGACAAATGGCTGTCCAGTCTCTTCTTAATGTTGGAGCATTCACTGCTTCTGGAGGCAGGTTGTTCCATTGGTTAATTGTTCTAACTGTCAGGAAGTTTCTCCTTAGTTCTAGGTTGCTTCTCTCCTTGATTAGTTTCCACCAATTGTTTCAGGCGCTTTGGAAAATAACTTGACTCCCTCTTCTTTGGGGCAGCCCCTGAGATATTGGAACACTGCTATCATGTCCCCCCTCGTCCTTCTCTTCGTTAAACTAGACATATCCAATTCCAGCAACCGTTCCTTATATGTTTCATTGTTTGTTTAATGCTCAATGCACAAACTAGAACTTATTGGTGTTGGCTGCCTTGTGACTCACATTATTCCTTATGGGAAATATTTGTGTGGTACTTATAATTTTTGGTACTCATCACACCTCCCAAAACCAATTAATGATGAGTACCGAGATACCACTGTACAATCTTAGGTTTATATCCAAGCATCTTATGCCACGCAAGCATCCCAATCATGTGTTTTCAATAGAAATCCCCAATCCAAACAGCCAGCTCTACCTCGGGTAACACAAGTTGATCTATTTCATTCAGCAGGCAAACCAGCTTGTGGTTGTCCTTCCTGGCATGATCCAGTTCACGCTCAAGTTCTAAACAAAGAAGGGATCTGGGGTCAGCATCATAGACATCTCATATCATTGGAACGGGGACATTCACCCCCGGAATGCCCTCCAAATTAAAAATAAAGATGGGACTTAACCTGCAGCACCTCTAATTTGATCAACTTCCTCCCTCCCTGATAACCTAATAAATTTGCCAATTAATTAATTTGCTGTTTAGAATTGTAGGCGGTCCAAGAGTCACTTGGTGGAGTTGGGTGGCTAAAAAAATTGAATAAATAAATATGTGGCTGACTTGTGCAGTATGCAAGGCCCTTCCCAATCTGTTTGCATGATGCTATTTTACTCAATATTTCTCCCTCCCAGAACTTGTGATTTTTGGGGGGGTAATTGTAACTTTTCATATGCTACCACATATATTTATTCCAGTCTAAACACAATTTCTGTGTTTATGTGTTGTCTTCAAAATATTTTCTCCAGCCTTACCTTCTACTGAATTAGAAAGGGGGAAGAAATTTTTGTTGGACCTCCATTTATTCTTTATTGTTGGTGGCGGAAATTAAAAAAGAATGCTACTCATTCTTCCCATATTTGCTTAAAGCCAATAAAAGTTTTTCTTCAAAATAGCAATGTTTAGGACATTTGGACTGCAACTTTAAGCAAACTTATTACTGAATATCACTGAATAAGCAGTAGAACTTACTTGAGCCAATGGAAATGAACTGAAAGTCATCTCCCTTATAACAAGATCTGTGCATTTGCTCAAAGAACTTCACAGAATAGATCATTTCCCTATTACATGCAATATTTATATAATATCAGATATACAGTATAAAGCACAATAGGTGGAATACTCAAAAACTAGCTGGGATTTGAAATCTTTGCCTCTTAAACTTGCCGAGGTTGAGAAGCACTGCTCTAGAAGATGCTGTAAGCCAGGGGTGTCAAACTCAATTTCACTGAGGGCCACATCAGCATTGTGGTTGCCCTGGGGGGACTGGGTGGGTGTGGCCAGAGTGGGTGCAGCCTACTGGGTGGGCGTGGATGGAGTGGGTGTGGCTACTGGGTGGGCATGACATCATTTGCGTCAAGTGTGCCTGTGGGGGCCTGGGCAGGAGTGGGACAGATCTGAGGGTCTCTGGCAGAAGAGGGTAGGACCAGAGTAAGTGCCAAGGCATGGTCTATTGGGGCAAGTGCCAAGATGGCCCCCACAAAATTGTACATTGGCTCCCGGCTGGCCTGGGCAAGGGCCAAGGCAGCGGAGGCCATTCCCTCACTGTTTCCAGGATGGCTTCGCGGGCCACATGAAACCACTTCGTGGGCTGCATCCGGCCCCCGGGCCTTGTGTTTGACATGTCTGCTGTAAGCTCTAGTGGATAAATGATCATAGTCTAGTAGTTCCATCAAGTTTCAGCAGTCAGACCAAATCATTTTACCTCTGATACGCCTTTGATATGATGCTTCGGTATCTTCAGTGGCCATGTCCTTGGCCCAGCGTTCTCTTTGGGATGGAGAATCTTGGACTTGCTAGAAAGGAGGTTTTTATTTTTTTAAAAATATCCATCTTATGTTTCCCATAAGAGGTCATAGTCACCATTTCCATGAAAGAACCTTTAACTACAAACTACTGAAGCCCTTGTTGAAATGCCTTTAACTGGATGAAAAGATGCATTATAGGGAAACCATTTTTGAACCAGGGTCACCTCAAATGGGCTAACTTACAGAATGCATCCTAAATCCAGGACCCATGACTCCTGAAGGAATAACATTTGGGGAAGTTGTAGCCCTTTCAGTGCTATTGGCAGTTGCTGCAATGCTGTGCTCTTGGGGTCATGTTTTCATTTTCAACCTTCCTTGACAGTTTCCCAGCCACTCTTGAAATCCCTCACCGCTTGCCCTACTCAAAAAAAAAAAAAAAAAAAAAAGCCATTTACCTGCCTGCTGGAAAAGAAAGGGAAGGAAAGAGTTCTGATGCTCCCTGCCAAATTCCCACAAGGAAACTCAATGGGGAAGCAAGTAGGAAGTCTTTACTGCTCCCCTTTCTTCTTGGTTTACCCTTGGTCATACCGTTCTTCTCTGTATATCTGAAACAATGACTTAACCTGGCACATGCTGTCTAGTAATCTAGTAATCTTCTATCACTTTTGGTCAGATCAGACTCTTTGCTGAATAGTATCTCCTGCCATGGTGGTTAACCCTATATTTCCTGGAAATCAATATCTTTTGGGTGCATGCCTAAAAGGGCCAGAAAGTTATAAGCTAGTACATTTTTTTCCCTGCAATTTCTCATCAGCTAATTGTCTAATTATATTTGCTGCTGGGCAACTAGCCATGGGTATAATTTGATAGTGATTTCCAACTAACTGCTTTCCTACCTCAGCTTCCTCTTGCTAGGGTCTAGAATTTCCTAGCTAGTTGCTTGGAATTTAGAAAATTTTCATTTCACTACCCCAACATCAGCTCAGAGAAAGTTTGTGTTGCTATCCATCCAATAAATGAGAAACCATTTTACATCCATCCTTTTCTAAAACACCAGTAGCCAGTGGTTCTAAAACACTAGTTTTCAATAATTATTACAGTTAACAAACTATTTTCTTCTGAACACATTCCATTTGCAATCACAACTACAGAACTCCAGTGACAAGGTCCATCTGTTGTTTTTCATATGTTCTGTTCCTTGCCAGATCTGATTTTGACCATTTTTACAGTTTCAACAGACTCAATGCATCCAGGGTCACGCATCCAGTGTTAATTGTTTCTGACCATAAGTTGACAAAGAACCTGTTATCAACAGGTCACAAAATCATTAAGTAGTTTTTCAAGTTCTCCAAGATCCTTCATCAGAATAAAAGCTAGATAATGAGGATATGGAAAAGAAGCTGGTTTTGGTATAACAATTGCCAAATACTGAGTAGTTAATGGTTTCATTTCCCCAGGGTGTAATTCAATAGGGCAATGAGTAATTCACACAACCCACAATATTTACAGGTTTCAAATGGCAGACTTCAACAAGTAGCTTAACTTTTGACCCCGAGTATCTCCATATCCTACTTCATGTCACATCTAATGGAGATCTTTAGTCATCTCAAAGTCTTACTCAGTATATATGGCATTTTTGCTTATGCCAAAGCGCATAGATTAAGAATACAATTCAAGTTTACCTGGATATCATTTCCTGGAGCAATGCAGCCATTATCATTTGTATGGAATTCTTCCTGCTGCTGTTGCTGTGGTGGCTCAAGAACACTCCCTGCGGAGAATAAAAAATTCTTGGAAAACAGAGAACATTCTCCACTTTCCCAGCATATGTAATGCCCCTAATGTTTTTGTAACGGCGTAGAATTGAATATAGTACAACACAAGGTGTTAACGTCTTTGAAAGTTGCTGAATATCTGCAAGGAGCTTAAAGGTTTCTAAGGCAAACACAAGCCAGGTTTAGGTGCAGGCAGATGAAGTCCTGAGTAAAACATTCTCAGTAGCCTTGAGGTTCCTGTATAAAAACTAATTATCAGAAGTTTAAAGCCCACAAACTCTTAAGAATGAATTATAGCTCCATGGGAGAGGAGGGGAAAAACACACTCCCGCTTTGCATAGAAAAGGTCTCCAAGAAGCTTTTTCAGTTCTGACTTAAGAATGGAAGGATTTAATGGATGAGAAGTGAAACATTTTGAAAGAAAACTAAGAAAGTCCAGTTGCCTTTTGCACAAAAAAGCACCTTGGGGACAACCATGACCTGGATGATTGAGAACGTCCACAGAGTTTTCTCTGGAAGCTTCCTATTCTCCTAACACTCTGTGGAGCTTCAAGCAGGAGCAAATTTACCTTTGACTACTTGAAATATCCCATTTAATCCTTTGAATCATTATTTCCTCAACCCAGCCAAAGCAGCAATAACTGAAACCACAGTTCACGTCTTAGAGGGTTCTCACCTATTGCTAAATTTCAACACAAAATGCCCTACTTGATTAAAAAAAAAATCTTCCCCAAAAAGAACTAATGTTCTATTACTGACGATCTACATTTATCCATCATTCCAAGGAAATACTCCCCCAACAAACCTTTAGTTTTCAAACAACAAAGTGTTTCTCTTATTCCAGCTCTCCGGCCATTCCTTTGATTAGGCATAATTGAGCTTTGCAAAAAATCTCCCACGCCCGAACTTTTCTATCCTTCCTTTTTATCTTTATTTGCTGTTCTCTCATTGGAGAAACTAATCAGGGAACATGCGCTGCTTACTAATTGGTTTGAGGTCTCAGCTGACCACCTATTGTTTTCTAAGATAGCCAAGGTTTGAATTAGCCCCTGCAGCTAGGCTTCTAAAAACCTTCCTTGCAGCTTTTAGCAGAAGATCCGGTTTGGCTTTAAAGTGGCCCACCATTTTTTTTTCTGCCTAAAATAAGTCTATTGTGAGGTTATGTGTTTCCCCAAGCCCTCCTTATGGGAGAATGGCAGGGGTGGGATTCAGCCGGTTCGCATCCCTTCGGCAGAACCAGTAGCTAATTTTTTGTTGCCCAGGCCCAGAATAGACTTCCGGAAGCGGCATCCACACAGAGAACCGGTTGTTCCCCTATTTGAATCCCAGCACTGGAGAATGGCCTATTGACTAGGGTTTTTCATGCTTTGCATGGAACAAGCAATGCCTTAATGGAATTAAAACTTTCTACAATGACATTTTACAATGTGATTGTAAAAAGATATTGTCCCAAAGGTTGAGAAGCGAAATCTTGGATGAGAAAGCAAAAACATTTTCAAAGAAAAAACCTACCAGAGAGTCCAGTTGCCTTTTTGAAAAGGAACTTTGGGACAACCATGATCTGGACGACTGAGAAACGTAAAAAAGATATCATGACAACCCTGTGTGATTTACCTTTCTGGTACTATCTGTGCACAAATAAATAATAGCCATTTTTTCCATCACATCATTTGCATTCGAGAAAACTGTGAAGGACTATTACAAACACTGTTGTGTTCTTCACTGCTACTACGGTAGCAATTCTTCAGGTTGCTGAAGAGCTGTGCTTTCAGTTCTTCAAACCTCCATAACTACTTGACCATCAGCCTTAAATTGAAGTCCACAAGTCTTAAAGTTGCCAAGGTCGGAGACCCCTGGTCTATGCGTTTAAAATTCCATTTATCTGACATCTACTACACAGCCTCCTACTACAGTTCCAAGCCACCTGCGTCTTTGCTGAGCTGCTGACATGTGAGTCTGTAAACTAGGTTAAACAACTTGGTGGCCTCTGGAATAACACATACGCTCCCTTAGGGCCCACCAGATTCTTGTCTCTCCTGACTTAATTTTTAGAAGACTCTTCTTTCAGAAGCTAATTATGCTGCAAAGCACCAGTCTTTAGCATAATTGCTCAGAAAGACCCCTCATCCCTCCTTCCAGAGGCCCAGCTGGCAAATATATATATATATTTATGGGAGGAAGATCAGGGTGAGGTGACCATAGGTGAATGGAGCAATCTTGCCACTTTGCTTGATACAGTAAGTCTTTGGCTGATAATGGTGCATTTAATAGCCGTTCAAACTTACGACGGTGCTGAAAAAAGTAATTGATGATCGTTTTTCACACTAACGACTTGTGGCATCCCCATGGTCACGTGATCAAAATTCAGATGCCCGGTGACTCACATTTATGACGGCTGCAGTATCCCTGGGGTCATGTGATCATGTTTCACGACCTGCTGATGAGCGGTCAATGGGGAGGCCAGATTCACTTAGTAACCATGCGGTGATTCACTTAACAACTGTGGCAAGAAAAAATGGGGCAAAGCTCACTTAACAAATGTCTCGCTTAACAACAGAAATTTGGGGCTCAAGTTATACGGTCATTAAGTCAAGGACTAACTGCATTTCTGATGTCTGGCCAAGCTAATCCTAATAGTCAGCCACAGCAGACTCACAACGTTCAATGATTAAAGGATTTTCCACTCGAATGTAGAAAATCCGTGATCAATGGACACTGTCAGATGAAAAGCAGAAATTTGCAAGAGCAGCTGATGTCCTTCTAGCAGCTCTGAAGTTGGTAGACCTGGATATCTACGGAGACAAAGGTGAACCACCATGAGCTCATGACTTACATGGCGGGGGCCCAACTTGGGCGTATGAAATTAATGTTCTTGAGAAGCGTCAAGCCCTAAAGGCTTGCGATTTTGGAAAGGCCCATCCCTAAAGAAAACAAGAAGCCTCCATATGACCAGCACAGACAGAATCCCATTTTCTTTTAACATTTATTGATCATGTTTAACTTATTCAGGTATCACAGTTTTTTCTACATTAAAATATTTCCATGCTATTTCCCCGTGATTCCCAACCCTCCTCAGATTCAGAGAAAAATAGAATTGACACAACTTCGATGGAATGCATCAGAGTACAGGGGGAGGGGAAAAAAATAAAGGCTACTGCACCCAAGTTACAGAGCACACAGAATGAAACAGTACAAAGATCTGCGTAGGACAAAGCGTGAGAGGATCGAAGGGGTGACACGTTGGAACCGACAGTCTTTGCAGCCTGAACCATCGCCAACCTCTCCAAGCAACACCTAGCTGGGATCTGGGTTGTTGTCCTGTAGTTAACGATCTGGATCACCCAAATTGGGAGCGGTGGGAGAAGCCCCCAGGAATAGGCTGGAAACCAGAATCAAGGTGAAAAGGTACCTCATGTTTGCCTCTGGGCTTGGAAATCCACACAACCCCATTCTACAGAAGCATTGGGTTGTCAACGCCATCCACCACCTGGTGCCCGAGCAATGTTTAGAACTGTGCACAACAGCTAGGGAGCTTCACCTTCAGAAGATGGTTTATAAAAAAAAAAATCCAAGCTTGGGGTTGGGTTCAAACCTAAATACCTTCCCAAGGGTTTCTCAGGAACAGAATTTAAAATAGCCCGTTGCCATGTTCAATGTGGCTTCTTACTTTCTGGATCATGAGGAATTGAACGTGAGGACCCCTTGTTCTAACTTGGACATAATCTACGCATATTTGAAGCAAACACTCCTCAGTTCAGACACATAAGGGCGTGCTGCACTTGGAAAACTTGGGGTCCTTTTCAGAGTATTCTGAAGACTGATGTACCAAACAAGATACTCGTTAGCTGCAGGCATCCTCACCCTCGCCAACATTGTCCTCTGCCTTGATTACTTTGCAAGGAAGCTTAGAAAAAAAACAGGGGGGGGAGGAAACCTCCCCCGTTTTGCTGCTGTTTCATATTTACGTCCACAACTGCATACACGTGCAGATGCAACTGGGCAACGGGACTGACCACCTGGAAAGGAGTCCCTATGCCAAGTTTTCACAGAAGAGGTAGGAATCCTGTACTTTTCCTGGGCAAGCAACAGGATGTGCAAATACTGCAAAATCACTGTTGGGCGATTTCCTAGCCATACGGTAGCTGAAGCGAATGGCGCTTTGTGGGCTTGTAATGCTACCAGGAACCATCGTAAACTGTGGAGTGGCTTTCTCTTGCCCGTTGGTCAGCCGGAGGGTTTAAGAGTGGACCAAAACTCCCAAGTGGACAAGGACGGCCTGACCAAGAAATGCAACTTTTCTCAACTTTGGGGGGATGGGTCTAGATTTTCCCTCCACGACTAGATGAGTTTTCTCATGCTCCCAACAGTCCGAAAATGGCACAGCAGCCAGCTCTGTGTACTTTCTTCCTTCAAGACCACATAAAGGGGGGGAGGAGGGAAGAAAAAAAATAAAACGCTTGCAGGAGAGCAAAGAAAATTCTAAAAATAAACTATTTCTTCCCAGCATATGTAAACCACTCAAGATACCAGTGTTTGAAAAGGAGCATATTTTAAACTCTGTTATCAGCTTCAAACATCAGCAACACTGGCACAAATATGTCACTTATTCTTGGTTTAATTACAGGGGCTGACAAGTAAACACCAACACAAGGGAAGGAAAAAAAGTATTTTTGGGGGAGCAACAGGGTGCAAGCTAATGTTTTGCGGTGGAGTCTCGGGGATAAAATTCTGCCAAGATGCTCTGGGGAATTCTCTTCAGTATCTCCTTGGGGAAAATACGTAGCAGTTGCCATCCAATATCCAGCGTTTCGTAAACAGTGCGGTTTTCATAGGGCCCTGAAATGATAATGGACAGCAGGGTCAAAACACTGAAATCCAGAGGAAAGAGCAACAGTTTCTCCAATCATCTTGAGAGTCTGTTTCATCTAGTGCAGGGGTCTTCAGACTTGGCCCTTTTATGACTTGTGGACTTCAACTCCCAGAATTCCTCAGCCAGCCAAGTCATAAAAGGGCCAGGTTTGAAGGCCCCTGATCTAGTAGTTAAGGCATCAGGCTAGAAACTAGGAGACGGTAAGTTCTAGTCCCACCTTAGGCATGAAAACCAGCTAATGGGCTGGTTTGGGGCCAATGATCAGGGGACTGTAAGTTCTAATCTCACCTTAGGCATGAAAGCTGGCTGACTTTGGCCCAATTACCAGGAGACTGTGAGTTCTAGTTCAACCTTAGACATGGAAGCCGGCTGGGTGACTTTAGCCCAAGCACCAGAAGACTGTGAGTTCTCATCCTGCCTTAGGCTTGAAAGCCAGCGGGGTGACTTTGGGCCAATCACTCTCTCTCAGCTCAATCGACCTCACAGGGTTGTGGTGGTGGGGAAAATAGGAGAAGGAAGGAGTATCGTGTGTGCTTGCTGCTTTGGGTTACCCATAAAAATAATAAAGGCAGGATATAAATAAATAAATCTGAAGGACAACACCTACCCTGAGCAATGAAGTTCCTCTCAAACTTCTGCAGAAATTCAAGGTACAGAAGATCATCAGAAGTAAGTGCTTCTTCTCCTACTACGGCCTTCATGGCTTGGACATCCTTCCCAATGGCATAGCAGGCATACTAGGCAAACAAAACAAAGCAAAAACAAAAAAACCTAAATTTAAGAAGTGTGAAGTTTATTAAGAAGCACGTCTTCGTGTTTCAAGCCATATGAGCTTCATAGGAATTTTGAGATCATTTCTGGCGTGAAAGGCAATTAGACATACTTGGGGTTTATTGGGAGCCTACCTCTCACGGGAAAAAATTGACAATTTGTTTTTTTTAGATTATTTTTATTAAATACTTTTTCCGTAAGTTAAAAAAAATACGAATCTCATAAAGGAAAGAGAAAAAGGAAAGAGGTCAAAGAAAGGAAGAGAAGCTTTTTAACACAAGACAATGGAGGAACTATAGACCTCTTTTAGTTAATTCCACTTACCAGCTGGTTTGATACATCAGCATGATCTTTTCTGGTCATTCCTTCACCAATAGCAGACTTCATTAATCGAGACAAAGAGGGAAGTACATTGATGGGTGGGTAAATCTGGAAGAAGAACCAGGTTTTTAATGGCAGCTCTGAAAAAATGGAATTGTGACTTCCGGGGAAAAAACGGCAGACTGAAGAAGTGGAGCCAGGAGTCGTAGCAGAATGAAGAGATGGCAAATAGACCGGCTCTTCGATAATTCCTTCCTGGACAGCGACTTCACGTATAACAGGCACAAAGTAATATTTTACAACGTAAACTACGAACCTGCCGGTTGTGCAGCTGTCTGTCTACGTAGATTTGGCCTTCGGTAATATAGCCCGTCAAATCAGGAATAGGATGCGTTATGTCTGCAAGAGAAGTTGCATTAAAGCTTTCCAGTTTCTGTGCAAACTACGCGACCGATTGCGGATCTGTTTCACAGACACTCTGTTAAACCTCAAGATGGCTGGTCGGATTTATGCCTTACTGTATTGTACGAATCCCGCTGTTAATGATTTAGGGTGGAACACAAACTATACATCCACCCACTGTGACACACCTGCCTAAGCAGAAGGAACTGAAAAGGCAATCCAAGTACGAAGGTCTGTTAATAAAGGAGACTGCTGGGGGGAAGGAAGAACCACCAAATGCTGGAGAAAAAACCCTTGCCTTGCTTAGGGAGGCTATGCAAGAAACTCCTGGAGTTACAAAACGCAGCTGCCCAGATGCTGATGGCAGCGGTGTCTGAATTGTTGTGAAAGGTTTGCCCGTTAGACTTAATGCATTTAATCTTAGCCTGCGGGGTGAAGTATCTGGCATCAGATGCAGAGGTTGAGAGAAGCTGCAGGACTAAAAACGAGCCAGAAAGAACACTTACCATCATTGGGCATAGTAAGAATGGGAATCTGTGTAATGGACCCGCTCCTGCCTTCTACTCGCCCAGCTCGCTCATAGATTGTGGCCAAATCTGTGTACATGTAGCCAGGAAAACCCCGCCGGCCTGGGACTTCTTCTCTGGCAGCTGAGACCTTTGGGAAATGAAGGCAAATGGCTTGGAATAATCAGCAGAAGCAAGAAGGTAAAAAGGGGCCTTCAAACTTCTGTCCCCAAAACTACTCTTTTCTGATTTAGCCTTTGTCACTGCTGTCCAGAAGATCACCAGTTTTCACCCCTCTGATCTTTCTGTGAAATTGAAGGTTGTGGCCACCTCCTTAACATAAAGAAATAGTTTCTTGAACCCACAGAGTCTAGCTGATGGGCATGTAAAGGGTTTCCGTATCTGCTGAGGATCTGAATACCACTCGTTTCGTGCCCTTTTGAATTCATTCATGCTATCTATGAAAGACAATAATGCCAGAATATTCTGCAGTAATTCTTCTTCTCAAAAAACCATAACCTTCAGATTCTTAGTTAATTTAGAATAGAATATCAGAGCTGGAAGGGACCTTGGAGGTCTTCTAGTCCAACCCCCTGTTCAGGCAGGAAACCCTACACCATTTCAGACAAATGGCTGTCCAGTCTCTTCTTAAAATACTTCCAGTGTTGGGGCATTCACCGCTTCTGGAGGCAGGTTGTTCCACTGGTAAACTGTTCTAATTTTGTGCCTTACAAGTTAGAAAATTCAAGCTGGAGGAAATATTTGGCTGTGCAGTTCAACAGTTGTCTGATCAACAGACTAAATATGTACCTCTCTCAGAGCTTCTGCGTAGGAGCTCATATCTGTCAGAATGACCAGTACGTGCTTCTCACACTGATAAGCCAAGAACTCTGCTGTGGTCAGCGCAAGGCGAGGAGTGATTATCCGTTCAATGCTGGGAAAAATAATGAGCTCCATTAAAAAATGGCAGCTAAGAAAAACCTTGAAACAAGATTCAAGATCCTCTGGAGTAATTAAGCGTTAACGCTGGGAGACCGAAAATGCATATTCCGCCATGGTCTCCTTAAAGAAGAATGTCTATGGAGATTCTCAGTCATCCAAGACATGGTTGACCCAAAGGTGGTTTTTCAAAAGGCAACTGGACTTTGTTTTTCCTCGAAGAGATTTCGCTTCTCAAAACTTCTCTGGGGCTTCTCTGAAGAACTGAAGAAGCTTCTTGGATGAAAAGCAAAACCTCTTCCTGGAAAAACAAATCCAGTTGCTTTTTGAGAAACCACCTTTGGGACTGTCTGAACTAAATGAGAAGACAATATTTGTCCGGTGCCCCAAGAGCGTCATCCCTCTTTCAGTCACCAATAGAAGCTAAGATGTTCCATGAAAGGGACATCCAAGGCCCCACTTCCAAGTAATACGATTAATATCCAAGATGAAATCCAAGAAAGAAGAGTCCAGCCCACTTACGTCGGATCGTTAGCCAAATTCAAGAACAGGCACACGTTGTCCATGGACCCATTTTCTTCAAAGTCGGTTTTGAAAAATCGGGCTGTTTCCATGTTCACCTAGAGAGTAAAGCAAGGAGATAAAGTCAACCAGTTCAAACATAAGTGCTTCTCTTAAGTTTTGACCTTTCCACCCTGATTATTCTTTTAGCCCAAAAAACAAAACAAAACAAAACAAACCTGCTGCCCAAAATTGCCAGAGTAATGGGGACAATTTGCTCTCCCAAGGAGGTGGCCATTGTTCTTGGCAACGAAGGAGAAAATTGTTTTGTGTGCATTTAATTACTTACTCCCATCGCAGCAAATACAATGGCGAAGTTCTCATCACTGTAGTCCACCACATCTTTGGATTTCTTCACCAAGCCTGCCTGGCGACAGATCTGAGCCGCTATCTGAGGTAAAAAAAAAATGGCAGCACATGACTTCAGTGTAATAAAGCAGGGGTCCTCAACCTTGGCGACTTTAAGACTTGTGGACTTCAACTCCCAGAATTCCTCAGCCAGCACATCATAACTTTGAATGGTTATTAAGCAGCTGATTGTAAGTCAAGGACCGTTTATATTTGGTTTGATTACACTTGAGAATGAAGAGTAATAATTCAGGTATGTAGGCATATAAGTAGTCTATCTATCCAATCTATGAGTAATCGAAAAAAAATGGATTATAAAGCAATCCACTCCATCAAAAGATGACTAGACTGAGAGATGCTTGAAGAACAGAGAAAGGCACATCTCTGGAGATCATAGTCTTCATCTCATCTCCTCCGAGAATTTCTGCAAAGGGAGATGAGGTGGCTGTAAAAGGATGCTTCCATTTGCGGACCGCATTCTGTGGAGAGCGATAGCATTTACTTGAATTGCCTCTCCACATCTCCAAGAAGGCATCCTTAGATTTCCTGCATCTTTTAGTTTAGCTTTTCAGTAAGATTTTAGCTTAATGTTTTGATTTTAGCTTAACGTCTGGATTTATTTTTATTTTATTTTTAAGCTTTTTTTTTTTTATTCTTGAGCTTCATAAAGGACTTGCTAGAGTGGCCTCCAGTTTTTTTCTTGTTCTTTCAGATCTGTCCGGGAATTAGACCATATGGTCTTCTCCGAGTGGAGGGAGTGAGCGGACTGCTCCATAAAATGCTATTCAAACCCCTACCTCATTATGGGGCAGCCCAGCAGCTGAGAAAATGGGGATCTTCTGGCCTCTGGCAATACTGTTCATCCCATCGATAGCAGAAATGCCAGTCTGGATCATTTCTTCTGGGTAGATTCGACACTGAGGATTGATAGGCTGACCTATTTCATTTTAATGGAGAAAAACAATCCGTTTTAGTCTGCATTTTTCAAGGCCAGAATTTCCCACAAAGAATATTAAAATCCAACATACCCATGTTACAGTTCAAGCCATTTGTCTAAGGAAGTGGATATTTCTGAAGCATCTGTACCCAGCAAGGTATTTTGTGAGTAACTAACAGCAAACTCCTTCTTAACTGACAGCCTCTAAGCAGGGTGGTACTTTCAAAGCTTGAGGCCACACTGCCTTTTTATTAATTAAATAACTACACAGTGACGATCCAATTCCGCTTTCTTGAAGACCTCACCCAAGAAATGTCCAGTTCTCACAATCCCTTAAAGCAGGTTAAAAGTTCAAGGCCTTAAAACTGGATCTTGCTATCATTGGGTTAGGGCAGGGGTAGGCAACCTTGGCTCTTTCATGACTTGTGGACTTCAACTCCCAGAATTCCTGAGCCAGCCATGCTGAGGGGAAAGGGAGAGGTTTCCAAGCTGAGCCATGCTGGCTCAGAAATTCTGGGAGTTGAAGTCCACGAGTCATAAAAGAGCCAAGGTTGCCTACCCCTAGTATCCTTTGAAAAGAGACAGGGCAAGAAGTCTGTTGATTTTCTAGCCTGTGTAGGGATGTGCACATGAGCCAAGATCTGATTTTAATTTGTGATATGATTTGGATTCCACATGCCAATTTTTTTGAATTGATTTGAACACTTGGAGGAAGGAAAAGCGCAATGGTGCGTGCACAGATAGTCACTGAATCGTCAAATCAATCTTCAAATTGATCACTTTATTCACCGAATCTTCAAATCCATTGCCAACTCCCAACTGATGGGATGGGATTGCATCAATTTGATTAGAAAATATGATTAGTTTTAATCATACTTCACTTGATGTCCTATTAGCAACTCTGCTTCCCTGAGCTGATGCTTTATTATGCTAGCCTACTACTTTCCTACACAGAGCTGCACGCCCATTTTCTGCGAACCATTTATATTCATGTCATAGTAAACATTTTAAACATACCCATAATATCAAGGTAGTCTTCAGCCAAGACTACAGGACCTCGGTCGATAGGTTTCCCTGAGCCATTAAACACACGTCCTACAAAGATCAGAACAAAAGAGAAGGAGAGGGAAAGAGGGAGAGGGAAGCAGGGAGAGATGCGTTATTACCACAAACCCTGCATACAAAATAAATATCAGAACAAATCACACATAAAGTTTTCCATCCAATAGACAAAATCTGGTACTACCAAGCATATCTTCGGACACAGGGCTTCGAAGGATGTCCCCGGTGAATTCACAAGATGTTCTCTTAGCATCGATTCCCGAAGTTCCTTCAAACACCTAGAAAAAGGAAAATGTTTTACTGCATGTTTTTATTTCAACAATAGCACTATCCATGGTCAGCAAATGGCTTCCTAGCAAACATTTAAACCAGTGGTTCTCAACCTGTGGGTCGGGACCCCATTTGGGGTCGAACGACCATTTCACGGGGGTTGCCAAACAACGCAGTCCGCCATTTTTTCCCCCTTTTCCTTAGCTGTGCTACTCCCTTTTATTCTATTGGCTTTTGAAAGCCAATAGAATAGACTCTCTTGAATAGAGTCTAATTCTATTGGCTTTCAAAAGCCAATAGGAATTGTCCAGGCTGTCTCTGCCCTGTTGAGCCCGCCAAAAGTCCCATTTTGCAAACGGTGCTGCACCAGTTGAGTAGTCCTCAACTTACGACCAGTTGAGTAGTCCTCGACTTACGACCGGTTGGGGGTCGCGGCATTAAAAAAGTTGAGAACCACTGATTTAAAAAGAATCAAGGTAGTTACTACACTTGTTCTTTATTTGAGGCTCCGGCTACAACAGCTCAAAAATAGCTTTATTGTCCCAAGACTATTTCGATGGGAAACTAACTCCTAACCCAACAGGAAAGCAAATTAGGTTAAGCTTTCCTGGGACAAAAATATTGCGAGACCAGAAACTGAATGTACTTCGCTTTCATAGGAAGCCTGGAGGCACACATGGTTTCTGAAATATTAACAAGCCCATTGTAAAATCTTATGTAATAAAGATGTTGGACCCTAGAATAGCAGGTAAGAATACAGGTAGTCCTTGACTTACAACAGTTCATTTAGTGACTGTTCTAAGTTATCACGGCACTGAAAAAAGTGACTTATGACCATTTTTCACACTTACAACTGTTGCAGCATCCCCATGGTTGGGGGAAGCCCACCCGGTTACTAACTTTAACAATTGCAGTGATTCATTTAACTGCAGTAAGAAAAGTCGTAAAATGGAGCAAACTCACTTAACAAATGTTTCACTGAACAACATACTTTTGGGCTCAATTGTGATCATAACTCGAGGACTACCTGTAAAAATATGTGTCTGTTACTTCAGATGGCTTATTTTCATTGCAAAAATTTGAAAAAAATGACTGGGAAGCCATTTACCTGAATTACAGCTTTGGATCCACTGACTTCTAGGATTTGTCCACTTCTCTTTGTTCCATCGGGCAGTGTCAAATGCACAATCTCTGCATACCTGGGAAACTAAATGACAATAACGACAGTCAACTAAGCCAAGGTATTTTTGTTAAGAGCAGGAGAGGCACAAAATTAGTGCACAGAACATCAAGGTTGATCAAGCTCATTTCTTCAACTTTAAAGTTTAAAGGTTAAATTACAACCTGAAAAAAACTTAGGGGAACACTGAATTGTTGGACATAATTATAGACCAGTGATTTCCCCCCACCCCCAATACCATTTTCTACAAGGACTCAGTCTGAAATTCTGATAGCCACAGCAATGGCTTGACAGCCACCTATCAGTGAAAATTTACTATGGCATTTTTTGAATAAGGGATAAAATTATCTAGCTTTCTCACCCCAGAAAAAAAGCTGGCATCTATTCAGTAGCTTCCCCAAACTGATGTTCTTAAATGTGATGGATTAAAAAAAAAAAAGATATGCCTGGGGTGCTGTTGCTAGTCCCACATCAGATGGAAGAAACAGAAAGGCTGGTCTAACTTTTTCATATTTGAAATTCCACAGTGAAACTGGAAATCCCAGCCAGAAGTTACGGATTGATAATGCGTTTGTATTTGATGAGAATGTTCAAAGGCTTCTGTAAATAAAACCATCAGTTACTTGTCTACAGATGTTATTTCACTGCAAAGGATGGGATGAGATTTGCATATCTGCCTTGAACATGTTGAGACATGCTTTCCATAGCCAAAAGGGTGCTATGTCTAAAGAGTCCATACATCAGTTTGAATGTAATTTTCATTGCAATATCCACCAAGCTAGCACTGAAACAGATAACTGCAAAATACATTTACAAATACATTAATGCTTACTGTATTTAAAGACAACCACAGGAAACTGCAGTTCAAACCAAGTGTTTTACTGAGCCATTAAATCTCCAATTTACCTTCACTTGATCCAAGATTACGAGCGGTCCATTAACTCCAGATACTGTTTTATATGCTGAAAAGCCAAAAGGAAGACGTTTAAACAATCTAGTGCATGCTTAGTGAAAACCTACACAAATTTACTAAATAGTAATGCAGGATATGTAGCCACATCAAACACATTCTTATGCTATGCTTGATAGATCATCTCTGGAAAAGAGCTTGCGTCATATGCTACATATGGAGTGCCAATTATTGTGAGATAATTCCCTAAAGAGAGATTTTTTTATGTCACTGGTTTTTTTGCCTCCCGACTCTAAAAATATAAAATCAAGTAAATAGACTATTAACCTGCGATGCAACTCTAAAGCTGACAACTAATTCAAAGGGTCAAGACTGTCTGTCAAGACTGGAGATACCGAAATTATATTTTCAGGCACTAGTCTTGCTTGTAATGAATTACACTATATATAGCAGCTTTCATTTAAACTACAGAAAAACTGGGGGGGACACCCAAACACCATGATCCAAAACACAGGAACCACCATTTTAAGGAATTTAAGGACACCACTTTCATGAAGAAGGCTACAGACACAGCACCATAGTAATACTAGCACAGATAACATTATTTTCATAAAATCACGTATCCCATTATGGCAGTTCAATAAAACCCTTCTTTGTTTCACACTTTGCTACAATGATGGGGGAAAAAAATCACTGCAAGTTTAAAAGCTGCAGATCCTTAAATCTTTAGAACAAAATTTTTTGGCACACGGAAGTAAGTCAGAAGCTGCAGTCTTCTCAGAGCATGCTAAGGCTCTGTGCCAGAATTTATTTCAATGAATAGCTGGGAAACAGCATGCCCATTTGCATTGGCACCGGTTACCTGCACCCGCTTGGCAATGGGAAAGAAATCAGAGGCAGACACTTGACATCCCAGAGTGTCTTACTTTGGGTTAAGGAGATCTGAACTATGCTCAGTTGGGCCCACACATGTCTGGGGGATGTGTTACTATTCCATTTTGCTTCTTATTCACGATCTGAACAATGGCAAGGATCAACTGGCCTGAACCAATGTATGCATTTTATACTTCCTAAGAAAATGTGAAAAGGACACTAGCCCTGCCTACAAAGAAGGAGCAGAGGAAAGGAGAATAATCCCACATAAACAGAAATTTGATTCACATGTTGGTTTAAACCAGTAATTCTCAAAGTGTGGTCTGGGAAGCCCTAGGAGTTCCAAAGATACTTTTAGGAGTCTTGTAAAGTCAAATAAATAAATAAACGCTCAATGATTTTGAGCAGCTTCTTAGCAAGAAAATCACAATGAAATTAATAAAAAAAAAATTCAGGATGCCATGACTTAACATCAGATATGAATCCGATCCCTGTACCCCTCCTCTGGCTCAATCCTTCTGCCAAAGATGTTTTTCCACCCTTATATCCCTCCTATAATAACAGAGTTATTTTATTGGGCACTTAGTTCTTTATGCTTTGCAGTAAACCATCCATTTGTACCCTATAAAGCAAAGTACTATACCGGCTTCTCCTGAATGGGTCCAAGGATTTTTTTTTTTTTAAAATGGAGACATGCCGATAAACTCCTGGATTCTCAGGAGTTCATAATTCTAGAGCATCTCTCTCATTTGTCTTTTAAAGAAAAACACCTGGAAACTAGAAACAAGCACCAACTCTCATTGACAACCCTTAGCTTCCTTTCTTGTTGACTAGATGAGGGAAGTGGGTTTTAGGAATGCTTTCTACTTTAGCTTGCCTATGAGAAGCTGCTGAAGATTAGAATGTGCATGGCCTAACTACTTGCAGGTTGGGTTACCACATTATATAGCATGAAGTTGTCTTCTTATATTTGTCTGCTCAGAAATATTATGACCTGGTTCTTATATCACAGTAAACCAAGATTTATCGAACAAGTAGCAATTAGGAGAGTCTGTATAACATGCTATACCTTAAATCAAGGTTTCAAAATGAAAATGGATGATTTCACAGCAAGCCCAAGCCATGGTTTGCTTGTAGTGCCTCAAGAACCCGGATCCATTCATCATGCTAACTCTTAAGCATTACCTCCACCAACCATACACTTTAGCTTAATACATATCCGCTCACTTTGTAAATAAACCTCTGTGAAGCAGGGTGGCCTGTTCCCATTTTCAAGGTGGCTACAAGGAATTCAACTATCTCTGTGATGTGCAAAGAAGTTCATCTACTCTGGGCTCACAGATGCAGCCAAAAAGTATGCAGGAATTATTTTATAATAATCTATTCAGAGAGGAAGTTTGAGACCCTATATGAGTAAAGGATGGGGGGGGGAAGTGAAAAAGAGCACGCCCAAAGCTATAAGTGTCCTTCATCATTATCCTTCCCAGCAAAAGCTTCAATTTAACCCCACATGACTGTAAAAAGAGAAGCGCTTCAAAGGGCTTTATCAGACTCACAAGGCAAAAGAGTAATCATTAATCACTGTTCCCGAAAAATAAGGAAAGGCTGAACAAACCAGATTATTTCTAGAACAGGAAAACAGAAGAACTGAGTAAGAAGCTGCATCCAATCCACAATTATCTTGAAATAAATCTCATTAGACAGGAGCGATACTTATTTCCAAGTAAAGAGATTGTCCTGTCAAGGACACATCTAAGCACAAATCTTCGTGGAATCCAACTTGGAATCCAACAAGACTCAAGTCTGATGAAAGATTCGTAGAGATCAGCCATTTCTCAGTGGTTTTCACAGATTTACTAGCCATGTTATCAGTCTGCTTGAGATGTTGCTCCTGTTGTTATTGCTATTTGCAAACTGGATGAAGGACAGAATAAATCTGTCTCTGTGACAATTTAAACCAAGGTGGCTTCCAACATTTTGGTCAAAAATTCTTACCAGGTAGTCCTCGACTTAACAATAGCTTCAAATGGTAGTGATCATTTGAAGTTACAACAGCACTGCAAAAAGTGACTTATGACCACTTTTCACACTTATGACCGTTGCAACATCCCCAGGGTGACGTGTTTAAAATTCAGATGCTTAGCAACCGACTCATATTTATGACCAGTGACAGTGTCCTGGGGTCATGTGTGACCTCCTGACAAGTGAAGTCAATGGGGAAAATGGATTCACTTAACAACCACGTTACTAACTTAACAGCTGCAATGATTTCCTTAACAACCATGGCAAGAAAGGTTGCAAAGTGGGGCAAAAGTCACCTAGTAAATGTCTCATGTGATCGTAAGTTAAGGATTACTTGTGTCAGGACAGGTAAACCCAGATTCTTATTTATCCAAAATGTCCCAGAAGGTCAACTACAGCATTGAACCATTTTGTTAGGCTTCACACAATATGGTCTATTTGGTAGTTGGCTTAATATAATGTGTGAACCCAGTCATAATTTTAATGGTACAGTTTGTGTCTAGCATTAAAACATTTTATGTACGTAACTAAAATTTATCCTCATTTATTTGTGCTAGGGATTACCATGAGGATGTCTCAAACTGAACTGGAAGAACAGCTATATGAGAATATTTATAGTAAACAGGTTGGTATGTTACTTGCGTTGTGTCAACACAGTAATACCTACGTGGCTGGTGGAGATGTTACAAAGTTTTTGGTGTATAGTAAAGACGTTTTTACAATGTCACCAATTATGTTGGTACTATCTGAGTTTTAAATCAAAACAGTATTAAAGTGTACATCTTTTAAAACAATTGGTCCAGGGTTTTTTTTTAACCCTAACCTTAAATAATATATATAATATATTCTACCTGTTTTTCTGCGTCTCAAAGGATGTGTGTGATAGAACAGATATCTACAAAGTGTGTGTGTGTGTGTGTGTTTCATCACAACTGGAGACCAATCAACAATATTTTTTCCTTCTTTCTCGACCACATTTGGGCGTTGAGCTATGTCCTTAACAGCTATTGCACAACTGCAAAATATTTCTGCTAAAATCTTGCCAAAGTGCAAATCCCAGTTCCTCAGAGGTCCCTCAAAAGATAACATCTACGGTAGGATGCTGTTTGAAAGCAGGCTTGTTTTGATTTATTAACTTGGTAACAGTAAAATTACTGCTATTTTTCAGATAATATTTATAACACAAAGACAGTCTTACATATATTATCCTAGAAAACATATTCCCTTGAAACTGCAGAAAAAAATGTACAAAGAATTGTGTCCAATTTTTCCCCAAATAAGAGTTTCAAGTTTAGTTAAAACGTGGCTTTCCAGTCCAGTTTGGTACAACTACAATATAAATCTTATGGTTAACTCCTGAACATTTTGTTTTCTTTTCCCACATTTTGGGGGAGAAGGGCTTAATATACTTCCCGTCATGCTCCAAACAATCTCATTTCCTTCCTGTGTGTTTGCCCATACAAAAATCCAAATTTCTGCCTATAATAAGGACCCTGCACTTCTAAGAAAGCACTAACCAGTCACAGAAGACCAAGCCAGAATCCATGTCAACTAATGCTTCCAAAGCTGGCTAACGTTGCTGGCAAATACACTGATGTTCTTTCAGCAAAGGGGAGTTACAGGCATGTCAGATGAGCCTCAAATATCCTACTCCAGGCTTAGTTTTTTTTAGTTATATCTTAGTCTGCAGTACTATCTGAGAAAAGAAGCGGATTACCTCCTGTTTGAATGAATTTCGTCCACACTCAACATCTGCATATGTCTCCTCACTCTTTCCAGGGATAGCTCTTTTTCTCATTCTGCTGAAGATGAAAAACCATATCTAAAAGCATACCCCTTAACTAAAGATATCTTGATGCTTGGTGGCACGTAAGGATTGGCCAAAGATTACAGTTTTTGGCTGACATGCACATTTTAAATCTCGAGGGCATGGCATTTTTCTGCCACAGGAAGGTCTTAACATATTCTTACAAACAAATGCAACCGTGAGTGAGGATAGCCACAAATAATGTATTCCCCAGAAAGCAAAGTCTTGAGGTTATTTAATGCTGCCCAAAGTCTCTTAAACCAGCAGTCCCCAATCTTTCCTGTTTTACGGATTGATGGGCATGGGATGGGGGAGGGGATGATTCCACATGAGTGGGGGAGGGAGTGCGTGCATAGCTCCATTTGCGTGAGTGGCAGGCACAGGCGCCTGCCTCTCAAATAAACAGAGCTTTGTAAGTGCGCTCACCCACTACTGGCGCAAGTGGAGCTGTGCCCGCCTGCACACTCGCCTGCTGCTTATGCGGCCCGGTTCCAAATGGGCTATGGTCCGGTAGTGGGCTGCAGCCTGGGGGTTGAGGACCCATGTCTTAAACTGCTCCCCACTACCTCAGCTTAACTCTTCCTTCCTTCCCACGTGGCAGTCTTGCAACTGAAGCCCAGGGCTAAAAATTTAACAATGCTTAGAAATGCACTTTGGAAGTAAACAATAATTCTGCGGGCTAAAATGTGTGGCTTTGCAGCACAGCATCTATGTGTTTGTGATCTGCTTGAAGACCAGAAAGATTTACCTTTTTAGAAAAATTAAAATAGGTGTGGGAAGGAGTATTAGATACATTTGTTATTTATATAAAAAAAATAAAGGCGGGATTAAAAAAAAAAAACACAGGAGGGACAGGTGGCTTGGTGGAGAACCCAAGATACAACCCTGAGCACAGGGACATAAACTATTACTGGTACAGATTCTGGCAGGGCTATGGGGGGTGCTGAAAAGATAGGATGGGAGGATACACAGGTATCTAATCTATTCAGCTAAGGAAATATTTCTAATGGAAATATTCTTCAGCAACATCTTCTCTGGAAGCTCAAAGGGAGAAAACAGATACTAAAAAAAGAAAAACCTTGCCTTTCATCTACCTAATTAGATTTCTTTATCCTTGCCTGGAAATTACCTATATAAAGGTAATGCTTCTAAAAAACATTTCTCTGCTATTTGAATTTATCTGCTCATTCCACTCTCGTATCTGTATGGGATCCATGAAGCTATTTTTCACTGCTATAATACAGGATATCCCCATTCTGGGACTTCCACAATTGCAAAACTGTATTTGCGGTCACGCTACCTTTGATTTACAGCAACAAAATCAGCATCAGGAACATGTCTGTCCTGATCTGAATAGTAGTAACCAAGCTTAATTTCCTAGTGAATAACTGAGCCTATTTCACCTTACATCTGATTTAATCGCCTACATTAAACGTGCACACCATCTTATTCAAGGAGGATCATAATAACTAAGTGGCAAGTTGCTGAAGTTGATAAAATAACCATCCAGCTCAACAATCTGAACGAGTCAGCCTTCTAAATTTCTTCTCCCTAAAGGCAACCCAGGCAATTTCAGACCAGGCTGAAATGAATAAAACCCAGCTCTCTTACGCAACAATGCCAAAACTTTTCCAGAACTGGCTCTTGTTTCTATCTTTCCTCCATTTCACCCGGCAACAATAAATCTACACTCCAAAAGACCTTAAAAGTGTGTCTCATCCCTAGAGCGTTTCACACACTGGGATGTGAGAGCGAAACCTCTGTGTGCCAGAGCCATCTTGCCTCCACTGACTGCTTTCACGCAAGCCTGCAGTGTGTCACATGATCTTGAGGCTTAGCCATAATCTATTAGTCAGAAGGTTTCACAATCTCTTACTCTCATTTCTCATTTTAATCACAAACCAGGATGGTTCTGTTATAGGAAAAAAATATAGAAGATATTTTATAGAGAGATATAGAAGAAAAAACAAACAGTCAGGGAGACAGTATCCTCTTCAAGGGGCAGCAATAGTGTAAGAGTGGCAAGGACCATCGGTCTCTGGGGAGGGGGGGGGAAATGAAGGCATTCTAGTGGTTTCTTTCATGCCCAAATCAGCACAGAGGAATAAGCTGACCAAGAAAAGAGAAGGCAGTCCATAGTAAAAAAAATCTGAGGGAGAAAGACATGAAGGGGATAAGAAATAGTAAAAAAATCATGTGATTAAAACCAAGGAAACTACAGAACCATTTATTGAAGGGTATCTGCTGTTAAGAGAATGGGCATGGAGTGCCACAAGGAAGCTTGTCTGATCCTGCAGGGTGATGGTGGCATTGCAATATAGACCCCTTCAGGCCTCGCCACTCCCAAAATCATTCTCTTAGGACTTACTTTATGGCAGAGACTGCAATCTCCCCTACCCTTGGACATTCAGTTCTAGAACCAAAGGGAGGTTTACTTGAAAATGAGCGCCATCCTGGGCTTCGCTGGCTTTACTTAGAAGGAAAGGCTGCCCGCAGAAGCTGGCACTGCAGTGCTCTTTGTGTGTGCAAGGAGGGCCTAGCCTGGAGAGCCCGTTGGGTCTGATGCCAATCTAGGGAGCACTCAAGAGACACTCAAACGGCACTGAAAGGTCACCCAGAGGCTCCTTCTGCAGGATGACGGCCAAGAAGGGGGAAAAGGGGGCAGAAGCTGGGCTGGCTGTGCAGGCAACGTCTGGTCCTTGCCTGCTTTGGGGCATGGAAACCCCTGGCCGCGGGGCTTGCGTCCTCCTCCCGAGCAAACGCAGAGGAGCAGAAGGACAGGAGTCTCCTTTTTGATGCCAGGGCGAGGAGATCTGCAAAAGGAAAGCTTGCATCCCAACCTCCCCACCCACCCCTCAAGAAGAGCTTCTGCATCGCCCTCTCTTTCTCTCTCCTCCTCCCCCCCAGCATCATCACAACGCACAGACCAAATCGCCCATCATCCCCAGCCGACATGGAGCTTGCCATCCAATAGGTCTAGAGGGCACCAAGGCTGGATCTGCTGCACCCTGGAGGAGCCTCTCCTCTTGCCCAATGGACAAGACTTCCCTCTCCGGGAGAGAAGATGCCGAGCCCGTCCGGGGGGATCCCGGGCGGAGGTGACCCCAACCACCCCCCCCCCCATTCCGGTCTTTTTTCCAGCTCCACCGAGGGCTAAAAGGAGAGACTCCCTCGGCACTGCCGGGCCGCGGTACTCACTGAGGCGGGGCTGGGAGAGGTAATCGCGGCTGACGGCGGCCGCCTGTTCCCGCATGGCGCCTCCGCCGCTCAGCTCCGAGACGGCGCCGTTCACCAACCCCCGCAACCCCCGCATCGCCGCCATCTTGCCCCGTCTGGACTGCCGCGTGACTGCGCAGGCGCTGATATAAGCGCTCTGCGTCATCCGCTCTCTTCCCCCCCGCCTTTCTCTCTTCACGCGAACGGGACAGACCCGGAAATCGGCGGGAAGGGAGGAGGGAGAGGGGCGGAGCCAGAGGAGAGGAGCTGGCCAGGGTGCTGAAGGGCGGGGCCGGGAAAGAGCGAGGGAGACGCGCAGGGCGCGCCGCAGAGCGGGCAAGCTGCCCCTGAGCGTGTGCAGAGCGCAGAACAGACGTTCCCACATCTGGAAGTTATAACAGTAACCCCAAGAGCGAGGAACGGCTCCAGACTGGGACCAGGGTGTTTTCTGCCCGCCCCTGCAAAGACAAACACGCCTTAATTGGGGATCAAGTGGCATTAGACAGCTGGGGCATTTGGTTTTCCATCAATCCCTGGTACTGCAAAGTGGCTGAACTTAGCTTCTGTTGTATAAATCCGTGTCGCCCAACAATGAAAGGACCTCTGAGCACTTGCGGAGGGGCTTCTCCAAGCACTACCTGCGCAGCATAGAGAAGGCAAAGCTCCCAATCTGGATTTTGCTATTTAAAACTGTGTCATAGAGCAGGGAGATGTGCATTATAATGTTGTAAGCCACCCAGAATTACTGTGAGGCAGGATGGATGGCTAATACATTTTATAAACAAATAAAGGAACAAGGATCATGTCCTCCCCTTGAAAGGAAAGGCAAAACTCGGGTCGTAAGATAGGTTAAGGTAGCCTTGCCTATCTCTCAGGTTAGCAGCAATCCTTTCAAAGTGGCTTATAAGCAATATAAACAGTTGCAAATTAAAGTACAAATAATAGGAGAGAAAAAGAAATATTTTAGGATTTTTGTCATTGGAGAGTCTACTATGGCAATGGCTCTTTAGGTAGAGGTAAGAATAGGGTGAGAGATAAGCAGGTTACTGCAGTGACTGCCAGTCTCAGTATCCTTGTCTTAGACTTAGAGCAAGCATTGACAATGACTTCTACTGTATTCAGAGACCTTGTTATCTGGGGCTGATGGGAGTTTATCGGGTTTGGGAAAACTGTTTCAAAGAGATAGCACAGAGCACATTTTTGTCCTGAGAGCTAGTAAACAAAAGTAAATAGCCTGACACAAAATCAAGAGACAGATGGAAACTGGGTGAAGAGAAGGTCTTTGAGTCTGTTGCATTTGCCCAGCAGGAGAAAGCAGCATAAAAATTAGAATACAAATAGGGTTCATATTTGATACATAGCAATCACTGGAATTCTTTCACAGTGATGTCTTGACATAATAAACTTTTCTTAGCCTTTTGGTCCTTGGAAATCTCAAAAGTTTTTTTTTCCTTTGCCAGTTGAGGAAATACTGACATCTCCATTGCTAATAAATTCCTATTGTAGCTAGCATTAAAAGTAAAGGCTACAAGGTCTTTTCCCTTTTCTCTCGTGTTTTTGCACTTGCCTCCTCTCTAGCCGGTTACACATGTACAAAACTATGCCTTTTCCAACCTCATTCAGCAGTGAGTAGAAGCAAATAGGTTTATAAAGCTTCCCTATGCCAGGTCAATATTGCTTCCTAAAGCCATCTACTTTAAGCTTTTCAGAAGCATTGGAATATAACGCTCATCCTGATGAGCCTTCATAATGAGGATCTACTTCGCTATATATATATGGGGGGGGGGGTTGTATCTGTTGAGAAGGATGTTTTGAATGGATTTAGATAGGGAACTTTCTTGTGGAAGATGGAAATTGAATTTAGGACTTTCTGTATTCAAAGCAGGCCTTTAGATCTTGAGCTGTAGGCTTGATCCACTCAAGCAGAATTCTTCAATGGTACAAATTCATAAAAGGAAAGGATGAAGCATCATCCTACTTCCCTTAATTTGCAGATGGACAACTATCTAAGTGTCATCCACCTCTTCCTCTGGAGGGGTGATTAATATGGGCATGTTGCAGACTCACAACTGTGTCCTGATGGAATAAATATTCATACTTTCAGTCTGAAAAATATAGATAGTCCTCAATTTACAATCGTATTTACAACAGCACTGAAAAAGTGACTTATGATGGGTCCTTACACTTATGACCACTGCAGGCTGCTTATAAATTGTAATCAATTTTTCCAATGCATTTATCCTGGTAAGATAGTTTTCTTATAAGTATCTTATAAGGGATAGTGTGTCCTGGCTCATGGGGTTGCAAACAATCGGACACGACTTGGTGACTGAACAACAACACAAAAAACACAATATTGTCTAATCCCCCTTCATGCAAATGTATTAATTACTCCCATAATATTACCCTAAGATGAATCATTCTCTTTCAGCCAAATCTAACCCTTAGCTGATGTGGGAAAGGATGAAAAGGAAGTGCTGTGTGTATATGATTCCTGGAGCAAATTTAAGAATTAGGTAGAGAAGTTAGATCTGCCTATCAACAGCAACTGCACATAAGGTTCACACAACCATATTCATTTTCATGCAGACGGAAAAAGATACAATATAAGCCATGATTTTGTTTCTTTCAAATGCAGCTTCTCCTGTGGAGCAACCCAGCTTATGTACAGTATCAGCAGGATATGATTCTCTTTGCAAATTCATTTCCTCCCTCACTTTAATTTATGTAGTTTCTCTTTACGGGCAGATGGGCTGTCATCTTCCAGGTTATCTTTCACGTTGGTCTACAATTTATAACAGCAGTGTTTGTTCTTCAGAGGTTTATTATTCTTATGACTGTTATCTAATCCAATATCTGAGTAATAACAGCAGCCCAGGAGTTTGCAGTTCAATGTCTGGCTCCTATTATAATTTGCAATGACAGTGCTACCCTTTTCAGTCTACACTGGGTTAAAGGCAGATATTGTGCAGCCTGTCCCTCTCCAAAACAGGTAAGAGGATTTCAAATGATTGATTCAAAGCATTTCTATCCTACTCTTCGGCCAGTATGCCTTGATGTTACCATCAATTTACAATTCAATAATTTACCAATGTAACTTAGCTGTTTATGTCTGTGAATATACAACCTGTTTAAAAAAAAAGCAAATTTAAAGCAATTTTAGCTTTTTTTCTTTATAATTGGGTCTATTTTTTTTTCTTTATTTTTCTGGACGTAGTTAATAAAAGAATGGAGTGGAGAGGGGAGAAGGGTATCTCTGCATTTATAGTCTGAAGCAAACAAAACCACAAAAGGAAAAAGAGATAAGGAGGGACGAGGAAAAGGACCCAAATCAGAAGTGAATTATTAGGGTCCTACAGAACTTTTTATGTACAGCATAAAAGCGCCTGAAGGCAGGACAAGAAGCAACGGATGGAAACTCATCAAGCAGAGAAGCAACCTAGAACTAAGGAGAAACGTTTTGACAGTCAGAACAATTAACCAGTGTAACAACCTGCCTCCAGAAGTGGTGAATGCTCCAACACTGGAAGTTTCTAAGAAGAGACTGGACAGCCATTTGTCTGAAATGGTATAGGGTTTCCTGCCTGAGCAGGGGGTTGGACTAGATGACCTCCAAGGCCCCTTCCAACTTTACTATTATTATTATTGATATGGATCATCGCACGGTCAGCCAGATGTTCAGACTGGATTTGGCATTTTGTCTATCTATCGAGTCCTTACCCAGGACCTGGGATAGGCAGATGTGAATGTTTGATGGTATAATATTATTATTATTATTATTATTATTATTATTATTATTATTAGTGCAGAGTGAGCAATATAAATATAAAGCGAAGAGGGGGATTATTTACAGCACCAGCTGAAATCCACACATCTTAAAGGTGCCATGGTTGAGAAACATCAAATCCAATAGATTATGGAGAGGCAAAATCCATTGACGCTGATTCTCTGCAGAGCTGATGAGGACTCTGCTATTCCTTTTTCCTTCTGGAATGACTGTTAAAAGACACAATTCTGTTGGGAAAACAACAATAGCATCACAATCTGTTTGTCAAAGGCTGCCCTTCCCAACGCAAAACTGTCCAGATGTTTTGATATGCTTGCTCTTGGAATTTCTAAACAATGTGGTCCATTGTTTGAGCTGGATGTGATTTAAAATTGACCAGTACTTCCTCCTAGCCCTTTGTGGCTTTCCGGTGTCATGCTTTTTTTCTTGGATTAGGCTACTCTAGCAGAATGAATTGGGGAGAATGGTTGCTGCTTCAAAGAAGGGAATGGACTACTAGATTGAAGTAGTTAAACTACTTCCAGATGTTGCTCACCCCTGCCCTTATTATTTGGGGCAACTAGAAATGATCAGTTTCTGGTAGACTGAAGTGTTTAAAATTGTGAGAATAAAAATGAATTAATATGTGATGGTTTCCTGGTTCCAATTAGGAATCTATTAAAACAAGCTTAGGCTGTATTCTGTAACTGTTACTCAGATATGCATTTGCTGTCTTATATTCAGAAGTCATCCAGATGTATATTGGATATCTCCTCTTCATTCATCTGTACTTTCTACTATGCTATTGTGATTTTAAAAAAACCAACAATCTTCCATTAATTAAGTTCCTTCTCCCAGAATGTCTAAGATATGATTGTTCAGTTCCCTTCAGTTCTGTACATCAGAGATTTTGCTAGAAATATTTAGAAAGACGATCTAAACGAAGAATATTGTACAGGGAAGATTATCAGATTCCCCTGTATATTCCTATGGGAATTGGGATTTTGTTATCTGTCCCTCTTTGAGCTGGGATAGAAGTATGTACTTTTGAATGATAAACCTTGAGTTTAAAATTGGGTACGTTTCAGGTGGCTCTTAATGCCAATAATCTCAGTAGTCAACCTCTGTTTTCCTGGCTTTGACGCAGATGGAGCTGCTGAGCTGATTGGGGCATGTTTGAGCTATCAATTATGCCTTCCTGGTCAAGAAATCCTCATATCCTCTTCAGATAAAAAGGAATATTACATTTACTCGGTGAAGCATTTTCTGAACACTGTGAGAAAGCACCAGGAAGACAAACAGTGATATATTCAAGAATGGTAAGGACTCTGTTTCTCCATATTGGGAGGTATGACTGGGTGGAAAATGATGAAGCTATTAGAATCTGAAGCCTTAAATTTAGGAAGGAAGGAAGGAAGGAAGGAAGGAAGGAAGGAAGGAAGGAAGGAAGGAAGGAAGATTAAAAGTGCAATTTGACAACTGCATAAATTCAAATCCAGTGAGTTGTACTAACTTCTCTCGCTTCCCTATGAGGAATATTATGAAACTTCTAAAAAAACAAATCTCATTCAAAGAGAATGCTTTTAAGTTGTTCAACTCTAGACACCCTTGTGTTTACTAGAGTCCTTCTTTAAAGAAAGGCCATGTTAGGACAGTACAGTAAGTTGAATTAATTTGGCACAACTAGTATGCAAACTTTCAAGCTCTATAGAGATTCTTCTCTGATTGAATGTTTTGTAAACTGTAATGATGGAGAAGACCAGTGATTGCCCCCTTGTAACTTTGGAGGGATTGATCAAATATAAAAGAATGAAGCCTCTGCTAACTGCTTGGTGCTTTGATTCAAAGATCAAAGAAACAATAATACGAATGTATGTGTGTGTTTGTGTGTGTGTATGTATATTTGTAAGTGTGTACTTGGCTATAATGCTGTTTGATTCACACGAGAACAACAGAAGAAAGCAGAAGCTGAAATTCAACTTTCTTATTGTTAGTTAATTCTAAAAAAACCCCACACATATTTTGGTGATGTTCCATGTTCTTTCAGGATCCAGAACAAGTAGACTAGTCTAAAATGATACTTCAGCAATCATTCAGGTATGTATATTTACTTTTCCACTTTTGTCTTCTAATGTGCTCTTTTCAGAAGATTCTTTCAGGTATCACTTTGGACTTTTATAAGGATGTTTCACAATAACTTGAATCAGAGGTAAAGAGAGCAGCTGTTGACTGACTGACAGAGTTTTCTGTTGTCTTTTTTCATTTTGGAAAACTGGGCGAGAGAGCAGTCCGAATATCTGCAGAGTGTGTGTGGAATCAATATCCCTGTTAGGTCAATATCTTTATTCAACTCAACGGCACAAAATAAAATGCAAGATATTTTTTTTTTTACGTCCTTGATAAACATTTCCGGAAAGTTTTCATGCAGTTTTGTGCTTTGTGATTCGTTTCAAAAATAGATTGTCCTTCAGTCGATTCTGGAACTGTCCTTTCAAATATATTGTTGATGCTGGAGTTTGAGTGGACATTTTGCTAAAACCTTTCTCTTACAGGATACACCCAAAATTAAATTCTAAGAAGCAGTAAAAAGAAACTCAGAAAATGAAGATTCCACTCTTTCCTAAGCTAGCAACTGAATGCTCCCTGTGGCTCTGGTTAAAAGAGAGAAGAGAATCCCGGAAATTGGTTTTACTGGTTGTGTTTGTGGCTCTGCTAGTAGACAATATGCTTTTCACAGTGGTGGGTATGTAGTGTTTTGGTTAAATGAGTTGGCTTTTAATATCACTGTTACCGTATAGTGCAGTGATGGCGAACCTTTTAGAGACCGAGTGCCCAAACTGCAACCCAAAACCCACTTGTGCATCGTCGAGTGCCAAGTGGGCATGGCCCAGTGGGTGGGCGTGGCCCATTGGATGGGCGTGGCTGCAGTGGTAATGGCAGACTGGGTTTGGGCAGTTCAATCAATCAATTCCAACTTTGCAAGATCTTTTTTTTCCCCGCGAGAAGTTGAAATTAACTGATTGAACCTTTTTTTTTTTGCACATAGCGGCAGAGGTCTAAAGCGAAAAGGTTTTATAAAACCCAGCTGAAGGCCTAGGACTGTGGCAACAGTGCACGTGCCCACAGAGAGGGCTCTGAATGCCGCCTCTGGCACCCGTGCCATAGGTTCGCCACCACTGGTATAGTGTTTTCCCTCACTGCAAGAGCTTATTTTAACAGCCACTTCTTAGTAGTAGCCATTCAATTTACCCAGAATTCCCTGATACATCATTCGAGGGCATTCTGGGAAAAATAATATGGCAGCCAGTGGGAGTGATATTAGTTGCCGTATATGTTCATGTACAAGCAGATAACCTTATTAGTTACTGTATATACTTGTGTATAGGCAGACATGCCAAGCCACATTTTTCATGGTACAGTATATTGGTTAAAAAATCAAGAGTCTGCTTATCTGTGGATGGGCTTACATGGGAAATATGGGTAGTGTAGTTCAAAGAAGTGCCACCATATGTACTTGTGGATAAACCCATTTGTAAATAAGCCAAACCCAATTTTGGGGGTGCATTTTGGCATTTAAAATTTTCAACTTATCGGCATGTTTAGATAGTATTTGATGGCCATCCTCCCAAATCTAATCAGATTGCCCTGGAATATTGTGAGTGTGTGGATCAGGGGTGGCCAGCCTTGGCAATTTTAAGACTGGTGGACTTCAACTCCCAAAATTCCCCAGCCAGACACACACAAGTCTAAAAATTGTCAAGGTTGGATACCCCAGTGCATGCGTTTGTGTGCATAGATTAAAAAAAAGCAATTGGTAGGAGGCAGAAAGCAATACATTTAAGACAAAGATAAAAACCAAAAAAGCAAACATGTTTTTGCAGGACAAATATTTTTTCACTTTTTTCTTTCTTTTAGTGCCAATCATCCCTTCTTTTCTATATGCCACACACAAAAATATCAGCCACTCTGCAATTCGGGCCACAGCTCTTGTGCCTTTCTCAACCAATCCCTCTGTCTTGGGCTTCTTGGACTATGACAATATCACAATGACAGTCTCAAGCCACGATGCTCTAACCAGTGTCACTGGGAGCCAAGAAGGAACGGTTGCCCCTCATTTCCCCATGGATGCTTTGAACCACAGCTGTACAGATAGAACGGATTCTCTTTCAGAGGAAAATGTTCGCGTTGGGCTGCTCTTTGCCTCAAAAGCTTTGATGCAGCTCCTAGCAAATCCCTTTGTGGGACCCTTGACCAACAGGTAGGTCAGTTTTTAAACAAACCAATTGGGAAGACTTTCTGTACTGCAATATACTCAACTTGCAAACTTTCCAAACACCCAGTAAGAGCCAGTTTGGCCTAGGCTAGAAACTAGGAAGCTCCGAGTTCTAGTCTCGCCTTAGGCCAGTCATTCATTCTCAGGAAGGTGATAATGGCAAGTCAGTTCTGAAGTCTTACCAAGGCAGGACTTCTCGGGACCTTCCTGTTATCTTAGCAAAAACTAGGGAGGTTTCTGTCTGAGATGCTTTTTCAAATTATATTTCTGCCCTGGACCCGGATTTCTTTTATCTGACCATTATCTTGCAGCTTTTCTTCCTATTTCTCAAGATTACTTCTTAAGCCTATTACAGTTGCCATATTTGCAATAGGGCCTCTATGATGAGTCAGAAGTTAGGAGAGTCAAAAGACATGCGTAATGGCAACTAAAGGAAGCAACTGCCACCTGAGGCTTTAAAGCATCTCCAATGCCTCATTTGATCTGATGTTAGATCAACCTAAGGATTTCAGGAAATGAAAATCGTGTCCCCTACTATGATGGGTGTTCAGACACATAGTGGAAAATCTTCTGTTTCCTCCTTCCTCCCTGTTGTTCAAGAAATGTTGTGAAGTAGCTTGTGTTGGTGGACAGTAAACTCAAAATCATTTTTTTTGGTTCCTGTAGGATAGGATACCACATCCCCATGTTTCTTGGATTTGTTATTATGTTCGTCTCTACGCTCTGTAAGTTATGAACACCTACACAACATGTGTCTCTTCCAGTGTCGCCGGATCTGCTCTACATATGGGAGTAGAATACAACAGTGTTTTGTTTATCCCATCCAATGGAGATGTGAATAATACAGAAGCCTGTTTTTTTATTTTAGAAAGTGTGCAGAGAAGAGCAACAAAAATGATGAAGGGTCTGGAGGTTTAAATCGTACGATGAATAATTGAGGGAGCTAGATCTAGCTAACCTATCTAAAAGCAGAATTAGGAGGGACATGATAATGTCTTCCAGTACTTGGGGAGCTGTCACTGAGAAGCACCACAGGGCAGGACAAGAAATAATGAGTGGAAGCTTGTTAAGGATAGATCCAATTTAGAAGTAAGAATTTTCTGACAGTGAGAACAATTAATCAGTGGAACAGTTTGCCTCCTGGACTATTGGGTGCTCCATCACTAGAGGTTTTAAAGAATAGACTGGACAATCATTTGGGATAGTATAATGGTATAATGGTCTCCTGCCTTATGCAGGGGATTGGACTAGACTACAAGACCTTTGAAACCCCTTCCAGTCCCATGATTCTATGTTCCTGGAATAATATTGAATAGTTTTGGTTCTGGGGCAGGCAATCTAGCGTCCTGTAAATATTTTTGGTCTCCAAACCCATAATATCTTACGCCTTAGTTATATTGACTGGAGATGCTGGAAGATTAAAACATTAGAACAGCTCAGTTTGCTTCATCTTGATATTTGTCCAATATAATTCAATAAAATATTTAATCAGAATTTCAATGCCCTTTCTGTCTTTAAATGTTTATTATTTTACAAAGGATTGTTATTACTCAATTAGTCTATTGATGTGAATGGATAGCTATCAGTTTCTGCTTTACTTCTCATTTCCCAGTATAAAATCAGTGTTGGCTTAGGCTTCCATCAATTTATTTTCAGAAACTCTACCTGAAAATTCCAGCCTATACATTTCTTCTCATCTGCATTGCTGTATGTAATTTTCTCCCTATATAACACTTCTTGCAAGTAATCTTCCCCTAATGTAATACATTTTTATTCTTACTTCCTTTCATATAACTTTTTGCTTTTTTCCAAACATTGTAAAAAAACAAAATCTGAAAAATGCAGGTTTTCGCACACATAAAGGTATTGCAGTTCGTGAATTGCTTTGGCCTAAAACAGACCAATTCATGGAGTGCAATCATTTAGCAACGAGGCATGGAAGTTCTTGCCAAATGTCCTCCCCCCCCCCCCCAAAAACACGCACAATTCCAGTAATCCGATTCTACACCTTTTTCTTCCTTTAGTGTTTGCTTTTTCCAGGAGCTACACCTTGATGTTCATCGCTCGCGCCCTGCAAGGCTTTGGTTCTGCCTGCTCATCTGTTGCAGGTAAACATACTGGCAGGTATTACTGGCAATGCCGCAAATCTCACACAGCTGGGACAACATCCTGGATTGCCAGGAGGCACTTATTTATTTGTTAATTAAATAGATTTATGCGGCTGTCCAACTCATACATGGTGTCTCCGGACAGCATATTGCACTAAAAATCCACAATATAAAACCTCTAGAAGTCCCCACTCCTCGCTGCAAACATGATCATACAAGCCACACAATCAGCTACGAATCAGCCTGGAGTCCCCGGGTTGGCTGACTAAACCATGTCTTCAGGGCCTTCCAGAAAAGTAGCAAGGAGAGAACCAACCTTATTTCTGGGGGGGATGATGTTTCTAAAGGGAAGGAGCCACTACAGAGAAAGCCTTTTTTCTAGGCTCCATTAGGCCTGCAACAGTGCCTTCCCACTGTGATGAGTTAGGACAGTGGTTCTCAACCTGTGGGTTGGGACCCCATTTGGGGTCGAACGACCATTTCACGGGGGTCGCCAAACAATGCACTCCGCCATTTTTCCCCCCTTTTCCTTAGCTGTGCTACTCCCTTTTATTCTACTCTCTTGAATAGAGTCTAATTCTATTGGCTTTCAAAAGCCAATAGGAATTGTCCAGGCTGTCTCTGCCCTGCTGAGCCCGCCAAAAGTCCCATTCTGCAAACGGTGCTGCACCAGTTGAGTAGTCCTCGACTTACAACCGGTTGAGTAGTCCTCGACTTACAACCGGTTGAGTAGTCCTCGACTTATGACCGGTTGAGGGTCGCGGCATTAAAAAGGTTGAGAACCACTGGGTTAGGAGGTTGTAAGTGGGGAAAAGATAGTCCCTCTTTTCATCTTGAAAGTGAAAATCCTTGTTTAAGTTTGGTATCTCCAGCCATGGATAGGAAAGTTGCCAGGCTGGACTCCTGAATTATTGCTATTCACGTCACTTAGCTGGATGACCAAAGATCTCGTTCACTCTAATAAACAGCCTTCCTTATTCTCAAATAAGGGACCGACAAGGATATGCCTCCGGCAAGGTATAATTTCTACATTTACATCTTGGAGTAAAGGGAGTGATGCTGAAATTATAAATGGGAAAATCTATTGAGTTGAAAAGTTTGTGGTAATTAAAGAAAGAAATAAAAAAAAGAAAATCTTCAATATTGGGGCAGATTTGGGGGGAACATTAGGGGAGCATACTTTCTCCCTTATTGCAGATGAAATTACAGCTTGCACAACAGCTGGTGGGGAAGAGCAGAGGAAAAAAAGAATTCCATAAACCGTGTTTCATAGGTAGCTTCAGTCTTTCACGTCTGCACAGTGACAATAATGCTAACACTAACCTGTGGCTTTTTCCAGCAACTCAGAACTGATCGGCTTTGCTCTGTCTCTGCCTGCAGGTCTGGGGATGCTTGCAAGTGTGTATCCCGATGACTGTGAGAGGGGAAATGCAATGGGAATAGCATTGGGAGGTCTGGCTTTGGGAGTGCTTGGTGAGTAAATGTACACTTAATATTGTTTAGGGCGTCTAGGAACTGACGCAGAGCTCACTCTGGTGTATCTCCCCAGCTACTACCATTTAGGACTCTGTTCTTTATCCAGTTGGCTTTGTCTGTAGTTCTCTGGTAGCAAGTAAGACATTTCCCAATAGCTAAGCTGGAAAAATGTAGATTTGCTGTACATCCAAATAGGTGTCTGCATGTAAGCACGACCTACTATGGATTACTGTATTGCTCAGCATGCCTGGAAGAGAACAAGTGAAGAACATTGGAGTGTACTTCAGAGTAGATACTCCTAATAAGATCACCCAAACCATGAAGCTCACTCTAGTTCCCCCCCAAACACAAACAGGGATCTATATTGAGCGGCAAGGCTATAGGAAAATACTGGAAGCTGAGCACCTTAGTGATAATAGCAAAGGCATCATTTTCAACCTGCTGGGACAAGGCAACGATAAGCCATTCCTGTATTTGACCAAGAAAACTAAATTCCTGGACAATATATTGGATGATGCTCAACACGCTACTGTGGAGCAGCTGAAGTTCTTTTGGAGTATTAGTGGTGTTTATGATGCATATTGTTGGTGATACTTTTATCTATTTGTTTATTAAAGTCACTGACAAGGTGACTCTGGTAGGGCTATGTTGATATGCAGGAAGAGAAAATCCAAACCATCCGAAACCAGACTTGAGGTGGGAACATGGAATGTTAGAAGCATGAACATGGGGAAGTTCAACACACTCAAAGATAAAATGAATTGACCACACACTGACAGGTATCAATGAACTGAAATAGATCGGAGCTGGAAACATTTAGTCAGAAGACCAGACTGTTTACTACATAGCACAACAACAATGATAACAAAGAAGGAACGTTGTAGCTTCGATCGCCAGAAAGGATATACTGTAGAAAAGACAGTTCTTGGCTACAATGCAATCAATGGCCAAATACTATCAGGTAGACTTTGTGGACAACCCTTGCCTAAGTTATCCACTGATGCGGAAGACAAGGAAGTTGATGAGTTTTATGGTCAAGTTCAATCACATCCTACAAAGAAGGTGTTTTTTTACAGTATGATTCTATTGGAAAAAATAAAGGGGTTGGACTGCGTGGCCTAGAAAAGAGAAATGAAGCAGGAAAAAGAACCGTTTACCAAGCAAATAACCCCAAATGCAAAGTGCTCTATCTTCATAGATTTGTTTTTATTATGTGTATTTTCATATTAGCCCTGCTGATGTGTTTTCTTTGCAGTGGGAGCTCCATTTGGAAGTGTGATGTATGAGTTTGTTGGGAAATCATCTCCTTTTCTGATTCTGGCAATCTTGGCTCTCTTAGATGGAGGTAAGTCATCCTTTGAAGTGGTCGGGTCAGGGCCCACCTTGAATCATTAAGCTAAAAAGGACGGCTCCAGCTGCCAATTTTTCTGTGAAATAAACACTACCCAGCATAGTGGGGCTTATTTCTCAGAAAACATCCGAAGAAGAGGGCAGGGTCAAGGGAGAACTGAGCTACTGAAGCAGGGAACAGGAACAGAGGTAAGGTTCAGCATAATTAGTAGGAAAGATGGAAGGATATTTCCAAGCCCGAAATAATAATATTTCTGTTTTAGCTTTGCAGCTTTGTATCCTGCATCCAACGAAGATTTCACCTGAGGTAGGGCAAAAAGACCCATTCATGTTTCCTTTCGTGTATGTACTGAAATATTTTTTAACTCTACTTATTGATGCAAAGGATCTACACATCTATTTCCTTCTGTTTTTTTTCAATGCAAAATGAAATGATTGTTTAAAAAAAGAATAATCTAAACTATCAGAATAGGAGCTATAAAAGCAAGAGCAAAGCAAGCATTTTACTCTAATAAAGCAGAATCTTTTCTGCAACCCCCCCCAACTAATATCTTCCTCTTCTCTGTGTATTTTCCAGAGTATCAAAGGAACCTCCTTGTTGACCTTGTTGTGGGACCCCTATATTTTGATTGCAGCAGGTAAGTTTTTCTTACCGGGCATTAATAAATAATAATAATAATAATAATAATAATAATAATAATAATAGTAATAATAATAATAAAGTTGGAAGGGACCTTGGAGGTCATCGAGTCCAACCTCTTGCTCAGGCAGGAAACTCTATACCATTTCGGACAAATGGCTGTCCAGTCTCTTCTTAAAAACTTCCAGTGTTGGAGCATTCACCGCTTCAGGAGGCAGGTTGTTCCACTGGTTAATTGTTCTAACTGTCAGGAAGTTTCTCCTTAGTTCTAGGTTGCTTCTCTCCTTCGTTAGTTTCTATCCGTTGCTTCTTGTCCTGCCTTCAGGCGCTTTGGAAAATAGTTTGACTCCCTCTTCTTTGTGGCAGCCCCTGAGATATTGGAATACTGCTATCATGTCCTCCCTCGTCCTTCTCTTCATTAAACTACACATATCCAATTCCAGCAACCGTTCCTTATATGTTTTAGATTCCAGTCTCCTAATCATCTTTGTTGCTCTTCTCTGTACTCTTTCTAGAGTCTCAGCATCTTTTTTACATTGTGGTGACCAAAACTGGATGCAGTATTCCAAGTGTGGCCTTACCAAGGCCTTGTAAAGTGGTATTAACACTTCATGTGATCTTGATTCTATCCCTCTGTTAATGCAGCCCAGCACTGTGTTGGCTTTTTTGGCAGCTGCAGCACGCTGCTGGCTCATATTTAAGTGATTGTCCACTGTCCCTCTCACAGTTGCTACCTGTCTTCTAAACTTAGCTTCTGTAGAACTGTGGTGGGTTTAGAAAAGATTCTTCTGATCAGCACCACCATTGCTTATTGTTTCTGGTCCTGCCTGCTGGAACAACACAGCATAAATGCATGGTTGGCTGCCGTACAGTTGAAGATGGTTTTACACCTCTCCAAGCAAAACGCACCCTACTCTTTCTATTGTCCCATGCAGCAAATCAGAGAGTCTAAAGGGGGTATTTGTAGGAGAGGAGCAGGCAGAGCCAGGGGCAGAGTTAAGCAAGTTATCAGCCTAGAGTCGTTTTGTTCCCACAAATGGTCTCAATCCGTCCTGTCTTGAATTCTCCTGACTCTTATCTAGTACCAATTTAGTGCTGAATGTTAGTTGACTATATTTTTGTGTATAAGCTCGAGCAATACATCTTCTTCACTGCAACTTAACTTATGGTCCTGATTCTTTGCACCTAACCGTATTAGGTCATTGCGTATAGTGCAGATTTCCAAATTAATTGCTGTCCAACTTCTCATTCAAGCACATCCAATAAACGTTGAGCTCAGCCTGTGTAGAAGACTCCATTGTCAAACTAACAGAAGAATTTGAAGGAAGTCCTTCCTAAAATTCTCTCTGCCCGAAAGGCATTATTTCCTATTTTACATTTGCCCTCTTGGGCTAAGCAATGACTGCATTTCTTGGCTTTTTTCTGTAGGATACTCCTTTAGCTACTCAACAAGTGCTATCATGTCCACTTTCACTTGGGGTTTTGCAACTCCAAGAACATTCAGTTCCCTCCCATCCCTTGTCATTGGCCTCCAGTCTCCCAGTCATTCCAATACAGCCTTTCTTTCCAGCTATGTTTTACTTTCCCCACATCTTTCTTCAGATGTAATGCTCTCAACTGCACACTGTAATTGGGGTGGGAGTCTGGCCGATGCTCTGCCAACTGGAAGAAAACTCACAAAGGTTCTGCATCTTTTCTCTCCCTCCAGGTTCAATTTGCTTTGGAAACATGGGAGTTGCTATTTTGGAGGCTACCTTGCCCATATGGATGATACAAACCATGTGCTCCCCAGAATGGCAACTGGGTAATTTTTTTTAAAAAAAATAATTTTCATAGGAATTGGATGGTGATAAAAATATGTTTAGGTTAATTTAGCGTTTAAATTTTACACTAAATACACTATATATTTAAAATAAGTTCAAGAGGACTTCAAAACCATTTGTGTTCCTTGGGGTGGACTTGGTCTTTGAATGGCAAGCTGAAAGCCATACTTCAAAATTAGCAGATGGGTCAGGAGTCAAATTTGTTTTAATTTGGTTTATATTTAATTAAAATGAAAATAATGCTTATGAAAAAGATAATTTCCTCTTCTGTCCAATGAAAAGCATTCAGTGGGAACTGGAAAGGAACTCTGGGATTGGCATTGTATTGTATCTTTGATGCATCAGCTTTGAGCAAGTTGGAAGAACCGTGTCTTCCTTCCTATAGGAAACAGGCTCAAAATGGGAACTGTCCATGAAGGTTGGCCATTATCTTTATCTGGACAGGAAGTACTATAATAGATTTCCTGTTTGGACTGCAACTTTGCCCAAACCAAAGTAATCTTTCTAATGCTTGTATGAGTTTGTGTGTCTCTCAGTTTTATTCCTAGCCTCATAGCTGTCTGCCTTATCCTTCAGTCTCACCCTAGCAGCAGCACAGGTAGACTCATGTGTTCTGATGCACATGAATAGTGCAGTATTAACTAAAACAAGAGGGTCTTCCGTCATCTGTTAATGAAAGCTGATTCAGTCAAGAGAAAGAAAAAGAAAGAGTGAAATCTGGGACTATGGCCATTGAAGAGTTCCTTACTGATTAAAGAAAATGCTTCTTTAGAGGCAGAAGGATGGTGACTCAGCCTATGGCAATTATGTGCCACCATGGAGATGGAATAATGAGATGAAATAGCTGTCTTGTGCTGTAAAAGGCATTGACATTGAATTTATGGAGCAACAATGCTTTCTCTGTGACACTTTCTGCCACAACAATTGAATTGCTACCTTGGCTCAGCAGAGTGATTGAGGGCTGCTAATCAGTTTAAAAAGCCAGCCAGGAGGAACCCTCGATAAGGTGGAGGATCTGTGAGGATGACTTGCCATCTTCTTTTTGCCTTTCAGAAAAACAGCAGGGGAGATGTGGGTGAGGTTGTTGTCAAGAGGATGGCAAGAAAATAGGGGTAGTGATAGTGAAGGGATGCCCATTCTAAGCCTGGAGGCAACATCCATGCTGGGCAAAGTTCTCCATAGTCTTCCTAGATCTGCACTCCCCTGGTTTTGTAACACCATCCCATTATTTTTTGCATGTCCATTCTCCCTATTTTTATGTCCCTTGATATTTGCTTTGCTCCACTTGTGCATGGCATCTTTGTTTTATCCTTTGTTTTGGCAGAATCTATGTTGATTTTCTTATAATAATAACAACAACAGCAAAACAACAGCAATAACAGCAGCAACAATAATAATAATAATAATAAATTTGAAAGGGACCTTTGGAGGTCATCTAGTCCAACCCCCTGCTCAGGCAGGAAACCCTATACCATTTCAGACAAAATGAAAACAATAAATCTGGGGTCCCCAATTAATAAGTCTCTGAGCAGTTCCTTTGATTACTGCCAGAAGGAACATTCTCTGCAGTGCATTAATCATCTAAGGCAAACTGTCAAACTGCCCCAGTTCAGGTGACGTGGCAAGTTTGACACCCGTGATCTAAGGGTGGCTGAGAAAGCCGATATTTCAGGACCATGGATAGCCCCAGAGTGAAAACTTGCATCCCTAGTTTTTCTCTCTGGTGCTTCCCTCTTCCTAAATAAACTTTGGGGGAAAATGGAGCAATGCTTTGATTTTGAGCCAAATGGCGCATTCATTTGTTTGCGTGATTTATAAAACTGTCCATCTCACAGCAGTGACTCTGGATAGTGTACACAGATTAAGATCACCACCACTATTTATAACCCATGACACCCTGATTAAAACAACAACCTCTTAAACAACAGGCACATCACCTTCAGAAACTCCTGGCCCTTGTCCACCAATTGTCATTGTTTCCTGTACAGGGGTCCAAATCCTTGCTTGTTACCATGTTCAACTGAGTGATCGGAACCATGGTTTTTCTTAATTCTAATCTATAGAGTGAAGATGAAAAAAAAAGCGAGAGTGGAACTAGGATGAATTTCTTGGAGAAAGGAAAAACTAAACATGTATTAATTTTGCTTAACAATTGAAAGAGCAATGAATGGGATCTAGATTTCATGCCATTTAGGGCAGACTAATTGAAAAAAAAAAAACCTTCCACAAAGCGGTATCTCATATAGCTCAGACTGTTTTTTTCCAATGGGTGGGAAAGATATGAGTTGCGCTTCAGCACCATCTTAGCTATAAAAGAATCATATTTCATCTCATATTCAAGGATCTCCAATCCACAATTATAAATATCAAAACACTTTTGTTTGTTCCTTTACTGGAAAAAACCTTATAATTATATACAACAGATCTTCAATATGAAATGTAAATACATTGAAAAAGTATGCTATAAAATCAGGATGGCACGATTGGCTGACATTTACATACTGAGTACATTTTTTGTTTTTAATTTGCTCAACCTGCTGTTCCTTAGCAAAATGAAAAGAGCGTAAATTTCCCCAGAGGACCTGCAAAACAAGTAGAAAATCTAGGAAATTAAACACCAATGATTGAGTTTCTATAAGCCCATTGTGTCATTTTCAGGCAAACAGAGATGCTGGTGATAACATCTGTCATCTGCAGGAGAATAAATTAATGATAAGGAACTGCCTGTCAAATATTTAATTTTGGTTCAATTATAACTGAAAAGCAAATTACTCTTCAGTTGGTGCAACGTGTAAAGTAGAAATAAGGGAGGAAGGGATGGGCTTAATATAGGTCAATGCCTGCAAGGACCTGACCATGAAACTCGTTTTGAATACAATGGATGTTATGAAGCACTAGATAAATTTCGCAGTTCAGGCAGGAAGTAGCTATCTCTTAGCAACTGGGTGCTGCCTCTAAAGCAGGGCTTTTCAACCTTTTCACCAATTGTACCACTTTTAGGATATGGCAACATCCAAGTACCACCTAGCTAGCAAGGTGTCAAAAACTTGACCAAAAAAAAAAAGGAAAAAGTGATAAAGTACAGGTAGTCCTCAACTTACAACAGTTTGCTTAGTGACTGTTTGAAGTTACAATAGCACTGAAAAAAGTGCTCCCCAAGTCACAGGCGAGCAAGACACCTGCCTGCCCGCCTGACCTCTTCCTCCTGTCCGAGGTTTTCATTGTTGTGAGCATTTCTGTTGAGGATTGGCAGTGGGGGTGGGGTGGGGGGTGTTTGGTTTTTATTCCCCCCCCCGTCTGCTGGGTGGTTGCAGCAGGTTTTGGTCACTTCACATGACCCTGGGACACTGACCGTCATAAATATGAATCAGTTGCCAAGCATCTGAATGTAAATCACCCTGGAGATGCTGCAACATTCCAGCTGATCGGCGCTTCTTCTGGGCTCAGCAGAAGTGCCAGGATCAGCGCCAAGCTCCAGCTGGAGCCTGGCGCTGAGCCCTGACAGCCCTGCAGCTCCAGCCATTTCTCGCTCAGGCTTATGCAGTGCTGCCACCGTTTCAGCTCATTCCCCTCCCCTGCTACCACTTTTCTAGGATGGTCGCGTAGTACCTGCCAGCTGCCAATGTACCACAGGTGGTACCCGTACCACTGGTTGAAAAGCCCTGCTCTAAAGATTCATCATGCTTAGTATCTTTTGTTAGATCTTTGCTCCATACCTTGTCTATTTTCAATTGAACACCAAGTTTTTTTTATAGGACAATCTGCAATCACACTCTGGTTCCTTGTTTTTATTGAAGAATATGTCTGTTGTGTAAGACCGATTGATGTACATACACACAAACACCCACCTATACAATAGGATTCCAAGCAAAGGTTCAGGAGGGACTTTGGTCCTTTGAAATGCTTTGATGCCTTTTTTTCAAATGGGTCCTCTTTTGTTTTGCAGGGATAGCTTTTCTGCCTGCCAGTATCTCTTATCTAATTGGGACCAATCTCTTTGGGATACTGGCCAATAAAATGGGGCGGTAAGTAAAAAGGTTTTTGAATTTTGAAGTACTTGAACTATTGTTGCAGTTTTTGAAGGTGTTGTCATGGAGGAAGGAGTAATTTTGGGGAGTGTTTCCTTTGTGATGTAGATTAAATCAGGATCTAATCTAATCTAATCTAATCTAATCTAATCTAATCTAATCTAATCTAATCCTATCTATCTATCTATCTATCTATCTATCTATCTATCTATCTATCTATCTATCTATCTATCTATCTATCTCCATTCATCCCTAGCCAACTACCCAACCCCAATCTACTTATCTATCCATCCATCCCTTATTTATCTATCCTGCAATATTTAGCTTACCTAAAGATCTAATTACCTACCTACTTACCTACCTATTGGTTAGAATTCCACAGAGAATTATTGCAGGTATTTCAGGACACTTCCGATAGGGGAATCTATTGTTGATTTCTGCAAAGAAAGGTCACCCCCGTATTGATGGCTTTATTGAATTTGCAAGATGAAACATTCAAACAGCCTTTGGAACTTTTGATATTGTTTGTTCATTGCCTTTCTTGGCAGCTGGCTGTGTTCATTGATTGGGATGATGGTCATAGGAGTCAGCCTCCTCTGTGTGAGTATGACAACACATTGCATAACCAGAAATGAAGAAACCAGGCCAAAAGCCCTAATTCCAGCTTAATATCTGCCAACATTATTGCAGGTAGCACAGGAATTTCAAAGAAGATATGAAGGTGGCAGCCTGGATCCTAACAGAATTTTATGAGAAAAGACATATACTAGTAAACAATGGAAAAACATGGGAAAATTGAAAAGTGAAGGAAAAAAGACTCTTCCCAATCTTTCAACCATTTCTTGTGTGATTTTCCCATCCTATACGTTTTTTCTCTGGACCTTCATGGTTCTAGTCCAGTGAATTCCTTCAAAGTAACTAGAATCTGACCTGGTTAGGACATAAACCTAACTAAGGAACAATGGCTTATTTTGCTTAGTGTCTTATGCAAATCTACTCATTATAATTTAGAAACCATGATTTATTGTGTACTCTAGTTAGCTTTGTTAAACCATGGCTAAACAAATCATATCAAGGTGTGATATGCCAGGAGGCTGATAGAAAAAAATACACTTTGAAGGATTTCCCAAAAGGCTTTAAGGGCTGGAGCTGACCTCACCTTATCCTGTCTAAGGATTGAATGTTGCATCAATATTTCCGCTGCCTTTTCATCAAAAATAAGAGATACTGTCATGACTTCTTCTGAGTCTTAATCCAGCCTTTCTCTTGTATAACCCCTAGATTCCCCTGGCTCAGAATATCTACGGACTCATTGGACCTAACAGTGGACTTGGTTTGGCCCTTGGTAAGATTTTCAAAGACTTGGTAGCCTGCATCAAACCAATTCAGGACAATTATCTTCAGCTAATTTTACTAGGTACAGATCGAGCTGAATTGTTTTAGAAAAGGAAGTGAAACTTTCCTGCAGTCAAGCCCAGCTGAGGGATTTTATGGGCACATTAATTCTTGGCAGAAGATTTCACTATGGGGGTGGGAAGAGTAACTTTTTTGAGGTTGAAAACTGAAGAGAACACAATTTCAGATGGTTTATGATGGCTACTTCATTCCAGCCTCAGAGAATATTTTGGAAGCATCGTGGCTTGTTGTTCATGAAACATGAACGGGAGATGAAATGCTGTTTCTTATGACATCTTTTTGTTTTATTTTGGGGACAGGCATGGTGGATTCGTCAATGATGCCTATCATGGGGTACTTGGTGGATCTTCGCCACACGTCTGTTTATGGCAGCGTCTATGCCATTGCTGACGTGGCTTTCTGTCTGGGCTTTGCTATTGGTACGGACTAATATGCATCATGGTGATGTAAACTGCATTTTTGTTGCATCTATATGCTGGCAATTCCTAGGAGACTAATTGTTTATTTACAAAAATAAGGTTTTTCTAACATGTGCATGACAGAAAAAGAATGAAAGCAACAGCCAGATCTAGTTATGCTTCGAGGAGACTCATTCCAATCAACACAGAATGTTATCATGGATAACTTTTTAAAATGGATTTCAGTCAGTCTATGCATACATTAGGGAGGGAGTTTAATTTGTTAGAACTAAGTTTGTAAGTTTTGAATTGATAAGATGCAATTTACTGGAAGACAGAGGCATGTGAATTATTATGAATTATTTACTGTGTTGGTTACATCCTGCCATTCATACAGCAGCTGAAAGTCCTCTCTTTCCTTCAATTTCCCCACACAAAAGTAGGCTGGGCAGAGAGGGAGTGATTGGCCCAAAGTCAATCCCATGTTGATCCAATGACTGAATCTGATCTCCTCATGCTTAGTCCATTGTCTCTCCGCGAGAAGAACAGAAGTTTCTAAAGGAGATCTGCACTTCAGCACTTTTACAGCTCTCCCCAATTTGCTGATTCTTCTGGTCGGTGTATAGACTAGAGCAGGGGTCTTCAAACTTGGCCCTTTTATAACTTGTGGACTTCAACTCCCAGAATTCCTCAGCCAGCGTGTCTGGCTGAGGAATTCTGGGAGTTGAAGTCCACAAGTCATAAAATGGCCAAGTTTAAAGACCCCTGGCATAGAGGCTGCCTCTTGATCACAGCACTTACTCTTTTTAAGATTGGTGATTCTCTTCTCCGACAGGATCCTGAACCCTAAACCTACTTAGTTTTTTTTTTTTTATAAAAAAAATCCCTTTTTCTCACCTTTTAATTTTCCCTTTGCTGCCAAAAAAACAAGCCAATAAGCAACAACAACAGAGAAATGCATCTTCCTCTACCTCCTTTATTGAACAAACTAAGGCTAGCTCTCCCTAGTCAGAATAACATGAGTATTGTTTTTAACAGGTCCCTCCACAGGGGGCGCTCTAGTAAGAGCCATTGGCTTCCCTTGGCTCATGGTCATCATTGCAGGCATCAACCTCGCATATGCGCCTCTGTGTTGGTTTCTACGGAGCCCCCCAGCCAAAGAGGAGAAGATTGTGAGTTTGGCCCAAAATGGGAGTGGGTGGGTTCCTGGTGGTTGAATCCCAAGGGGAAATAAAAAAATATCCAAAGGATGGTTTGTGTATTTATCTATTTATTGTTGATAATAATTAACTATTTTTCTTAATAATTAAGGCATTTGTATCATTTGTAATTATTAAATAATTATCTAATCTCTTTAAGACTGATGCCAGGCCCAGCCCAAGAATGACCATAGAGCTGGGGTCCTCAACCTTGGCAACTTTAAGACTTGTGGACTTCAAATCCCAGAATTCCTCAGCCAGATATGCTGGCTGAGGAATTCTGGGAGATCAAGTCCACAAGTCTTAAACTGCCAAGGTTGAGCATCCCTGCCATAGAGCAATCCAGCCAAAGTTTAGTTCCTTATTTGCTCATATCATATAGAGAGAACTTCAGCCTCTACTACTCTCATCCCAACCGATATATCCCAGCAGATTCTAGAGAGTGGCTACCCTAAATCCTTTCCTCTTTCTCCAATCTAGATCCAGGCTGTGTTGTGTCTTATCTCTCCCACCCCCACCTCCTCAGAATGCGTTCCCTCCATCCTGAGAAACTGCCACCTTCACGCCATCTGCCCCCCTTTGCAAACATAATCCCTCACACTTGGTTTTGCTTCACTATTTGCAAGATATATCACAAATTACTTCACACCTTTGATAACAACTGTGGTTGTTATTTTCTCCCTCACATTTTGTTTCCTTCCTCAATTTTGAGCCTATTGATGACTGTGCTACTAAAGCATCTTGCCTTGAAGTTCAAGGGCTGAGGAAATAAGTGATCAGGGAGCGATTTAGATGCCATAACACAGGGGTCTTCAAACTTGGCCCTTTTATGACTTGTGGACTTCAACTCCCAGAATTCCTCAGCCAGTGTGCCTGGTTGAGGAATTCTGGAAGTTGAAGTCCACAAGTCATAAAAGGGCCAAGTTTGAAGACCCCTGACAGAACAGGTCCTTTGAAAAACAAATTCTAGATTGATATCACCGGGTATGACAATGATGCTCATGCTGGTCTTTTGCTTCCTGTCTCCCTGTCTCTGATCTTTCAGGCGATTCTAAACCAGGAGTGTACTGTGCAATCCAGACGTTCCATTACTCAAAAGACACTTCCAGAGTTTCCACTCACAGACAACAGCGATGAAGAAAATGAGACTGATTTCTAAAAAGAGGGATCCACCTCTCCCTTTCTTTTTCTCTCTCTTTCAAATCCTCTTCTATTAACTGTATCCTGTATTTTTTTTCCTGGCAAAGTCCATTGTTGTAGCTTGCGGAGTGACCAAATAAGAAGAATCTTTGAGACCTTTCTTTCAGAATTTTAGGGCTGTAAGCTCTCTGTTTATTTAGGGCAGGGGTCTTCAAACTTGGCCCTTTTATGACTTGTGGACTTCAACTCCCAGAATTCCTCAGCCAGCATGCCTGGTCGAGGAATTTTGGGAGTTGAAGTCCACAAGCCATAAAAGGGCCAAGTTTGAAGATCCCTGATTTATGGAGTTATTTCCAGTTCTGAGAGGGAGGCCTACTGTACTTTAGGCCTTTCTTCTCTCATCTCAAAACAATATTTGCCAGAAAAAAATTTTCTTAACACTCTTAGCTGCTTCACTGCTTTTAACAGGAGCTTGCAGACAGCTCTCCACGTGATTATTAGCACTATAGCAAAATATGCATTATAAAAAGAGAAAATTGCCCTCAAATGGAGCTCAGCTCTTAAATATCCTTGGAATTTTCTCAGCAACAGACTGAGCTATTTGTCCACTTCCCAATCAATGCCGCAACCTAACCCAGCTCCAAGCATTTATTGGCAGAGTGTCATAAGATTGTCATGATCTCTTAGTGACAACAAATGGCTCACAATGTCATTGTGCAAGATATTGGAAGTGCAAAGTCTGACAGTTTTGATTCTCTCTCCTTGAAGATGCCCATGTATAAATGATGCTGGAAGCAAACTTGAAGGTTAGAGGCAGCATTTCTCTCGTACTCAAACATCTCGTCTTGCACAGTTTTTGTGATATTTTGGGCAATCCTAATAAAGATATTTCTTAGTTATGTTTCCCCTCCCACCTTTTTAATTCTTTGTTAATTCCTTTTATATTCTATAAATGTGTGTTTAGGTCCTCTTGTGGATGAATTGATCAGTGCAGGCTCATCAAACCTATGGTATGTATCAGCTATTTAGTGAGCTAACTTTTAATAAGCTTATAATGTGAATGCTCACCCAAGCTGATGGAAAGCAAAGAAGGTATACTCTGAGGCACTCATTAATTTCTTTGGGCTGCTTGCATGTGCAGCAGAGAGGGAAAGAACCATTATATCACGGATGTCAAACTCACAATGTCACGTGATGTGTTGTGACGTATTGTGACTTTTTTTGCCATTGCCAGCAATGGGGTGGACACGGTTTTGCTATGATGCACCCGGCCCACGGGCCAGCAGTTTGACACCCCGGCATTATACTGTTTGTTCCTGAAATTAAAAAAAAAAATACTTGTAACACAACATGTTCAAACCTGTTGCCTTATGATTCCTTTGCCAATTTGGTTCGAGAAGTGAAGCACCAGTAGGGTTTCAAGGGATCTGAAAAAAGCAAAAGAGGATGTGGACAATTAGAAAAGAGGAGAAATTGGAGAAAAGGAGGATGCTCAAACGCTTTTAACTTTCTTGGCCTCTGCAACAAAAATTATGTGGAAAACTGTCCCTCTCAAAGACCTATAAGAAATTACTTTTTCCAGCACCAGAAAGACTGGGTTTTCAATTCCAAAAAAGGTGCTAGAGCAGCGGTTCTCAACCTATGGGTCGCGACCCCATTTGGGGTCGATCGACCATTTCACGGGGGTCGCCAAGTAAGGCTGTCCGCCATTTTTTTCCCCTTTTCCGGCGGGTGCCTTACCTCCCTTGGGCTGGGTCAGCTGGTGGCCCAGCCGGTGGTCGGCCTGCTCCATCTCTGCCGCTTGTCAGCTATGCCTCGGCCAGCGCAGGGGGCAGCACCACGCATGCGTGGCGCTCCCGGGCAGGGAAAGTCCTCGACTTACGACCAGTTGGGTAGTCCTCAACTTACAACCGGTTTAGTCCTTGACTTACAACCAGTTTAGTCCTCGACTTATGACCAGTTGGGGGTCGCAGCATTAAAAAGGTTGAGAACCACTGTGTTAGAGCATTACCCATAAAGAAGAATAAAGATTATTTGTGACACAGGGTTGAAATAAAGAGTCTTTGCACTAATGATGTTACCTAGTTTGGGTAATGAAACATTTATCAGAAAACCACTGAGCTCAGAGAGCATCCAGGACCCCTTGATTTAAGGACCCTTACAGTATTAACTTGCCTTAGCACTAATTAAGAAAGATTTGCCCCTCAGAGAAAAGTTGCTCATGCAGCTTGTTAGATACTCAAAAAGCTGGACAATATTTGACTTTGAGGCTATGCCTGCCGGATGGAGAACATGGATTCTTTTTGCCAAAGGTTTAGTAACTCTAAGCAGGAGCAGCAATTGCAAGGATTTCATCCAAGAAGCTTCTTCAGCTCCGACTGGATACTGTGGAATGGAAGGATTTGGATTAAATGACCACCTGTCTACAAGGAATAGAAATCCTTCCATTCCCCACCATCCAGTCAGAGCCGAAGAAGCTTCTTGGGGGAGAAGTGAAACGTCTTCCAAGAAAATCAAGAAAGTCCAGCTGCCTCCTGAAAAAGCATCTTTGGGATCTAGGTAGCTTTCTTCTCTGCCCAGTTATGGAAAACTTTGGAGCCCTCTTTTGCATCTTCCCAGGAACAAGCGCTACCTGCACATCCACACTTGCTCCTAACCAGGGCATGAAGGCGCCCCGGTTTGCTTTTTCCTTCCGTCTCTCTGAAAGCTGCCTCTGTCTCCTTCCCAGCCGGTCTCAGCCATTGCTTTAAAAATCTTTTCAACTTCCAGCTGGTGTTTCCCTCTTATCCTGGCACAACACTGACTCCAAGTTAAGAGAAAGAAGCGCCTTTAATTTAATTTGAGATGCCCTAAATAGGATATTTTTGGTCAGCGCAGAGAAGTCCCCAGGTGGGACTGAGTTTGCTTGCAAGAAAACTAAAAAGAAGCGAGCAGCAGAAACTTTCCTTGAACCCGTCAGCGCACCGCGGCTAGCACGTCTTCAAAAAAATCTAGGGTGGAGCATGCGCAGTCGTCGCCCTGGCTCGCGGAGTTTGGTCGTCGGAGGTCTCGCGAGATTTCCGCGACGAGGTTTCCACCCTCGCTCGTCCGACGCGTGTGTTGGCTTCGCGGCGGTGAGATGCATTCAGACGACGTGAGTTTGGGGGGGGGGGGAGAGGTGCCTGGGGGTGGGTCTCGAGTAGTGTGGGGAGGAGTTATTCTGGGAAACGGATGTGGTTCGGTTCGGGGGTTCAGGGGAATCGCCGCTCCCGGATGAGCTTCCTCCTTCCACGTGGGAGCGGAGGCTGTTGGGGCTGGACGCGCTTGGGCTGCATTGAGCGTCGGAATCCGCTCCTTGGGACACGTGCTCAGCTTTTAGGGAGAGTACCTGCCATGAGTCCTCCTCTTCCTAATTAAAGTCTCAAGAGAAGAGAATGCTGGAGCATGTGCAGAATGCCCCGGCTTCATCCCCGACTCCAGCATTAGGATCTGGGTGTAGAGAGCAGAGAAGGGCAACTCTGAGCATGTGCAGAATGCCCCAGCTTCATCCCCAACTCCAGCATTAGGATCTGGGTGTAGAGAAGGGCAAATCTGAGCATGTGCAGAATGCCCCGGCTTCATCCCCGACTCCAGCATTAGGATCTGGGTGTGGAGAGTAGAGAAGGGCAACTCTGAGCATGTGCAGAATGCCCCGGCTTCATCCCCGACTCCAGCATTAGGATCTGGGTGTAGACAGTACCTCTGGGCATATGCAGAATGGTCATTGCTTTATATCTCTGACTCCAGCATTAAGTTCTGGGCATGAAAAGTAGGGAAAGGCAACCTCTGAGCATGGGCAGAATATGAGTGTGGAAATTTGGAGACAAAAAACAAAACAAAAAAGGCAAAACATGTTTATATTTCAATAGAAAACTCAACTATACAAGATACAGATATGCTTTATATAGAATTGCTTGCTTTGATGGGCTTTTAGTCTCTTATATCTCTCCCTGTTTGTACATATTACCAAGTGCATACCACACAGGTATTTTAATACACTAATAGATCCATAGAACTACATCGCTTCCTTCTTCTGTTTCAATAATGTTATAGCTACGTGTTATCATCCTGCTAATTTAATTTATTAAGGAAATTGTATGTCCTTATTAGTAGAGCAGCCACGATAGTTAATGTAATTTTAAAATAATCAGTAAACTGAAACAGTGGCATCAGTTGTGCATCATTAAGGTAGAGCTTGTTTGGTTCACCCAAATAACCTCCCCAAGGTGTGTACATTTTGAGCCAAAAAGAAGATAATCATTAACATGATCTTTTTCTTTTAGATTGTTTGGGATACTCTTGGCAACAAACAGTTCTGCTCATTTAAGATCAAGTTAGTATTTATCTTTACTATATGTGCTGAATTCAAGGGTTAGAACTGAAGGGGAGATAACTGATCTCTTGTAGATATTCTGGATTACATGATCAATCTGTCTCAGACACCATGCCAGTGATTAGGTTTTATGGGGTTTGTGGTCAGAATATTTGGGAAACTCCAGGTGGTTTTCTCTTGGGGTGGATCTTTTTTTGGACAATGAATTTAAATAACAAATTCATTCACATTTCCAACTTTTTAATATCCATGGTTTTTTTCCACCAGCATGTTGCAAGGAGGCTGTTATAAAAAATATCAAAAAAATCTGTTTGCAGTTGAGTTGAATCAGCTATTTGCTGATTTTAGTGCTAAGAAAGATCAGCCTTTGTTAGGACTTTTATGGAGACTGCTTGTGAATTCTAGGGTTGTTTGCTGAAACGGGGAGTTGAAAAACCATCCTGAAGAAATGGAGAAATAAATCACTTTTGTTACGTTGCTGAAGAATTTGCAGAAAGACAGGGACCAGGACCTGAAGACATTTTTACCTTTTAGAATCTTTATACAATCCAGAAATACTGTTTTTTGCATTACTCAAATTACAATAAATCTACATAGGGAGCAGTAGTGAATTTTTAAGGGTTTATTTTTCTTGGCATAGAGATGCATTTGGGCCATGGGGATTCTACTTTGGGCAGTCCCAAGGCACCTGGATTGTAGCCTGATGTTGGGCCTAGTGATTCTATGATAATATTCAGTAATGGGGATGAGAAGTAATGCATGGTGTTTAAAAGGGGCTAACTTTACAACTGTTTCTTTTACAGAACAAAAACTCAGAGCTTCTGCCGAAATGAATATAACATAACAGGCTTGTGCAATCGTTCATCGTGTCCCTTAGCCAACAGTCAATATGCTACTATTAAGGAGGAGAAAGGTAAAGAGTTCTTACTGTGGCTTTTCAACATCACAGTATTTTTTCTTTAATGGAGCAGGACCTGTTAAGGTCCATCAACAGGAAAGTTTGGAAGAAGATTGAAGAACTGCTTAGCTTACTACAAAAACAATTATAATAGTGTATAAATTTATATGCTGCCAGTGAGTCTGGGTGATTACTGTGGTTAAAAACAAAGAATAATACAAAAATACAGAAACAGCTCAAGACAGAAGATGGGGAAAAAACCAAACATGAAGGGGAACAAGGAAAAGAAAAGGATGTCGGGTGTCCTCACCAGAAGCCTGGTCTTTAAGAGTTAGTCTTTAAGGCAGTGGTTCTCAACCTGTGGGTCGGGACCCCATTTGGGGTCGAACGACCATTTCATGGGGGTCACCAAACCACGCTGTCCGCTATTTTTTTCCCTTTTCCCTAGCTGTCCTACTCCCTCTTATTGGTGGCCACACCCACTTGGGGGTCACCACAACATGGGGAACTGTATTATGGGGTCACGGCATTAGAAAGGTTGAGAACCACTGCTTTAAGGCCCCTTGAAATACCAGCAGGATGGCACTCCTTCAGATCTCAGGGGGAACCTCATTCCAGAAGGCAGGTGCCTTCTTTAATTGATGGGCCCCAGAATAATGTGCTCGCCCTGAGGATAATTTCCCGGGAAAAGGCTGGGATATTGTGAGCATCAATCACAGGAACTTGTAGAATGTATAGGTTAATGCAGGGGTCTTCAAACTTGGTCCCTTTATGACCTGTGGACTTCAACTCCCAGAATTCCTGAGGCAGGGCTGGCTGAGGAATTCTGGGAGTTGAAGTCCACAAGTCTTGAAGTTGCCAGGTTTGAAGATTCCTGGATTAATGCTTTTGGGGCAGATAGCTTGTATCTGTAACTATGAGTGTGGCAAGCCTAACGATGTTTCACATCTCTGCTTATTTTTGCTCATGTTTTAGGACAATGTTACCTTTACATGAAGACCATCGAACGGTCTGCTTTTCCCAATCGGCTCTGGGAACGAGTAAGTTCTCCTTTTGTATGTGCCAGGACTAAATTTGACACCTTTTTAAAAACATTCCTTTAAGTTTACAATTGGGGTTGACTATCCCTGTAGACAATGGTACCCTTCGACTTATATACCGCCCCATAGTGCTTCATAGCACTCTGAATGGTCTACAAATGTCAGCCTATGGCCCCCCCCCCAACAATCTGGGTCGTCATTTTACCAACCTCGGAAGGATGGAAGGCTGAGTCAACCTTAAGCTGGTCAGAATCGAACTCCTGGCAGTGGGCAGAGTCAGCCTGCAATACTACATTCTAACCACGGCGCCACCATAGCTCTTTGCTACCTGCCTCCTCCGCTTTCATTTCTGGCAGGTCCGGCTGAGCAAAAACTACGAGAAAGCATTAGAAGAGATTGACGAGAACCTCATCTACTGGCCCCGCTTCATCCGGCACAAATGCAAGCAGCGCTTCACCAAGATCACCCAGTACCTGATCCGGATCCGCAAGCTGACGCTGAAGAGGCAGTAAGTGGCGTTGTCCAGGCCTTCTCAGTTCAGCAGGGGCTACCACTGCAGAATGCCAGACGGGCTTGTTGCTGGCCTGAGAGAGCTGCAGTTTCTGGGCACCTGGCTGGCCCAGCTGTTCCATCAAAATCTTCTGTCTCTTTCAGGAGGAAACTTGTTCCGTTAAGCAAGAAGATCGAAAGGCGCGAAAAGAGACGCGAGGTAAAGCACCGTATCTGCCACGGAGATTCCTCATTCTTTGCTGTTTTGCCTCACAAAGCAGCCCCTGCTGCTGTCTGCATTGGTTGCTGCAACATCTTGAACATAATGTTCAAGATGTTCAAGCATCCAGTGGATATCCTCATCCTAGAAAGTCCAGAGATCCCCCCACCAGATGAGCAAATTCTCAGAGGGTGATCCACTTTAGAGCAACGCTAAGATTCACCCTGTCCACCCCTTTGGGATGGATCTGTTTATACTTAGTTTGCATTGAGCATGATAACCAACACGATTCTCAAGTTTTTTTGGAGGGGGAAACGGCCTTTGTAAAATCCTGGTTTTTTTTTTTTTGTTTTGTTTTTAGGAGAATGGAAGGAACCAGCCCATTCTCACATAATACTATCTTTCATCTTCCACTGTTCCTTGTTTCCTTCTTCCAGGAAAAAGCCCTAATTGCAGCTCAGCTGGACAACGCGATTGAAAAGGAATTACTGGAGCGGCTCAAGCAGGATACGGTATGATCTCTTAGCAGGAAGATCAGAAAAGGGGTTGGGTTGCCAGACCATTTCCAGAGGGTGGAGGAAGGGCGCTCAGCTACCTGCTCTGGGCTTTAGGTCTCAGAGGCAGGAGCTGAATTGTGATATTTAGCTTAAGCAACAGGTTCTGCGAGGGAGCAGAAAATAATCCCTGGAGTTCAAGGAGCAGGAGTTAACTTTACTCAATGGCTTGCAAGTAGTCTGGGCTGGAGATTCCTGGGCCTCCTCCATGTTAGAGAAAAATAAGAGTTAGGATATCGTGGTGGCGAAATCTATTCTGGAATCCAAAAGCCTCCAATAAAGGATACGTAAAAGGGGGAAGAAATAGTATGAAGCACATAGTTAACCATTAGAAATTTACAATATGGGGAACCTTGACTTAATGACCCCCCATTTATCTGACTTAGGTGCAGCAGATCAAATTTTGAGCTGGATGTCCCCTAAAATAACCTTATTGTCTTCAAAGTAGACCAGGGGAAGCAGTTAATTTTAGGCTATTTGTAGCAATTTGGGGAAATCATTGTGAAGGATGCTACTTGATTTAACAAACCTTTAGGAATAGTGAGCGCTCCCTGACCCCCAAAATAGTCCCTTAAATCAAAGTTTCACTATAAGGCAAGATGTCGCAATGGCCACTAAAGTGATTTCAGTGGAAATTAGCACTATGGTTGCAGATCTTGTCTAACGTGTTCCTATTCTTGATGTATTTCTCATTAGTACGGCGATATCTACAACTTCCCCATCCATGCTTTTGACAAAGCTCTGGAGCAGCACGAAGTCGAAAGCGAAAGCGACTCAGAGGTGGAAAAAGAGGCAGAGGAGGAGGAACAAGTAATGCTTTAAAAACTCTTGCTGATTTGCTCCAACCAGTGGGTGGGGAAGAATGCTGAACAAATATATATATATGCCTGCAGCAGTGGGGGATTGCAGCATGTATGTATTGGGGGGAAAAAATCTACAACATAAAGCTTTCTGTTGCATCACCATCTGCTCTTCTGGGAAGTCTTATTAAGAGTAAGAGAAAGAATAAGCATCCAGTCAGGATATGTGCTTTCCATCAATTAGGACTGCACTCTCCAGAAGGCTGAGATGGCCTGGTTGGGAATTCTAGGAGCTGTAGTCCTAGCTCGGAACTTCAGAGCAGTGTAAGATGGTAGAAGTGTTGTGGGCCCTGCTTCATAGCTAACCCAGAACTTCGGATTGTGTTAAAAAAAGCCAAGCTTCAAGGCATGACTGGATTACAACAGGTTCATGACCTTGGTGCATCCTGCTTCCCCAGACAAAGTGTCCACAAAGATGCTCATATTTCCTTGCTTGAAGACTGGGAATCGGGGGTTGAAATGTAATAAATAAATAAAATTTATATGCTGCCTGATTCTGAACAACTCGGGGGGGGGGGCTGTTTACAAATTGTTTTTAAATAATTTTTATTATAAGAACCTTTTACATAAGTTTGAAAAACTGCACATAAAAGGTAGGAAAACCCACAGATTCCCATATTAAATAAACCAATATGCAACATATTACATTTATACGCTGCCTGATTCTGAACAAATCTGGATGGTATTATTTTTTAAAAATAATTTTATCGTGAAAAGATTTTACATAGGCTTAAAAAAACCTACAGAAACATAAAATGTAGGACAAGAAAGTAAAAAAGTGAAATAAAACAAAATCTAAAAAAGCAACTTTCAGTCTTCATAGTAATTGCCATCTCCACTATTTCAAATTGCATATCTTAATTCCCTTCTTCCCATAGACTGGCCTTTTAAACATGAAATCTTCACTTCATTTTTATCCATTTTCAGCAAAAAAAAAAAAAAAGTCCATAAAGGGCTTTCAGCCTTTTATAAAAGTAACTCTAGTTCCCTCCTTAATCAAACAAATCAATTTAGCCATCTCTGCAGACTCTGCCATTTTCACAATCCCTCCCTCCATTATGGGTATGTCTGGAATCTTCCATTTTTGTGCATATAAAACCAGTCCATGAGCCTTTTCTAATTAGTTACCCCCCAAAAATTGCGGTTTCCAGTGGTTTACAAATTATTAAAATAAATAAATAAAAGAGAACAATAGAAAATGAAAAAGAGCAAAGATGGCCGAGATAATAAATCCAGGTGTGAAAAAAAAAGGTTGTTATGCATGAAAATGTGGTATTTCTCTGTGGATCAGTTATCTTTTTTTTATGCCTTCCTTGTAGGATTTGAACAAGAGGGAATATGTAGAGGTGGATGAGAGTGATCTCAGCGATTTTGAGGTGAGTGAGGCCTGTTAAAGCCTATAAGTCAGGAATTTATAGACGCCAAAATCGTCCAAGATCAGCAATGAAATAATTTAAAGTTTGCCTGTATACTCTGGCCTTCTCTGTCAGGAGTCTGTTCATAATTTATTCTGTGATATGACCTGAATATTAAGTGGTCCTGAATTATTGTTGAGTGGAAATATAGAAAATATTACTCCATGGATAACCGGACAAGGAGAGACTGGGATCTCTTTAAGTTACAGCAAAGTGCTGACCTTTTCACTAATAGATAAACATAGCAGGATATGTCATATTTCAGTGGCATTTCTTATATTTGCCTGGATGGGTTGCCCAGTATGTTTTTATCTTGTCACCAAGCAAGGCTAGAAATTCAAACTCATGTTACAGCAATACTGACTCTAATATGGTCTCTGGGATTCTCAAGGCTGTGTATTCCCTGAAGGCAGAGATAGCAAAACCTGCAGTCTTCATTGTAAAAGGCATGCTGTTCCTTAGAGAGAAGGACTCAGACCAAGGAGAGTAGAAGGACAATGGTTTATTAAATTTGTACGCTGCCCGATTTCCATTGACTCTGGGTAGTTCACAACTACAGTGAAACCAGCAACTTCCTCCCAGTCTCGGGAGTCAAGCTAGGATCAGGATACTCTAGTCAAGCTGGAATTAATCTTGTTGTCTCTGGGGAGCAGAGACCTCAAATTAAAAGCAAGGCCTTTCAGAATTGCTATTTCCTGCAGCACAGCCATTTGGTGGAGAACGTTGCAGCAAAGAAATATAGAGGGTGGGGAGTAAAGAAAATGTGTTTGGATTGCCTTCCAGTTGTGTTTAACTTTCCATTTTTTTTTTCTGTTGAAGGAAATGAATAAACTGGAGACAAGTAGCGAGGAGGCAGCATCTAGCGAGGAAGAAGAGAAAGAATCAGAACCCAAATCTAAGGGGAAAACTCCACTGAAAGGGCCATTCAGGCGGAAACGAGCTTACGTTGAAATAGAGTACGAGCAGGAAGTGGAACCACTGTCCAAGGAGACATTACTTGGGAGTTGAGGACAAAAAAAAATAATAATACTTGGACTGTGAAATAATGAAACTGCCTGGAGGCTTTTTGTATAAAAGAGACGAAGGAATAAGCAAAGTAGAACAAGCGAGGCAAGTGGCTTCCTGTTTTTAACATTTGCTTCTGCTGTTCTTCCCGACAAGCAGACGTGCAAAACAAAAAAAAGTCAATTTCTTTAAATCTGCTGAAGAGCAAGAGTATTCTCTCATTCTTAAAAAGCTGAAGTTTTTCCTTCCAGGTTCAAAAAACAGGTGTCCCTTGCACCAACCTCTCTCTGGAGTCGCTCGGCAGGCAAACCTGTGACAGAGTCCTCTTGTATTTGGTGTAGGCATTCCTTGAGGTGTTCACTTTCACAGCTCTGGTAGATTCCTTGCAATAGGACCTGGCAGAAGAAAGAGAAAGAGATTTACCTGTTGCTTCTTGCTCTGCCCTGTTTGTTTCCCAGGTAGCATCACACGCTTAGACCCCTGATAAACTTAGCTCAGTGTTTTTGCAGACTTGGTAACTTTGAAAGATGGACTCCCAGAATTCCCCATGCTGGTGGAGGAAGAATTCTGGAAGTTGAAGTCCACATATCTTAACACTGCCAAGTTTGAAAAATACTGACTTAGCTTGTAACTATCTATGCCCTGGCATTAGATTTCATGCTTTCTGTCCTGGGGGGGGGGGGCAACACTTTTAAAGACCAGGAAAAATATCCTCACAGGCCCCTTTGCAAGTTCAGGTAAGAAAAGGAGAATATTAAGGATGCTTCCAAAATGGGTTTTTAATAGACATGTGTACATTCAGACTTCTATGAAATGAGAGGAATTCTGAGTATGTTGGCTCCTGGCAAAGAAAAGACAAAATGGAACTTATCCCCCAAAGGCTCGTCCTCCGCCGCTGAAAACCTTTGCTGCTTTTTCCGCACCTGCGCTTCACCTTGGGAATGAAACTTTGGCTCACCTTCACCTGTCCCTGGGAGCAGTGATTCAGCAAGAGGAGGCACTTGGTGGCTCTCTGAAGCAGAGCTGTTTTCACCGGTTCAGGGGTGGTGCTCTCGTCGGTGATCACATCCCACATCATTCTCAGCAAAGCCTCAAGAATTATAGCAAGGCGGCAAGTCATTCTGCGCAGGAAGATGGGAGACTGGTTGGAAGGACTATCCCTGGAGACCGATGATGCCCTGGTAAACCTGGGAACCCAAACCCAACCTAGATGGAAAAGCTACAGGCCTGGGATCTACTGACACGGGATGGCCTACGAGCGTTATAACAATGAAGATTACCACCATAGCCGTGGCCGGTCATTTACTGAACGGGAATAGAAGGGTCTACTTTTTCTGCCTGTTCTCTTGGCATGAATGCTCCTTTGACTCTAAAGCAGCAGTTTGGGGGTCTTTTCCCCACTGAACTGCACCCCAAAATGCTTCTGCCTCCTCGGATTGCTTCTCATGTATTCCACAATTCTCCCCTTCTGATATGCAAGGCGTATATACCGATCTATCAAGTTTTGTGGCAATTTTCTCAGGCTCTCTGGGGGAGGCACCTAAGACGTGTAGGGGGGGGGTTCACGCCTGTCCTTTGAGATACCTAGGCCAGGCGTGCTCTATTGTACACTTCAGCGTTTCTAAAGCTGCAATCCGAGCGGCTTCCTCTGGTCCATCGGGGATTTCCAGGTACCCCACAATCACTCGGTGCAGCCGCTTCAGATGACGAACAATCCGGATGCCGAGCCTCTCAAAAGACAAATTGGTTCAGAATTAGAAGCCCTGTGAGGAGAGGCCCTCCCTCCTTACCAAGCAGCAAAGCAGAATGGAGGGGGCATTCCTTACCTCTCGACTAAGGCAGGCAGGCTGTTGGCATATATTCTCCGCAAAGAAAGCTGGCTCTCTGCTTCCATGTGGGTCAGTAACAGCTGGAGGACTTTGTCAGAGGCTGTGATACGTGGGGGTTTGTGGGACAACTGATGTGGGGCTCTCTCCAGGACTGGCAGCAAGTCCAGTATGCACAGCAACACAACCTAGTTTAAGGATGGGAACAGTTGGATCTGTGAGCATCTGTCTTACAGATGGACAGAAAGAGTGGCTGAGAAGTGGATTCTCTTCTTTTATTCTGCCATGAGATTTTCTGCCAGGATACTGAGCTAGCTTGTCACTCTCTTAGCCTGATGTACTTAGTAGATGGTTGAAATTATATATATATAGCTAAAGACCACCACCAAATTCTCTGACCTCCCAATATATTGCCTGGGTTAGCACAGCATGTCTGACTCATCTACAACAGTTAGGCAACTTATGGGTCAATCAGGCTATTATACTAAGCCCCAACAGAGTTAATTTGGACATAGTAAACACAGTATATTTTAATTCATCTTGGGTGAACTCAGCCCCCGTTTTTTATTGCATAGAGCAGTGGTGGCGAACCTATGGCATGGGTGCCAGAGGTGGCATTTAGAGCCCGCTCTGTGGGCATGTGTGCTATCGCCCCAGCCCTAGGCCTTCAGCTGGGTTTTATAAAACCTGTTCGCTTTAGGTCTCTGCCACCGTGCAAAAAAAAAAAAAAAAAAAGGTTCAATCAATCAGTCAATTTCAACTTCTCACGGGAAGAAAAAGATCTTGCAAAGTTGGAATTGGTTGATTGAACTTTTTAGTCCCATCCAGTCTGCCATTACCACCGCAGCCCAATGGGCCACGCCCATCCAATGGGCCATACCCACCCGGCACCCGACGATGCGTGAGTTTTGGGTTGCAGTTTGGGCACTCCGTCTCTAAAAGGTTCGCCATCGCTGGCATAGACCTTGATCACAATTACCCAGAACTAAAATGGAACCTCAAATACTTGTTTTCCTTAGATGTTTATGTGCAGAAAGTCCCAGATTTAATTCACAGAGTCTCTGGAAAGTCAAAAATTAAAAACCAAACAGCATGACTACATTACCCATTCTGAAAAAAACCAATCCAAGATTCAGCTTTGCGCCTCAGCAAACACCGTAGTGGGCCTTGTTTTAAAGAATGCCATGCTCCGTACAACTCTTGGTTAACTGGGCAACCAAAAGAACAAGCAAGTTTTACGTCAACAAAGAGCACAGTTGCAGGGCATTTCTTTCAATGGGTCCAAATTCTGCCCAACGGCAGTTACATGATAAATATGGACTGATCATTTTCAAATAGAGGTGTTGAGAAGAGAGCAGGCAATCTAAAGATTTATCGTTTCTTCTACCGTATGACTGGAGTATGTTGGGATGGGATGGCTTGTGAAAGCAAAGTTAAGGCTGCCTATTCTAGGGTTGTTTAGGTAAGGAATGAGCCCAGCTGAAATCAATGAGTTATTTTTGAATAAATACTTATGGAGCAGAGGTACAGGCCCGTGGGTCGGATGTGTCACGATGAAACCGCGCCCACCCCACTGCCGGCAATAGGAAAAAAGTCATGATACGTCGCAACACGTCACGTGACATCGCGAGTTTGATACCCCTGCTGTAGAGGATTATGCTGCATGTTACCTGCACAAGTTGAGCCTCTCTGCTGTAGAGATGGTTAAAGAGAGCATGATACACAACCTGAACTCTATTCAATTGGCCGAGGACAGCTGCTGGCTGCAACAAGAGTACATCCATATGATTATCTCAGCTGGAGGTATGTTTAGCTGTTATGCAACAGAATCATTTTTTGACATTACAAAATTTACACAGGTACATGCACATACACTGTTAATATCATTCCCTTTTTGTTATATTTATGCTAAATAGTGAAAAAGACTACAAAGACACTAAACAGGCAACTGAGGCTTTCATATCACAGTTTTTAGCAAAGCAGGCTAGAGTAGAGCATTGGATTATACGGTAGGCTTTGCGTATTGTTTTCCCTTTTGCTTATTTAAACTCCTGCTCCAAGGAGGAAGAGTCATGTGGAAATAAGCAGAGTGCATAAAGTTCTTTTGTGCATAAAAACAATATCTCCATTAATACTGTATACTGATTAGCTCCTGCTTATGCATGTTATCCCCATTATGTGTATCAGCCATAAACATATCTTCTCCATTTCACAGACACTGAGTTAGTGAAATACGGATGTTAAAAACTGAGCTGAATAGGTGATTTAAATCAAAGACTAACTGTATTATCTGTCTAATGCTGCTTATTCTCACTACTATTTCAGTGCCATAAAACACTTTTCAAATCATGTTAATGTTTTTAGTTGTGTCTGCTTCAGGCTGATATAAGAGAATAATTCTTTGCTCTAATCAGGTGAGATTTGATAGCCATTTATCTCCCAGGTAATTTATCTGTCTGGAGAGGATTTAGGAGACTATGGCCTCTGCATTGTTTTTGCAGGAAAAGGGCAAATTGGCGTAGGCATGCAGTTTCTCCTTACCACATTTTGAATAATATGATGTAGGCACTGTACACCCAGAATTTTATTTTCTACTCGGTAGTCATCTGACAGCAGTAGTGAAGGTGGCAGAACTTTTTCCAGGTGATCACCAAGCCAAGGTCTCTGAACTTGCTGGAGCACGAAGCAAAACATATACTTTGTTGCTGGGTTACACTGCCATGTTTCTCTGAATCAGAGAAAGAAGATAGCCGAGTTAGACAAAGAGAATTCCCCACCCCTTACTACATGACTCTTTTAACCTGAGATGGCAGAGCCTCCTATTTTTCCTGAAAACCGATTTTGTCAGTGAACTAAAGCTCTACTTGTGGGACTGCTTCTCCATGGAGTTCATTACATTTGAAGGTGGTAATAGTGCCAAGATGAAGACCAAAATAATTACTTATTTGAAATTGATTTAATTGGGCTTCAAAATCACAGTAGGCATGAAGGAAATCAAATTATTGTAAACTATCTCTGGCCAATGGCTGTCCAATCTCTGTTTCAATGGATTAACTGTCAAACTGTTCTCATTGTCGGAAGTTTTTTTTTCTAACATTCAACCCTGCTTTCCTATAACTTAAGTTTACTATTCTGAATCCTCCTGTCAGGGATGATAGACAGACAGGTCTTGAACCTATGGATGATGTTCCCACAGATACTTTGAAATCGCATTCCAACTTCATTGAATTTTCTCAAGCCTAAACATCCAGTTCTCAATTTCTCGTTAGTCCAGAGATCACCCATTTTTTTGAAACCTGTTTCAGTTTCTCTGATGTTTTCTGAAAATGTATTTAAAAGGGACCATATTATTTAACCACTGCAGAAAATAATGAAAATATGAATTTTATTTGTATTGATGCAGAACCACATTTGCCTTTTTTAGCAACTATAAAACACGATTGACATGTTCAACTGCCATATTCATTTTTCTATGTGGTATTATCAATCTAGAGATTTCTCACCCAATTTCAGTTTAAAATCAAAACTCCATTTGTTCTGATTACATTCACTTCTGAGCACCGGCCCCGTCCACTTTAAGAAGACAATTTCTGGCAGAACATTTGAAGGCAAGCGTGATCCTAGCCCAGAAAAAAAAAGGCGTAACTTCTAATCCTAAATCATCATTCCCGTAATTCTTCTCAGTGATCTCTTTCAAAGCAAAACTGTACAAATCACCTGTCCTGATCTAAAAGCTCAATCACACTGGCAGGTTCAGTTAGGAGATTACTGAAGAATATTTCAGATTTTATTCTAGGCTACAATGGGACCGGTATCTTTCCTTCCAGAGATTAACACGGGGCTCTGACTCACTTGGTCAGCTCTGGCTTCAGGCACTGCATCACCACCCCAAACCAGCCAGGTTCGCCTTCATGTGCACCTCTGAGGAATTCGGGTATCGACTTATATCCCAAAAGACGTAACAGAGTGTCCAAGAGCTCCTGAGCCCCACGCTGACTCCTGGGCCGGGTCCACGGCCTCTCTGCCCCATGGGTCACTGCGCAGAGGAAGATGGGTCCCGCCACTTGGCGAAGGATCGCGCCAGTCCCCGCAGAGTCCAACCCCTCCAAATCTTTCGCCTCTTCTACTTTGGCCAGGATGTTGCAGAAAACCAGGCTGACTTCTGCTGCTCGCTCAGCTCCTGCCGCCCCAGAAGGGTCTTCACTGGGGGATCGTCCTCCCTCGGGCTCCCACTGGAGAGGCGCTGCGTAGCGGTTCAGGGCAAGCACCAGTTCCTGAAGCAGGGCTGGGGCGGCCCCAAGTAGCCACCGAGAGTCCGCAGCCTCCAGCAGGGCGGAGAGGTCTCTGACCAGCCCCAGCTTGGCTGGGCAGGGCGCCCCGCTTCCAAAAAGCCGCAGGAACCGGGGAAGGGCCTGGTCTGCCGGGGAAGAAGCGGGGTCGCCCAGGTTCCCCTTGGCGGGACCCAGCGAGGGGTGCTGCCCCGCAGGGCTGGGACGGGCCTTGCGCCCGGACATAGCGGCCTGCGAAGGCCTCGCGGCCCCTCTCTGCACCGATTCCCGGCCTCTCCCGTTGATTCTCCTCCCGACTCCCGGCCTGGCCGTCCCGGCTCTCTCTGAACTTTAAAATTCCGGCTTCCTTCTTTGGATTTCCTGGGTTTGAGTTCGAATCGCTCTCAGCGCCATCGGGACTCGAGCCGGTGACAGATCCGGCGTCAGAAAGGCCTCCGCCCTACGATGCCCGCGGGAGAGAACCGCAGAAGCGGCCCGACTGCAGCAGAACGAAAATTCATGCGGATTTCCGCTTTCCGCCGGAAGCGGAAGTTTAATCTTCTTTCCTCAAGAGGTAAGAAAGGGCTACGTGAATGGTCAGGAGGCTCTGACGAGCGGTAGTTCTGCACCTTGCGGCCACCGCACGCTCTACGTTCTGCCTTTATTCCCAAACTGAAGGAAAAGAGGCACTTTCTTTTCATTCTTCGTGAATCAGGGTCCGTAACTGTGGTAACAGATTCTTTCGGATTTGACCGGAAGTTGAGACTTTGGGCCAGTCTACATTTTTCTCTCTAGGCATCCGTCCGGCCTTCTCGGTGGCGCCGCCGTTTTCTCTTCACTGTTTTCCTATGTCGCTTTCCTCAGTCGAAGCTGGTTCTATGGCAGAGTTTCCTTCCTAGAACTGCAAAGGTTTGACCCTTCCGACTCCCCTTAATCACCGGACCCTTGCCTTGAAAGCAGACCCCCAGTTGCCAAGAATATCTGGGGGCGGGGCTGCTGGTGAATATATTAGCATAGGTAATGAGAGCGCCCGATTCTGGTTTCTGTGGGAGAAACAAGACGGACAAAGGGTCAGAGAAAGAGGGACGAGGACCGTTGCTTGCATTTTTAAATCAGGAACTGAAATTTGAGATAAGGTAGTTAAGAGCGGGTTCATCATAACCTGGAAGCCATCGGAATGGCTTTGCTAGCTCGGCTTCCGGCGTCTTTTTTTCGGTCCTTCAGGTTCTTCCATGTGATGAGTGGGGTGTTCATGCGCATGCGTGAGATGTGCCGTCCCAAATGTTACGACGGGGCACAGAACCCATCTGATCGGAACCTAGGGAGCTGTTCCAGCTGTGAAATAGGGTTGTGTTATTGTTGTAGCCTGTGAGTTAGTTGATATTTTCTGATTGTGCTCAACTTCATAGTTTCTTTAGTGTAAATTAGTTGACTGTTGCTTGTGTTATCTTCATGTTGTTGCTTTTAGCCTGTGAATTAGTTGATTATTGTTGCTTGTGCCTGTCTTCATATTGTTTTTTAGCGTGCGAATTAGTTGGTGCTTGTGTCCATCTTCATATTGTTTTTTAGCGTGTGAATTAGTTGATTGTTGGTGCTTGTGTCCATCTTCATATTGTTTTAGTGTGCGAATTAGTTGGTGCTTGTGTCCATCTTCATATTGTTTTTTAGCGTGTGAATTAGTTGATTGTTGGTGCTTGTGTCCATCTTCATATTGTTTTAGTGTGTGAATTTAGTTGATTGTTAGTGCATGTATTCATATTGTTTCTTTTAGCGTGCAAATTAGTTGGTGCTTGTGTCCATCTTCATATTGTTTTTTAGTGTGTGAATTAGTTTATTGTTGGTGCTTGTGTCCATCTTCATACTGTTTGTTTTAGTGTGTGAATATAGTTGATTTTTAGTGCGTGTGTCCATATTGTTTCTTTTAGCATGCGAATTAGTTGATTATTGGTGCTTGTGGTTGTGTCCATCTTCATACTGTTTCTTTAGTGTGTGAATTGGTTGATGTTTTTGGCTGCTGTGGCTTCTCTGAGCACGATGGGTGCAACAGGACCCAGTAAATCCAAGCTGTCACCAAGGGAAATGTGGCTTAATCTGGAAATGACTGGGTATCTTTATATGAGTCATTTGTATTTATACAAATCCTTTAAAACAACAAAAACTTATGGTGACACGGAGACTTAAGCACTACTGGTAATGAAAGAAAAGCATCTACATTTAGGCAGAAAAAGTGTGGAAGATATGCTATTATCTGCATTAGGCTTTCTAGCAATTACAAGGGGAGAATTGATATTTTGCCAGGGGATATTGATCAATCAAATCTATCTGAAGTTTTGGGGAGGATAACAGGAGAGAATAACTTTTGCCATGTTCATTGTTCTGCACAGAACACCCAGTACAAATTTAACATGGTTATAAAGCAATTCCCTTGTCCCAATACACAGGATAATGCAGTTTAAGATATACGGCCTCTGGTTCTGCGCCTGTGTTCCTGAGTATGTACGTGTGTGTGTGTGTGTGTGTATCAGAATTTCTATCTCCATGTTTCATTTAAAGACGGTCACATCCAGTCTTCACCATGCTTCCTGTTTGAGGTGTCTGCGTTTCATGTTTATATGTCTTTTAGGGTTTTTTTTAACAATACAGTGTAATATCTAGAGTAAAACAGAACTGATCCCTACAATTTAAAGTTTAACACAGTATTAAGCAGACTTTTTTATTATTAAGGTTTTGCTGAAGATCCCAAGTTCACATGAAACAGTCTTGAAGAGCATCTAGATCTGTAATTTATAGTCCTGAATTTTCTATTTTTCTTCTCCTTTATACGGTACATACTGTATAATCGAATATATCCCTACCCTATTGTTTTGATTTTTCTTTCATCCACTTCTGTACCTTTTTTTCTAAAACAATATTGTTTTTGGGAATTTCATGACTTATGCTCTGTCACTGGATGTATTCTCATAGTTTGTTCTTCCATTAAGTTTTAGTGCCTAAGCATTTGTGCTCCAATTTCTGTTACCAAGCCTGTAAGACATTTTTCCCCTAGATTCATTTCTTGCATTGTTCTCTCATGGATCAAATTTGTAGTCATGACTGACTACAGCATTTAACTCAGCTTCATGGATGTTAAAGAGGGAAGTACTTTAATTGAAAATCTCAAAAAATTTCTAGGCAGCAGCAGTGATCAACACTTTTGCGTTGTTGACAAGAAAAATGAAAGTTTATTTCTTCAAATTTATATGTTGCGTGACTCCCAGTGCCCACAGAGATGTTGACCTCAACTAGAGGAAAACAGCTGTTTGTAAAACAAGATTAACATAACCTTAGTTTAGTCTGTTAATCCAATTGTACATTATGTTAAATTAAAAAAAAAACCCATCACAGGTTGAATTTGCAAAACATCCTAGGCTAAAATGTGTTTAGTTTGTCAGTGTGTTATGCAAATATAGTCAGAATTGTAGGACCTTCCCAAAGTTTCAGGTAGGAAATGTTGAGAGCTGAGCTTCATTTCTATCTCTGGGGATGGACGGGTATTAAAGTTGTGTGCATAGCTATGTTCTCACCTTCATATGCTCCAGAGCAGTGGTTCTCAACCTTTCTAATGCCGCGACCCCATAATACAGTTCCCCATGTTGTGGTAACCCCCAACCACTTATATATCACCGGGTGCCAGGGGCGTGGCCAAAGAAAAGGGGAAAAAATGGCGGACAGCCTTGTTTGGCGACCCCCGTGAAATGGTCGTTCGACCCCAAATGGGGTCCCGACCCACAGGTTGAGAACCACTGCTCCAGAGTATCTTCTTGGTATCATACCTGAAGCTATGCATATCCCTAATAGGTACATTCACGTTTGTGTATGCATGTGGGAGGGATGTTTACACAATGCTTCCACAACCCTTTAATCTACCATGTTGCCTTCAGCCCCCCCTTCCTGCTAAGTGGATTACTCATGTTGCAAACACATAATCAAACGAGGACAAAAAAAAAAAAGTCTGGTTTCAGAGAAAGTACTTTTTTTTTTAATTTTTCTATACAAGGACAGAATAGGCAAAAAGAAAGTTAGAAGGCCACTTACGAAAATAGTCTCACTCATCTTCTGAAATCTAAGAGAAAGGATTGATCTCTCTCCCTTTTCATGCCCCTGTCTTCGTCTGTTTGCCACCTCTAGGGTGACCCAAATGCCACAACGTGCTCCCTTTCTCCACAATATTGAAGAAAAGAAGGGGCTCTTTTGCAGCTCTGCTGGGTCAGTGGTGTATAGCTGAATTGGTGCTCCTTCTGCAGCCCATGGGAGGCTTTCTGCTTAAGTCTTATGTAAACACTGTAGATTTTGCAGAGAAGGGCCTAGCCGAAGCCAGCAATAGCTCTTGTTTTCAAATTGCAGAAGGGATCCCTAAGGAGCAGAAATCGAGACAGCCCAAATGGCAGGAGCTGACTTACTATAAAAAGAAAGGGCTCATTAGAAATCAGAGAGGCTATATCGCCATCTGTGCATTCGGACCAGCAAGCCCTAGACAAAGGGAAGACTTTGATCTCACAGTTGGATCACAACAAGCAGTTGTGGACGCTTGGTACTGAAGTTCAATTGTTCACCAGAGTCATCCTGGGAAAGTTCAGACTTTCTTGTTTCAAGTCCTTTGTTGGTTAGTCATCCCAAATAGAGATTCCCCTGCAGTTCTGATCAGTCTTCCCCAGAAATGGCTCCCAGGTGGTAGATGGAGAACAAGGCCAGCTTGCTTTCCACCTTGGCACTCGGAACGGTCCACGCTGCCTTCTAAGAAGGTTAAGATGAACATCCACTTGGAAACCATCTCAAGACTGTTGAAGCCCACAATCCCAAGGCAATAATCAGTAAAGGCTCTTTGTGGGGAAATGTGGGCAGGAAGATAGTCACACTAGTTCATCCAGGAGAATCCCAATGTTCTGGTGAGGCTCTGAGGGACCCGCTATAGGTTTATTGCACATGGGACAAACGCATCGAACTTCTAGCCACTTCACAAGGCACCTGCAGCCCAAGTAGGGGTAGGAGTGTAAAGAGACGGGGAGGTATAATTTGAAAATATTATTAGCTTAACTAACATTCCGAGAAGACCCTATAGCAGCATCTTCTTTCTGATCAGCATCCCTTCCCAATTTTACACTTACCTGGGCTAACTGATGTTGGGCCACAGCCTATCAAAGTGCTCCCAAAGACATATTGCTCTTGGTGACACATTAACATTACGTTATTTTGTCTGAAAGGCTAAATTATGACGGTACTGTATTTATAGAGTATTTTTTTCTTGTTTTTTTTTTAATTTGCAGCAGCTTTACTTAATTTCCTGATCTCAAATGTATTGCATTACAATTCCCTAAGCCTCACGTTTTGGAAGCCAATGTACAGGTTAGATTAGATTTACCCAGCATCAGTAAATGACTGTGCCCAGAATTTAATGTTACCATTTTATTCTCTCTTCCTTATATCACTATCCCAGAAAAAAAAATGTATTTAAATGCTCTGAACATCAGATGCCATTTTTACTTTGAGATGAATATCAATTCAGTATTTGCTTTTTCGACAAAGAAAATCTGTGCGGTCAGTCAGCAAAATGTAAAGAGCTTATTAATTTGATTAGATGATTCCTAGAAGTTAAGGATTTATTTAGCTATATTATATACATAAAGAGACTAGGAGGAAGGATGGTCCTTGGTGCTCACTGAGCTTGGTTATTTTCTTGCAGACGTCTCATTACCAAACTAGGTAACATCACCAGTGCAGAGAGTACTGCAAACCACATATTGCAGCCCTCTAGAGAAATAGGAAGCTAACTTTGAAGAAGGAATGCAAGAATAATTGAGTGCATTTGGTCCTGGGAAAGAAGAGTAGATGAGAAAGAAATTCAAGATAACCCCATCTTGATTCTCTTTAATATACAAAAGGCAGAAGGAAATTCTGTTATGACACCTAACAACAATAAAATAGAGTTCTAATACTCCTTATAGTATTTTTTCTCTCTGATTTTTTACTTCAAAGGGCTGAGAAGCCTTATGCAAAAATTGGTCAAACAGATAACTGAAACAGCCACATTTGCACATGAACTGTTGCATTAGGGGCAGGTTTTTTGGTCCAAAAAGAAAACATTTTTAAAGGTCTTTCAGCCCAGCAGGCCCAATTGCAAGCTAGTCATGTGTTTTAACTTTTGATGGCCCAGAAACATGCTTTAAAATAATGACAGTGCTGATGGCTCTGAAAAAGTCAGCTGCACATAGCTAAGGTTTCCCAGTTGGAACATAGAAAGTTTCTGATAAAATAGGCCCAGGTTGGCTATAGTCAGAAAAAAAAATGTTCAGGAAACATGCTATCATTTAACTCTTTAAGTTTTCCCAGTGCAGCAGGTGCTGGAATTCCAGAGATGGACAAACTTTGTTACCTCCTTGGGACAAAATTCCACTGCACATTCTTTGAGACTGCATATGAGAGGAAAAAAAATCCATAGGAATAAGGACCAAAGATGAGAAAGTGGGCAAGATAAATAAGTAAAGCTTTGAAGACATGGCTTCGCCCCCCCCCCCCCAAAGGGCTGGGATAAGAGGTGATATGGCTTGGCACCAGATTTTCGTTGTTTTTAATGTGTTTTAATTTTAAAGTTTTGTTATGGTTTTTATAATGTTTTTACTTTTGATTGGGAGCTGTCAGGACTTGGTTTATAAGATGGATGAGGAAGGAAGGAAGGAAAGAAGGAAGGAAAGAAGGAAGGAAAGAAAACCCTAAAATGAATTTGTAATTTACTCTCAACCTGCTTTTAGTCCAGCAATTAGCCAACGTTCTCTTCCTTTTAACAAAAGAGACAGGAGCAAGATTTATTATAATAGGTGGACATGCTCTGGTTAAATCTTCCATATCTGGACTTCCACGTGAAACCACGTAAGCTGAAAGTAACAGCCATCCATGCTGGTTTCAGACGAGGGTGAACTGAAAAGCCCCTTCCCCAGCTGCTGTTGTCAGTATCATGGATATCAAAGAGAACATCTGATCTTGCTAGTAATTAAAGCTAAGCATGTTTGAGTCTGGTATGTGCTAAGATGGGAAACATCCGCCTGGGTCACTTTGAGTTCTGTTGTGGAGAAGAAGTGGGACACCAAATTAAAAACACAACAAAACTGGATTATTTCACCTTAAATCTGTGACCCTGAGGGCACAGATAAACGTCCAAGTGGCCTTAATGACTCTCAGAAAGAGCACTAACGACCAGATGATTGCAAGGAATAGAAATCCTTCCATTCTCCATCATTCAGCCAGAACTGGAGGAGTTTGTTGGATGAGGAGCAAAACGTCCAGTTGCCCTTTTGAAAAAGCACCGTTTGGGATAATCATGACCTGGATGACAGAGAATCTCCATAGACACTTCACCCTAAAAATATGGGTTCTAAATTGGATCTGCTGGATACACGCAAAGCACGAACCTGTCCTGAAGCAGAAAATGCAGATTTGTATTCTCTTAGAAGAGAACTGGGCATTTTATGCCCCCCCCCGGCCCACATCTGGCCCTTTGACTCCCCCTGCCTGGCCCATGTGGATTGCTTTTATTTTGAAGGATACTGCTGCTTTGCTTTTTGTTTTAATTTATGTATGTACGTGCATGCGTACCTAATGCACCTTCCCACAGCCCTATTGGTTCATCCCTCCACAACAGTCCCAGTTCCTTATACAGCTCCTTGGAAAATTAATGGTTCACCCCCTGCCTTAAGAAGAACATTTTTTTTTCTTCCACAATCCAACTTGCCCATCCTTTCTACTTTGGAGCTGAGTCCAAACGCCTCCCCACCCAATTCAAATGAACTCTGAAGACAAAATAGGCCTAGGCCTAGATGTTCTTGGCGTCAGTGTTTGCTTCAGGCGTTTGGCTACAGCAACCTGGCACAATTCTTGAGTGTGATGAATTAGCTCTGATAGGTTTTTATCCATTTAATTCAGGTCTGTGCTTAATCTCCTTCCCCATTTGCTGTCCCTTGGCTCAAATATCTCAAAATACAACAAATAGCCTCCCTCTTTATCATCCCGGGCGCCCACCCCCTCTTCTCTCCACCACGGGCATGGCGGATGCTGAATGAATACCGTGGCTGCTTGCCAAGATGAGAGGCACAAAGCAGCTTTTTGGGGCTGTCCTTGGCATCTACTCACTTTCTGTGGAAGGCATGTTGGCATGGCAACACTCCCAGTTCATCTTTCACTTTAAAGTCTTCCAGGCAGACGGCACAAGTCTGCTGCGGGAGAAAGAGGAGGAGGAGGAGGAGAAGAAGAGAACGGGCAAACATCACAAAGCAGGAATCAATAAAGGAGAATATCTGTAGCTCAGAGCTGGAAGGAGGGGTCCTTGATGCTCTCTCAGCCTGGTGGTTTTCTTGTGGACGTTTCATTACCCAAACTAGGTAACATCATCAACGCTAGTCATAACAGAGACTAACACTGATGATATTACTTAAGTTTGGGTAATGAAACGTCTGCAAGAAAACAACCAAGCTCAGAAAGCACCAAGGACCCCTCAAAGCAGGAATTACACATGCTTACCTGTTGTAGATTCCACAGCAAACTATGGTTGTTTTTTGGGGGGGGGGGAAACATCAATACTTTTGTGGGAAACAGAAGGAAAACCTTGGAATAGAAGGGTTATCAAGAGGCAATGTTCTGCTGAGTCATTTGCTTCTAATCATGATTTGTTGGATGCAAAATTACTTAGCTCACAGTTCAATGTTCTTTGGCTATCAAGGCAGGTCAGCATTTATCTGGGCTTATTCAATAACACCAATTTACAAATATGTCTTCCACAGTCCAGAAACTTATCTTTGCAGTCTATAAAACCTTCTGAGAATGTGGGGTTGTATAGATCTTGGAGAACATCTGTTATAGCTCAAATAGTCCTAGGAAATTGTTTTCTATCGTATTTGATTATGGGTCAGCATTATCATTCTAACCCAACCTTTCCCAGTTTAATGTTTATGGGTCCTGCATATCTAGAATGTCCAACTAGCTTGGTCATGTTGGGTATTCTGGACATGGCAGTTCCAATATGGATCAGTTGGAGAAGGCTAGTGGATTCCAGCGTGCAACAATTCTTGACAAGTTTCTGGAAAAGATTTTCCTTACCATTTACCATCTCAAAGGTTGATTAAATCTAAAGTAATTTGCAATAGATTGTTGAAGATTTCTGATTTCAACAGTAGTGGTAATAATATGAATCTCACTAACCTCCTAAATTATCCTGCTTTTATGGGTCATCAGAAGATCATTATTATTTTTTTTTGGAAAGACAATAAAAGGCATTCAGTTTCAGAGTTCAGAAAAAACAACTACCCTAGGTTCAGAATCCTTTGTGGCCTGTGTTTACCTACTCTTTTCAGGTGAAGAAGCAGTAGCTGTATTTGTACAACACTTAAGCCTGATTAGTGTTAACCTTGATTATGCTTTTTGCAACTCGGTGTATTCTGCTAGAGGAATGTATTGGGAAAGGCTAGAAAATAGGTTAATTCAATAACTGGATTAAACAGGCTGTTCAGATAACCTATGTTTCTTGCAACAGACTCTCTTTGGTGGGGAGAGCAGATATCTTGTAAAGGAATAACACATATAACCTGGGTATAATCTGCCTGACCCTGAGCTTTCTGATCTTTTAAGCTAGAGATGCCAACGTGTGATCTTTTTTTTGTCAATTTTCTCAACTACATACAATTCTCCACTCAACTATAGCAATAGCACTTAGATTTATATACCACTTCACAGTGCTTTAAATCCCTCTCTAAGTGGTTTACAGACAGCTTGTTGGCCCCCCAACAATCTGGCTCCTCATTTTACCGACCTCGGAAGGATGGAAGGCTGAGTCAACTTTGAGCCGGTGAGAATCAAACTGCTGGCAGTCGGCAGAGTTAGCCTGCAATACTGCATTCTACCCACTGCGCCACCACGGCTCATGTTGTCAACTATGTTGGCATGTTGGGTTTCGTCTTCTTTTTTTTTCTGCTATGGATTTTGCTTTGTTAGCTGGTCACAAAATGGAGTGATAGAATCATACCATTGGAAGCGGTTTTGAAGGTCTTCTAGTCCAACTCCCTGTCCAAGTCAGAAATTTTCAAACTATCCCCAACAAATGTCTGTCCAACTATTGTTTCAAAACCAGGGTGATGGAACACCCATGATTCCATGATGCTGGACCTATTGCTGCTTAATAGGTCTCAGAAATGTCCTCCTTATATGAATCTCACTGCATAGATAATCTTCTGGTTTGGACTTAATGGAACCTGCTCATTATGGTTGTAAGTCACAACAGTAGTAAAAGATTACTACCCTTTTACTACGTTTTTTGCATTGTTAAGCGAATGGAGCAGTTGTAAGCATGAATTCCATGGTCATTAAGGAAACCTATTGTTTGCTATGGTGCGTTCCCCCCCCAAAAAAAACTCTGTGCTAGTTTTCAGCACAACTGTTGTAAAATGCTTTTCATCTCACCCTGCATGTTGCAAACGGCCATAGATATGGTTGTGTTGAGCCAGGTACCTGCACATCTCATTTTTTCCTATTTTAAGTGCAGTGCCATACATTTCTCCTCATCACATTTTGCTGGAAAGGACTCAGAATTAAGCTCTATTAAAATCTTTTTGAACCTGTTTTCTGAGAAGTTAACAATTGTCCCCAGTTTTGGGCCATCTGCCGATTTGCTAAACATCCCTTCTCTCTCCTAATCTCATTTATTAAAAAAAAATATTGCACGGCCAGGACAGAATCCAGGAGCTAACTCACAACAAAGCTCTCTCCTGCAGACATATATTTGCATAACCACACCTGTATATGTTTGAACCGTAAATACATGAAAGGACGTCTTGGTTTCATTATTGCTGAGAAATCAACTCTTTTGATTCTTCGGTGGTTTTACTCACCCCGTGTAAGTTTAGCTTTCTGGCATCACCTTTCAAAACCACCTGAAAGGAAGGAAGGAAGGTACTAGATTAGGATCGGAGCACAGGTGCTGAATGACCAAAACAGCTAATCCCATTGAACATTGCAAAGACAAAGAGCGCAGCTGCTAAACTGGAACAGTTTTGGTTGATGCAGAAACCGCAGCACAACCACACTTTCCGAGCCGGGGAGATCCGGCCCAGGCGATACAATTCTTTACATTTGCATTATTTGAGTTTCTCACTTCTCAAGCCTTCCTGCCCTCCCTCCAGCAGAGTCCATGATTTTGATCTTGTCCTCGCGTTGCTTGAAATTCATGGTTCTTCAGGCTCTGTTTTGCAGCACAGCTGGTTGCAGGACAAATTGCCCCTTCCCCCAAAAGGATGCGTGAGATTTCTTGTCCTAAGCTAGCCAGATCATTTTATCGATGTTCTAAATATTAAACGGTGTTTAATCATTTCTGCATAGTCAATATCAGTTTCACAATTCCAGGAGTTGTAATCCCACTGCGTCTGGAAAGCAGCAGATTGGGGGTGGGGGGAAAAAGAGACCATGCTAAAGAGATCCTGACTATGTAGCCTGAGTTTCTAAATGTGAACATACTCCCTTTTCTGAAACAGGTAGTCTGCAAAAGCTTCAGAATTTCCTACATATGATAGATTAGAGGCAATTGAATGGCAGGGCTTTGTTGTCGTTATTTGTGAAGTCATATCCGACCCATTGTGAAGCCAGCTGGGTGAATTTGGGTGACTCTCTTTTTCAGCCCAACTCACCTCACAACGTTGTTGTGGGGAAAACAGAAGAAGGGAGGAATATTGTGAGTGTCTGCCACCTTGAGTTATTTATAAAAATAATAAAGGCAGAATATAAATAAACAAGCAAATAAACCAATCCCAGGCACCAACTGCATGAGGAAGGTCAGAATAGCCAGATGTTTTTAAAGACAAATATGCAATGGTTTTTTGCATCTCAAAATTACAAACAGAACTCTTACATTATGCCAAGGAGGTGACATTTAGGCTCGCTTGTAAACAAAGCCTTTCTCTTGAAAGGGAAAAAAATAAATAAAGGAAAATGACTCAAATTGCTCATTTACCTCTTTGTATCCAAATCTTTCACTTTGTGCCTGATGCCGAAGTTTGCTGCGGGGAAAAAAATATGGAACAATTTTAATAACCATCAATGCACGCTTCCAATTTGCCTGATGTATGAGGACGGTTCTTGTTTTTGGAACTCAGGATTGCAAAACTTTTTCTTGTTGTTGCCATGCTACTAAAGTTGGAAACAAGAGTTTCTTTGGAAGTTGCCGAATTTAGATTGTGGGTTTTCATTTTTGCCTTTGAAAACTTTGTTTTATATGGTAGGAGGTACCAGCTAGCCTGAAGTTTTTATAATCCTGGCAAAACATTTTTGTTCCAGTAACTGACGATTTTGCCATCTGTCATGGAAAATCACTAAAATATATATCCAGTCCCACCCTGCTTTCAATAGCTACTTTCCCCTGATGGCAAATATTGCTGAATGGATTGCAGTTTTCCAATGATGACAGCATTACGATCCATTGTGGGTTTAAACATCCTATTAGACATTTGTGAATTTTTAGAAAAAAAGGAGAATGTGTTCCTCAGTTTAGTAATAGTACGCACTCAGCATGGAAAAGACGATCCCTGATTTATTTCGACTTCTATTATTATTCCATATGCATTTTGCCTTATTTAATCCCAATTCTCAGAGCAATTGCTCACGAATAAAATCAAGTTTATAGGCAAATTATACAGGAACCATCATAATGGATTTTATAAAAAAATGCCGGAGAACATGTTTTCGGACTGCGGTATTGTAAATATAATGGCTAGATATACAACAGAAAGTAAAAGTTGTGAGATCCTTTCCTTTCCTTTTCTGGGGCAGACTCCGAGTCAGGAAACAGACTCAAAGGGATAAATCACCATTAAGCAAAGGGAGAACCAAAGGAACTACAGATCATGAGCGTTTATAGTACAGGTGATCCTGTTTAGTGACCCTTGGCAGTTACAACGGCACTGAAAGAAATGACTTAACGACCATTTTCCACACTTACAACCATTTCAGCATCCCCACGGTCATGTGATCACAATTCGGATGTTGGGCAACTGGCATGTATTCGTGATGGTTGAAGGGTCCCAGGGTCTTGTGACCCCCTTTGGTGACCTTCTGGCAAGTGAAGTCAACGGTGAAGCCAGATTCGCTTAACAACCGTCTTACAGTGATTCATTTAACTGTGGCAAGAAAGTTAGCGTTGTTATTGTTAGTTGCAAAGTCGTGTCCGACTCATCACAACCGCACGCATAACGTTCCTCCAGGCCTTCCTGTCCTCTACCATCTTCTGGAGTCCATTTAAGCTCACGCCTACTGCTTTAGCGACTCCATCCAGCCACCTCATTCTCTGTCATCCCGTTCTTCTATTGCCCTCAATCTTTCCCAGTATTAGGCTCTTCTCCAGTGAGTCCTTCCTTCTCATTAGGTGGCCAAAATATATGAGTTTCAACTTCAAGATCTGGCCTTCTAAAGAGCAGTTGTGGTTGATGTCCTCTAGGACTGACCGGTTTGAAAGTTAGTAAAATGAGGCAAAACTCCCTTAACAAACACCTTACTTAACAACAGAAGGTTTGGGCTCAATTGTGGTCATAAGTGAAGGGCTACCTTTATATTGTAAATGCAGTTGCTCATGACTGCAAAGTAGCAATCTATTGCTACTATTTACACCAGGTCTGCTCCTAGCTCCACTCTATCCACAAACCCTGCGGTTCGTGGTGGGAAAGCAAACTAACAAAACAAAGCAGGAAGTGGCTGGAACAAAACACACATTTGTCTACTTATATTTGCACCTTGCTCCTCTGCTATTAGTAGCAACCTGCAGGACCTCAGAAGTCAAAGAGTTCTATGTTTATCGTTAAGGTTGCAATATTATTTGCATCCATTTATACGGCTAATAGACCATGAAATATCAGAGCTCTTAAGAAGAAGCATATGCATCTACAGTATGTATTGCCTATAAAGGTAGTCTTCAAGTTACGACCATAATGGAGCCTGCCCACCGCAATTGGAATTGGTGATGGTCATAAAGAGGGTTGGTCATGTGACCCTTTTTTTGGAAGGGGTAGTGGTGGTTAAGCAAATACCACAGTCGTTAAGCCAGCCCGTGATTTGCTATGGACCAGTTTTGCTGAAAACCAGAAATAAAGGCCAGTTTTTTCAGCAAAACCATCCTAAAAACACGGTCATGTGACTGCAGGATGCTGCAAAGGTCTGTAAATGTGGCCTGGCTGCCAAATGCCCAGAGTGATTGAGGGGGTGGTGGTGACCATCAGAACTTTTAATCCAAGTCGTAAGTAACCCCCTCCCCCCAAGTAGATCCATTGGAACTTCAAAGGGTTGCTAAGCAACTTTTTGTAACTCAAGGGCTACCTGTAACTTGTGAATCTCATTTTTCGGGGTGGGGTGGGGTGGGGGGTTGGGCGGGACAGCTCAGAAGTGCTATAAATGCCATCAAACAAACAAACCAACATCCAGATGGAGACCAATTGCTACAACTGGCTGGAGCACCTGTGGGAAGTCAGCCCCTCCAGAGAAGGAAATATTAAAAGGGCAGAAAAATATATTTCCTCAAAGGATCTTAAAAACACAGGAAAGCATGCCCACTTTTTCTTAGCCCCAAGCAGAAACCAGCTCTATAGAGATGCAGATGTAAATCCAGGGAGCTAGGAGATTAAGAAGACAAAGACCTAAAATCTACATACCCCATCTAAACTCTAAGAGTCATCAGCCCCAGGGAAGCAGGATATGACCTTTGGACATAATAAGATTGACCCATCACCATCAGAATACCAGAAAGGCATACTCGGACTCAGGTCAAAGTTCACGCCACAGGAACAACTCCAAACAAAAGGCTCCAGAGGGTATAAAAATCCACTCCCTACATGTGCTCAGCCCTTTTTTTTCCCACTTCTCTTGCTGCCAGAACCATCTTCCTGTCTGGCTCTTCTTTCCAATAACTACAACCTTCTTCCCAAAGCAGTTGCCATGTTTATCCCCAGCTTGGATGAACCAGGACGAAGACTTTTCTTTTAATACACCAAAGGTTCTTTTTTTCAAAAGGCAACTGGACTTTGTTTTTCCTTGAAGACGCTTTGCTTCTCATCCAAGAAGCTTCTTCAGTTCAACTGAAAAATTGAAGAAGCTTCTTGGAGGGGAAGGAAAAATAATAAAAGTCCAGTTGCCTTTTGAAAAAGTACCTTTGGGACAACCATGACCTGGATGACTGAGAACCTCCAGAGACAACGGCTGGAGTAGTTCCGTTAAGGTTAAAAAAGAAGGTGGTTGATGTTCACCTCTTGATAGCTGATAGCATCTGGTGCATGGACTATCCGTGCCCTCCCAATAACTGCCAACGTGATGGCTAAAGATGAGTCAGCAAGAATTTGGCTTTTCTTCAGTTTTACGCTGCCAGAATCAGCTGCCACAGGGCAGTTAAAGCTTCCAAGTGTGTTAACCGTGAACCCGGCATTTCTTCTGCTGCTTGAAAGTTTGGGTCAATGCTTAGTTACATTATGCAGGAGACAAATGTCCATTTGCTGCCGAGGAAGACAAGCCAGTTGTTCTGAGCTGCGGGAAGCAGAAAATCGACTCTGAATCATCGTTCTGTTCGGCGTGGACAGAGATTCCTTTGTGCCCAAGCTGCACAAAACTGGGATCGGGCAGGATAAGAGACAAAACACTGACGCTGTTGATATGGCTCTTCAAGAAGAACTTAAACTATTGCTCTGTGAGGCTGCAGGATTGTTGAAGGAAATTAAAAAAAGAGAGAGAGTGCAGACCAAAAGCTGCGTTCTGCAGCTTTGGAAAGAACAGCTTTTTGGGGGGGAAAGTTAAATGAATAATCTAGATGAATAATCTGATGTTTCATCCTGAAACTGACCAGTAAAATTTAAAGGAGGAGGTGCAATCAACCTTTATTTTTTATTTTTTTTTCCCTCAAAAGAAAATGGTCTCTTTAACTGGCTTTTTAGCTACAAATGTCATATTTTAGCAGTAAACGTGTCGGGGGTGGAGTGGGGACACCAGAGTTATTTTGGGGGTAGAGATGGGAGGTTGCCAGTGAACTTGAGTAGTAAGATTTTGGAAACGCTAAGTGTAGCCCCAAAGGGATGAGTGCTATACCTGGCCTATGGAACTGAGTTTGAGAAATACTCAAAGGATTGTTTCACTCAGCTCATTTCTTTGACAGTAACTGCACCTTTCAGAGTTGCTTTTCAGCTTTCCCAACCATACCTAGAGGTCTTGGGCATTAGATCAGGCACCTTTGTATGCCAAGGAGATGTTTTGACCTACTCACATCTAAAATGTTAATCAATCCATGAGGAAGGATACAAGCAGCAATAGTTGGTTTACTTAGTGTTAAAAGGGTTATAAGCGTACAATGAGGTGTCTAGTTTAATGAAAAGAAGGACTAGGTACAGCAGCTCCCAACCTTTTCTAAGTCCATACCCCTAGAACACTTCTGATATATTCTCGCACCCCTTACAAAAGTTCGAAATAATGACAACAAACTATGCATATACACGATAATTTTGAAAAGCCAAGTTTCGCACCCCCTGGAATATCGTCTCGCACCCCCAGGGGGTGTGAGCACCCCTGGTTGGGAACCCTTGGACTAAAGGGTGACATGATAACAGTTTTCCAATATCTAAGGAGCTGCCACAACGAAGAGAGGGGTCAACCTATTTTTTTCAAACATCCAGAAGGCAAGACAAGAAGCAACAGATGGAAACTAATCAAGGAGAGAACCAACCTAGAAATAAAGAGAAATTTCCTGAGAGTGAGAACAATTAATCAGGGGAACGAGTTGCCTTCAGAAGCTGTGAATGCTCTCAACACTGGAGGTTTTTAAGAAGAGACTGGGCTTGTCTGAAATGGTATAGAGTCTCCTGCTTGAGCAGGGGGTTAGACTAGAAGACTTCCAAGGTCCCTTCCAACTCTGTTATTCTGTTATATATATTCTTTAGCAAAATTCTATACTGGGGATGTCTACAATGCAAGCATGCTGAATGCCCTTCTCCTGCATTGTTTGTGTGATTAGCAAATAAAGTAGGCAAACAACACAAAACAACTGCTGAGATAGGTGGGAGTTGCCACCCTTGGCTCCAGAAATGGCACTTTCCCTGCCTCCTGATGTTTTTTTCATGCAGGGAATTTCAATCCTTCGAGACAGAAGCACAGGATGTGGCAACTGTATTTATTCCAGCAGATCTTGATGATATCACAGCTAGCAAAGTAGAGTCTTGCCCTTGGTTCTCTTCACCATGGATTGCTGGATAAGATCTCCCTCCCTCTCTGCTTTTGTTTGTGCATTGTGGGTCTATTTGGCATACAGAACTTAGGGAAACGAGGATAAATGTGCATTGGCTGTTCCATTGCCTGCACAGATGTATCCTGCTATATTACAGAGTTATAAAGCTCCCTTACATCAGTCCAGGAAACCGGTCCATCTTGAGCAAGACCGTCTATTTTTGTTTGCATCACCTGCTCTCTGAGACACTGAATTGCAGCTGCCAGTGGTTGAATCTGGGACCTTCTGCATATTTAAATCATAATCTGTACTTCCCTGCAACAGCTTCCATCTGGAAGGCATTCTGAGGGAAAAGGTGCCTCCACTTCCTACTTTAGGATGAAAGGCCAGCCATTTTGATGAGCACCTTGGGCTTTCAGCCATATGGATTACGATCAGAGAAAAAGGAAGAACTTTGCGGTTCTTAACCAAAGGAATGAGAGTGCTGATATCAGATTTTAGATGTTGGAGCACAGGTCGACACAGTTCTGCAGCGTGCATTATACAGTTGGATTGCAACATCCACAGTTGGGGAAACTGCAGCCCAATTGCATTCAAAGGATACCAGGTTAGAGACAGATAGTCTCCACTTGATCCACTTTCAAGTCCTAAGATCTGAGCTGAGGAACCAAAGCCACTCTAAGCCCCCTGACAGAGCAACACAGCTTTTGAAAAGCTAGCAGTCAATATTCTTGAGGAAACTTCAGTCATGATTTATTAGCCTGACAACTCAGTGTTGATACTTCAAAAGTAGAACAGCTGAAGTTTGACCTTGACACACACACACACACACACACACACACACACACACACACAGAGAGAGAGAGAGAGAGAGAGAGAGAGAGAGAGAGCGCTAATACTCATTGATTAGCTGGGAAAAAGGCAAACCTGACATCTCTCCTGTATCTTTCCATTTAATGTTCTGTGGTCCCAAAGCTCCAGAGTGAGTTGGAAGACAGCAGTTCTGTGTCATTCACCAGGCTCCTTCTAGACATTCTGGCTGCAGATGACTGCAGAGTTTAAAAATAAGCTTTCCATAAATAGATAAGGAGCCAGTACATCTTCCATAGAGACAATAGATCTATCCCAGCCTTTGGAATGAGACCCTTTCCTCCAACTTCCTATCATTTCCTGCGAGATTTTTGAACCAGCATCGGTCCTCTGAAATGGCTGGCTATTATTCTCAGGATTGGATCACAATTACATCCATGGAAAGGTTTAAGTGTGCAACTCCAGGCTCACGACGAAGTCACCATTCATTTGAGAAATGATGATGAAAATATTTCGGAATTTTTAAGTTCAGAAAGATGGAATTAGCTACAGAGGGGAAAAAGAATGCATGTGTGTGCAGATGATTTGAACCATATTTCCTACAGTCCCTTGAGGCCTGGTGGGACTTGAAATCCAAACCATATGGATAGCAGAGTTGCTTATCCCTTACAGCGGTCCAGTTAAATCAGTGAGCAAAGAAAAGAAAGTAATTTTTCAGGAGTAGTATTGCCAGCTAATAATAAGTTACAACAGGGGTCCCCAACTGCTGGGCCCGGCCCCATTATTAGGCCATGAGCTTTTCACAACCGAGCGGCAGGCGAGCGTGTGTGCATCCTCCATTTGCAAGAGTGGCAGGTGTGCGTGCCTGCCACTTGTGCAGAACCATCCCCCCCCTACTGGTCTACAAAGCCAAAAAAGTTTGGGGAACTCTTGAGTTACAGTGCAGGAAGTTTTTAAGTTACAACTGTCCACTTAGCAACCATTTGAACTGTCAGTTTAAGATTTGTACCAAGTTTCCAGCCACTGTATTGTTTATGTATATTTGGGGGGGGGACGGGTGTTGATGAACAACAGTTTGATTTGAGGAAACTAAACGGAAGCAACATCTTTTGCTTAGCCAGAAATGGCTTGCCAGCATGTAGCAGGATTTGCCCTGGAAATTTTATGAGCCAGATTTGATTTAAGATGACAAAAGGCTCCAAATTACATCCAGAAGTTTCTACTTTGTATTTGCCTCGGGAACATTAAAACTAAGGGATCTTGCAGAACTGGATACATTCACTCTCTATCTAACCCAATTAGCATAACTGACATATAACAAAGGGCAAAATTTTGTAATATTCCATCGTTCTGCCCACCAGTTCTTACATTTTTCATAATGGAGGCTTCAATCAAAGTCAGCAGAGAAGAGGGACAAAATCAAGAACAGCATAATTGATTATCCTGAATGAACAGGGCTGATTTCATGTCGTGATCCCTCCAGCCTGTGATCTGAATGCCTAAGGATCATACATTTCCATGGACAACCCCTTTGCATGCAAAAATATCCAGATTCAGTTCTAGCCCTGACATTTAGAAGAATCAGGTAGATTAGCAATCAACAGAGCTTTTGCCTGAGACTGTAAAGACCCTCTGCTTAGTAAGTCATGATTAAAATAAAGAGTGGGTTCGTACGTTATATAAACCCAACCCAATATTTTATGGAAGAATCCACAACAGGCTCCCAGGAATTGTACTGTTGACTTTGGAACTTAAGTTTGAAATCCACTACTCCAATTCAAAGAGGTTTAAAATTACTGCAAGTATTGATTCTTCTTCAGTCTAACTGGGGGTTAGATTGAAGAAGAATCAATATTTTCAAGTAATTGATTCAGTTGGAAATAGCAAGAGAACACACAACTGTAGCCAGTAGCCTAGGCACATTTGTTGAGTTTCCTCTCTTTTGCCATCTGCACTCAAGACTCCCTTTGGAAACATGACCCACCTAATGAAGTAACAGCAGAAAATCAGGCTGAGCACAAAGATGAAGACACCTGTGCCAAAAATCACCATGTAGATGTTCAGTGGCAAGTCCTGGAAAGTGATGGGAGGCATGGTGCACGTTTTGTTGGTGTAGATCAATCCCAGACCACAGAAGCATCCTAGAAATGAGAAAGAGAAGGAGTTAAAGGCTGCATTTGTATCTAATGCTGAACCAAGAGCTATTCTAACTACTATCGGTTGAACACGCCTGGAATAAGCCAGGCTCAAGCTTGCAGATGGGCAAAGTTCTCGGAGCCTGTTGCGCTGAATTTTAGAATTGATTCTTCATTTCTTCTGCTGGTGCTAGGAGAAATGTGTGGCACAAAAGCAAAGGAGAAGAAGCCAGAGTGAAAAGAAACTAGGATATCCCAACGCTGTGTTTGGGGAGGATGGATTTTCTCAACATATTCAACCAAAATACCTTATGGCATAACTTATAGCAGTGTTTCTCAACCTTGGCCACTTTCAGATGCATGGACTTCAATTCCCACAATTCCCCAACCAGCCATGAATTCTGGGAGCTGAAATCCACACATCTTAAAGTTGCCAAGGTTGAGAAACATGGCTTATACAGCATCATAGGTGAATCAGGCCTGGGACACAGAAGAACGAAAAAAGGAAGAAAAGAGGAGAAGACTTAATCTAAACTGTAATAACTTTTCTCACTACTCCTAGTGCGTATTATTTTATTAGTATCTATCTATCTATCTATCTATCTATCTATCTATCTATCTATCTATCTATCTATCTATCTATATCTATCTATCTATATCTATATCTATATATCTATATCTATATCTATATCTATATCTATCTATCTATCTATCTATCTATCTATCTATCTATCTATCTACCTACCTACCTACCTACCTACCTACCTACCTACCTACCTACCTACCTATCTATCTATCTATCTATCTATCTATCTATCAGTAAAAAAGGAAGCAATCACCAGGAAATAAAACACCAAGGTTTTAATAAATAAAATCAAGCTTTCGATGGCTAACATCTGCCATCATCGTCAGGATACAAGCCAGTTAGTGAGGAAACCTGCTTATAAGTCGTATCCTGACGATGATGGCAGATGTTAGCCATCGAAAGCTTGATTTTATTTATTAAAACCTTGGTGTTTTATTTCCTGGTGATCGCTTCCTTTTTTACTGAAATGTATGTACCCAGGAATCGCTATTCTTCAATTTTTAATGTAATTTTTAATATATATATATATATATCAGTGTTTTCAGATGTTAAAACTTACAGGGAACAATGAAAATTATATTGATGCTACATCTGATATCCATGCATAGCATCCTTATGTAGCTAGTGAGAACTCAACGCGAGTACAAGGTTCATTGGCACCAAGTACAAACAGATTGAAAGTAACCATGTAAATTCCCCACAGTGCTTTACAGTGTTGTGGATCCAGATTATTGTGGAAAATTTGAAAAAGATTGATGACTAACACAGGTAGGATGATAACTCTCTATTGCCCCTAAGTCAAATCAGAAAGTGTGTCTTAGGAAGAAAAGATCAAAGAGGTAGCAACACAACAAGCTTTCTCTCAACAATGCCCAGAAAATCTGCTTGTGCTAATACGTTAAGAAACCAAGGAAAGAATTTTGTGAAATTGGGACAGCCATTGATTACAAATGCAACTTCTAAAGCAGAGATGGGGAGTCTGTGGCCCTCTGGCGATTGTAGAACATCCTCCATATCCTCCATCACTAATCATTTTCACAGATGCTGCTGGCAATAGTAATCCATCAACAAGTGGAGGGCCCCAAGCTTGCAGTTATAATGTTAAGCAGAGATGGATGCGGATTTATTTTCATGCATTTAGCTAAATAGTCCTATGGTGCTCAGGGTATTATGACATTTAAAGAGGCAAAGAAAAAGACAGCTGGAAGAGGCCATAAACACCAAGCAATTCCTTCCTCAAGGAGCCCAGCAGCAAAACAGTGCAACATACAGTATATGTTGGGGAGTTTATATCTTCTAACCACAAAACCAGACCCAGATGGCCATGCCTTGAAGAGAACTGCAGCATTGGAGGACATCAAGTAAAATAGCATTTCCCTCAACATCAGTTTAACCACGGCAGGCAATGCCCTTAAAGGCTAACAAGACCTTGCCTCTTCTTGTTACAGCCAATCTGGACATGTTGGATTAAGCTCTCATCTTCACCAACTAAGATGTAAGGAGCACGCTGGCTGAAGACCATGGAAAGTAGACTCCCATGCTTGGGAAGCAGCTACAGAAGCCAATAGAGTCAGCCTCCCCCCCCCCAGCCCAAAGTCTGAAACGATGAAAGCCCAATCGAATGGACTATTTAAAGAATCATTACAGAAATAAGGGAGGGAGGTGTTCCTTGGTGCTCTCTGAACCTGCTTGTTTTCTTGCAGACATTTCATTACCCTACTAGGTAACATCATCAGTGTTAGTAAGGAGACCGGTTTGCTGTTGGTTTATATTCTGGAGCTTTAGGGATTCTTTGGTTGGGAGCCTTTACTAACGGCTCTTTGGCAGTTTCTTGATTCAGGTATTGTTTACTTGATTGTTGGAGTTAATCTATGCTGATCTGAGTGCTGATTACTGGTGGAGAGGTGCTGGAGTATTTTGTCTTTTGGGCTGCTTGATTGTCTCTTTTGCATAATCCATAGATGCTGTTAATGTCTATGTGTCTCTTGAGGGCTGATTTGTCAGTCTGCCAAGCTTCTAGAAATTCCCTGGCATTTTTGGATTTGGCCTGGTCTAGGATTGTCACATTTTTAGCCATCAATAGAATCCCTAGGACCGGCCTCACCCACACAGACAGACAGGCAAGGCAGCAGAATATAAACTGACAGCAAACGGCACTCCCTTCTAGCTCTGATGATGTTACCTAGTTGGGTGATGAAATGTCTGCAAGGAAACAAGCAAGCTCAGATAGCACCAAGGACCCCTCAGTTCAGTCCTGAGCTACCAATATTCTCCTTCATTGGCATTACAGAAGTAGAAACTCTTTGTTGATTTCATGCAAAACACAGACCACACCTGCGGGCAGTAAAAGGAAGTCTGCTCTCAAAAACCCTACAAACACAACTCAATACATCAACGCTGGGTTAGTAGTAAGGCAGAAACCCATAAGCAAGGTACGAAAATGCAGAGATAATTAAATGCCGGCCACTCAGCACCAAGCAACAGATGGAGGGAAGAGCTGATTTTCCAGGATGAATGCATTGTCTTAATGATCCCAACAACAAGCATAGATACACACAGCACTTGACCTTTGCTTTCCCCAAAGAGGGTGGAGGTGGCAGAAATCAGGCAGGAATTTTAAAAGCAAGGAGAACGTGTGTACCTCAAGAGGTGCCGAGTCCAGGAATGCTTTGAGCTCCAAAGGAAGGGGGGGGGGAAGAGGGGTTTCCCCCTTTGACAAAGGCCTTATTTTGCAGAAAAACAGAGAGGCTTCTCCAAAACGCTTTCCCTTGGATGAGCTTCTACATTCTTGCTATCTCCTCAGGGCTGCTGGGGAGTAACCTTGGTAGCAGAAGCCAATTTGCAGGCTGATGAAATGAAAACAGAGGAGTCAGCAGCTTGCTTTTTCTCAACCATCGCAAAGGCTCGCCAGGATGTCCGCGGAGGTTCTCTGTCATCCAGGTCATCGTGATTGTCCCAAAGGTGCTTTTTCAGGAGGCGGCTGTGGGCTTTCTTGTGTTTCTTTGAAGACATTTCACTTCTCATCCAAGGTCCTGCAGCCAAGAAGCCTCCACACGCATTTGCGCTACTCAGGTGACCCTGAGGACACAGGTAAACCTCTAGGTGGCCTCAATGACTCTCTAAAACAGGGGTGTCAAACTCAATTTCATTGAGGGCCGCATCGGCATTGCGGTTGCCTTGGGGGGACCAGGTGGGTGGGGCCAGGGTGGGTGCAGCCTACTGGGTGGGTGTGGATGGAGTGGGTGTGGCCTACTGGGTGGGCATGGCCAGCTCTACATGGTTCGCGTTAAGGGTGCCTGTGGGGGTCTGGGCAGGAGTGGGACAGATCTGAGGGTCTCTGGCAGAAGGGGGTGGGACCGGGGCAAGCGCCAAGGCATGGTCCATTTCTTCATTCCTCACAAAGGGTGACACCTCCCCAACGTGCACCCAGGAGGTGGGGCTGATGCAGCAGGGGCTGATTCCTCGCTGTTTCCAGACGGCCTTGTGGAGCTAAGACTGAATGCGTTTCAGCATAGATGGCCACCACAAAATTGTACATTGGCTCCCGGCCAGCCTGGGCCAGGGCCAAGGCAGTGGGGGCCGTTCCCTCACTGTTTCCAGGATGGCTTCATGGGCCACATGAAACCACTTCGCGGGCCGCATCTGGTCCCTAAGCCTTGTGTTTCACATGTCTGCTCTAAAAGAATGCAAATGACCAGCTGTCTGCAAGGAATATAAATCCTTCCATTCTCCACCATCCAGTCAGAGCTGAAGGAGCTTCTTGGGTAAGAAGCGAAAGGTCTTCAAAGAGAAACGAGGAAGTCCACTTGCCTCCTGAAAAAGCACCTTTGGGGCTTGCCAGGATGATGAATCTCCAAAGGCCAAAAGTTACAACCAGTTCTGACATCTCTCTGGGCCTAATCCTGTCCTGTTTCCACAACCACTGGGTTAGAACAACTCTTGTGAATTTGTGGCCACCACCTATAACAACAACGTTCCTGGAGTTCATTTCCCCTCTCTAATTAAAAGACATCTTTTTATTTTACATGTATTTATTAAAATGATATGACAGGTCCCAAGCTCAAGGGAGTAAACTGAAACCAAAATGCCTCACAGATTTACTCAAGTCACTTGAAAGCTGCTACTGACTTTGGCTCAAACAGAATTAAAAAAAAAAAAAACCCTTTTGATTTATCTCCTAGTGTTTCTTGACAGTTTCTTTAGCTCCAGCAATTGTGTTTTAGCTTGACTGGCCCCTTGTGCTATTGCTGGTTCTGGAAAGCTTGAGATTCTGGAGGAACAAAGTCCCAAGCTTTGTATTTTAAAGAAAATGAATAACCTCTGGAAAAGTTCTTGTTCCTGATAAAGAGTGTGTAATTGGTCTCCTGAGATCCTAAACTGAGATAAACACAACAAAAATGTTGTTTGTGTAACGGACCACCTCAGAAAATGCTTATTAAAGGTTGGTTTGATTGTAGTTCGAATGCTGCAAACTACTCAATGAATCTAGGGGTGCATTAACTTTTTCAGGCTGACACATCGCATGTTGGATGACTTGACTGATGAAATAAATGAATCAAATGCTAAATTTGGTATTGTGCATCACTCAATTGCTAGATCTTGCCAACATATAAAAGCATGAAGCTGTGATATCATTCAGTAGTACAGTTAGGGGAAGAAATCAAAAATAAAAAAGGAAGCAAATACCGTTTACAGAATTGTATGAATTGCTTCTCAAAGGTGATTTTTTAAAATTCTTCAGCAAAAGGACAAGGAACAGCAAATATGATTACTTTTTTTTGAAAGTAATAAGGAGTAAATAAGCTAATAAGGAGTAAATAAGCTAACTTTCCAGGCCTTTCCCCTCTGTTTCTTTGTTTTTAATTGCATTGTTATGATTATTAGTTTTGAGGTTACATTATATTGTTAAGAGTGTTGCATGTTCTCCTGTAAGCTTGAATTTACTGCCTATCAGATTAATCATAGTTGAGCAAGACTAATAATAAGTCTATTTCACATCTGAACCACTTCCTGATTTCCCTAAGACAGGGCTGTCAAACTTGCAATGTCATGTGGCGTGTCGCGACATATCACAACTTTTTTTCCATTGCCGGCAATGAGGTGGGTGCAGTTTCACCATGACGCATCCGGTCCGCGGGCCAGCAGTTTGACACCCCTGTCTAAGATCACCTCTACAGGGAATCTGAGAAGGAGAAATTGCATCCAGAGAAAACACCCAAGCCAATTAGGATTATGGTTCTCCAAAATCTAAATCAACATGGCCAAAAGCCCAGCACTTGTGGCAGGTACCTAACTGGGGAATGGCTATTTAAAGGATGCATGATCTCCTAACCCAAGCTGGAAAATGACTATAGAGGAAATACCACTGAATTCATAATAGATCAGATCTATTTCCATGCAACTACTTTGGTTTGTTTTGAAGTTACACCTGTCCTCTTAAGATGAATATCCAGATAATCTTAGGAAACTGCACAATGAAGAGAAAATTGCTACTTCCTTAATAGGCCACTTCAGTAAAAGTTGATTAAGGATGTTACCCAGATTAAGGCACAGATTAGTTCAAGCTTTGTAGTATCTTCTACAGCAGATCCTCAGAAACAGCTTGATACAGAATTCAGATCCATTGTCTCATACTAAAGACAATTTTTCCAACTGCTGTAGAGTTTGGATGATACACAGCGGTTTTTCTCAACGGTAACAACTTGAAGATGCATGCATGTCAACTCCCAGACTCCCCCGGCAAGCTTGAATTCTGGGAACGGTAGTCCACACATCTTCAGTTGCCATGGTTGACAAACACGGATACCCAGACTAAAAACAGCTATGTTCCATTAAGACAGATGTTACTAATATGACTAAGACTGCTTCTGATTGCTCCCATGTCAAACCAGAAGGGGGAAAGTTATTTTATTTTGAAGAAGTCAGTCTTATCAGAAGGGTGCAGGTTTAGAAGTTGGTTTCCCCAACCACCATTTCTGGTATGTTCTAAAAAAAAACAAAACTGTATTTCTCCTGTTTCTGGGCCCGTTCCACTATTACTCTCAAGGAGATAGCCAGAGGAAACCTTCTCTTGTTCGTTTGTTATGCAGTCAGGGATGACAGGTGATTAACTGTAAATAACAAAATAAAGGAGTAGAAGATTCGCCATGTTTGCCTTGCTGCATCATTACATCATAGCACTGACCTACCTCTCTCCCTCCTGCCTGCACGAACAGCAATGACCCACTAAGCAGGATCCTTTCCCAGCAAGAGCAAGAAAAACATTCCAAACACACTCTATGCCTCAATCAAAATATGTAAATTTCAGGTGTCTTTGTCCATGCATGCAGTAAAACAACTGCTTTGTTCCAGGCAAGGAAGAGAGCAAAAACTCAAGGATGTTAGCAGCCAAGGAGGCAGGAGGAGAAGGATAGGGTAGGCTATCAGAAAGATTGGGGGTTGGTATACAAGATGGTGGGGTTTAGTCTACCAGGAGAGGTTGAGAAGGATTAGAAGAAGCCTCAGACTGTTTCTCCATCTAACTGGCTACAGTTGGTCCTGATACCTGGTTTACTAACCTCTGACTGAGGTTTCTTCCATCCCCTGATGCCTAAGACTGTCCACTGAGGATTGCACGGATGGAAACCTGGCTGCTTAGCATGCAAAGAAGGTGCCCAGAAGCAGAGCTTCAAGAAACAAGAAGCAGTTCCCTTCTTTTCCCAGCTTGAACACAGTTTGACCACATGATTTAATAGCAACAATAAAGTTTACCTTGTGAAATTCGGGGTAAAAGAACTGAATGTAAGATCAGCCTCCCCCCTAAAGGAAAGTTAGAGAATGTATAGCTTTCTTTTTCTATATTTCCAGAAAATTTAAGATACCACCTTCCTCCCACACATATCTTAAAAGTAGATTAATTGGGAGAAAATAAGAGTTCCTTTCAGGTCAACCGGTGTGTAGAGTAACACAGTATTGAGAGTAACAACATTCTCTCCCCCCCCCTTTTGTTTTGGATTCTGAAGTTTGCATGATTGCTTTCGCATAGTCTGTCTTCGTTGCTTATCACCTTTAAGAGAAAAAAAAAGTGGGTAACCGAATTGCTGTACAATTTTGATGTAAACTGTAAAGGCAAAGGTGCTCTTAAGTTGATCTTGTCCCCAAGTGACTTCGCAAAGGCATCTGTGCACATTGATCTCGCCAAGAGATGAGAAATTGATATCGGCCTATTTAATGACAAGAGCATGAATCGGATCTGTTGGTGAATCAGAAAACACAGGGGCTGTGTATGTATGTATTGCAAAGCATGACTGCAGCCAACATGTAACTACTGAGCATTCCTGTGTTAACTTCTTCTTTCCCTCTTTTCTCAAATGAAACTGACAAATTAGGGGTCAAGGGAGGCAATCTTAGCCAGTTGCTTCTGTCCCAACAGAATGGGGGTTGGGGGTGGGAACTAAATAATCCAGACAGTAATTTCATGTAAACTCCAGATCAGACTCAGACACAGCATAAGCTTGGCTGATTCCAAACCTAAGATGGAATAAATGTCAAATTTAAAGTCAGCTTGCTACAATACCAGGAATGAACCATATGCTTTTTTTTTTTTTTTAAAAAAAAAGAAAGCCTGAAAAAAGATGGACAGTGATACAGTAGGTGTATCCATGGGTGGTTAGGTGATGCATTTTGATTTCCCTAAAGCAAATCTTACCTCTTGAGAAAAAAAATTACGAGGTGAGAAGCCCGTTCCTTAATGGATCAGGACAGTAGCTTGACTGAGGCCCCAACCCATTAATGGTCCTCATCTGAACATTACAATCTTCTGATTTTATTGAGGGAGAGGTGACTTCCTCGTAAAGATGCCTAGTGCTGTGGCATACCACAAATTGTATTTATTACCTATCAAAAGTTTTAAAACTGGCCAATATACTCAATATACTTGTTCAGCTCATCTTAGCCCAGCCTAATATTGAAATAGCAGTAGCACTTAGACTTATGTACCGCTTCACAGTGCCTAACAGCCCTTTCTAAGCCGTTCACAGAATCAGCCTCTTGCCCCCGACAATCTGGCTCCTCATTTTACCCACCTTGGAAGGATGGAAGGCTGAGTCAACTTTTAGCTGGTCAGGATTGAACTGCTGGCAGTTGGCAGAATTAGCCTGCAATACTGCATTCTAACCATTGTGCCATCGCGCCTCTTATGTTTACTGCCAAAAATCAGGGGATGAATAGCTTGTTTGGACAAAATGAAATGCAAAATGAAGATGCTGGCAAGATGTGGTGGACACATGTCCTGTGACCTGGTTTGGTAATTCCTTATCTTGGCATTTTGGAAGGTGCATTATACCAACTTGACCCAATTCAAACCCTTTCAACTGCAGCAGCTGTTAGATCTTCCTACTGTCTTATCCTTTTGATCTACAGCCGCCAAGATCTAGCCTGGAAACCTGCTGTTTTATCACGGAGCTTCATCTTATTTCTTAAAAGCCCATTTGTTCCCCAGTCCTTCAGATTTACAGTCTCCAGACCAGGGCACTCAATTATTCATAGCTCCTTAGATGCTGCCAAAATGTTTTATCCAGGACTTTACTTGTAAGAGCCTCACCAGATGTGCGAAGAATAATCTATAAGAGGAGAGCCAGAGGTTTTTTTTTCCTCTTTAAGCAGCCATAGAGAACTTTGATTTTGATTTGATCGCCAATCCTGAGCAAAAGAGAGCCTGTGTTTAAAAGTCTGGTCACTGTCTTGATCTCTGGAAGTTGTAAGTAGCCTTTTCTGGATCAAAAAAAAAAAAAAAAAAAGGTTGGCATAATAGAAGCCCTACACTCTCACTTCCAAGGTTGTTGATACCAGCTTTGGGCTGTGAATGAATCTGGCTTGGCTTACTCATAGTTTAAAGTCAAGATTTACGGTTCAATTGTTCAATGAATTTATTGTTCAATGAATCAATCGAATACTACTCTAACCCCAAACTAAATATAATGTGTGAACATCATCTGGACTCATGAGTGTCTGTTGCCTGGACTTCTATCAATTTAATTCTATCCCCAAGGTGCTGTTCAAAAGGCAAATGGACTTTCCTGGTTTTTCTCCTTGAAAAATGTTTTGCTTCCCATCCAAGAAGCTTCTTCAATTCTTCAGTTGAAGCAAAGAAGCTTCTTGGATGAGAAGGGAAACATTTTCAAGGAGGAAAAACTCCCATTGCTTTTTGAACATCACCTTTGGGACAATCATGACCTGGATGATTGAGGATCTCCATGGACAAGCTAATTCTAGTTTTTAGTCTAAGCAACTTTCTCTTCATCCCTCAGTTTGTAGTTGGGGACAAAGAAATGTTTAAAGCTGCAAGTTATTTCTGAATGATGGTATCTTAAGATCAAATTCTCACCCTCCCTGAAGTGCCAAGTGGCATAGGTGACAATTGCTTTCAGCATGGAAGGGGCCAGGGTGTTCCTGCCTGACACGTAGCTGTTGAAGGTGAGAAGCAGCTTCTGACTTTTAAAAATTAGACTTCAAATGCTCTGCCTGGAATGGCCAAATCTTTTGTTTCTTTTCATCCTGTTTATAAAAGAAATTTGCCTCATTTGATAAGCTCTTATTATTTCTTTTTCTTTAAAAAAAATAGAATGAAATTCTTGTATGTTTATCTTGGTTTTTAATAATGAGAAATAACCTGCTTACCTTGCAGGATTGTTGTACATGAAACACACATAGTGATGGATCATAGTCTTGATCACATAGCAGATCTTAATATTTGTATCATTCAGAGAAGAAGAGGAAAAGGAAAGAAGAGGAAGGTGGAAGAAGAAGAGGAAGAGGAAGAGGAAAGATTGTTCAAGCATTATCAGCTGATCCACAATCAAAATTGGAAGAATACAATAAGTCCTTGATTAACACAAAGAAATAGAGATCCTACTGAGAAGTAAAATGGAATTGATTTAGCTAGCAGACCCTCAGACCTACAACTGAAGAGCAATTCTGTTTTATTTAGACTTTACTGAAAAGATTCCAAAACAAACTTTGTTTACTGCATCTTTTTGCAAACCGTCTTGACAGTGGGAGATGGGACTTTTATCCCACCCCACCTTTGTTCTAATTCTATCCATGAAGCTGCAGGTGGTAGGAGAAGCTGACTTTGCTTCCAGCAAAGCAGAAGAGGTTAAGTGAATCTCTGACTTTGACTCTGTGTCTCGGTGGGTACTCAGAGTAGACCGTCTCTCCTCCTCCCGTTTCCCTTCCTTGCCATTGTCTGGGAAGCACATGGCCCAGAGATTGGGGGTTTGTTAAATTTCGTAAGTAGAATAGAGGGGTGAGATGAAGGAGGGGAGAAAAAGAGGAAATGAAGAAGGAAGCCACACAAACAAAAGCTGCTTGAAGCAATTCATCCCAAGCGCAGCTTTACTCTTCTAATTAATGATAAAAAGCAGTCACCATCTGCTAGGCTTCTGAAGGGAGCCAGACTTCACCCAGCCACAAAATGCAACATGGAAAATAGGATTTTAAGAAGCTTCCCTGGCTAAACTGTGCTTACCCGCCTCTCCTCATTTGGAGGGAGGAAAAGAAACATCCCAAATACAAAAAAAGTTTGAGCAAAAGGAATGTGCCTGCCAGCCAGCCAAGCAACCTTCCTTGAAGTAAAAACATCCACAAAATGGGATCAGCTGAGCAACTTTTTTGGGGGTGGTGGTGGGGTGGGGGAAATATGGATAGTAGTTAAACAGCAAAAAGTGCCAGGATAAAATTCACAAGATTGGCTGATCTCATTAGATCCCCGTTTCACTGTTTTTACTGTCCAGATTGCCATTTTGCGTCTGTGGCTGTTGGATCTGTTCAAAGTTGCTTGGCTTTGCTGCCTCCATGGATGGGAGAAAAAAGTTTTGCGCATAGTTCCCTGTAAGAAAATCCAGCTTCATTGTTTTTATCAAGAGGGGCTAAATAATTGTAATTGGAAGAATCGGCGCAGGCAGCCTGCAGCCCCGTGCCCGCTTTTTATTTCGGTGTTCACTTTCTGTAAACATTTTGGCCGTGGCTGATGAGAGTCATCGTCCAAAACTGGTAGCATTAGGCACTGTTCAACAGGGAAGAATAATGTGAACCTCAGTGGGACTGGTTAATGATCTGACCACCTTTCTTTACATTGGAACGACAGAACCCAGTTACTGGATTAACCTAGGGTTTGTACTGACACCGAATGCTAAATCAACGGAAGGGGCTGGGTTTGCACAAGGTGATAACAGCTAACAACAAACCAAGATAAATACCAGGTCACCCAATCCAAGAGCTCGTCTGCTGCCCAAAGCCAGCAAGCAGGCTTCCGAGGTGGGTTTCATCGGCCAGGAACTGTACAGATTTTGCAATCCTAACCCAGTTAAGGTCGCTATCCCACAGGGTTGGCTTCGGAGGCTCCAACGGCAGGGTCGTGGGGCTCCCACGCAAGCCAGCGTTTAGGGTGGGAAGGGAGAGGATGCGAGGGAGAGGGAAACCCCCCCCCATCCTGCCCCACCAGTCGGAGACAAAGGCGTTCAGCCCCCTCCGTTTGGCGACGCATCGACCCACTCCAGCTTGGCTGCTCGGACGGGGTTGGGGCACCTCGAGGCGGTGCTGTTTCCTTCGGCGGAGACAAAGAACGGCCGGCCGATCGGCTTCTGGAAGGGGGGCGGACTCATCACAGCCCCTCCACCCGCAGCAGCTCCCTTTTGATCTCCTAAATACAGCGGGGTGGGGGGTGGGTGGGAGAGGATTCCACGCACACCCCCTTTGGGCCAGCAGCTCTACCAAGAAAGGAGAAGCTGAAGCCCACCAGTGGATCTGCCTCCCCCCCCCCATGGACGGAGCAAAGAGGAGGGGGATTTCACGGGAGGGTGGCTTGCTTGCCCCTTCCCCATCCCTGCCCGGGGTGGGGGGTGGAGGGGTTGGGCGGACTTACCGTTACACCACTGGAAGGGGTGCATCAGAGGCCCCAGAGCAGCTGCTGGCGGAACGAAAAGCGAAACAATACCCCGAACTGCGCGGGGCCCCCGATGACAACCTCGCTTTTTTTTACCAGCCTTGACTGCGTCCTCCGCCCAGCAACATTCCAATCGCGGGGGAGCCTCCCTCGCCCGTCGCAGTCTATCCGAGGGAGAGAGTCCTATCTTGCAGCTCGGGCGCGGGCTGTTTCGAACGGCTCGGAGCGGAACGAAGCGAGCGACCCGAGCTGCAGCTTCTTTTCTCGGGGCTGCGTCCAACACACGCACACACACTCACACACACGCACACACATACACACAGGGCTTAGGAGACCGACCCTCCGCCTGGTCAACGCCCCCTCTCCTCCCCCTTTTCAGTCCGCCAGCCAATCGGGGCCTCTCGAGGAGAGGAGCCGATTAGCATCTTGGCTTTTGAAGTGGGCAAGGAGTGGCTCGGGATTGGCTGGCTCGGAAGGGGGTCCAGCCTATAGCGTTGCGGACCCAAAGAGAAAGAAAGAAAGAAAGAAAGAAAGAGAGAGAGAGAGAGAGAGAGGAAGGAAGGAAGGAAGGAAGAAAGAAAGAAAGAAAGAAAGAAAGAAAGAAAGAAAGAAAGAAAGAAAGAAAGAAAGAAAGAAAGAGAGATGGAAGGGAGGGAGGGAGGGGGGAGAAAGAAAGAAAGAAAGAAAGAAAGAAAGAAAGAAAGAAAGAAAGAAAGAAAGAAAGAAAGAAAGAAAGATCGTCGCTGCTCCCTAGGATCGCTCGACGGAAAGCAGAGCTTGGCCGATGGAGGGGCTGAAGCCCGATTTTATTAATATTTTAAAAGGATCACCCTTCCCGCTCTTCATCCCAAAGGACGTGGCAAATCTTCCTTTCTTTATTACATTTCTTTTCCTCCTTTATTTTGTATAGGGCAAAGTTAGTTGCATCCTGCACCCTCTGCCATACAATAACAATACCCAGAGATGACCTGGTCAAATTCTTACCTGCATCCCATCAGTTGACTCTGAATACCCTCCCTGTTTCCCATTGCCTTTTCTTTCTGGAGGTGGACACACTTCCAAACCAAACAAGTCCAGGGCTCCTTTGAGCTGCATTGTTGTTGTTGTTGTTGTTATCTAATCATACGTGTTGTATTTCTGGCGGATTCAACTGCATCAAGGTGATGCCATCAAGATAGAAGTGTGCAACCTCTATGGATTAAAAGAAAAGAGATAGGAAGGAAGCGGGTAGATCTGAAGGAAGCTGGAAGAAGTCCGATTGCTGATGTCTGCTGGTGGATGCCAGCCCTAATAAAGGAGTGACATGGTCTTAAGTCACATAGGACTAATCTAATCCACCCCCCCCCCCAAATCAGTGGACTGCATGGGAGAAAGTAATAAATGCCTGAAATGTCCTGTAATGGAAGATTCTTCACTGCGACAAATGATGGCAGACGCCACATGTGAACAGCGAACTGTTCACTGAGATCAACCCCTCCATATAAGACCTTGCTCTTTACCTACTGGGCTGCATCTGTAATCCACCATCAAACAAATCTGACCCGGGTGGGTCATACCTTGCTAATCTCAGCTTTGGCAAACAATGGTGTCCCATCTAATGAGCTGCAGAATAAACAGCAAGAAAGGTCACCGCCACAAAGCCATGCAGTTCGTCAAATCCTTTTTCCCCTTATGCTGATTTATTTTATTCTATCGAGCAACAAAGATGATTAGGGGACTGGCGGCTAAAATGTACAAAGAACGGTTGTTGGAATTGGGCATGTCTAGTTTAATGAAGAGAAGGACGAGGGGTGACATGATAGCCGTCTTCCAATATCTCAGGGGCTGCCACAAAGAAGAAGGAGTCAAGCTATTCTCCAAAGCACCTGAGGGCAGGACGAGAAGCAACGGATGGAAACTAACCAAAGAGAGAAGCAACCTAGAACTAAGGAGATATTTCCTGACAGTGAGAATAATTAATCAGTGGAACAACCTGCCTTCAGAAGTTGTGAATGCTCCAACACTGGAGGTTTTTAAGAAGAAACTGAACAGCCACTTGTCTGGAATGGTATAGGATCTCCTGTTTGAGCCGGGGGCTGGACTACAAAATCTCCCAGGTCCCTTCCAATGCTGTTATTCTGTTATCTTTCTTTGCCGTTTCCAAATCCATCTGTTTAGTCTCATTCCAGAGACTGTGTGGCACTGTCTGGCATACATTTTCTCAGCCTGGTTGTAATTGCTGCTTATGTATTGTACAAGGCCTGGCTCTCTTCTAGGAGAAAGATGAAGGGAGTTAGTGGTTTTGGGACCCACAGTTAGAGGGGTGTGTATGTGTGGGAGAACTGAAGGAAGGTTGAAAATTGGATGGATCAACAGTGGTCACAAAGGCAGGGAATCCTATCTATCCTATCCTATCCCTCTGCACCACAAGGGTTCAGTAATTTTGGTGGAAAAACCATCACCATCACCAACTCTGGCAAATGATGAAAATAAGAGGAAAGAATTTTTAGGGGGTTGGAGTGCAAACATTGCATTAATCATTTTTAAAAGGCCTAAATCATAGCATCCTGTTTCTCAAGGTCACAACCGAATCCTTTGCACACTGAATCTTTCATGTGGCAAAATTATATTTAACGGAAGATGATAAAATTCTTGAGATGGGTTCACTTGCCCTGAAATCAAATCCCTAATCTCTTATATTTTATTTATGTATATAAATATTTATGTCTCATACATTCTAATGTATAGGCAGTTCCCATATGGCTCATGCATTGCAACATTTAAAATCAATTCGAAGTGATATTTATCAACAGCTAGGATAGTTCCGTGTGATTAGTTCTCTCATTTTTGTTTTTTTTTAAAAAAATTGCTACAGCAAAGAATTTGATCAATGCATTGACTCTAGAAGGTTTTGTAAAAAAAAGTTTTTCCTATCACGGTTTTTGCCCCAACTGTGGTTAAAAATCCAACCAAACATGCTGACGTTGGAGGAAAGGGCTGGAGAAGACAAGACAAGTGAAATCACTGCGGGTGACCGAATTTAGCAAACTTGAGCTAATTCTGAGAAGGTCAGACTTGGTAAATGCTTCGACAGGGGACCACAAAGAAATTGAAAAACAATTCAGAAGAAAGTGCTGGTGGATTATTTCTGTATGCCTGTTAGAAAAGCACATGTCTATATCCAGGTGGTAAACAGGCATTTAACTTTTTTTTGTAATAGAATATCAACGGTCGGAACCTGACTCAAAAGGCTACGCTTTACAGCACTGCAAATGTCCTGTTTGGTTCCTCAAAAAATTGGGACTCTAGTCGCATCTTTTCTGACCAGTATGTTTTATTAAAAGGGATTTTTGCCACCACGAACTAACATAGGTCTCTTGCTACAAGAAGTACTGTACCCAAGAAAAAGAAGGGTTCCTCTCCCTCCTAATGTCTCTCCCCTACTCCTGGTTGCACCTACACAAACTGGATTCATATAGATTTATAGTCTGAGGCTGCACTCTTTAATGCCCTAAGCACATAACCCTAAGGGTCACTGAAAACAATGGGTATTTTGGAACAACAATATATATGTGACATTGCTTTCAAATATTTGTTTGAGGAGGGACTTGCCATATGCTAGTGGCTGTGTGTCTTTGAGCAATGTTGCCATTTCAAACAAAGGCTGGGCTAAACCAGTATTCCATTATTTATCTGCAGCAATGTTTCTCCCTCTTGTTTGTCTCTTTCTCTCCCCTAACCCTTTCCTTTCTGTTTTGGCAAAACAGGAGAATTGCCTGTGAAATATGAGCTGTGCAGTTTTGAAGGAAAACGATAGATTTTTATGAGCGGTAGATCTCCCTTAATATTAATTTATTTATTACAGCCCTAGGGCCAGATATAAACAAGATCCTAAATAAAAGAAATATTATGTGGTTCTTTACATAAACATTATATATGTATGTATATGTATACACATTATATACATTATGTATATGTATATACATTATATATGTATGTATATCTGTGCATATATATGTATATATATATATATATATGTATATATATGTATGTATGTATATATATATGTGTGTGTGTGTGTGTGTGTGTGTGTGTGTTAAATTTAGATTTTTGCCAACAAAGAATTAAAGGGAGACTAGTATAGCTATTTCATTAGGCGGCAAGCAGCCCAGGTTCGAATCTCAGAAGGGTATGGCTAGCTGATGAGAGCTAAACAGCCGGAAATAGCTTTACTAATCTCCCTTTAATTCTTTGTTGGCAAAAATCTAAATTTAACACAGAAATAGTTTGTCACAGTAGCGACTTTAGCCTGCAAGATGCTCCTAGATTGGGGCTGAAAGGCAAAAGTAATATTTGGGCAGATCTAGTAGGTGTCCTACTAGGCCGGTTTCACTGGAAAACACTTAATATATGCCACACAGTGGGGTGAGCTCCCGTTACTTGCCTCCGCTCCTACCCTAGGAGTTCGAAAGCATGCAAATGTAAGTGGATAAATGGGTGCCACTTCGGTGGGCAGATAACAGCGTTCTGGGTACCTTGGCTTATAGTGTCATGCTGGCCTCATGGCCATGGAAGCATCTTCAGACAACCCTGACACCCTTGGCTAAGAAACAGATGAGCACTACCTCTAAAATTGGACATGACTGGACAGGGAAACCTTTACCTATACCTATACCTGTACCTGTACTTGTAGCTATACCTATACATACCGTAGATACATATATACTGTATATACTGTACCTGTACTTATACCTACTGGTATACCTCTACTTCTACATGCATACAGACATACACACACATATACTGTATGTGCACGTATGTGTATATACAGTATGTGTATAAGAGAAAAACAATAAGTATACTAGAAATAATTGAGAACATAGATATTAAATCCAAATAAAATACTATTATAATAATTTCCAATCCTAAGTAATGGTACTGTGAACTGTACAAATGGTAGCACAGAACTCGGTGACGTGAGAGGTATAGCCCTGCCTGAGAAAAGTAGCATTAAATAGAAGTCACACTCCCTACTTAGAAATTTCTTTAAGACAGGAAATGTAAAGGTCTGTTTGGAGCTTATACAAGGAACGGTTTAATAGCCCATGATCTACAGTTTCTGTGGTATATAGGAATACCCTTAAAACATCCAAGAAGGATTGAGGAGAAAGTATCCATCCTGGCTAAAGGGAAGGCTTTACAATATTTTAAAATTGGAATGGATAATAAATATGCGTCTGGAAAGGACCTCTTTGAAAGAAAATGATAAATGCTGGGGTGTGACAATTTCTCTTATTCACTTCCCCACTTGGAGTTTCAAACTTCCAGGAAACTGCTGCCCATCTACTGTACCGTATTTTCTGGCATATAAGACGACTTTCTAAAGCATGCAAATCGGCTCTGAAGTCAGGGGTCGTCTTATACGCCGGAAAATACGGTAAATGAAACATTTAAGTGTATGCAAAAGTTGCATATTAAAGAAAACAAAAAGGAACTTGGTTTGCCAGCCTGCCCATTTCCACTATAACCGAGTTAGCCTTAAATTCAGCATGGTTTATGTTGGAGGAAGCCTCCAATGTTCTTTTACTCTCAGCGTTGGCACACGTGTTTAGGTGTGTTGTATGAACACTATAATCCAGGGCCTAAGAAGGATGTAAACTAATTTCCTCCATTCGGTTTTGTTATCCAGACACGGAAAGAAACAACAAGGGAGTCAGATGGGATCATATCACTGCCACTGTTTTAATTTTGTTTGGGCAAGCAAAAATAACAAAAAGTTTAGGTAAAGTTTATCACACGGATGCTTTTCTTCTTCTGCTCTGTCTCCAGCTGTCTGACAGATGTGAAATGTCTTCTGTTTTCTTTTTTCTTTCCCCCCTTCCCTTCCCACCCCTTTCCCCGTCTGCATTTATCTTATATTTAGCTTCTAAGCTAAAAGGCAGAGATCACCTGGCTTTTATTATTTTGTGGATCACTTTAGGATGAAGAGAGGACTGTAAAACATTTTCAACAAAGAGGTAACGATTGGAACATCTGATTTGGAACCCTAACTTTCTGCTTTTAACTCTTCAGACCTTGTAACAATTAAGGATTGGTTATTTTAATATTCTGCTATCAGCCACTACTTAGTTAAGGTTCCTTGTTACAAAAATGTCCTGTCTGCAAGGCCAACGTCACACTAAGAGGAATTCTCAATATATTGGCTGTACATAGAAAGGTGGTCATTAGATGACATCAGATTACTCTGGATATTAGTTAATCCAGCCCTTTGAAGAAGACCTTAAATTTCACCAAATCTGCAGTTCCTCTCTTTCTTGGTGTCCAGAACTGTGCATAATTACTACACACAAGAAGAACTAAGCACTGCCTGCCAGTAGCCCAGTCTGGCATTGTTTAGACATTCTCCCAAATGAGGCTTTCATTTATTAATGGACTACAATGCCCACACTTCTAGCCAGGTCATCTTTTATTCCCTCTATATAGGTACGGGCTGCTCTTTCAGGGATTTGGATCAAAGGTTATTTTGCAAAATGAAACTATCTCAAGTGATCGTCGTTGTAATATGACTCTATTGTTGTACTGCTGTATCAGAACAAAATTCTGGTGTCTTATGGATGTTTGTCAGAGTTTCAGTCAGCTGACTTTAAAAAGCCAGCAAAAAGGTATGAAGGCAAGAAAATCAATATCTTCTGGAGAAGCTGATCTCGTGAGCTTTCTGAGAGATAAGTACAAAATACACGAGTATGTCTGTAAACAGGATGAGGCATATTTTGTGATAATCTCAGTGCACACAGATTGGGGATCAAAATTGTTCTGTATTTTTAAGCTGGTGGGCTGAAAGTGATATATTGTATTCCATGAACTGCTTTAATCTTTGTTTCCAGATCTTTATTACACATTTTCTCTCATTAGGCAATTAAATCAGGGAATATGGAGGAGATTTTGATTTCATTTAACCCCTTCCAAATTTCCCAATGTTTGTTTCCAAGTTCACGTGACGATATAAGGCCAATGTAGCTTTTCCAGTGTCCAGCCTAATGGATTTTTAATCTGGAAGGTGGACAATCGGTATTTAAGATATCCTGCCTTCAATTCTAGCTGAAATATAATGTAATATAAGCTGCTGGGATCAGCAGGCTTTGATAGTTCTTTTCTTGGCAACTTAGTCTGCACTGATAACCCAGATCAATTCTGTGATTATCATATTTGGTCAATGGAGGTGCACAGGGCTACTTCAGAAGCTAAAATCTCTGTGTATATTTATTGGTGTACATGACTTATTCAACTGACCCTATAACCTTTTTCCATAGCAAGGGTGAGGATCTGGTGGTCCTCCAGAAGTGACAACTCCCAGTATTGTCCCAATTTTCACTCAGAACAGAACTGGAAGAGACCTCGGAGGTCTTCTAGTCCAGGGCTTTTCAACCAGTGGTATGGATACCACCTGTGGTACATTGGCACCTGGCAGGTGGTACGTGACCATCCTAGAAAAGTAGTAGTGGGGAGGGGAATGAGCTGAACTGGTGGCAGCACCACATAAGCCTGAGCGAGAGATGGCTGGAGCTGCAGGGCTGTCAGGGCTCAGTGGAAGCGCCAGGATCAGTGCTTCTTCGGGGCTGTCAGGGCTCAGTGGAAGCACCAGGATCAGCGTTAGGCTCCATCTGGAGCTTGGCGCTAATCCTGGTGCTTCTGCTGAGCCCAGAAGAAGCGCCGATCAGCTGGAATGTTGCAGTATCTCCAGGGTCTTGTGATTTACATTCAGATGCTTGGCAACTGATTCATATTTATGACGGTCACAGTGTCCCAGGATCATGTGAAGTGACCAAAACCTGCTGCAACCACCCAGCAGACGGGGGAATAAAAACCAAACACCCCCACCCCACCCCTGCTGCCAATCCTCAACAGAAATGCTCACAACAATGAAAACCTCAGACAGGAGGAAGAGCGCCACCGGGTGGGCAGGCAGGTGTCTTGCTTGGCTGTGGCTTGGGGGGGGGGCATTTTTTTCAGTGCCATTGTAACTTCGAGCAGTCACTAAGCGAACTGTTGTAAGTCGAGGACTACCTGTACTTTATCACTTTTTTCCTTTTTTGGGGGGGAGGGGTCATCAAGTTTTTGACACCTTGCTAGGTGACTGGTGGTACTCGGATATTGCCATATCCTAAAAGTGGTACAATGGGTGAAAAGTTTGAAAAGCCCTGTTCTAGTCCAACCCCTTGCTCAAGCAGGAGACCCTATACCATTTCAGACAAATGGCTGTCCAATCTTTTCTTAAAAGCCTCCAGTGATGGAGCACCCACAACTTCTGAAGGCAACTTCTGTTCCACTGGTTAATTGTCCTCACTGTTAGGAAGTTTCTCCTTAATTCCAGGTTGCTTCTTTCCTTGATTAGTTTCCATTCAGTGTTTCTTACCCCTGGCACATATCAGATGGGCTTCTGGGATTGTAAGAACAGAAGGACTTTATTTTCAACAGGGAAAGATGGAGGCCAAATAGAATCGTATTTCCCCATTTCTGTTCCTCTGCCTAGCTGCTATCATTAATTCTCCAGGTTCTACCGCCCCTTGGTGTTTATTTTGAAGTATGACAAGCTGCTTCTTTATTAAATCTGGCAATTTATGCACATAAAACTATTGCACTAGAGATGCTGATGTGCCATGATCCATCCTCCAGTTTATTTTAAGGCTAAATGGAGCCAGAAAGACTCCAGTATAGAAAAAGCTTAGAATCAGCATGCAGACAAAAAAAAACAAAACAAAAAACAAAAAAACCCAACCCAAAACTATTTTTTTTAACCAGACACCCCATGATCCGTCTTCAATGGAATGATACACCTGCTGTTCTTTTGCTTTTTTTGCTCAACCCTAGGACATTTGCTTTCAGAAGCAAAAAAAAAAAAAAAAATCACTGAAATTCTCAGTGGGGAACTTTAGTGCCCTTCCTCTTACTTAATACATATCCTCCCTGCATACCTGACAGATTCTCCAAAGCTAAGTAGGGTCACAACTGGATAGGAACTTAGAAGGGTGACAATTTCAGGACCGTAGATTAAGTTGACAACTCCAAAACTATGGTAGAAAAAAAAGCGACGGAAAACTATTTCCACCATGCCACCAAAGAAACAAAATGGACGCGTTCTTATAGGCATCAGGAGTTAAGCTTGAGTTGAAGGAGGGTTTTGTCTTTGTTTCTTTTTAACCAATAGGTAGTCCTCGACTTACCCTCATTTCTTTAGTGACTGAAGTTGTAATGGCACCAAAAAAAGTGACTTTAGGACTGTTTTTCACACTTAAAACTGTTGCAGCACCCCTATGGTCACCTGATCAAAATTCAGACCTTTGGCAACTGACTCATTACTTATGATGTTTGCAGTGTCCCGGGATCGTGTGATCTCCTTTTGCGACCTGACAAACAAAGTCAAGGGGGAAAGTAGATTCACTTAACAACTGAAATGGTTAACTTAAGCAATCCGGCAAAATTTTTTACAGCTATAAAATTAACAGTTGTCTTGCTTAGCAATGGAAATTTTGACTCTATTAACCAGTGGTGGGTATCGTGGTTCTGAAAGATGAAACTCTTCAAAGAACTTTGAGGCATTGTTTACCTTAAAGAATCTTTACTCGAGCAGTATAGCTTCAGCATGTACATAATTGAAGCCAAAATCTGACTTCCCCTCCCTTCAGCACATAGATCAAAGCACAATTCCCTCCTACAACTAACAGTCATAAATCACATTCTCCAATTAGTTTGAAATGCTGGCTTTCCGCCCAGTTCTTCTATTCCGCCATTCCTTATCAGCTCTTATTACAATAACTAACTAATTCCCATCACATTCCTCCCCCCAGTATCATCTAATTCTAAACAACAGAAAGAAAAAGGCTGCATCTCCATCATTGTAAAAGCAAGAACATCCAATGTTAGCAGCATTGAAAGTGGGATTCAAATATGTGAACAACCGGTTCTCTGTGTGGATGCCGCTTCTGGAAGTCCATTCTGGGCCTGGGCAATAAAAAATTAGCTACTGGTTCTGCCGAAGGGGTGTAAACTAGCTGAATCCCACCATTGCTATTAACGTCATAAGTTGAGGACTATTTTATAGCATTCTCTTCCCTGATCTGCAGCCTTTCTGTTTCTATTAAATACCAGGGGAAGAGATCATAAACCAAGTTCTCCCTTTGGATTTTTTTAGTGGTGGTATTATGGGGAACCTTTTCTTTTTTCTAATTCAGCGGGTAGAAATTTCTAAAAGGTTCTTTCAGCTTGGACGTGAAAAATAAAGACCATTCAGCATCCTTCTCTTCTGTAGAACTTTATTCTGATAAAGTTAAAATACATTGAGGCTTGCCACTTTTTAAAACAAAAGCTAGAAGCAAACAGGAGGAAACGGGCTACAAGACATATCACTCCATGGGAACTTCAGCATTAAAAGCTTCCTCAGTGTGAGGTTGGGACATTGTCTTGGAAAATGGCTTTCAAAAGCCAACGGGAGAGAGAGAAAGAAAATCTCTTCCTCTCAGAAATCTTGAACTTGCTCGCCTTCAGTTGACTCCTGAGTCTAACCTCTGAGAACATTGGCGGTACATCTTGAAAGGTTACAGCTGTTCTTCTGTGAGGCAGGATCTGTGGAAGGTCGTGGTTAACTGAGCCCAAATAAGGCTAGTAATGCCTCATGTTTACCAACAGAAACTATGCTATCGTGGTTTCCCGACGATTCATCTGCTTACGGTCTCCTCTTCAGCCTGAGGGAGTTGTCCAGGGTGGTCAACTGGCGCAGGAAACCCCGGTTGGGAATAATGCCTCGATGGTCCTTTACGGTCTTTATGGCCTCCACCAGAGTCAAGTGGTGGTAAATCATGAGGTAAGCAAGGACCAGGGTGGCTGATCTGCTTACCCCCACAGCGCAGTGAACAAGGATTCTCCCTATGGAAAGAAGATCAATTTAAGAAAATGTCAGTATCGACCATCACAAAGAAATCTGAGTCCCAGAGATTCAGGGGAAGTAATTCATTTCAGACTTTCGTCACCTGCCCTGACAAAGAACCTGATACTACACTACATCTTATTAGCTTCCCAGCATAATTCAAAATTATTTATTTATTGTAGGAGAAGGAGAGGGATAGTCTGGGGATGAGTCAAGAGAGGAATCAGCCTGCAGTCTTTACGTTCCCATAAGTGGACCCAGTCCAACCCTTCTTGAATTCCATTAACCCTTATCTAGCACCAATTTAGTGCTGACCATTAGTTGACTAAATTCTTGTGTATAGGTATGAGCAATAAATCAGGTTAACTGGAACTTAATGTATAGTCCTGATTCTTTGTCCCTGACATTTATTTAATCGATCCATTTACATGGTCACTAAATTCACCAACTGTGACTCTTGGCAGCTTGCACAGAATTGCAAACCAGAAACAAACAAAATGAAAATGACACAAATCACAACATGCCACTATCGACCCCACACTACAGTCTTTCAATTTCATACGATGGGATCATCCAATATTCTGGCTTTATATCTGGGAGGCAAAACCGACTCTTCAAGGCTTTACAGAACACCAACAAATTTGAATTATCCACATTTTAGGGTGTGGGTGAGGGATAGGCCATTCCAGGTGGCAGGAACCAAAACAGAGATAGTACACTTCCTGAATCCCACCAGATGACACTCTTTTATAAAGAGGATGTCAAGTTTTGAAGCACGGTTTTGCTAATGTGACAAATATTGCTTCTCAGCTTTCCAACAAACTTGGGGGGAGGAGAGAGGTTTGGAATGCAGACTTCAAAGATTAAGAAGCCAGCCAGACAATGAGTCTCAAGGACGTTATACCAGATGTCTGGCCAGACCTAGAGATGCTTTCTCATAACAATATTTTGTTATGCTTTCTCATAACAATATTTTTTCACATGATTGGGCAAAGTGACCTGACCCAGAGGGAGAAGAGAGAATTCAATGCTTTTACTATATGGGTTTGGGAGGGGTCTTGCCAGAGCTGGTTTTGATTTCATTAATGCTGAAGTGATGTACTCAATAAAGTTTCACATTAAGAGATTGGAATGCCTCGAAGGTGTTTGTTTGTTTGGGTTTGTCAGTCAGAACCTTGACAGAGGATCCAGAACATGCACATACTGTCAGTTTATGATTGGTCCTCACACTTACAATTATTGCAGCACTCATGTGAACAAAATTTAGGTGCTTGACAACCAACTTGTATTTACAATGGCTGCAGTATCCTGTATTGTGTGATCACCATTTGTGACCTTCCCAGTCAGCTTCTGACCAGCGAAGTTGTTGGGGAAGGCAGATTGGCTTAACAACCACATGTTTTGGTGAACAACTGCCATGATTCTCTAAACAACCATGGCAAAATTGTTGTAAAATCAGATGCAACTTGTTTAAGAACCACCTTGCTTAGCAATGCACATTCTGGTTGAGGATTACCAGTACTTTGCCTAAACCTGTTCATCATCAGAGGTCCAGCTTGATTTCAAGGAGTCTTTACTTCCTTCTGCTACATTAGTTTGCACTCCATTGTTCGAACCACTCCCACCTCCCCCCATGGCTCTGATTTAGCTGAAACAACAACAACAACAACCTAGAAAGCAAAAGAGGAGAAGAAATTAAATCTACTAAATATAAACTGATATATTTTGGGAAACTCAAGCTGGATATACAGGTAGGACAACCTGAGAATATGAATTGGATCTTAGCAACATTGCATTAGAAAAATACTCTATACAGACATGTCAAACACAAGGTCCGGGGGTTGGATGTGGCCCATGAAATGGTTTCATGTGGCCCGCAAAGCCATCCTGGAAACAGGGAGAGAATGGCCCCCGCTGCCTTGGCCCTGCCCCAGGCCGTCTGGGAGCCAATGTACAATTTTGTGGTGGCCATCTATGCTGAAATGCATTCAGTCTTAGCTCTACAAGGCTGTCGAGAAACAGCGATGAACCAGCCCCTGCCATGTTGGCCCTGCCCCCTGGGTGCATGCTGGGGAGGTGTCACCCTTTGTGAGGAATGAAGAAATGCACCATCACCTGGAAGTGGCCAGCAAATAGCCCTCACCTACTTCTGTCAGAGACCCTCAGATCAGTCCCACTTGTGCCCAGGCCCCCACATGCACCCTTGCTGCTTATGATGTAGAGCTGGCCATGCCCACCCAGTAGGCCACACCCACTCCATCCATGTCCAGTCAGTAGGCTGCACCCATCCTGGCCGTACCCACCCAGTCCCCCTGAGGGCAATCGCAATGCTGATGTGGCCTTCAATGAACTTGAGTTTGACACCCCTGCTCTATTATGTAAACAGTGGAATATCAATGGGTTGTACAGTTTGAATCAGAAACATGCCCATACTGTATACCTCTTCTAGTCGTGGGTCAAGTCACCCTTTTCTGTGGACTCACCTCCCCTCTTGCTTAGGGCTTTGTGGATGAAATCTGCAGCAGGCTGAAAGTAGGGGCTCATGTCAAAGGTGGGTGAATCATGTGCTTCGATGCCCAGGTAGCAGATGCCCATACCGTCATAGTATTCTGCGCCTCCCCGCCACTTGCTGTGAGAAGCATTGAGGATGTGAGTGATGTTCAGTCGGGCCAGCTCACGTCGATTTGCTGCTATATCTCTATATGGAGGGAACAATAAAGTCAGGGTCATTCAGAAATTCTCTTGTTCCCAGAATCACCGCTTCTGTCCATTCTTTCTCACATTTTTTTTTTCCAATCTGCACTTAGCTGGCCTGTTCTAAGAATATGCGGTGGGAGTTTTGCTAAGCCAATTCCTAGCAAAATGGTAGTTTTGTGGTCAGGTTCATGCCTGGGACCAGTTGACACAAAAGCTCAGAAACCACGGTGCAAATATCCCCTCTGATCTTTGATTGCTGCTGTTTTCTGATGATCGTTGATAGAGGAGCCTTACAGACTGAGCTACACAATATTTTTTTTTATCCAGTTGAATGTCTCCCAAATTTTGTGAGAGTATCTTCTCCCCCTTGCACCCAGCAACTTTTGTGACAATTCTCTCCTCCATCAGTGTCTTTCTCCCTCCCTCCCTCCCCGAATCTGCACCTGGGGCCCCAGTGACTAATAGTAGAACCGGTGATGATAGAATCCTGCTTGCAAATTAGGTTGTGTTGTATATTCAACAAGTGATTGGTGGTAATATAGGACAGGGAGTTTTGATTTATTGAGAGGCAGATTTGTTTATTGACCAAAGTTATGACAGCACCGACTTATGATTGGCCCTCCCCCTTATGACAGTCATAGCATCCCATAATCATGTGATCAAAATTCAGGTGCATGACCAATTATTTTGGTCATGCAACCATCATTTACGATCTTCTTAGCCAGCTTCGTACAGGCAAAGTCACGAGGAAACCCAGACTCATTTAATGAGTGCAGTTAAAAAAAAAAGGCAGTAAAATCAGATGCAGTCACGTGGTAACTCCCTTAATGACCTCATCGCTTAGAGATGAGATTCTGGTTTCAGTTATGATTGTAAGGAGGGAACTACTGGTGGATTCTTTCTTTCCTTTTCCCATCTGAATCCTTTCCCTGATCATCACTATGTTGCCTCTTTGCTTCTTCCCCACCTCCTGGAATTGGCCTGTCTCCAATATTGGGATCAATACGTACTGATCTCCCAGGTAAAGTTCTGGCCAGACTTCATCGGCATGGTTACAGGCTGTCTTCCCCGTGTACAGGAGTCTCTCCAGCTCAAAAACACTGAGGATGGGGTGGTGGACGGTGTCATCATGAGTCCTCCAGACAGGAGGTCTGGATGTGTTCCTGGAGAACAGAGACATGAAGGACATGGGTGCCGCTGCACCCCCTGTTGCATCCCGGGCCGTTTCAGGGCACTGGGCTGGAGCCCGGACAGTATTTCTGCTGTGCCCACCACCCACGGTCGGTTTCTAGTCTGAAAAAGAAAGAAGAACGTTATCCGAAGCATCGTCTCCTGAGCTTCTTATGAGGTTGGGCACTTCCTATATTGGATGCATTCTGAATGTTGATCTTGATCCTGCAAAGAGAATTAAAAGAAAGTACTTTTAAGAAGATTCCTTCTTCTACCACCCAGGGCATTTATTTGTTATTTATTTATTTGTTATGAAATTGGTTTGGCACCCATCTTGCATCCAGCTTACAATATAAAACATTTTTTTTAAAAAAAACCCATTAAAATCATCAATTATAAAAGAACAAAGCTGATAAAATCATGAAAATCATGGGATTAGATTTTAATTAATCAGTCACCTCCAGTGTGAATGTTTTTCTGTGCCATTGTAACTTTGATTGGTCACTTAGTGCAGGGGTCCACAATCCCTGGTCCGTGGATCAGTACTGGGCCACATCATGCCAGCAACCGGTCCACACACAAACAAGCAAAGCCCCATCTGCGGGATGCAGGCAGCACATAAAACCACACACGCTCCGGTCTGCTGAAAAACCTTCTCCATGGAACTGGTCCCTGGTATTCAAAAGGTTGGGGACCTCTGACTTAGTGAACTGTGGTAAGTCGAGACTATCTGTAGCTTCTGAATACACCCATCTGTAAAATATCGTGAATCAGAATCTAAGCAAGCACTGAGGCTCATGCAAACAAACTCACCAGTCTTGGCATATTGTGTCACTGCAGCCACTCGATTTAAAATGATGGGAACACAACCAATTATGGGAACACAACCATTGCTTCCATGTAGGAAAGCTGTGTGTATATGATAAAATTATTGCTGCAAGTGCATGCATTTAGAACACAAAGTCATCTTAGTGTGTCTTTCCCTATAGTTTTGCAGATGCTACCATAGTTCTCTTGGGTGAAGCTGGCAGCCATGGAAATTCAGTCCTTGAGTTACATCAATTCCTCTGTTAGCAGAACAAGAGCTGGCAGATCAAACTTCATTCTGACGATTGACGGATCGAAGGATTTATCGATTGCTCAACTTAGAACAAAGTACATCTTCGGTAAATATCAATTAGATCCTGACAGAAATAATACGATGGAGAAACAATAAAAACTAGGAAGACCCAAGGACGAAAAATAGTGGAAAACATTCAACCCATGGAATCATCAGCCCCTGAAATCATACTACTCAGCCGCTGCTGAATGAGACCGGGAAAGGCAGGGGAGAGAATCAACCAAATCTTAGGTAGATGTTCCAAAAGATGGGGCAGTGCCAGAGAAGGCATATTTCCTGAGTCCTGCTGATGAGGCTCTGCAGGCCACCCAGGTCAGATCTGACCGGATAAGCAGAAATAACTGAAGATCAGCAAAAACCTTAGTCCTTTACTGGGAAGGGTTTTATAAGTACGAACCAGCATCTTGAACTGCGGTAATAATCAGTTAAGTTTGTTTGTTTTTTTTTGCTAGAATACAAGAAGTCCTGGACTTAGGGCCACAACTGAACCCAAATTTTCTGTTGCTAAACAAGGCAGTTGTTAAGTGGGTCATACCCTATTCTTTTCCATGGTTGTTAAGCAACTCACGCGGTTGGCTTCCCCAGCTGACTTTGCTTGTCAGAAACTCCTTAAGAAGGCTGCAAAGGACAATCCTGGGATACTGCAACCATCGTAAATACAGGCTGGTTGCCAAAGTCTGATCTGTGACTGCAGGGTTGCTGCAATTGTCTTAAGTGTGAGAACTGGTCATAAGTCACGTTTTTCAGTGGCATCATAATCTTGAAAGTTCATTAAACAAATGGTTCCAGGTCAAGGACGACCTGTAGTTAGTTTGATTTTTCAGCAATCTTTTAATAATAATAATAATCTTTTAATAATAATAATAACAATAATAATAGAGTTGAAGGGGACCTTGGAAGTCATCTAGTCTAACCCCCTGCTCAGGCAGGAAACCCTACACCATTTCAGACAAATAGCTGTCCAGTCTCTTCTTAAAAACCTCCAGTGTTGGAGCATTCACAACTTCTGGAGGCAGGTTGTTCCATTGGTTAATTGTTCTCACTGTCAGGAAATTTCTCTATTTCTAGGTTGCTTCTCTCCTTGATTAGTTTCCATCTGTTGCTTTTTGTCCTGCCTTCAGGTGCTTGACTCCTTCTTCTTTGTGGCAGCCCCTGAGATATTGGAAGACTGCTATCATGTCCCCCCTCGCCTTTCTCTTCATTAGACTAGACATACCCAATTCCAGCAACCATTCTTTATATGTTTTAGCCTCCAGTCCCCTAATCAACTTTGTTGCTCTTCTCTGCACTCTTTCTAGAGTCTCAACATCTTTTTTACATCATGTTGACCAAAACTGGATTTTTTCCCCCACACATGTCTTGGATTCTGTAGTGTAGTATAGGACAGTGCTTTATGTACTGGGCTAGGAAAAGGGACTTCTCTTCTGCAAGCAGAAAAGTCCATCAGATACATTAAACATTGCACTCTCTTCTGGCCTAGAGCCCTGCCAAATGCTCAGTACTGATGCCCTTGGGAGCAATCCCAACTCCTGCACTTATTGTTAGATGCATCCAACTTACAGATGATTGAGGCTCTCTGCGAACATAAAAAACAAGAGGTCAGAAAAACAGGATGCTTTTGCCCGATAGGAGAATTAGAACAGATCTGTTCTGATCTTCAAAAGATCTATAAGATTATGCTGACAACCTCTTAGGCCAACCCCCCCTCCCCCAAATGATGCCCTTCACATATTACTAAAGTGAAGGCTGATCAAAGAACAAAATACTATCGGCTGAATCCTACAGAATCACTGTTCTTCAGTCTGTCTATTTCCATCTACTGAACGTCTCCTTTTCTTTTAACTCCATGCAGAGTTGCTGCTGTCCAATTTAGACAAATTTAACAGTCTTCTGTTAAAACAAATAGAGAAAGCTGAGCTCTAAATGCCACCCCTGGACTCATCAATGAGTTTTCTAATATTTTGCATCAGCTTTAATGAAATTGACATGAAGGTGGGGAGTGGATTCTTTTCTCTCAGTGCCCGAACTGACAAAGTTGAATGAATCAGGATCTGTGTGGGCTCAGTTGTTGCTTTCCTTCAAAAGAAGGTTTTTGCTGGCACAGTTATGCCAATATGAGGGCTGCCAAGGGCACAAGGTACATGAAAAGGTCTGGCAGGTGCTAACACTTTGGACAGAGAGCTAAGAGCAAGGGAGGAGAAAATCGAAGTGCTAGGGAGGAGCAGAAATCATGTTCTTCTTCTGGTGTAAGCTCTAGGTCTTGTAATAATGTTGATTTCTTCCTGGCAGGACCTGGAGAAGATTTTGAAGAAACCCATTGTATTCCAGGAAGGGGAGACTTCTATGAAACTTGGCTTGCTATATTTGGTCAGAAATGGCAGCCAGTGTGATTCAAGTGCAAGTTTAGAGACTCAGTTCCTGGCATTTTCACTTAGTAAAGAATGGCGTAGTAGTGTTAAGGAAAAATGCACTTGAGTTCACGAAGACACACTCTTGAATATTTACTGAATCTGGTTACTGGATTTTCTGAGTTCACATGATACAGTGAATTATAAACTAACTAAACGGGCAAGTTTCACCCAGCAGGCTAAGCAAAACAAAAAAAACAAAACAAAAATAGAACAAACAAGCCAACAAAAAACCACCTAACTAAAGTTGACATTATCCAGACTGATGCAAATTCATCTACCTAAATCTATCCGGTTAAAGATGCGACATGAACATAGCTAGAGGGATTCCAGATACTGTATCAGCAGAGTTGTGTCCTTGGGTTGTTTTAGATGTCAACTTCCATAATCCTTGAGCACTGTTCATAAAGATAGGACTTATAAAAGGTTTAGTCCAAAGCCTCTGGAGAATACTGGGCTGCTTGAAATGTTTTAGACTTCAACTTCCATAATCCTTGACTATTGTCCATACAGGATAGGGCTTAAGAGAAGTGTGGTCCAAAGCATCTCAAGGACACTGAGTTGCTTGTCCCAGGCCAGGGAGATTTCAAGTAAAGACATGGTGGGCTCAGAGAAAAAAATGCTGAAGGTCAGGTCAAATATGTCAGAAGAAAAAAAATTAAATGTAGCCTTCTCATGTGATTTAATTTGTTTTCATCTTCTAATGATTAAAAGTTCAATGGTAGCTTTTATAGGTCTTCTGACGAGTCATACTCAAGACTTTAAGAGGGCCAAATTATCTACCCTTGTCTAGTTGGTCCAAACATCGGTTGTGATAGAGTACATAAAACATCTGTTTTGCACAATCAACTTCTGAATAACAGAACAGAGTTCCAGTGGGACCATCTGAGGTCATTCAGAACTTATTGGGGAACTCAGCTGAGAATGTTTCCAGAGAATGTGTGAAGTCATACAGGAGACAGATAACTCTGGAATGTATGAGATTCTGTTTTCTCCCTGTTGAATGACTGCATCCAACCTCTATAGATCCACAAGCTTAAAGGACTTTGATCTTCCTCATTTTAGTAATTGTTCCTAATAATCACATCATCATAAATCTGCCAAAGACTACTGCTGTTACTGGGGATATATGTAATCCTTTCCATAGTTATTCAATTACTAGCATCGCTCTGCTGTTGCCAGCAATCTCTTTTCTGTGCTTAGACGACATCCAATGATCCATTTCTCAGTCCTCTCCACCAGCCAAAATCACGTTAATGGAATTGGTGAGTATAATCCACTTTTTAGTAATGGAGACCATATGGAGATGTTGGTGTGTGTTTATTTATAAAAATCTATATTTTTATAAATATAGTTTATTTATGAAATCTATAGGCCAGTGGTGGCGAACCTATGGCACGCGTGCCAGAGGCGGCACTCAGAGCCCTCTCTATGGGCACTCGCACTGCGGCCACTAGCAGCTCACACAAGTCCATTAGGCTGCCGCTGCCCGGAACAGCAGCTCTGCCCAGCACAAAGCAGGCAAAATGGCTGGCTAGCAAGCTTGAGTAGAGATATTAGAGTATCGAAGTGGCCACGCCTACTTGGCCATACCCACCCAGTCTGCTGTGACTACCCTGGCCACGCCCACCCAGTGGGCCACACACCCCACCCTCCCTGAAGGAACCACAATGCTGATGCAGCCCTGGCACTTTGCAATAAATAAATGGGGTTTGGGTTGCGGTTTGGGCACTCGGTCTCTAAAAGGTTCGCCATCACTGCTATAGGCTGCCCAACTCACAATGACTCTGGATAGTGTATAAGAGAAAAACAATCTAATATGATACAAAGAAAAGAAGGCAATAACCCAGAAATCCATACACTAAAGAAGGTATCAAAATTTCCATAGCAGCCCAAACCTCCTTTCCAAGGGCCTGGAGAATAAGGAAGGTCTTCAAGTCTGTTGAAAGCACAACAGGGTCAGAACAATTCAAATCTCTGGGAGGTGGTATTCCAGAGGGCAGATGCCATGGCCAAGATGACTTCTCACCACCTAGGTGTCTTCAGATCACACAGTTTTAATGATGAGAACTACACCATGCCTACTGTGTCAGATCTACCGGACAGGCACAAATCTTTAGCATTTAGGAATATTCTAACCCACTTTATCACCCTTCTACAAAAACAGTTGTATAAAGTTTCACACATACTTCTTTGTTCTAAGTTATCAAACATCCGTGGGTACTGTAATGATCTTTGCCATTCTCTCTATACGGACAAATGAGAACCAAAACTGGCACAGCTGTGCAGAAACTTGCTAGTGAATTCTTAATGAAGGTTAAGCGTTTGCTTTTAAAGTGGCAATTTTTCCGCATCAACATTCAGCTCCCAAATCATAACAGGTGTCTTTTGAACGGCATCTTCTGTAGCCATGCTAGCTTGTACATTTGTTTATTCATTATTTTAAAGCACGTTTCAAACCGGTGACCATTGCAACAGGCTGAAGGCCAGGCTTTTGGCTGTGTGCGTTCAGCTCCACCTTTTCTTCTGTTCCAGTGTGTTGTACGTGCCATGCATTTCTCTCTTAACAATACCCACAGATCATTAGCAGAGGGAAAAAAAAATACTCACTCGTCCTTCCTCATTGTTCAGTTTGCCTCACTTCCTACTCCTACAGCCTCGTGTGTGCAAGCGAAGGAGCCATCTTTCCACCCTGTGCATTACACAAGGTTCTTTTGCAAGCCTAGCACCTGATGCAGGGATTATCTGATCTAGCTTTACAATCACGGTGTTATGGGAGGCCATTCACAGTTTCATTTTACACAGGCAGAATAACGAGGTACAGTTTGGATCAGGGGCATCTTGTCTTCAGTGTTCAATTCAACCTATGGATGAGGTCAGAGGTCTCCACCTTCTGTCACCCTTCTGTCACCCTTTTGCTCCTCCAGCAATGTTTTCTGTCTCCTGGCCCAATGAACATTTCAGATATTTAAGGGCCCTTCATGCTCCAACAGGCATTAAGGGGAAAGGAAAGTCACTGAGAAGGCTGAGATAGTTAGGAATGAAGTCAGTTCCTTCATGCCTTAGAGAGAAGGGGAGGCTGGAGGGACGTGACCTACAAAAGTCCCATCCAGGTATCTGTCAAAATGATCTGAATCCCGTCCCTCAATGACTGAAAGGGAGGACCGAGATCACAGTTGTTGGAGCACCACCCAGATCTTTGTCCCTCTCCCTCGCCATCCTTGACCTTCCATCCCAACCAAACCCTGATGTTCAGCCCCAGTCAGACGAAAACATGCACTACACAGCAAGCTACTCAGAGGCAAGAGAATCAGACATAGACTTCTTTGGGCCCCCCGGGGAGGAAGGGAGTGATCAATTCTACATGCTTGGCCGTCAACAAAGAGAGAAAAGCAGAACACGAGGCGGGAGACAGCCCAGTTCCCTTACCTTTGTCAAAGCTGTGATTTTTTTTCTTTCTTTCTCAGGCAGCTGGCAGATCTAGCCAGCCATTTCTCCCCGTCTCTGCTGTTCCTGCTGTTGCTGCTGCTCCCGACACTGTGGCTGCAAGAAAGAAAAAGGGCTGCAGTCTTCACATCTATTTTAAGCCCTGGCATGTCCAGGGTCACATTTGTTTCCTATCCATCAATGGATGGGAGAGAGGGGGGAGAGAGAGAGAGAGAGAGAGAGAGAGAGAGAGAGAGAGAGAGGAGAGGGAGGGAGAGAGAGAGAGAGAGATGGAGGGAGAGGGAGTCGAGGCAGCAAATAGGCGGTTGCTTTGACTGAGAGACACGTGGAAGCACACACCACACGGGAGAAGCACAGCTACCCTCCCACCCACTGTGTGTTTCCAAGCGTGTGGGGTTGCTCATGCTGGCTTAACAAGAGAAATGCCCTTTGCAAAGCATTCCTGGGAAGTGTATGTGCAAGTATACAAATGATGGTGGGCCCATTGTCCGACAGGGAAGTGGGCACTTGAACATGATCCCAAAGGGCAAATTCAAGCTAGGTCTTGGTTGCTAGGTCAGGTTTGAAGTCAAGTAGGGAATACCTGTTTTGGTTAACAGAACAGGACTAAGAAAAATTGAGAAAAAATAAGGGTGATAGAGTGTCACGGATTTCCAAACAATCCGGAACGAGAATTTTCTTTCTGTTCTTCTCCACCTCTTACTCTCAATCTGATGAACATAAAATTATTTTAATTTTAATGTTTTTTTTAATGTTTGCAAAGGGGAAGAATACAGTATTTTGGTGAAATTATCATGGCTGAATGCAGGGATCTTCCAGTAGCCTTCAGTATAAGGTGAAGAATGCATGTTTTCCATTGTATAACTATCTCTTTAAGGTTGGGCAGACTCTCTGGCATTCAAATCTTCCACAGAAAGATAAAGAAGACAGAATTGTCCATATGGATCTTTTTCAGATCACTTAATACTGGTACAAGCCACTCTAGAAACCAAAAATTGATGGAAAAATGTGCAATTAAAAAGTCAGCTTTTGTTATTTTACAACAACAAAATTTGCTATCATGTCAACCTTAGTGCTTCTTTTCATTAGACAACAATATCTACAAAATGCTTATTGTGCTCAGAGAGGCAAAGTTGTTTTTGGACACAACCTAGATTTGTACCTACTCCATGTTCTTAATATGACATGTGAAACAATGATTTTTAATATCCATGTTGACCTTGACTTTATAGTGGACAATCATTAAAATATGAGCCAGCAGTGTGCTGCAGCTGCCAAAAAAGCCAACACAGTGCTAGGCTGCATTAACAGAGGGATAGAATCAAGATCACATGAAGTGTTAATACCACTTTACAATGCCTTGGTAAGGCCACACTTGGAATACTGCATCCAGTTTTGATCACCACGATGTAAAAAAGATGTTGAGACTCTAGAAAGAGTACAGAGAAGAGCAACAAAGATGATTAGGGGACTGAAGGCTAAAACATATAATGAATGGTTGCTGGAATTAGGTACATCTAGTTTAATGAAGAGAAGGATGAAGGGTGACATGATATTACAATATCTCAGGGGCTGCCACAAAGAAGAGAGTCAACCTATTCTCCAAAGCACCTGAGGGCAGGACAAGAAGCAACAGATAGAAACTAATCAAGGAGAGAAGCAACCTAGAACTAAGGAGAAACTTCCTGACAGTTAGAATAATTAACCAGTGGAACAACCTGCCTCCAGAAGCAGTGAATGCGCCAACACTGGACGTTTTTAAGAAGAGACTGGACAGTATGAGATGGTATAGGGTTTCCTGTCTGAGCAAGAGATTGGACTAGATGACCTCCAAGGTCCCTTCCAACTCTATTATCATTATCATTATCATTATCATATATCCATGCCATCTAATTCCACAAGCAGCATCCACTCCTTTACACAAATCTAACAGAAAGCTGCAAAATATAATTACAAATCAGGTAAAACCAATCCTCCTCTTTCTTCTGCATCTTATAAACACCCTGTGTTTAACTTGACACACAATTTTTCTCCTTGCCACACAAATTTAGGTATATCCTTCTGCCACGGTTTAAACGGTGCATCAGTTGTCAAAATTGGTATTGTCTGAAACAAAAACACCATTCTAGGCAAGACATTCTCCCCAACAGTGACAGCTGTAGTTTCTCCCATCTTAATATGCTTTTTAAAAATGTCATTTCATGTCTTAACGTTATTTTGAAATAACATACAATACCTATTTGTCATAGTGATATACAGATATTTTACCTTTTCAGTCTTAAAACTTGTTTTATTCATCAGTTCTGTTTTTCTATCTCTGCATTTTATGCTAACATCTTCAACTTCTGTTTTAATAATCTTGAAACCTGCTAGTACGTTAAATTCTTTTAATTTGCCCATTACTATTTTAATTTTAAAGGATCTTCTAAAACCAGCACCAAGTCATCTGCAGAAGTTCTTATCTTTTTTAAAATGTTACTTATTACAACACTCCCATCTTGTCTTACATCTCTGGTCAACATTTCAAGAACCAAAATGAAGCAGGGAGGCTACTGTAGGCATCAGTGTCCTGTCCCTTTTTTCGGCAACATTTGTTGGATTTCCATCAACAACAATTTGTCCTTTCTCTGAAGTGTAAGTTGATCTTACCTCTTTTATAAGGTTCTCCCCCAAATTCATGTCTTCCAAAACCTTGAATGAGAAAGCCCAGTTCAAAATGCCAAAGACCTTCTTTGCATTAAAAAAAAATTAATGTGGCTTGCTTTTCAATATGATGCCCCAAATATTCCAGAATGTCCAACATATTTCTAACATTCTCCTTAAATTGTCTTTTAAGACCATTTGTGCTTCAGTTTGAGATGCAGACAACACAGACTCATCCCCACAGCCTGCGCCTGTGTTCAACAAGAAGGAACACAGGGCAGAAAAACATCCTGCAGAAAGCACGGCTCCACAACCCAGCCCTATCAGCAGTTCCAAGAAGGTTCCACACCCATTTCACTACTCAGGTGAGCTTGAGGACACAGACAAACGTCCAAGTGGCCACAACAACTCTCTAAAAGAATGCAAATGACCAGCTTTCTGCAAGGAATATAAATCCTTCCATTTCCACCATCCAGTCAGAGATGAAGGAGCTTCTTGGATGAGGAGTGAAACATCTTCAAAGAAAAACAAGGAAGTCCAAGTTGCCTCTTGAAAAAGCACCTTTGGGACAACCCTGACCTAGATGACTGAGAATCTCTATAGACGTTCAGTTATTAGACCTGGAAAAATGTACGATGCAGATGTGACATCTAACTGAAGATAATAAAATATCTGCTTCGTTAAAGGTGGGCCCAACCAAAGAAGGGAGTGTGTGTTGCAGCATGGATGCAGTGAAATGTAGATTGAGTGATCCACAGTGCAATCTAAGATCCATTGTACTGTTGTGCTAATACCATAAGTGAGAAGATTAAGGCTTCTAAGCCTTCTCTAGTTCTACAGTTGAATTTTGGTATTCAATTACTCCAGATCAGTAGTGTGGTTTCCTGTCATTTTTGTAGGGGGAAAATAATGCTCTAAAAATAATAACGCCAACCTTAAAATAGGCACAGGACAATTAAAACACACAAGCAAGAACAAAAAAAGAAACTTTCCACTCTTAGTCATGTGATGGGGACTATCATCTTGCATGCTAGGCTGCCCTCTAGCTACCAAAAAAAACACCCCTGTTGGGCTTTGACTTACATCATTGCACCCTGTCAAGAGCTATTGAGAAATCCTGCACCCTGAGCTGGAGTATATTTATGTGGAAATAAGCAGACATGACCACTGAAGTAAAGACAAGGATAGAGAAAGCTCGAACAGCATTGTTGAAATGAAAAAGATCTTCTGCAGTCACGACATAAGCCTGAAAATCAGGCTTGTCAGATGCTATATTTTTTCTATCCTGCTCTATGGAGTAGAGAGTTAGTCTCTGACAGAAGGCCACCTGAAGAGACTAGAAGCATTAGAAATGTGGATTTACAGCGGCTGTTACGTATAAACTGGGATGACAAGATCAGAAATGAGGTGATAAGCCGCCTGGGAAAGCCAAGGGAAATCATCAAAACAATTAAAAAACGAAAATTAGAATATTTCGGACATGTGATGCAACACCCAGAAAAATATGGCATACTCCATTTAATCCTCCAGGGAAAGATTGAAGGCAAACGAGGTCCAGGCAGAAGAAGAACATCATGGCTTCAAAATCTAAGGGAATTTTTCGTGCAGCTGCTGATAAAAACAGGATCACCAACCTGATCGCCAATGTCTGATAACGGATATGGCAGAAGAAGAAGAAGAAGAAGAAGAAGAAGAAGAAGAAGAAGAAGAAGAAGAAGAAGAAGAAGAAGAAGAAGAAGAAGAAGAAGAAGAAGAAGAAGAAGAAGAAGAAGAAGAAGAAGCAGCAGCACACTTGGACGATTGTAAATCCTACCTGGTTTATTAACTGTATTTGCAGGCATCATTCTAATCCGCCAGATTATCCTGGGTGAATAATCCTAGCCAGGGTGGCTAACTCCCTTCTGCTCTATGCTTTTATTTCTCTGGTTAGTCGAAAGGCTGTTTTTCTGCGCCCTGAACACTCTTCAGCATATTGCTTATATTCAGAAGAAGAGTTTGTCTAATCCTATCACTCAACTGTAAATCTGCATTTAAAGCTAAGAGGCTTTGAGAAATGAAATTAGGTGGATAAATGTTTTGCCTTTGTGCTGCCAGCCAGCCACCCACTTGCTGGTCATTTTCATTGACAGGCTCGTCTGTAGGATTTTCACTGGATGCTAACTAGGAAGGTTCCCTAAAGGGAACCAGCAAGCTACCATTCTGACTGGTTAATGAAAATGGAGGTGTTTTGAAATGGCTGGGCAGCTGCATGGCACCACATGTCAACGGCTCGTCTCCAGAACGAAGGAAAGTCAGGCAGATGTGAAAATTGGGAGCTATTTCTGTCTCATCCCCCAGTCTTCTCAGTGATGAATAGCTTAGCCACTTTCAGGGAGGGCAGAGAGCTGGCTTGCTGGCTATCTGGATCAGGCCATTGTTTTAATTAAATGTTCCTTCTTGGCAGTGCTTTTTTTGTAAAAAAAAAAAAAAGTGCTGGAACTCACACACATGTCATACAACCCGCCTTGCCTACCCTACAAGGTTCCATCCAAAAAAGGTGCCGGAACTCTGTTCTGGGCGTTCTGTAACAAAAAAAAGCCCTGCTTCTTGGCATGTAGATCAGGCAACCAAGAAAGCTCCATCAGAAGGAGAGAGCGAGACAGAGGGAGATCAAGAGATGATGTACTCTCTACTGCTAAGCTGGTTATGTGTCTTAACAAGTGGACAATCCGTAATTCTGAAGGAAGTAGAATTAAACCATGGAAGAATCCCTGAGAAGATGACTGAGAATGTATATAGGTCATTGCTTCTCTTGACCAAGATAAAGCATCAGAAGACACTGAATATCCATAAATGAAAAACTCTTGGATTTGGAACAAAATTATGCTTTTGTTTAGTGTAGCAATCCCAATTAAAACATCCATAAGAAACAACTGTTCCTTTTCCCACTATCTTTCTAGGTTATTGGTTAGGGGTCCCTAACCCTAACCCTAGCCCTAACCCTAACTCTGACTCTTCTTACTATTGAGAAGATGTTGCTGATATCCTGGGATTTTGTTCCATTTGGATGCCTTGATGAAGGCCTCCCCGGATCTGTAACCCTAAGACTATAATTCCAGGTCCTCCATTTTGTGGGGCTATGGCAGGGGTAGGCAACCCAAAACACTCAGAGAGCCACTTGGACCCGTTTCCCACCAAAAACAAAACACTGGGAGCCGCAAAACCCTTTTGATATCTAAAATGAAGATAACAGTGCATAGATCCTTTTTTACATTATATATAACATAAAGGTAAAAAAGGATATATGCATTGTTATCTTCATTTTAGATATCAAAAGGGTCTCTCTCTCTCCCACCCTCTCTCTCTTTCTGCCCTTGGTCTGCCAGTCCCCTTCCCTCACTCTCTTTCTCTCTCTGTCTCTTTCCTCTCTTTCTCTCTCCCTCTCTCTCTCTCTTTCTCTCTCTCTTTCTCCCCCCCCCTCCTGTCTTCTGCTCACCTGACAAGCTGGCTTCAAGCTGTTCTCCAACAAGCTCAGGGGTAGGCAACCTCGGCTCTTTTATGACTCATGGACTTCCAGAATAGCTGGACTAGCTAGCTCTCTCCTGCCCTTCCGGCTTCCTGTTTCCTGCAGAGACGCAGCAAAAGGAGGAGCCCCACCCTAAAAGCTTTTCAGCTCTCTTTTACACACACACACACACACACCACAAACACACACAAATACAAACACACACACGGAGAGAGAGAGAGAGAAACAGGGAAGCACAAGTGCCTCTGTCTGTCGGTCTCTCTCTCCCTCCCCCCCCTCTGCAAATAGCAGAGGAGGCTGGGAGCCACAGGGGAAGGCTCAAAGAGCCTCATGTGGCTCTGGAGCCGCAGGTTGCTGACCTGTGGGCTATGGAGTATATGTGGTGGAAAAAGCCCACCATTTTCAGTTTTTTAAAGTTCTCCCTAGTAATGTTGGTGGAAATGAACAGCAGAAATATTTTTTTTAGAAACCAAACTCTCTCCCCCCCCCCATCCACCTGCACAATCGGCTGCAGAAAAGTAGACCTGGAGCTCCAGGTAAACCCTGGGATCCTACGGTTCCATCTCAGCAAAGATGTTGCTTACGTCTCTTTGCACAGTTATGAGGAAACAAGAATTTCACCCTCGCTGCCCAACTGAATTCTACAATCCAAGCTCGAGCAGCAGCTGAAAAGAAGTCAGCCAGCCAGAAAGTCAGAAGACAAGCAACTGTGTTCCAAAACTGGAATAACAAATGGTTTTCCTGCCAACCCTGTTGGATGTAGCAACAACTTCATGTCACTGGCATTATTCACAAATATATTGCTCTTGTAGCACATGGCTGCACATTTTAAACATTTCTTTTCTTTTCTTTTTTAGGGGGAAGGAAGAACGTGGGCAGAATTCTTTCTCTTTTTAAATGCAAAATACTAATTAAGTTAATCCTATAATGGACTAGCAAGGGATGAGGTAGAACACCTTGTCTAGCTGAATGTTCCGTGATTGGCATTTTTTTTCTGTTGGGTTATGCGCCTAGAGTCTTCATTCCTGAAGCTTTATCATGGCATCTAAATGAATCAATATGTCCAATGACATATCCCAAGGTAACTGCCAAGGTTTATATTTTCTGATGGGAATGCATGAATCAGACAAAAATCACTTCAAATTGTTAATTTAGATTTTCATACGAATTCTGACATATAATTTGATTTGACCAGGCAAATTTGATTTGGTTTGGATGTCCAATTAAGATTATTGAAAATTATTGAACTGAATTGATTCAGAATGCTAAATAGATGAGAAAAATGCTTAGAAGGCAGCGGATCATCAAACCAATGCTCCAAATGAATTTGTTGATTTAGTTTGGAAATCCAGTTGGGCGATAGTGCAGAGATTCAGATTTTATTTTTATTTAGATAACTTTAAGCAAAGCACCAGTCTCAGGGATCATCTATATATATTTAAAAAAAAATGTCCATTGGTTTTTCTCCCTGATTTAAAATCACAGTACTTTTCTTTGACTGCTTACACTTGTAGAAAAAGAGGGATGTCTTGTTCAAAAAAAGATTATCCAACTACTGAATAGTTTCTGACAACTGTCACTGCAGAGATCTTTTGGTATACAAGGTATAGTTAGAAAGCCAAGTCTTTTGCAGCTACTTATTCTGGAAATCAAATCAGATCAAAGAGACATCCATGCATTTCACATACAAGATTGTCAGGTGAGACCTGGATATGCTAAAGTACTCTTATGCCCCAAGTGACACCCGGGGCACCCAAAATAATTTAAAATAATGATTTTGAAAATACATGGCTGAAATATATTGAGCCTTTGGTGTTCTTGTTTACATTTTTATGAGATTTCCTGAGGGAACATTCCATCTCTCAAGATCTCCTCATTTGTGAATGGCAAAACCTATCTCAGAGGACCTTGAGTGAAATCTGAAGAAATCTCATGGTGAGGTAGCAGATGTCATGATATTTTAGAAAATTTGGGGAAGGGACCCCTGAGGGTATGAAAACACTGTTGGTCTGCATTGTATTCATTTGGCATTACTTATTCTCCAGATTTTTTTTTCATAAATCAGTATTCCCAGTCTTTTCGTTGAGATTAAATGCTACAAAATAAATGTCTATGGAGGTTCTCAGTCATCTAGGTCATAGTTATTCCAAAGATGCTTTTTCATGAGGTAACTGGATTTTCTTGTTTTTCTTTGAAGACGTTTCACTTCTCACCCAAAAAGCTTCTTCAGCTCTAACTGACCCCCACCATCCAGTCAGAGCTGAAGAAGCTTCTTGGATGAGAAGCAAAATGTCTTCAAAGAAAAACAAGAAAGTCCAGTCGCCTCGTGAAAAAACATCTTTGGGAGAACTCTACAAAATCATCACAAGCTTTTGAGGACCTCCTCATAAACAATCAGCTGATAAACACAGAGCTAGGACACTTGATTTCCCCCTCCATGAGATCATTGGGACCCCTAAATTAAATGATATTTTTTAAAATGGCCAGGATCATTCTAGATGACTACATCTAGAATCTGATGTAGTCTTGAAGAGACTTGCAAGAATCTGATGTTGACACTTGAAATCTTGTGAGATTTTGGTGAGGGGCATCACAATATCCTGAGATTTCAAGTGGCAACTTCATTTTTTTTTTTAAGTGGATCACAGTCATTACAGCCTAAAACTCAAGCGCTCCTTGGATCATAGACTGAGTCCAATTCTTCCTCACGTTATATCTAGAAACTGCATGCCAGTTCCAGTTATTTGATATTAATATTGGGAAAAATGTGTGGAAGAGATATATCTATGGAGATTCTCAACCATCCAGGTCATGGTTGTCCCACAGATGCTTTTTCCAAAAGGCAACTGGATTTTCTTGTTTTTTTCTTTGAAAACATTTCGCTTCTCATCCAAGAAGCTTCTTCAGTTCTTCAGAAGCTTCCCATCTGAAGAAACTTCTAGGACAGGGGTAGGCAACCTTGGCATTTTTATGACTCGTGGACTTCAATTCCAGAATTCCTGAGCCAGCCATGCTGAGGGGAAAGGGAGAGGTTTCTAAGCTGAGCCATGGTGGCTCAGGAATTCTGGAAGTTGAAGTCCACGAGCCATAAAAGAACCAAGGTTGCCTACCCCTGTTCTAGGATGTGAAACAAAACATTTTCAAAGAAAAAAAGTCCAGTTGCCTTTTGATAAAGCATCTTTGGGACATGTGAAATATACAGTTTTATTGATTGTTTGATTATAAATTATTATCAAGTCATTTTCGACTCCTAGTTACCACATAGATAGATTTTCTCTATAAGGATTTATCCCTGACCTGTATCTCAATGGTTCGCTCATCACCATTGTAACTTAGTCCATCCACCTTGCTGTTGGTCCTTCTGTTCTTCTCTTTCCTCCCACCTTTCCAGCAGTAGTTTCTTTTCCAGGATATGGGGCTGTGTTAGGAAACAGAACTATAGACGTGTTTGGAGAAGATCCCAAACTAGAGGCGATCTATTGTCTCCTTTTCAAAAGGAAAGTAAAACCCACTAAGATTCAACAATTCCTGTGCTATGAGTCCACTTCAAATGTGTGTTTTGTTACATTTCTACGTTTTTTCTTTGCTGAAGGTGTACAACGTGTGACCACTAGGAGCCGCTCTGATGATACAGAAATCTCCTTTCTGTTTTCAGCAGTTCAAAATCAAAATAAACAACTATGTCCAACGTGAGGAAACAAACAAAAGTAAAGGAATTTTTCCAGACATTTCTGTTTTCTATTCTCAAGACATACCTGCTCTGCACACCACTGGTAAGATAGTTTTTGGAGAGCTGCTGTATTTATGGAGAAAATGTTATTCTGGCAGGAGTATTTTTAAAGCCCCTGCCCTTTACCTAAAGTTCAGGAGAAATCTCACTGGGAATATGTGGAGGAACAGTGGTGAGGTGGTGTCATAAAGTCAGATCTCTTGAAAGTAGCACAGCTTCTGCAGATGGTACCGTTCGGAGAACTCAGTCGTGAGGTGAGTAGCTAAAGGTCAACATTCACAGATGGTGTATTCCATGCTAACTAAATATTTTAATCCATGCTGATCTGGAAGATGTTGTGCATTGAAAATGATCCAAGACATCCTGAAACCTGATTTTTTTTATTCACCGATTGATAGTTGGGTTGGTTGGTTCTTTTTCTTTCCTAGTTTTGACATTTCTGTGTTTTCACTCTGGAATGGGAAGAATTCAGGTGTGTGCATTTGAGTGGAACTGCTCTGCAAAATTATTCTTCCGTGGGCTGGTATTCAAGCTACTACGATGTAATTATTAGATTCATCCCATATTTCTTCAATTACATAATCCAGAATGGCCTCCTTCCGGTTTTTACCAGTCTTCTGCCAAACGCTGATTGCTCAGACTTGTTTAGCTTCAAGAAAACGTTGCACTATATGTTTTTGACTAGAGTCTCAGATCTTTGTTTAGATGATAAAGCTTACCGATGCCTTGAGGACACTGGATGGTTTGTGATGCCTTCTTCTCATTCACATACACAACTTTTTATCTTCTCCACAGCTCTGCAAATTACATTTATCCCTAATGTTGCAATCCAACCTGCAGGGCATGGAGACACGTGAGTGAAGGTAACACCCAAAATAATCCTGCCCCAGGTTCCCAAAGATGTCATACATACAGATTTCGATATAAATACAAATATCTAAATGATGGTGCATCCACAATTTACTTATTTTATCACTGATAATTCACCATTTGGAGAAATCACCATTATTTATTCTAGAACAGTAAATAGAGTTTATTGTATCATTGATTGAAAGAGAGGTACTCTGATGCATTCATTCCTATTGATCTCTTCCATTATATACTTTGAAATGGAAGTGAATTTCTATTCCATTGGAAGGTGGAATGAAGATTTGTTTAGATCTACCCTAGTCAAGATCCAATCTGAGTCGGAGGTTTAGTCTTCTGGTGGGTGGGGCGGTGAGCAGGAGGCTCATCCTGCGGGGTGAGGCAGGGGGTAGGGTGGGGGTCATTGCTGCGGGGCAAGGCGAGGCCAGCGAGCGCATGGGGGTGTGCTCTACCACCTCTATTCGAGCTTGCTAGCCAGCTGCATCACCTCCTTTGTGTTGGGTGGGGCTGCTGCTCTAGGCGCCAGTGGTGGCCTAATGGACCTGCGCGAGCTGGTGGCGGCAGCAGGTGTGCCCTCAGAGAGGGCTCTGAGTGCCGCCTCTGGCACGCGTGTCATAGGTTCGCCATCACTGGTATAGGGTTTCCTGCCTGAGCAGGGGGTTGGACTAGATGCTCTCCAAGGTCCCTTTCAACATCATCATCATCATCGTCATCATCATCATTACTATTCTGTATCTGAAAAACCTGATGCCAAGCAAGCTAAGCACCAAGCTAAGAATATTCCTCCAGCAATTCCTGAAAGTCAGTTGTGAGCTTAAATAACCTCAGAGGTGAAAGTTCTCTAGCATTGCCCTCATGAGAGAAGCAATTCAAGTAACTATTCTCAAATATTGGACCCAGGGGAGGTGGAAAACCTCCTGCTGCTTTTGATTACAGGAAGGCAGAGAGTCCAACACCAAGCCTAGGCTTGAATAGGTTAAGGGGAGTAAATGGGAGGCAGATCAAATATTTTCAGTGAAATTGATATAGGAGGGTCAGTTCTTGGCTGTTGAATCTCCCTTTCCTGAAAATTCCTGACAAAGTGGACGTTTCTGGATTCCTTACAGTAAAGAAAATGATTCATGCTCATCATTGTCTCCAGTTGTTGGATGAATAGGTGTTTTAAGTCCATTTTTTTTTATCCATTGGAGAAGTTCTTCCTAAGCCTGAGGGAGGGGTCAAGCCCGTCATCAGTTTTGAATCCCTTCATGCCCGCAAGAGATCAAAGTGCCACCCATCTTGAATTCCATTGACTCTTATCTATCGCCATTTTGCTTTGACTGTTAGTAGTTCAGATTGTTATAGACAGTATTAGCATACCATAAACCTATATTCATTTGAACTGCCTAGACTCCTGATTTCCTGGACTTCACAGGCAGTCTCCAAATTTGATATATAAATAAAATATAAATAACTATTTGGCTTCTCTAAATATAAGGCTCAGAAAGCCATGGATGAAGTCCAAGAGAGCCTTTGGAAGTTCATTTAGACTGAACTTGATTTGACTAAAAACTCCCAGAAGTCCATGCTATGGGCCATGCTGAGGGTTATAGGATTTGTAGTCCAACAACCCCTGTGAGCCACTAGGACATGTTAGCATTAGGCAAGATTGCTTTTGAATTCCATTCTCTTCTCATCCAAAGAACAAAAGTCCCACCACTTGTTTGAAAAGAAAGAACATTCCTCTTTCACCTTTATCTCATCCAACAAGATCCTGCTTACCTTACAATCCATTTTTCTCAATTGTCAGCCCCTCTGTGTTGTGCTGTGGAACATTTTCCAACTGATGACATTTTTGTACCTTAAACAGCATTCGCTGTAATAACACTCTCAGGAATAAAAATCAACCAACGCACCACCTTTTCTTCAGCCCTCTCCCCCCCTCAAATGGAGCAGAAAGAGAGATTTAAATGTCACCAGGAAAGCACAGAGCACATCCATCAAGAAGTAAGCTTTTTTTTTTCTTCCTTAGGGACACAGCAGAGCCGTGATCGTGACTGTCATAGCTTGGGGAATAAAAGCTCAGAATAGCCACATTGAAGGGGATCAGGAAGCATCTTTCCAGAAAGATTTGGTGACTAATCGTTCCTCTAGTCCCTTCGGGACAAAATCCTCTGTGATTATTCGCTGGGCATGGATTGTGTAAATAAATGGGAGCTGCACAGGAACACTGTTCTCTTGTGCGGTTCCTGTTCATCACAATGGATATGGATGGAAAACTTTTGCAAAATGTATCCTACAGTATCTGCCGACTTCATTGCCCAAGTCCTGCTAAGCATTGCAAATAAGTATATCTTTGCTTTATTAAGCCCATCGCGTTTAATACCCAGGACAAATGAAGCTTCCAAACTTTCCTTTTTTCAATTAAGGCAGAGTGGGTTCAAACAGAGGTCTGTTGCTCTGCATGCATTCAAGTGGTCCTGACACAGAAATCCAGGACCATAAAATTGGAAGATATCCTGCTTAGGAAACCCTCAGACTTCATACATGTTGGTAAATAAATAAGTGTGTGTGTGTGGGGGGGCAGTTTTGGAAATACAGAGCTTTCCCAGAAGGAGGCCTAGATGAAGAAACTGCACGATCCCGAGCTGGAAGAGGGTCAGGGTAGCCACATTCTAGAATCTCCCAGAATAACAGAATAGAGTTAGAAGGGACTTTGAAGGTAATAATCATAATAGTAAAGATGGAAGGGACATTGGAGGTCATCTAGTGCAACCCCCTGCTTAGGCAGGAAACCCTATACCATTTCAGACAAATGGCTGTCCAGTCTCTTCTTGAAAACTTCCAGTGTTGGAGCATTCACCGCTTTTGGAGGCAGGTTGTTCCACTGATTAATTGTTCTCACTGTAAGGAAATTTCTCTTTAGTTCTAGGTTGCTTCTCTCCTTGAGTAGTTTCCACCCGTTGCTTCTTGTCCTGCTTTCAGGCGCTTTGGAGAATAGCTTGACTCCCTCTTCTTTGTGGCAGCCCCTGAGATATTGGAACACTGCTATCATGTCACCCCTCATCCCTCTCTTTGTTAAACTAGACATACCCAATTCCAGCAACCGTTCCTTATATGTTTTAGCCTCCAGTCCCCTAATCATCTTTGTTGCTCTTCTCTGTACTCTTTCTAGAGTCTCAACATCTTTTTTACATCGTGGTGACCAAAACTGGATGCAGTATTCCAAGTGTGGCCTTACCAAGGCATTTTAAAGTGGTATTAACACTTCACGTGATCTTGATTCTATCCCTCTGTTAATGCAGCCTAGCACTGTGTTGGCCTTTTTGGCAGTTGCAGCACACTGCTGGCTCATATTTAGGTGATTGTCCACTAGGACTCTGAGATCCCTCTCACAGTTACGTGCTCTAGTCCAATCCCCTGCTCAAACAGGAAACCCTCTACCATGGTGGGGCAGTGGTTAGAATGCAGTATTTGGTATTTGTTTTTCTGTCAAAATGAATGAAAACCATGTTTAATTTATGAATGGGCCAAGTGAGCTTTTTTGGAATACAATCCCTGGCAAACCATCCAGAGGACTATTTTTTGCAAGGGGTTCTGTTTGGAAGCTTCCATAATGTAAAAAAAAAAAAAAAAAAAAAAAAAGGATACCTCCACTATAGAATTCTCCCCCCCCATTCTATCTTTTTTCTTAATTTGTTTTTAAACATTGAGTGAAATAAATTAGGAAGCTTTCCCCCCCCCCAAAGATGCATTTTTAAAACTCCCGTTGTGCTTCTCTTACTGTGATCCTTTTTGTTAATTTATTTTTTAACACGGTTTTTCGGAATGATCTCTTCATCCGGAGTTGATCTGTTGCAAACCAAACTGTACTGCTGGAAGATAACATTTGTAGCTCAGGGCTGAAATGAGGGGTCCTGGCTGTTCTCTGAGCTTGATTGTTTCCTTGCAGACATTTCATTAAGTAGCATCATCAGGGTTAGTAGAGAGTGGTGCTTGCTCTCATTTTATGCTATGTACTAGAGAGCACCACGGAACCCACAAGCCAAAAAGGCTGAAACTTAAAAGCAAATAATCGTGTTTACTAGCCTGAGCATCAGAACTGCAGGAGGATGATCTCCTTAGGTTTTTCAGTAGGGAAAAGCAGGAAGTAGGCACTAGAACCGCCATTCCGATTTCCATGGAGACCATAGTAGTTCGCTCAGCCCACTGCATCGGTTATTAAAAATTAAGCGACAAACAGAGTAAACAGATCCAATAATAGCAAGTGTTTATTTTTTTCAGGAGGAATAAAAAAAAAAAGGGGTATCTTAACTCTGACACACTCACAAAAGGGAAAACGAACTAGAATGGATAATTGAATTTGAGAAAGGGCACAGCTTGTCAGGCGGTGTCACATGATCCACTTATGAGTGCTGTAACCTTTAAACAGAGAAAATTCAGTCCAGGTGGGAAAAAAAAAAAGCCCCCTTCCCCACCAGTGACTTTTGTAAGGGAATGATTTTAGTCAAGAGCAAATGGAAAGTAGTGAAGGACAACACCAGCCGGTTGGAATATAGATCTCTGTTGTATTTGCGTCTGGGTAGTAATAAGGGGGGGAAAAACAAACAAACAAACAAACAAATAAAAGATCAACACCTGACTTTTGAGGAGTTGTCGTTCTCAAGGACAGACCAACAAACAAGTCAGGATCACTACCCAGCTTTTCATCAGGGTATAACACAGAAATGAGGGTTTTTGTTGTTTTTTTTTTTAAAAAAGTCAGATCAAATCTTTGACTACAAAATGCTGGTGCCTAAACAAGGTCGGTGGAATCCTGGAAAGGGGATTCTTTTTTTTTTTTTTTTAAATCTGCTTCTTCGGCTTTTACCATTTTTCTTCATAAGATTCTTGCAAGTGGCGAGGGCAATTTATTACAGGCACGGGAGACCTCAGGAATCTCCCAGTGACTGATTCGCAGTCCCTTGGTTGCCTTCTTTTGCACAGAAGTGCTTGTTCATGTCAAGCTCTCTTGCAAAGATGAGGATGGATGGTGAGGATGGGGGAGGACGGGTGCCCATTCATCACTCCCCCACGAAGAAGCAAAACTCAAGCCAGCCTCCTCATCAGGTTTGATTGGTGCCACCATTTTCATACCACCCGTTCCAGAGGGGTGTATGCCTATGTAATAATAATAATAATAATAATAATAATAATAATAATAACAACAACAACAACAACAAAGTTGGAAGGGACCTTGGAGGTCACCTAGTCCAACCTCTTGCTCAGGCAGGAAACCCTATACCATTTCAGACAAATGGCTGTCCAGTCTCTTCTTAAAAACTTCTAGTGTTGGAGCATTCACTGCTCCTGAAGGCAGGTTGTTCTAGTGGTTAATTGTTCTAACTGTCAGGAAGTTTCTCCTTAATTCCAGGTTGCTTCTCTCCTTGATTAGTTTCCATCCGTTGCTTCTTGTCCTGCCTTCAGGCGCTTTGGAGAACAGCTTGACTCCCTCTTCTTTGGGGCAGCCCCTGAGATACTGGAATTCGGCTATCATGTCACCCCTCCTCCTTCTCTTCATTAAACTAGATATACCCAATTCCAGCAGCTGTTCCTGGAATTGGGTATGTCTAGTTTAATGGGTGTGTGTGTGTGTGTGTGTGTGTGTGTGTGTGGTGTGTATGTGTGTACTTGCTAATCATTTGAGGGAATTCAGGAACCGATATTAAGTGAACCACTTTAAGGCTAACCACAAGAAAAGCCCTCCCTGGGATAAGTGTGTGGGAATTTATTTCTGAGCATATACAGGTGGTCCTCGACTTACAACAGGTCATTTAGCAACCATTCAAAGTTACAATGGCACTGAAAAAAAGTCATCTGCAAGGAGTGTAAATCCTTCCATTCCCCCCCATCCAGTCAGAGCTGAAGAAGCTTATTTCCACTATTTATTTCCTATTTCTTATTATACAAGAAGTCTAGTGTTTTGTTTTTTTTCCCATGGATTAAAATTTTCTGAGATGGCCATGACGTGAAGTATATGTGTTCTTGTTTGTGATGTCGTACGTATGACGTGATGTTTCTGAATTCCCGTTGGAAAAGAAAGTCTGAATTCGTGATAGGTATGTTTTGCAGGAAACCATTTACTGATATGTTGAAAGGGCGCTTTGTCTTTGACAAGACCTGAATAGGAGTCACCAGACAATGACATTTATTCCCTAATTCAGGAATTTGTAGGTATTTGCTAAAACAGGGGTGTCAAACTCAATTTCACTGAGGGCCGCATTAGCATTGCGGTTGCCCTTGGGGGGGCAGGTGGGTGTGGCCAGAGTGGCTGCAGCTACTGGGTGGGCGTGGATGGAGTGGGTGTGGCCTATTGGGTGGGCATGGCCAACTCTACATCGTTCGCATCAAGGGTGACTGTGGGGGCCTGGGCAGGAATGGGACAGATCTGAGGGTCTCTGGCAGAAGGGGGTGGGACCGGGACAAGCGCCAAGGCATGGTGTATTTCTTCATTCCTCACAAAGGGTGACATCTCCCCAGCATGCATCCAGGGGGCAGGGCCAACACGGCAAGGGCTGGTTCCTCGCTGTTTCGACGGCCTTGTGGAGCTAAGACTGAATGCATTCCAGCATAGATGGCCACCACAAAATTGTATATTGGCTCCTGGCTGGCCTGGGCCAGGGCCAAGGCAGCGGGGGCCGTTCCTTCACTGTTTCCAGGATGGCTTCGCGGGCCACATGAAACCACTTCGCGGGCCGCATCTGGCCCCCGGGCCTTGTGTTTGACATGTCTGTACCAAAACCTGAAGTAACCAGGCTAAGCCTGGCTTCAAGCTGGACTTATATAAAATAGACATTAAGCCGAGTTTGGTTGTCATCCAGTGCTTCCTTTGCTGCTTATCATAAATTTATATTTTTAAAATTTCTTTCTTGTCCCCCTCTCCCTGGATTTTATGTTTTCTCCCTTTTATCTAACACCCTTTAAGTATCTTTTGTTGTCTGCCACCAATTTAAAACACATTTTAAAAGCTGTAGTTGATTTCAATTAACCCCCCCCCTTTGGGGGATTATTGTAAAAAAGAAAAGAAAAAAACCAAAACCCCATGCACATACAAAATAACAGAGAGATCCTTTTGATGGTTTCCATGGTAAAGTATTAAATGCCTATTTGGGAAGAACTTGAAACACTTGTTTGGCTCTCACCTTTTCATGTCCTCCCTCCCAACACAATTGCTGGGGGTGCTGATTAAAAAAATGCCAGGCTGCCACCATTGAGGCTTAATGCCAATCTGTAGGACATACCAATAAACATGGGTGTATGTGTGAAGGGGAGGGAGGGGGTACAGCAAAGCAACTGTATTTTTCTTTCTTTCTTTGGAGATGTGCAAATTAGCCTATTTTCAGTATATACAACTTTGCATGTGTTCATCTGCATGTTTATTCCATCCCCTTTCCTCAGCAGCCTATAATTTTTATACAGGGAATTAGCATTTAAATACATATTTAAAAATGCATTTTCTCTTTGCATATTTCTGAGTCTAAGTGGCTCTATTTTTCCCCATCGGCTTGTACTGAAAAGCATTAGGAACTCTCAGCTCAAAAATCTGTTTTATCCAGAGCAGGGAGAGAGTCTTGCAATAACTCTCTTGTTTCCTGCACTTTCCTAGCTGAGTACGTGGCTCTGTCCTCAGTGCTCGGTAATATGTTTCCAATGACACTTCTGCCCCTTTGGTCTTACAAAAGATATTGTCTACAGAACATGATGCAGACCCACCAAATGAACATCAAAGTAGGACCAACTGAGAAAGTTCATTGTTAACCTTCTACTCTAATGTCTATGGAGGTTCTTAGTCATCCAGGTCATGGTTGTCCCAAAGGTGCTTTTTCAAGAGGCAACTGGACTTCCTTGTTTTTCTTTGAAGAGGTTTTGCTTCTCATTCAAGAAGCTTCTTCAGCTCCAACTGGATGGTGGGGAATGGAAAGATTTATACTGCAAACGGGTGTGGAACGTTCTTGGAACTGCTGAAAGGACTGTATTGTAAACAGTTGTTGAGAGAGGGCTATTCAGTCTGAATGTCGATGGCCTCTTTGACATTCTACACAGAGAGGACCACTGGTTTGAAAGAGGGGTCAAAGAGGCCATGTACATTAAGATTGAACAGCCCTCTCTCAATAAAGGGGGCACCCCACCCATATCCTGTTTACAACACTGTCCTTTCAGCAGTTCCAAGAAGGTTCCACACCCATTTGCATTATTCAGGTGACCCTGAGGACACAGTTAAACCCCCAAGTGGCCTCCACAATTCTCAGAAAGAGTGCTAATGACCAGAGGATTGCAAAGAATATAAATCCTCCCATTCCCCACCATCCAGTCAGAACTGAAGAAGCTTCTTGGATGAGAAGTGAAACATCTTCAAAGAAAAACAAGAAAATCCAGTTGCCTCTTGAAAAAGTACCCTTGGAATGTCTACGCTGATGAAACAGGCTCCTCCAGAATGCGGTGGAGGTGGTGATGAAAGAGGAACTAGTGCCATTCATCAAGGGGTCATCTGTACAGATTGCTTGATCCAACTCTGAGATGGTCCTGTTTTCTGGATGCACCAGAGCCTCCATCTTGGGGCCTGATGCTGTCAAAGCAGATTGAAGCTGACAGAAAATCTGGTAGGAACTTAGTGTTTACTGTGGACAAGAATATAAGCTTTGTCCTGTGTGAACATTCTAATTTGCATGGAGAAAGAGCTTGAGAGAGGTCAGTGATCTGCATGGTTCCAATTGACCTGCTGCTGGACTACTCCCTTCAACCCAACCAAGTGGCTCTCTACCTCCTTGGCCCAAAGGTGCTTTTTCAAAAGGCAACTGGACTTTCTTTGTTTTGCTTGAAGAGATTTCATTTCTCATCCAAGAAGCCTTCTCAGTTCTGATGGAATGGTGGAGAATGGAAGGATTTATATTCCTTGCAATCATCTGGTCGTTAGTACTCTTTCTGAGAATCATTGAGGCCACTTGAGAGTTTATCTGTGCCCAGAGGATCACCTGAATAGTGCAAATGGGCATGGAACCTTCTTGGAACTGCTGAAAGGACTGTGTTGTAAACAAGATATCAGTGGTGCCCCCACTTTGTTGAGAAAGGGCTGTTCAGTCTTAAGGTAGCTGGCCTCTTTGACCCCTATTTCAAAGTAGCAGTCCTCCCTGTCTAGAACAGACATGTCAAACTCATGACCTCACGTATGTCACGTGACATATCAGAACTTTTTCCTTATTGCTGGCAGTGGGGGCGCGGTTTCCTTGTGACGCGTCTGGCCCACAGGCTGGCAGTTTGACACCCCTGGTCTAGAATGTGTCTTCAAAATCTCCTTGGACATTTCTTCTTTGGCAGCTGGGAAGAACCAAGCCTCTTCCTACAGCCATATTTTCTTTTTGATTTTGGTATGAACATCGGCCTTATAGAAACAAACTTCCCGAGGTCAATATTCCTACTAGCGTTCTAATGCTCATATACAAGGACCAGTAATCTCTGGAGATGCTTCTCCAATTTGTTTATCTGGAATAAAGGATGTATCTCAGTATCTCCCATTGCTTTGACTTTATAAAACAATCAAATTGGATTTGCAGAACTTGGGATAACGGATGGTTCATTTCCCACCTATTTCCTACTTTACTGAGCTTTTGGAAACCTTATTGTCTCTGGGGAAACAGTATGTAAAAAAGAGAGGAGCTAGCTATTGGAACTAGACCACTGTAGCTGCTCATCACATCCACAGCTCAGCACCACAGCCAGCTTCTTTTGTGTGGATAATAAAATATGGTCTGAAAGGCAGCATGGCGTTCTAATTTTCTCATTGTCGTTGGCGGCAAGCACATAATTAACAAAACACTGGAGACGGTCATTTAAAACAAACAATGCACACGATGGGAGGAAACAGTCTCTGGGAATGAAAATAGAGAGAGCTTTGTTCACGAAAATGTGGTTTTGGGCAACTAAATGTTGGCTTGCTCCTTACATGCCTTGAAAATCTGGAGGGAATTTACTGAGGAAATGGTGAACATTCTAAAGATCCGACAAATTCAAATTCTACCAATAGGACATCAGATTCCATGAATGAAACAAAGTATGCAAATTGAGTATATCTGCATAAAAGCATTTGCATCTGTGGCTAACAGAAAAAACATAACAAACTGATGCCAGAATAAATTTGTTAGCCTTTTGGATGGTGCACGTCTCTGCTTCTCTTGTAAATGCCAGAAATGGTTGGTACTTCTGTGAGACAGAAGGTAAGAGAGGAGTCTGAACATTTGGTAACTCCTAATTTGAAAATTAATTTGGTGATGCTCCAGGGCGGAAAAAACCCCCCAAAGCATAGATGCGACACAATTCATCTAAACTTTGGGAGAAACATCTTTATGCCACGTTCTCATCAACAGCACCAATGAATGATTTCTTAATTGCTGTAGTTATTTAAGGAGGAACTGGATAGTCACTTATCAGTGATGCTAAGGCCACAATCAACTACCAAGGTTCACTCTTATTAAAACACCATTTGCATCTTTTTCCAGTTATTTGAAATAGAGAACACATCTTATTTCAAATCCATCTGGATCCATATAACTTTCCAAAATTAAAGTTCTAATCATGCTTTTGCTGTTTATTCCCAAATAATTTTTTTTTAAAAAAGTCCTTAAACTTGTATTTAAAATATTTTTGGCTAAGGACTGAAGAAAACTCATCTGGTGGTTATTCCTTCATTTTCTATAGTTTTAAACTCAGAGGAGACTGCTGTCTCACATTCTTTTCATGAGTAGCAACTGTATGGAGCATTTATGGACAATGTTAAGTCCTCTCCTTTTTGCAGGGAGGAATTATGAAGAGCTTCCACTTGCTGGCTGTTCATTCTGCCATGGTCAAGTTCACCATTTTGTCCCCAGAAGTCTTAATACTTCGAGACTGCATAATATTAACATTTTGGATGGATTTTGAAAAAGAGCTCAAGTACATTTGCTTAGAAGTGAGTTCCACTGGGTGGCATAAGTTAGAATAGAACAAGAATGGCCACCAACTTCATCCCATAATTTGTCGTTGTTGTTAGTTGAGAAGTCATGTCCGACCCATCGCGACCCCACGGACAAGGTTCCTCCAAGCTTTCCTGTCCTCTACCATCTTCTGGAGTCCATTTAAGCTCATGCCTGCTGCTTCAGTGACTACCTCCAGCCACCTCCTTCTCTGTCGTCCCCTTCTTCTATTGCCCTCCATCTTTCCTAGCATTAGGCTCTTCTCCAGTGAGTCCTTCCTTCTCATTAGGCGGCCAAAGTACTTGAGTTTCAACTTCAGGATCTGGCCTTCTAAAGAGCTATGTTGTAAGGAATCCTCTGAAGTATCTTCTTCTTGAATATAATCGCAGCATGGTTTCCATAGTAATCCAATGCCTTCATAAGTCAAAAAAGCCATATCAATGTAATCAGCAATCTTCTGGCAGAAAGAGCAAGCAGTGACATGAAACCAATAACTTCTAGGTTCAGTGATCAGTTACAGGAAGCTCATGACTTTCTCAAAGCAACTGTAATTACCTGATCTGAATATTCCTAGCACACAGATAGCAAAGAACTTGATTTCTTCAAGGTCCTCCTGAAAACCCAAAGATGCTTTTTCACGAGGCAAGTGGACTTTCTTGTTTTTCCTTGAAGATCTTTCACCTCTCCTCCAAGAAGCTTCTATTTTATTTTATTGACGAGTGGTCCATGGTTCAAGGCACCCTTACTGATTAAAGCCAAGTATTACATTTGTTCTTGTGATGTGATTCCATAGTACAGTTGCTTGTTCAAGACAGTTGTTCAAATAAAATATTATAAATATAAATAAAATATTAAATTTTATTTTGTTTTGGAAAATTTGCTGTATTCTTTAGCTACTTGTACTATAATCATATGAATTATATACCACTAGCTTGGAAAATGCCCAGGAAGATATTGAAATGGACATTATGTGGTTTTATGAAAAGAAAAAGATAAAAACAAATAAAAGTTCCATTAGCATAAAAAGCGAATTATCAGATAAAGTTGTATTAGGGAAAATGACACTGAAAGCCATATTTTCAGGCTTCCACTAAATATGCTGTTGCTTTCCAAGATCCACATATTACAATGAATGTAACTCTTAAAGCAGCAGTATTTTATTTTTTTTCAGGTTTTTATGGAATCCTGACAAAAATAATTAAAAACTGGACCATGTCAATGGTTAGCACAGAAGTGTTATTAAGTAGCATAAAGTCTAAAATATTTCTTTTAAATTGTTGTATGCAAAGGACTAATATAATAGAGAAAGCTGCACATATGAGTTCTGGAATTGATCTGCAATAATTTCTGATCACCACTAGATGTCAGCAAAAAGAAATAGAAAATATCTTTTGCTACCCACTAGTGGTCATAAAATTAAAGCAGCCCAGATTTGTTAGCCCACCCCAAAAATGGATATAGAAAAAAATAAACAAATACATAAATAGTACAACAGCTACTATTTCTGTAGAGTTTCCGTAGTTGTTTCTAAGCTTAAACATGAAACTTTCCTTAAGTGACTTGCTTCAGTTGCTGACATAAAAGGCAAATGTTTGAAAGACTGCAGATAAATCTTGATTGCTTAAAGTGGGAGAAAAAAACAGCTTCCTTTATCTGAGAATTGTGTAAACATTTAAAGCAATTGAACAAGCTCTCAAGTTTGATACCCCCAGAGCATCAAGAAAGGGAAACCTTTGTCTATTTATCTTTCACCCACTTGGTATATACAAAAGCAGCTCCCAGCACTTCTGCAAACTGAATTAAGCAAGGCTGTGCAACTGATTTTTTTTAATTTCGTGTCTTCTAAAACTAAGAGGACCTTCTCAGCAAAAGTTCCTCATAGCTTTGGGTGATGTCTAAAACCTTCTTTCACCATGGAATCGAAAACAGTTTGGTTAATTTCCTTTATTAGGAAAAGACTCATTTGGGGGAGGCAGCATACAAGATGGGATTTCAGGATGAATGTACTTTAATAAGAAGCTAAAAACCAAGGGAGGAAATGGGGAGTACCTATTCAGGCTGGAAAGCGCTGACACTGTATAAAACCCAGACCTATCTGGAAAGATTTTAGCATCTAGGACAGCTGCCTTATTCTAACCAGATTATACAAACATTGGAGTTGACAGGCATGAAAACACAAGTGAGAGTTCGTTTATTAAGATCTGCGGCAGAAATGATGACAGAAAAATATTTGCTTCTGTTGACAGAACTGCTTCACGTGGGCCATCAAAGATGTGTAACAAACTTAGCAGAAGTCGGAGAGAGCAAGATGTAGACTTTTCCAAATCACGCGGTGGTCAAATTTACTTGGCACTTACTTTGAGTGGGACGCTGTTCAGCCTGTCGCAGATTCGCCTTCCGATAGGTTTTGAAAGGCTATACCAAGTGTTTGTTCAGCTCGGGAATCCAAATGAAATGCCAGGTCTATTCCGTTTCCAAAAATCTTATTGTTTATAGAATACACGGCATGCAGTGGTGGGATTCAGCCAGTTCACACCACTTCGGCAGAACTGGTAGCTAATTTTTTGCTGCCCAGGCCCAGAACGGACTTCTGGAAGTGGCATCCACACACAGAACTGATTGTTCACATATTTGAATCCCACCACTGACGGCATGGTAATATCAAAGCATTCAATAAACAGTAAGATTTTTGGAAACGGAGATTCATTTGGATTCTCCAGCCGGATGTTGACAGTGTTGTTTTTAACTCTGAAAGCGTTAGGCAGCTTTGCTTCTAAGTACAACAGTTCATTTATGATTGTTTGACATGACAACAACACTGAAAAAAGTGACTTATGAACATTTCCCACTCTTACAACCATTGCGGCACCCCCGGGGATACTTGGCAACTGACTCATATTGATGATGGTTGCAGCATCTTGGGGGGGGGGTCATGTGATTTCCCCTTTTGGGACCTTCTGACAAGCAAAGTCAATGGGGAAGCCTGATTCCCTTAACGACTGTGTGACTAACTTAACCGATGCGGCAGAAAGGTCGCAAAATGGGTGTAAAATTCACTCAACACCTGTCTCGCTTAACCACAGAAATTCTGGGCTCACTTGAGGTGGGCTAAGTTGAGGAGTACCTGTCCTTGAGGAGCTGCCTTTTCCAGGCTGACGAACGGACGGGAAAGAGGGACGGACAGGCTGGCAGACGGACAGACAGACCACAACTCTGAAGTTGTCGGCGCACCTTGTTCTAGCTATGCACCTGCAGTCGCTTGACTTGCTGAGGAGTGGCAGCAAATGGGATGTTGCAGAGGCTGTTAGACTGCATTATAGACTCCCCCAAAGTGTCAGAGCGAGTGTGTGCGTGCAAGGGAGATTTTGCGTATTGTAAATGTTGCCCAGTGGGCTTTATCCAAATGGTTTGTAATGCGAGGGTGTATTTACAAGCATGTAATTGGAGGGGTGAAAAAACCCTTTCCCAAAGAGAATAATACCATACCAAATAATGGAAATAACCTTGAAGGCATTCACATTCAGCGGCTGTAACTCTAACCTTGAAGGGCTCCGAGATTGGCTAGGAAGGATAATGGCTTGTTGTTGGATTTTCTATCCCATTAAGTCATCTGGCTAATTCCATCTGAGATGAACTGTCAGCCGTCAAGGAGTCCCCTTTTATTTCTGAAAAAGGAAAATGTCACAGTGTAAGAAGTCATTAGCCAATATGTGCCTTACAGCAAACATCCAGAGCTGTCTGTGAATTCAGTGGGAAGAGGATGTTGAAAGGGGAAAGCCCTGACACTCTGTGCAACTTGGCCAGGAGAAAATTCAGTGCTGAACAGTGAGCTCATTCAGCTGAGTTTCCAAGGGTGTATTGCAAACTTCCAATAAATGTAGTAATCTTCCAAGGGCTGTTTCGCTTTGCTGGATCTTTTTGACTGAAATGCTCTTTGAAACACTGCCTTTCCATTATTATGGAGGGTTTCTGCAGATGCACAGAAATTCCTATTATATAATAATAATAATTTTTTGTTTTACAGTCACAGACCAAAATGCAAGTGCAAATTCCTATTATACTGATAACAGGATCATATTGATAACATATTGATCCTGCCTTGGGCAGGGTGGTTGGACTAGAAGATCTCCAAGGTCCCTTCCAGCCCAATGATTCTATGATTAAGATACATTAGTCTTAATACACCCCTGAGAAGAATGGTGGCCAGGGACTGCAATTGCTTGTTGTGGAGGAGGCTTGAAGCTGGACAACAAATGAATATACTTATTTTTTTTCCTCCAAATTTTCCCCTAATTTAGTAATGGTCTGAAGATTTAGCACACTCTATTTCTTCCCTTTTAATTCAAGTTAGGGGAAACCATGCCTCTAATGTGAGGTCTTTGATGGGGGTTGGACTAAAAGATCTCCAAGGTCCCTTCCAGCTCTATTCTATTCTATTCTATTCTATTCTATTCTATTCTATTCTATTCTATTCTATTCTATTCTATTCTATTCTATTCACGGTCTCTGAGCTTGGTGGTTTTCTTGCAGACATTTCACTACCAAACTAGGTACCATCATCAGTGCTACATTATCAGTTGGCTAATGAAGCATCTTCAGGAAAACCAGGAAACTCTAGAGAGCACCAAGGATTCCACAGTTCAACGCTGAGGGGGGATTTATTGCCAATGACTTATTTGCTGCCAGATTTCAATCGCGCTACCCTGGAAGGGGGATTCCCAGGCCACAAAAACAGGATCTGGGGGCTGTACGCCTCTCCTGGACCAGCTGTGCCCTACATTCAATACTTAGATTGCTGTGCACCAGCTGAGAAAATCTTAAGTGTTTATTCTATACCTTTTGGATGATTTTAAAATGGGCACAATCAACTACAAAAGGCATATTATTAGTTCTGACCTCTGCTCCTCCCTTCATGCAGATTTTTGCAGTCAGGAATATTAAACATCACCATCCAAGCTGTTTCTTGGCTATATAATTTGTCTTTCCCTGAAGGCAACTAACACCACTTCTGCCACTGTGTAAGATTTGTGAGTGAGAAGTAGTGGGCTGTTACTCTTCTGGCCCACTTAATTACATTCCCATTTCTTTAGGAATGGAGCTGACACATAATTATTTCCATGATTAACACACTTGTTCAGCTAATTGTAATTATACCTTATAATCACAGTTATGATCATTCATTACTCTTCCCGATCTCGTTTAGATGTTTTCTTTATAGAAGTTTCAAGAAGTTGTAGTCATTTGATAGTCCACTTGAGTAACCTCACCAGCAAACTTTCTGAAATTCCAGCATACCCTCACATTCATAATGGAGGTGTTAGCAAATGTAAATATAAAAATGAATCTTCTGAAGCACAAAATGGGGGAAATATAGAGGTTCTGAACTCTTTCTGTTTATCTGGTCCCACGATAGTAAATTACAAAAATTTGGATTTTTTTTTTCATTCTGAAATGATGTTTGTTAAGAATTCCATCTTAGAGATGAATCAATGGGTTATACAGATTTAAAATCTTGGATTGTAAATTCAAGATCCTTAGTGCAGATTTTGTTTTAAAAAAATCACAAATATTTTGCATTTGCAGATAGAAGATGAGAATAAATAGTAGATTTAACACCGGCCATTGGGCTTAAAAATTACGTCTTAAAAAAACCCTCCAGAATGTTAATGTGGGCCTGAAAAGCAATACAGGAAATCTTGCAGCTCAAATCAAGCAAAAAGTAGGATGCATAAATCATCCCCAAGCTGATTCAAACTTGTAATTAATTTCAACAGGTTGACCCAAAACTTATTCAGATTTATGAGTCTCTTGAAAAGTTTCTCTGCTTTGAAGTTTTGATTAATATCATTATATTGAATATATTCGACCTGAAGGTTCAAGTCCATTAAACTATGTGTGAAAAAGTCCATTGTATCTTTGGATAGCTTGAATCCAACATATATCGATTCAGTTTGAAGATTCAATAAAAAGGCTTGGTTAAATCAGATTTCTTTCAAATCGAAGCTTCTAATAGAACTTCCAATAGTTTATATTGTTCTTGTTATTGGGCTTTTCAAATATTGTTCATTGGATCAGGGGAATTCAACTTCCCTGAGCAGTGCAATGGCTAGAGGTGAAGACACTTGCTTCCCACTCAGAAGGCTTTCAATCTTAGGCAGTGGGCAGACGTTTCTCTGTTCTCTATCAGGATGCAAAGATAAAATATCTGCTACGAACTCCACGTAGGCATTAGGAAGGGCATTCATTCAGTCACCCCAACTCCACCCAGTAAAAGGGATTATAGTATCGTAAAAAGAAAAACGAAGTGCATATTCCATTCTCATCCATACAGAAACTGCCTTGCATGATTACTATCTACTTAGCAGCAGACGGCATTTTAGCTCAGTCCAGGAATCATATCATAATCTCATAATCTCCAGTTTCAATGCAGCATTAAGTTATAATACGACACTCCCCTTTAGCATAATATAAGAATGGAGTCAGTAAATAAACTGTGGTTTATTTTTAGGCAGTAAACTGCCGTTTGAAGTCATACCTGTTTGCTTATACGTTGCGGTCTAGATTCATTTACTGTATACACAGAAATGTGCAATTTCTTACTGACTTTCCCGACCTATTCCTAGTTTCTTTTTACCTGTTGTCCAAGCTTGTAATTAATCTACAAAAAAGTAACCCAAGAAGGATCCAAAAAGGAATGAAAGCAAGTTAGGAATGAAATTATACTAGCCATTACTATTTTGCTTGTCTGCAAAGCTCACTCTAACTTGTTCAGCGTATTGTAGTTAAAGTTTACTTTCTGATGTGGTGAGCATAACTACCGTGGCTCTGATAGCAGCAAGTACATTTGGATTTACTTCTGTCTGCCACTTTGATCAGCTAAAAAGTAAAGAATTACCTTGTGGGAGGAGCAGACAAGACTTGTCTATGTAGAAGAGGTGGCTCTCTGATTTGACTGGCTCCTGTCTATCAAGTCTACCTTTATTTGGGCTCTTGGTATCTTAGCTGGTTTCTACATTTTATACAAATATAATGTTTCTTCTTTCCACGTTCTTAAATCATGGATTCGTGGGAATAATCCAGAGAAAGAAATATTTTTGGGAATATTAAGAAGGCAGAATATATTTCCCCAAAGGAATAATGGAGAAGATCTTTAAAAAGGCAGAAACGTCTTCACACACACACACACACACACACACACACACACACACACACACCAGCCAGACAACTCAGCAGAAACCAGCTTTTAGAAATGCAGATGTAATAATCCATTCAGGAAGGTTGGAGCCCTCCAGCTAGAAGCTAAAGAGATCAGGAAGACAAAGACTCTTAAAATTAACCCACCACCATCAGAATACCAGAAAGGCACACTCAGATCAAAGTTCATGACACTGGAACAACTCCAAACAAAAGCCCAAGAAGGTATAAAAAACCACTCCCTGCTACATGTGCTCTCTCTTTTTTTCCTGAGCCATCTTTTTGTCTGGCTCTCCTCTTCAATAAACTACAACCTTCTTTCTAAAGCAGTCTCCATGTTTGTTTATTCCCAGCTTGGACTGGGCCCCGATGAAGATTTTTCCTTCAACAGATTGTATGACTTTTTACTTGCCAAGATCTTGGTTTATCAGCATAATTTTAAGCATCGTCCTTCTTAGATCCCTGGGGTGAACTACATCATCGCTTTTAATGGTGAGCTAGGCTTTCCTCCTTATTTTTACTCCATCTTAAATAACATGTTTTATCGCAGCCTGCTTGGAACATAGTGACACTAAAGAAAATATATTTTCATTAGAGTTATCACTTGATCTATTTTATTGCAGCTTGTTGGGAAGTGCTTTCCCCCCTTTTATAGTCTTATGTATTTATGAGCTATTTTGGGTTTGTTTTTAGAAATATGCACCTGCTTGATCATACATTATGTGGCATTTTCAAATGTGCTTTGTCTAAATATCTAAAAATGAAGAGTGAATTGGATGTGTATAGGTGGAACCTTCATAGCTCAAATTATTACCGGTATCAAATCGTGACTTTCTGGATAAATAGTGCTGAACTATAGCTATAACTTTAGGTTATACGCTATGGGCATTTAAACAGTTCCAACAGGACCAATAGTTGCTAAAACTCTCCTTCCATCCTTTTCCCTCACTGGTCTCATCTTCTCTTCATCCTCTTCCTCCTGTTTTGCCATTAAAAAGAAGCAAAAATGATGAAATCTCTGATCTGCCATAAACTCACAGGGATCAACCTGCCTCCAGAAGCGGTGAATGCTCCAACCCTGGAAGTTTTTAAGAAGAAATTGGACAGCCATTTGTCTGAAATGGTGTAGGGTTCCTGCCTGAGCAGGGGGTTGGACTCGTTGACCTCCAAGGTCCCTTCCAGCTTTTATTATTATTATTACTATTATTATTACTATTATTATTATTATTATTATTATTATTATTATTATTATTATTATTATTATTATTATTATTATTATGTTACTACCATGGTGGGCATGTCTCCTCTTACCTGAATGAAATGAAAAGCTGCTGAAGGCAAGATCATCCCAGATGTTTAACATTAGAACAGATCACTTTCCTTCACTTTAGATATCCAAACCAAGTTTAGATGGCTCTGATTTAATAGCAATAGCAATAGCACTTACACTTACCACTTTGTGCTTTACAGTTTTTTCTAAGTGGTTTACAGCTGTTTGCCCCCCAATAATCTGGGTCCTCCTTTAGATTCATTCAGATAGATAGATAGATAGATAGATAGATAGATAGATAGATAGACAGACAGACAGACAGACAGACAGACAGACATACTATAGCAATAGCACCTATATACCACTTCACTGTGCTTTACAGCCTTCTCTAAATAGTTTACAGAGTCAACATATTGCCCCCAACAATCCGGGTCCTCATTTTACCAACCTCAGAAGGATGGAAGGCTGAGTTAACTTTGAGTCGGTCAAGATTGAACTGCAGTGGATCTGCAGGGTTAGCCTGCAATACTGCATTCTAACCACTGTGCCATCACGGCTCTTTAAAGAGATTCCTGCAGTGGATAAGGGTATAAACTAGATGATCTCCAAATTTCTTTCCAAAATGTTTGCTTTTTTATCATCTCAGGTCTGTTAGCTCAAAAATATCCTGCTCCTCCAGTGGTTGACTTCCTATCCTTTGTTCCTGAAACATTCTTCCTGGGAAATCTTCATGAGGGATACTAAATTTACTTTCAAACTCTGCTTCAAGATTATTTTTTGTTATTTTAATGTTGGGCATAACTTCTCTTAGTGAAATAATGATTTTAACTGTGTACACTGCTCCGAGTCACACATCAACTGGGAGACTATATAAATTGATCTGATAAATAAATAAAATGCAAAAGAAGGCATATTATTTCTGTATTATCCTTGGCACTCTTTTCTTTTTGTTATGGGCAAGTAAAACTGTCCATCTTGGTATTTAAGGCTATGCCACTTTTGTTTATTTCTTCTTTTTAAAAGAAGAAAAGGCTAAGATTTGTACAGTGGCTTGGTGAATATTTTCCAGACTATGCAAATTTTTCTTTGCAGTTTTGCCTTATACATGCAGATTTTGCAATATACTTCCTTAATATATTTTGTCAGATGAGTTAATGAAGATCTTTCCCTATTATACATTTATTTATTGGAGTGTTTCAAAATGTGAAGTACTAAAAATTTTAGAATAATTATATTGAATTACTGGCTCATAAATACAAAATTGAGAGTTGGTTTGGGTTAGCAAAGACACCAGGCCAGAAACTGGGAAGCTGTGAGTTCTAGTCCTGCCTTAGGTACAATGCCAGCTAGGGGACCGTGAGCCAGCCACTCTGTCTTAGCCCTAGGAAGAAGGAGGCAATGGCAAAGCACTTCTGAAAAATATTGCCAAGAAAACCTCAGGGGCATATCCAGGAATTAAGACTCACTCAAATGCATAAACAAACCTACTGTAAATAATTACAACATTAGATGAATGCTCAGCCACATATGAACTAAAAATTATCCTACATTGAGTTGCAAATTGCAACATTTGTGAGCCGGTTTCTGTTGGTTATATCTATGAGCCACTAAGCACATTACTGGTACTATAGAAGTAATAAAAAAATTACTGCATAATCAAATAGATAAACAGCTTTGCAGAACCATAATCTATTGCTTAATGCAGATTTTCAGACGGTGCAGAGGAAAGCTTTGATTTTATGTAATATGATGAGTCAATCACATCATGGAAACAGGGGAAGGAACGGAGCAGGCTTGATCTAGTTCTCCTTCTGAAGATTCCCCCCAAAGTATTTAATTGTCACTGTAAATCCATCAAGCAGTGATCTGAGAACTACGCTGAGCTCTGAGTAAATCAGGAGGAAAAACAAGAAGGAGAAAAGAGGATTTTTTTTTTTTAAAAGTAAGCAACCCCATATACATATTGTGCTCCAACTGTATTTCCTTTTGGCATGTAGCCTTCAAGAATTCCCCTGCAGGGACATTGACCTCAACAGAGAATGGATGTCCACTGTTGTGTAATGGGGTACAAACATTATGCTGTAATATTTAGTAGCTTCAGGACAGAAGAAACAATGAGGCCAATTAGGCAATTTATACAATTCCATTCATGTACCTGGGGCTTTATTAGGCAGTCTGAAGTACAAATTAGGCCATACAAGAGTTTGTGTCAAAGAAACATTAAAAAAAGCCTGCAGTCTGTAATATTTTAAAATGAACTCTGAGGCCACAAATAATACTGTCCTCTTACCATAGAGTAGAATAGTGATGGCAAACCTTTTAGAGACCAAGTGCCCAAACTGCAACCCAAAACCCACTTATGCATTGTCGGGTGCTGGGTGGGTGTGGCCCTTTGGTTGGGTGTGGCCCATTGGGTGGGTGTGGCTGTGGTGGTGACGGCAGACTGGTTGGGACTAAAAAAGTTCAATCAATCAATTCCAACTTTGCAAGATCTTTTTTTTCCCGTGAGAAGTTGAAATTGACTGATTGAACTTTTTTTCTTGCACACGGCGGTGGAGGCCTAAAGCGAAAAGGTTTTGTAAAACCCAGCTGAAGGCCTAGGACTGGGGCGATGGCGCGCGTGCCCACAGAGAGGGCTCTGAGTGCCGCCTCTGGCACCTGTGCCATAGGTTCATCACCACTGGAATAGAACGTCCTTGAGAGCCTTTGTTCAGACTCCTTGGCATGGGAGTTCAAAATGGGGTTCCTTACAGTGTGGGAAATGCTTTATTGAGAGATCCTTGGTGTTCTCCGAGCTTAACTGTTTTTGTACTGAACTGCTAGGTTGGCAGGAGCTAGGCAAGAACGGAAGCTCACCCCATCGTGTGAAGCTCAGGACTCGAACCTGGGCTGCTGGCTTTCCAGCTGACAAGTGCAGCATCTTATTTGCTGAACCACCGTGCTGCCTCTTCTGAGATTACCAGTGACTTATCAGAGGCTGAAGAACAGATTTCTGCACGTGGGCAACGCATATCCAGAAGTCCTCTTAATGATCGCTGTTGTGTCCTGAGCACTGCAAATGCAGGCTCGGGATGTTGCAATGGTCCTGGACATTCCAGAAGCTGCCCGGGACCAGACTGAGTGGCGCCGGCTTTTCACGCATGCGCAAGGCGCAAAAGTGCCCTCTTTTGTTGCCATTGTGTCCAGGGATCTGGTCATATAAAAAGAGGCCTGCTCGTTGTTGGTGTTTTGGCTGAAAACGAAATAAAGAGTTGTTCCTTGCAAGATGTGTCTTCATCATTCGCCGTTGTTGGAAGGACTTAACAATTGGGACCTTCAGTTGAGGTGCCGAAGCAACTCAAAATGTCTCATTCCAGAGAATCAGGTTGAGCACCTCAATCAAGAGAATGATGCTCCATTTGTGCCACGAAGCTTCCTGGCCAAGGAACCTCACACAGGCCTAGTCCCTTTCTAGTATTGCTGCATTATTACTCGATTACAAGAAAATCAGAAACCTCTTCCCCAAATCATGATTGTATTAAGCATTTTCTTTTATCCTTAATCCAAGGGATTTAGGCCTATTGATACATGGAGAATACGTATTCCCAAGATGCCTTGTAACGAAATGCTAATGAGATAGTGCAATTACTTTAATTTAATGTGCACACATGTTAAGTAGTTATGGCTTTATCACTCTCTGACACCAAGGATGCTTAAATTAGCTGGTGAATTTTTCTGGCCATAGCAGGTATCTCTGTAGTTTTAGCCCAAGACAATGTTTTTTGTCCTCCATAATTTGCACTTCTAAACAAAGTCTATAAAGTGCCTTGAACAAGAAAAATGTTATGCACACACATATACACTCACGTATACCTTAGGGAAAATACATGTGTGTATAAGCAGTGGAACACAAAGCAGTGCCATGCATAGCAATATGCAACATTTGTGGAATCTATGGGCATAATTTAGGCATGTGTGAGTGCCATAGTGACTGTTGGCATGGCACTGGCAACTTGTGCTATATCAGAAATAGACATGAGATATAGATGTGGAATAACAAGAGCTTAAAATTCTTTTAGACAGACCTTACTTTCACTTAAAGCATTTGCAAGAGAAGAACTCAAAGGGTATTCATTATTATATAACCTTTCCCAAAGATGCTCTGAGCAACTTTCCCAAGTTACATTAATTTTTAGACAATCTTTGTTTTAGTTGGGAATGGATGGCAACAGATTCTGTTCACTCCAAAGTTCTTTTTAGAAGTCACAATATTTCAGGGTAAAGAAAATCTACGATAGGATATAATATGCTGTTTCAATCCAGAAGATGATGTAATATTACCCAGATCCCCAATTATACAGATTGCTTCAAACAGATGGACTTTGCAGAGAATAACAAAGTTTTGATGTTAGCTTCTTTGGCAGCCGATTCTAGAAAGTCGAAGCAAAGCTCCTTCTCAGATGTTATGCAGCTTGGTATAAATAAAGAAGGGTACCAGTGAAAGTATTGCAGTCAAAAACACAAATTATTTCTTTTCCAATGTAATGTCTAAATGGAAAAAGAAATTACAGGAAGACTGATGGAAAAAATTATTGTAGTGTAATTTTGCCTACGTGGCCAGGAAATGTACATTTTTGCTAATGGCCTTAAAAGAAGGAGTCAGTATTAATAGCTCAGGAGAGAGTGTGGTGTCTAAACTTCTCTGTTTTTAGCAACAGTTTTCTTACAGAATAAAAGTAATAATAATAATAATAATAATATAATAATAATAGCAGAAAACCCTATATCATTTCAGACAAATGGCTGTCCAGTCTCTTCTTAAAAACTTCCATTGTTGGAGCATTCACTGCTTCTGGAGGCAGGCTGTTCCACTGATTAATTGTTCTCACTGTAAGGAAGTTTCTCCTTAGTTCTAGGTTGCTTCTCTCCTTGATTAGTTTCCATCTGGTGCTTCTTGTCCTGCCTTCAGGCCCTTTGGAGAATAGCTTGATTCCCTCTTCTTTGTGGCAGCCCCTGATATATTGGAATACTGCTATCATGTCCCCCCTCGTCCTTCTCTTTGTTAAACTAGACATACCCAATTCCAGCAACTGTTCCTTAATATTTTAGCCTCCAGTCCCCTAATCATCTTTATTGGTCTTCTCTGTACTCTTTCTAGAGTCTCAACATCTTTTTTACATCGTGGTGACCAAAACTGGATGCAGTATTCCAAGTGTGGCCTAACCAAGGCATTGTAAAGTGGTATTAATCCTGATGACATCAGAATAACAGAATTGGAAGGTACCTTGGAGGTCTTCTAGTCTAACCCCTTGTTCAAGCAGGAGACCCTATACCATTCCAGCAAATGGTTGTCCAATCTCTTCTTAAAAAGCTCCAGTAATGGAGTACCTGTATGTTCTGAAGACAAGCTGTTCCACTAATTGTCTATCACAGTGGTTCTCAGTCTGTGGATCGGGACCCCATTTGGGGTTGAACGACCATTTCACGGGGGTCGCCAAACAACGCAGTCCGCCATTTTTCCCCTTTTCCTTAGCTGTGCTACTCCCTTTTATTCCATATAAAAATAAATAAATAAATAAATAAATAAATAAATAAATAAATAAATAAATATTGGCTTTTGAAAGCCAATAGAATACACTCTCTTGAATAGAGTCTAATTCTATTGGCTTTGAAAAGCCAATAGGAATTGTCCAGGCTGTCTTTGCCCTGCTGAGCCTGCCAAAAGTCCCATTCTGCAAACGGTGCTGCACCAGTTGAGTAGTCCTCGACTTACGACTGGTTGAGTAGTCCTCGACTTACAACCGGTTGGGGGGTCGCGGCATTAAAAAGGTTGAGAACCACTGGTCTATCAGGACATTTCTGCTTAGTTCTAGATTGATTCTCTCCTTGATTAGTTTCCATCCATTGTTTCTGGTTCTGCCTTCAGGTGCTTTGTGACAGCCCTTCCAATATGGGAACAAGCTGAACACTGAACAATATAGACCTTCAATGGGGGAGTCAATTGCACTGAAATCAATTAGACTGCATCGATAGGGATAATATCAGGAGAGGACCTTCCTTTACGGTCCATCATTCTGTTAGAAAAGTGGAAGGCACTGAATCCTACCTTCCAATGCCACTGACTCAGCCACACATGTTCCACACTCAGAAGTTCTTTTATTGGATTAGCGATTCGGTTATCTGACAAGGTCACAACAAAGTTTCTTTTCACGCTTGAGCTGCCAAGATGCAGATTACATGAGGTGTTCCTTGCATTTACAAGCACATCTGTCTGTTCTTGGCAAAACACTCTCTTGTTGCTGCTTCCACCGCAGTAAATTTGGCTGATGATAGGCCAGTCCTGCGAGTCTCTGCTTGCTTAGCCACATTATCGCATTAACTACCTTGATATGATGTTTTTCTGCTGAGCCAGTTCGGATTTAATGATGGCAAATAGTCAAAGAGACATAATAACCCATCCAAAGGAGGGGGAAGGATAGGGAGGAATAAGGGCATTTTCCTGGCTTTTCTGCTGATTCTTTTTCATTTTCCCTTGTGTGACTATTTGCAGTGGCATAGTCTCCTAAGGTATTGTGTCCAGTATTAGTGCAAATAAAGATGAAAGGGCAGTGTTAGGCTTCAGGGTTTGTGACTATGGTAGACTCTAGACAACAGATTTCCTGGTATTTGGCCAGCAACTGTGCTGGCATCTTCAGAGACAAGGTAGTCTCCTACGTAATCCACATGCAACTGAACAGAGACTGACTGGGCTCCTATCTGTATAGCCAGAGGACCTGACTTCTGATTGGTCAGGGGGAGGCTTTAAAAATCAGGAAAGATAAATTGCATGTGTGGTGTCTGTATGTGTATGTATGCGTATGTACTGAGAGGCAGTGACTGGCCCAAGATCACCCAGTGAATTTGTCCCTAAAACGGAACTAGAACTCTCAGTCACCCAGTTTCTAGCTATTGCACCCAACTAACTCTCTGGGTAGAGAAAAATACGATGAAATATTAGCATAAGAAGGGACCAGAGGCTGCAGTACAAAACTATGGTCACATTTATTCTCTTTTCTTCTCTAAGATACAGGAAGGGCACTCCTTCACTTATCGTACTTCTAGGTGAAAATCATAGTTTGATTTTTCTTTTTGCAGTTACTACACGGAAAAGCAGAAAGGGATCTGCAAAGAATATTTCTAAAATCTGCCTCTCCATTTTGTCCCACTGTCCCAAACATATGTCCTTGTGTTGCTTTTTCCACCTCTTTCCTTTCTTCCTTTTCTCCATTTTTCAAATGTGCATCTGATATATGAACTTCAATTCTCAGAATTTTCAGTAATGGCCATACTGGCTGTGGAAGTCTGGGTGGTGGTCCAAGTACCTTGAGGGCACCCAGGCTAGCAGTTCCGAAGATTGCAAGAAATTTGAATAAATTTTCCTAAGGTGCTCTAAAAATTGTCATTTATCTTTTCTATAATTTCCTGACATAGTGCTTCAGGGCATTATAGGAAATGTAAATAGTTTCTGGGAGCAACCATTTTAATTTCTAAAATTAAATTTCTTGCAAGAGGGTAAAATACAAATGCATTTAACAACTATGAAAAAGACCAGAAGCCACTTTTTTTAATAACCTTTTCTTTTTTATTTTGTATTTCTGTTCTATTTTTACTGTTTCTTATTTTCATTGTTTCCTTTCTAACATTTATATTGTTTTTATCTTGTTAAAATTTTTAAAATAAAAATTATATGAAAAAACCCCACCAAAATTAAAATTTCTTGCCAGCCTTATTCAATAAAGCAAACTTTTGTCATTTTTGTTGTTGTTTCATTGCAACCGTTCCAGAGTATGTTTCCAGAAAGTTGTCCTTAAAAAAAAAATACAGAGGGAAAATAGAATTTCTTTTCTGCTCAGCTTTAAAATGAAATTAAAATATTCCAATTATCTCTTGGTGGTTTCCTATTTATGATGTTGCTAACATTCAACTGTCATTCATTTTGATTGACACTGCTGAGTCTCATTTGGCTGTTGGGTTTTTAGAATGTGGGGATGTCTGTTTTGGGAAGAAATATTTTTTTGCTTGTGCTGTGGCCACCAGTGATTATTGACAGTGGAACTATCTGTTGTCAGAATAAGAGTATGAAGCCATGTGGTGGTGCACAAGAAATACCTCACATCCAAAATTTTAAGTGATGTTGAATGAAGGGCCATTGAACTCAAGTGACATATATCACGTGAGATGAGAATTAGAGTCTCATCTTCTAAAATTACCTGGAGCTCTGAATCTTTTGGATCAGGACCCATGCCTAGAAAAGTTAATTGGGCTGATTCTCTAGTGCCATTATTAACCATGGAAAAGAACACATCAAGGTTCTTATAATAAGGATGGTTGCTTGATACTCCCCAAAGAAAAAAACTTATCTTTCAAAGAGAGAATAAAATAAGACATAAATGTGCATAGCATTTGCATGTACTAATTGAGACATATAGGAACAGTTTTGTTAAATGTTTGATTTAACTGTGTTTTATAACACTTCAACCTAAAAATAATCTTAGCACTATAACACGTATATATACCCATATGTATATGCATATCCATTTGAATATGTATGTATGTATGTATGTATGTATGTATGTATGTATGTATGTATGTTCTTACCCACCTAGCTGTTAGAAAGCATGCAAATGTGAGTAGATAATAGGTACTACTTTGGTGGGAAGGTAACAGTGTTCAATGTGCTTTTTCCCCCAAAGCTTTTACTATGGGGTTCACAAATGGTACAAGATATTTTTCCATACATTTTAAGAGGAGAACAAATAGCATGTTTTCTTAATTGTCTAGCATTAGCTCTGACATGCAAGAAGTAAGGAATCATGCTGATAATTTCCAGAATTACATCAGTAGCATGATTAGATAAACATTACCACAAAATATACTTTAGGAGATTCAGTGTGAACATTAGATGACTCAGCCACAAAGTTCATCCATGTGTCGAACTGAAATTGACCATCATGTCTAAAAATAAGTCGAACCCAGTCCTTACTTTCTTGAATTTAAATCCTGGAGCCCTTTCCATGTTTTCTATCACACAGTTGTGAAAGTATTATGGCAAGGACATTGAAGTGGCTCTACATGAAAGGATTATTCTTGAAAAAAAGAATCTCTGTGTTGTTGTTTTTGAAAACCCACTGCTATTGCTAAAAATATTTAAAGCAGAATTTCTACTGCAAAATAGCCTTGGCAAGCACATCGGAGATAGCAACAAGAACTGGCTTGCTCTGGAAAAACAACATCAAAAGATGAAATAGCATCAGATGCTGTAAAACGACACCTCCCTGTTACCTCTTTGACAGGTTTTTTTTTTGCTTTTCTTGTTTATGCAGCACCATTTAATTCCAATTAATTGTACCAATTCTTTATTTCTGTTTGAATTTTGTCCCAGATGCTGTAAAACGACATTGCCTTTCTGGCAATTTTTGATTCCCTTGTATTGTACCCTCTAATTTAGAATAAAAGAACGCACCGGAGGAAGTAAATTTAAGATGACTGTGTCTTCTTTGAATGTCTTCATTTGATTTGTCTTTTCTTAAAAAATAATAATGTACCTATAAGAGAAATGAACTTCCTTGTAGGAGAGGAAGAGGGAGAAGCATAATTAATTGAAGGATATATGCACATGCAGGGGATAGGTTTTTTTTTCTTTTTTCCTTTCCTTTTCTCTTGTCTTCCTTTTTTGTAAGAATGGCAGTGAAATGAATCTGTAAAGAGGAAAAATATTTTTTTTAGCTACTTAACATGTAATATTTACTGGAGGTATAATTTAAGGTGAAGGTTTATGCACAAAAATGCATCCAATGGTCTCTCCAATTTCTAGCTGGCATAAGATTTTGATTAAGCTTGATAACCGGTGATCAAGCGACATATACAGCAAGAATTTAGAGTTACGGCAACAAAACTAGGATTTTACCTTAACTGCATCATTATCAGTCCTGAAATAAAATGTATTTGTCTTAATCCAGGAGTAAGAATCTTAACAAGATGATGACAGCAGTTTCAAGGAAGAAATGGAACAATCCTTAGTTCCCCAATAGAAATTGCTGTCCCATACCTAGAATACTATTTTTTCCATTAATCCAGGAAAAGATTGCTGCCTTGGAATTCTTGGAGTCCTTGGGATGATTCTGAAAGGTGGAGCTACTAAAATGTCTTTGCTGATAAGACTCTAAAATAGGACTGTGTTCAACATTAATCTAATCGTGTATACAATATATGGATTTGAAATTACTGAGTTGTTCTCATAGGTGTACATGTATTTAAGGAGCTGAACTGATGTAGACTAGATTTGATCTGGACATATAATCTGAACAATTCAGCTGAACGTTCAAATTGAATTGTACTCCATTTGCACTCTGCATAAAAAATTGTGTTCCGGCTGTCCAGGGTTCTGAACCTTCCCAGTTCTCAATTTACTTCCCCTTAGTAATGTATCTTCCGGCTCCTTGTGGCAGCTGTCCAGGGTCCTGAACCCGTACAATTCTCAACGTACTCTTCTTTACTGGTTTATCTTCTATTGCCTGGGTTTTGGGGCTTAAGTGAGGGGCATCCATCTCGTGCAAAAGGGCATATTTTAGAATGACCATGATTGAAGAATCAAGTCTTTCTGCTTCTTCTGAAAGATAACAGGTTGCCCTTATGGCTTAGAAGTGAACTAAGAAGGAAAATCAGAGAAGGGTGAGAAGCTATTTTTTATTTTTATTTTTTTAAAGAAAAGTGGATTCTAGCAAGACCTTGAATCAGCTAGTACACTAAATCTTCCAACCCATGCACAGCTTGCCTGTTAATGCATTTACAAACTTTTTTCCACCTCTGCTCTACTCCAAATGTTTCTATTATTCTGAATTTCCAAGGGATTTATATATACATTGGCCCTTTAGAAACAGAAGCTGTGGTTTATGGTGATTAAGCTACTTGTGCTAAGTTTAATCTTCACCAGGTTTAATTAGTATTAAGATTCATACACAAACATTTTTTTTTTTAAAAAAAACGATCCTTAAAATTAAGAAGGGAAAAAAGCCTTCAGTAATAAGAGATGTGGCCATTTGGGAATTTGAAATCATGTTAGTGATATGCCCCTCTTTTAATTCCCTCTGATTAGCAACGTTGCTATCTGCCAGAGCAAGATGCCAGAATAAAGTTCAACCAATTATGATTACATACTCTTCCTTCTCCTCTTAGCAAGGAGACAATCCTGCATTATGTTCTTCAAGGTAATTTGATTTTTATTTTTTATTTTACTAAAAACAGCCTTTCAAGAAGCTTGCCTTGTTTTTTAATTTTATTTTTATGCAAGCAGAGTTGAAAGGCAGAGGGACTATACTGATAGCATGCCAGCCTGAGGACTGCATTCAAATTCTCTATAAACTCCAACTTTTGCCTGTGAAAACAGATATAATCATTTAGTAGTTGCCTGTATGTTCTATGGGAAGCAGTCCTTGGCTATAATATGCTAAGGCTGCATTTACATATTGCACAAACAGAATATGGCAGATTTCATTTTGGGTTAGGGTATTAGTTAGTGGTTAGTAAACATGAATTATAGCTTAGCAAGATGTGCAAATCCAGCCAATATTTTTTATTCAGTGAACTATGATCAAACAAACCATGGCTGGGAGAGATGAATGCCATCAGCCAATACTTAATGATTCATAATTTAGCTTTTTTGAAATCAGTAGGATTTTATTTTAGGGAATTATATCTTTAAAATGTGTTTTTCATGTTCATAATTTGTGATATTTTTATTACAACAAACACATGGCTTACAAAAAAAATGCACAAGCAACATAAACAAATCAAAATAAAAACATATAGGATGTATCGTTTTTAAAAGAAAGATAATGTTATGGTTCTTTCAGAGTAATAATCATTGTAAAATGACAAACTGTGGGAGTTATAGCTAAATGTCATTTGGCTTTTAAATTAAAGGCAATTATGAAAAAGCTGCAATGAATTTCCATTTTTGAACATCTGTAACCAATTGTTTTGTGGTTGCTATAAAAGTATTAATTTTATGTGATTCTGAAGTTCTGGTGTTTTGCCCTTTGGGGTTGATTGCTTTTAAAATGATAATAATTTAAGTGATGGATACTCTGAAAATATAACTTCTAATTCCTTATTCCAAACGGGGGGGGGGGGTTGTAATAAAAGAGATGTGTTATGAGTTCTGACCTTGAGAGGTTTAAAGAATGGCAGCTGAGCAGTTACTAGTAGATCCTTTAGAGACCATTACAGACAGCAACTCTTGTTTCATATAATTTGCATTAAGAATTTTAAAAAGGAAATACAACACTAACAAGAACTAATATAAAGCAAATAAAAGAAAGAGGAAAAAATAAACAAAGAAAAAGTTCAAAGGCCTATAGATAAAAACAAAGTTCCATAATTTTTTTTTCAGTTGATTGACCATCAAACAAACAAAAATCCTCTGATTGTATTTTTATATTAATCTTTAAGATCCTTTGAATTAGCAAATGTATTTGTATCCAAAACTTTCTAGCTTTTTACATGTCCACCAAACATGATAAATGTCCCTTCATGTCACTCACTTTTCCAATATAAATCTGAGACACCTTTATATATTTTATAATCTACTGAAGTGTGATGGTGCAGTGGTTAGAATGCAGTAGTGCAGGCTAATTCTGCTGACTGCCAACTGCCAGCAGTTCGACAGTTTGATCCTCACTGGCTCAAGGGTGTCTCAGCCTTCCATCCTTCCGAGGTTCGTAAAATGAGGGCCCAAATTGTTGGAGACGATATGCCGAACTTGCAAACTGTTTAGAGAGGGCTGTAAAGCACTGTGAAGCGGTATATAAATCTAAGTGCTATGGCTATTGCTATAATTTCTCTCATTACATAAACTAATATTGCATCATTTTATAAACATTCTCCTTAAGGTTACCACCTAATGTAAATTTCAGTCTTCTCAGCCACATACAATATTTCCCATTGTTTCATTTGTATATCACAACAACAATGTTTTAGTCCATTTTATCATTCATTCTTTCACTTGCTAACAGACACCAATTCTTGATGAAGTTAGCTTCGCTCTTTATTTTCCCAGCCTTTCAAGTCCAAGGAGCAATTGGGATCTTGGAAGATTCAGCTCACAGCTGTAGTTATTTTGTGCAGGGACTGATCCAAGATGTTATGACATTGGGATAGAAGAGCTGACATGCCTGAGAAATGGGAGCCCCTTTAAGAAAGGGAAGAAACACAAGAAACAGTTGGGTCTAGTGGTTAAGGCACCAGCCTAGACCATGAGTTCTAGTTCCACCTTAGATAGGAAAGCCAACTGAATGACTTTGGACCAGACATTTTCTCTCTTCTCCCTGCCTCATAGAGTTGTTATTTTGGAGAAAATAGGAAGAGAAAGAAGGTGTGTTGAATATGCTTGCTGCCTTGAATTATTTGTAAAAATAATAAAAGCGGGATAAAAATAAATAAAATACAAACTATGGAAGGAATGTTATTTGTGCAATAATAGAACTTTGTACATTTGAAATATATTCCTTTTCCAGTTTTATACCAAAAATGCCAGTTTCTGTTTCTGTTTGAAGTCTATCACAATGCTGAGAAAGGCTCCTTTATTTCTCCAGAATTCAGCAGAAAGAGGATTCTAACTATCACAGCAACTTAGATGTCATTTTTCAGCAACACTTATCAGAAAAAAGTTTAAAACAAGATACATGACCCAAACGTTGTATAGAAATAGTGGAAGTTATGTCTAAAAATAGAGCCTTTGTTGGAAGGCTACCAAGGTGTAATATTTTCAACAAAAGGAAAGAAATCAAAGGGAAAGACATAGTGACTTAACATTGTGTAAGACTAGTGGAAATTATATTTAAAAAAATAATAGAATCCATCTATCGTGTTTAAAACATTAATGTACCTATCAAGAAAATATATATATCAAAGGATATTTTTTTACCTTCTCAGGTAAAAACATTATGAGACAGGGTGAAAGTAACCCTCTGCAAATTAAGAAGGTAAAAAGTGACATTTGTTAAAAATAAATATTCTCCTGCACTAATCCGGACACTCAAACAAACATCTCTGGCAAATGTATTTGGGTTTTAATTCCTAAACTGTGTTTTTATAATGTTTGCCTCTCTTCGCTCACTAACTATTCTTCTTTCTGGTGAAAGGGCAATGCTGAAGTGTGGAAGAAGATTTTGATATTCAGAACGTTTGAAATTCATATCCAGTCTTTAAGGTGAACTAGATTGGCATAAGAAAGGTTCCTGGCTGAAGTTCTATAGAGCTTCTTCTTCTTTTCATAGATAACTGTGGACTTAAGGAACAATGATCAGGCATTGTATAAAACTTATTGATATATTTTACCTATTATTTCTAGGTTGCACTCGTGAGAAAAAGTCTAACTTTATACATGGGCGAGGAAGAAAAAATATGTTATTCCGTTTGAAAAACTGGAGGGAATACCATGCTGGTCCTGCAATCATCGTTGGATGCCTTAGGTGGCGCTATTGCACTTATTGTCAAAGTGTCACTAAGTGCGGATAATAATTGCCTTAAAAACAAAGTGTGCAGCAAATCATGCAGTTGGTAGATTAAAACAGTTTGCAACCTAATCTTTACCATCAGATTCTGAGCCTGTTTCCTTATTAGGCCACCATCCCAGTTTAGCAATTCATTCTTCTTTGGGCAGGGATGCCAGCGCAGGAGTTGATGTTGCTTTGCTCAAATCACCATTTATGTACCAGGCAACGAATGAACTAGGTGCTAGTTTTAAGTCTAGATGTGTTATTCTGGAGCACCAGCTATGCCTTCCTGTACCATGTATAAACTTGGTTTGAAATAGAGGGACATTTCAGTGTTCATCTCTGGAATTTATATTTACATTCTAAAGAGTCAGTACAAACCCAGCTTACTCGGATTTCATATACACGGAGTTCTTACAGCCACAAAGAGTCAAAGTTAATATAGCGGATAATTGAATCACGAGGTTTGTAATCAATTTGGTTAGGTGTTTTGCATAAAAGTAGACTTCATTTATTGGAGAATGGATTTGTGGCCTGCCCTTCCCTCCATCTACTGAATGTAGCTGACATTTGAAATGAAATGATATGTAAAGAGATAAGGATCCATTTTGTCATAGGAAGTGCGTGGATGTCACTTCCGGAAGTCCGTTCAAGGCCTGGAGGAGGCCTCCCAAGCCTAGAACACCCCACAGGAAGTGCATGGATGTCACTTCTGGAAGTCAATTCTAGCCTCAGAGGCCCCAGGCCTGCATCCATGCAGAGAACCGGTTGTTCAGGTATTTGAATCCCACCCCTGAAGCTACCACCGGCTGCTCAAAAGGCGATGTTGCTCCTGGCCCATGAAAATTTCCTCCTCCCCCATGGAAATATAGACATAATAGTCTCTTGGATGAAACGTCTTGTTTGCAAACAAAATTTTATTTCAAATATTTCCCTGGGATTTTTCTTTTAAGGGAAGAGTGAGAAGCCAAGCAGCTCACAAAGTAGCGAGATAGGATTATGGAATCAAAGAGAGGACAGGACATTCAGACATGCAAGTCATTTACAGCTATAACGGACCCTACCTACTGTGGTCATAAGTCGCGATGGCTGTAAAGCAGGTCATCATGTGGCAGACTTGATTTTGAGAGCTGTTTTTGGTGGTGAATCACCATGGATTCTAAGGGACTGTGCCTTGGCTGTTATGCAAACCCATTCTTTTCTATGGGGCGGTTTCCCTGAAAATCAGAAGTAAATGCTGGTTGTACATCGTAGTTATGTTAACCTGTGTCAGTGCAAACATCTGTAAATGTGGGCCATTTGCCAAGGGCCTAGAATGCAATTTCACGATAGGGGGGAACCAGGCATTGCAACCTCAGAACTGGGTTGTAAGAACCTTTGCGGAAATCTATTGTAACTCTGAATGGTTGTTAAGCTAACAGTCCTAAGTTCTTGTGCTCCTTGACCATCTTGTAATTAAGTACAAGACAATCATAATCCACCCATTCACCAATGCTGAATGCAAATTCCCTTTCATCAAATTGGATTAGCACTAGCTCTGACTTCACTTCGTTACGTTACTTGTCTGTACATCGTTCTCTCATCTCAGTCTCCTCAATGAACAGGGATGATCGCTTGAAACAGTGAGCAAAGAGTGCAACTCTACTTACTGTCTCTCTCTTTTTTTTTGCACACACTGAGGCAAAATTGGAAGCCAGTGACCAGTTGCTTTTCCTCTGATTACTTTGGATCTTACTGGCTAAGGCTCGTTAGGAGCAAAGAATTGGAAAAACAAGCAGTGATTAGAATTTGGCATCAGAATCACGTTTCTCCTTCTTCTGCTCAATTGTGTCTGATTGTCGGAGACTGCCTGGATAAATCCCTGTAGTTTTCTTGGCAGGGTTTTTTTCAGAAGTGGTTTTTCCACTGCCTTCTTCCTAGGGTTGAGAGAAAGGCACTAAACAAGCTATTGTGGACTGGTTCACACATAATCATAACCATAAAAAAAAAATACGCCACAACAATATTGCTCTAAGCCAAATTTAAACAGACCACAAAATAGCATAATATGTAAACCCAGTATATTAATTTCTGTGAAGTTTAGTTGTCAGCACACTCCTTGGCTAGATTCACATGTCACCTAATTAGCGTGGTATCTGAACCTTGCTTTTGCATAGCATGAGTCAGGCCAGTTATGGCTTCTTTAAAAAACCAAGGTTAAGCTAGCTATGTCTTACTATGGTACATATTTTATACTCCATATATTTCAAGGAAGCTATGCTTATGCCTCTTTATGCTTTTTTTAGTAATACATTATTATCTACCTTCATTTTTCTTAAACTAAACTTGTAAGTGTATAACAGAGTAATAGAATAACTCTGTTATTCTATAATAACAACACCATTATTCTGTAAATAGAGTTGGAAGGGACTGTGGAGGTCATCTAGTCCAACCCCCTGCTCGAGCAGGAGACCCTATACCATTTCAGACAGAGGGTTGTCCAGTTGTCCAGTCTGTTCTTAAAAACCTCCAGTGTTGGAGCATTCCCAGCTTCTGGAGGGAAGTTGTTCCATTGATTAATTGTTCTCACTGTCAGGAAATTTCTTCTTAGTTGTAGGTTGCTTCTCTCCTTGATTAGTTTCCATCCATTGCTTTTTGCCCTCCCTTTTGAAAATTAGGAGGAGGGATTTCTCTTTTCTTGTCCTTCTTGTTTGTTGCATCTCTGAACAGTAGTTTCAGCTTTCTTTGCCCATCCATATTTCCCAGCTGAAAAAAAGGCCATGGAAAGACACAGTGAAAGACTGAAGTCCAAGGACCATTTAATTCTTCTCTTTTAGGGGAAGCGAAGGAAATATCTTTTCCTTAATAACTGATGGTTAAGAATTCGCAGGCAGTCTTTAAAAGAAAGAAGAAAAAAATCCCAAGACATTTTATATTTTTTTCAAATGTTTAAAAAGATGAAAAAATCCCAAAAACACCAACAAAAGAAAATGTAATCACTAAAAGCAACCAATAGAAAGCAATTAAAAGAGAGTGAGAACAGTGAAAAAAATATGCACTTTTTAAACAAGAAAAAAGGAAAAAGGGTAGATTGATCAAGAAGAAGTGTCAGGAACTGACAAGGTGTCTTTTATCTTATCATAAAACATATCATAGGAATTGCAAGACATACACATTTCCAGGGAATACACACTTGACTTTCATTGGATTTTTCTCCTCTAGCCATTGGGATTGATAGACATCCAAAGGAGTTGTTGCAAAGTTTCCTTACTCATCTAATCCACTGGGCAATATATCCTGATGTATGGAGAAAACATAGAAAAGGAGTCATGTGTCACAAGAAGCATTCATTGCAATTCCCAAAACAAGTAGATACAGTAATTAAACAACTTACACTCCCTTTTCACTGTCCTTCCAACTGTATGTTGATGGGCTGTTTGTCTTTGGCATAACTTGAGAGGCTGATGCAACCAAACAGAGGAAAGCCTTAAAAAAGAAGAGTTACACTTTTTTTGTGGCCAAAGCATTTAGCTGTGAAAAAAAACCCCAATGGTTTGGTGCAATGGTTCTGATGTTTAGATTCGTCTGGGTGTTCTTGGCTTCTGGTGGCTCCCAGCAATGCTTCAGTTGTGGCACTTCGAGTGCTTGCACTTAAAACGGTATATAAGTCTCATAAATAAATAAATAAAATAAATTGTGATCAGTATGTTTGTGTTTTTATGTTCTGCTTGAACATTTGCAAACAAAGCAATATTGCAAATGCATTGTAGGTCTTCAATGTACTCAATTTAAACTGTGCATGTTTTTGCTTCTTATAAACACCTCTGTCAAATCCCCCCAAATAATAATAATAATAATAATAATAATAATAATAATAATAAAGCAACTTGGGCTATTGAATGTTGGAGGCTTCCTCTAGCTTCCCTTTCTCTCTTTCTTCTCTCCCATTAAGTTTTCCTCTTTTTTTACACCTCCGCAAACCTTCCCCCCTCCGATCTGGTACTACCCCCCCCCCACTTGTGTATAAACGATGCCATACTGGCTGTCTGTCTAAGATAAACATTTATATAACTGACTTTATAGTTAGTATTGTATAGAGGAGAATTCAAAGAATTAACGTATATTTGGAAGATGAGTCAGAGATGTCATGAGCACGATTTGCAGGCAGGACACAGTTGTAGTCTTACCTTTGAGAACATATAAATGATTACCAGAAATCTCTGTATTGCTAATAAGAAGAGGGACACTTGGCATTTTCTTAGTGGGAATAATCTTTGATCTAATAGAACTGTCTGTACAGCTCAGATCTTCCCTGGCTGTGCTGAAAATCTAGGTCTGTGGCATTGTGCCAGTTCCCCATTGACAAATGAACTGTTCAGGAGCTTTTAATTTGCATCTGTCATTATCTTTTGTGTGTGCTGAGGTTTAATGTGCAATAAATGTAAATGGGTGATGTATATTCCATGTTTTATTAGTTCTCGTTTATGTTTGGCATCCAGTGTGCTTGGTTTGCATCCGAAAGCATTTCACCCTCCATGGAATGTGACTCACAATTCCCTTTTCAGATGCCTCTTGTTTCTAAAAATGACTATCTTAGTTAATTTTAAGAGGGAGACTGGCCTTAAAACCTGGCATGAGCCACAGTTTGATCGTTCAGAAAATAGTCTGCGCATAAGGGTATCCACAGGGAGGGGGGTGAAACAGTCAATATGGCAGGCACAACCAAGTGAGCAAAGCCCTGCTTTTTAAAAATGTGCATTCTGAGACACATAAAAAAGGGGGTGAGGTTATCATTTTGATTTTTTGGGGACCCTCCTGTGGCCTCTTCTTTCACCTGAACATTAGAGACTCATTGGCTGGATTTGTAGCCAGATTCAGAAGTGAGATTTGGAAAATTAAATGTGTGCTTGCATGTAAAATCCAGACTTGATTGTGGTTTTTGTTTTAATTTGTTGTTATTGTTGTTAGTTGCGAAGTCGTGTCTGACTCATCGCAACCCCATGGACAACGTTCCTCCAGGCCTTCCTGTCCTCTACCATCTTTTGGAGTCCATTTAAGCTCACGCCTACTGCTTCAGTGACTCCATCCAGCCACCTCGTCGTCCCCTTCTTCTCTTGCCCTCCATCTTTCCCAGCATTAGGCCCTTCTCCAGTGAGTCCTTCCTTCTCATTAGGTGGCCAAAGTATTTGAGTTTCAACTTCAGGATCTGGCCTTCTAAAGAGCAGTCGGGGTTGACCTCTTCTAGGACTGACCGGTTTGAACGCCTTGCAGTCCAAGGGACTCGCAGGAGTCTTCTCCAGCACCATAGTTCAAAGAATAGGATAAAATTTTCAGGCAAACTGATCCTTTTAGGAGAAAGAATCCTTACCCAGTTTCAGAAAAATAAGAGCAGAGATGCTGGAGACAGGCATTTCCTATCTTTTATTTTTTTCCTTTTTAGGCGAAATAATTCTGAAGTTCAAGAACTCTAATTCTGGAACTCCAATCTGCAATTATCCTGGGTGACTGACCTCTGCTAGGAGTGCACATTCCAGGCCTGATCCTGTGAAGAAGCAGTTTACTACAGGTAGCAAGTACAATCAGCACCTTCACCATCTACTGGGATCAAGGGATGGTTTTGGTTTGTGAAAATAACAAGGTCACGTAATTTTGATCATGTGACCATGGAAATGCTGGAACGGTCATGAGTTTGAAAAGGGGACATCAGTTGCTTTTTTCTATGCCATTGTAACTTTGAACGGTCACTACACATACAATTGTAAGACGAAGATTACCTGGACTAACTCGGTAGGAAAATAAAACTGGGGAAAAAAAAGTGTTTTGAAGTGGAATGTTAGTTGATTGAAATGGAGAGACGAGAGAGCAAATTAGACAGTGAGGCAGCGGCCTGGAGGTATGGCTGCTTCAAAACTGAGAGGAGAATGGCTTTCACATTTTAAAAAAAATGATTACCAGGCGAAATGTGGAAAGCAAATTGGGAGACGTATGTTATATGTAGCTCCAGAGTCTGCAATTTTTCGCCAGGGCCTGTCAAATTGGGTAATTGCTTGCTCAGCATCAGAAAAAGTGGAAATATATTACCCAGGAATGGGACAGATGAGAGTGATTTGAAACATGGGATATGTAGAATCCAGAGTTAATCTTAGTTGTAATAATCAGGAAGTTCTTAGGGAATACCTGGTTAATTTAGCCCATTTTTGCATCCCCTGGAATGGCAATGGGTGATACAAAATTAACTATATGTTAAATATTGTCTCTCATCATAGCAAGGAAGAATGAAACCAGACAACTGTCCAGTGCTCTTCACAGACTCCTCCTCCTCCTCCTCCTCCTCCATATGTTTAAAGTTCACACCGCTGGCAGAAGAAAAAGGTGGTTTCCTCAACGGTGCTGCTTTACAACATTTTCTTTGCTTACAACTTGTTAATTTTCACAGCAGACTTGCCTTGGGAGGAGAACCAAAGGAACACACGCGCGCGCGCGCGCACACACACACAGACACACACACACACTCACATGTGTGCACATGCACACAAACGCTGGTGCCTCTAACTGTACTGAAGGCTTCATGCATACTCGATAGCTTTTGATGAGAAACATTAAACATTTTTAATTTAGCACATCAATTTGAAAATCTAATTTTTTTTAATGCTTTGTAAGGTAGACACTTTTTCACGGTCCCGTCACTCCCCTCGAAAAATTATGAGAAACTTGAACCGCAAAAAGCAAATTAGAAAAAAAAAAAATCCTCATTTCAGTTGCTCTAAGAAGAGAGGAAATTAGATTTTGATTAAAATCACTCACACATACAATTTTAGGTAAACTAATTTAGCAATACTGACTATATAATTCCCCCCCCCACAGCTTCTGTGTTCTTTTTTTTTTTTTTATAACATTTAGGAACATTTGTTGTGTAGTCCTTCTCAGCAATCTGATATGAAGTGAAAAGCTGCTAAACATCTTTCTTCTTCACTCTTTATTCATTGCCTCATCTTCAAAGGACGATTGACTTGTTAGTTTGTCAGTGAAAAGACAGCTAGCCTTTTCTTGGGGTGTGATCATTAGAGCCACTAGATAGAACATGTCTAAAAACCTCTGATTTTATTATAAAAACGCAGAGCTTCTTTTATTCTCTGTTAAAAAAGGGAAAATCACTTTTGTAAATTTGCTCTGAGTACTTCTAACATTTTTATCTTGGCTGCTCTGGTCTCTTTGCAAAAGATTGTGTAGGAGCAGGTAAGAAATCCACTGAGGCACATTTGTTTTCATGAAGATAAAAATGCAAAGAAATTTGATCGATAGACAGAAAATAAGTGGTATAGACTGCAAGGTTTAATGGCCAGTGTGACAAAGATGCAATGCTCTGAAATTCTCTTTTCAGAATGATTAGAACTACCCGATTGGTTCTGATGTCCTGACATAAGCAGGATTGTTCTAAAGCAGCATTTCTCTCTCTTTTGGACTAAATAAATAAATAACTTGGTGAGGTTCCTGATGCTGTAAACTGTTTCCCCAAGTAGAACAGGACATTTGAAAAGACTGAGACAGACAATAAAGGGCAACCTTGCAGCTCGTCAAGACAAAGGGCTGGAAACAGAAATGAAACTTGGTTGGTCAACGGTTGGCTTGAAGCAACTATTCATGCTAGACCAGAGTTTCTTTTCGGTGTACTTGCTGGGCAATTCTGGGACTTGAAGTTCACACATCTTAAAGTTGCTAAGTTTGAGAAACACTTTTTAAAATTTGATTTTCTTCTGTGCCTCTATTTGTTCTATTCAACCCACTGAAGAATAGAATTAACCTTGGCGATTGTCAATATTATTTGTATTGTTATTATTATGGTTAGTCAACCAGATGTTTAGATTGGATTTGGCATTTTAATCCAACCATAGAGTCCTTCTCAACAATCTGAGATAGGCAGACGTTGTTTGATAGTGTTAAAGATACCATCACAGTGCTAAAATATGTCACCAAGGAGGCTTAATGGATATTAGATACATCCTACTCTTTGGGCAAAACAGCCTCCCAATTCAAGTTCCTGTAAGAGCATAATAGAGTTGGAATGATCTTCAAAGATAATTTGGTTTGTTGGAAAAGCATATCTGATAGGCAGCTATTTAGGCTGTTTAAACCCTTTAAAGAAAGACTTTTACCATCTTTTCAATCCACTCAGAGTCAATCTGTTCTACAATTGGACAGCTTGTAGCAATGGGACTGTTTTTCTTGTTCTCCGGATCTTCAGCCCTTCAAATATTACCATTTAACTTCATCCAACTACTAACTTCCATGCATACTTTCAACTTTGTGCCAATGTTCTGAATGCTTTTAAGAGGGGCCAATTCATTCATTCTGTTGTTGGGCATGAGCAATGTTCCTGGCTGCAAACTTATTAGCTTTGCACATTTATGTGTCGTTGGGCTAGAAGAATGCTCACTGTGATAATTAAAGCATTAGGCTTGTGTGCTCAACCAGATCTCTAGTGTGAGCCCTTTCTTTAAAAGCAGCAGATATAACCTTGGGACGATCTGAAGTTAATTGTGGACAAGGTAAAAATCATATGTATATCTCTAATGTTTTTAAAGCACCAGTTAATCCTCTTTCAAGCCTGTATATCCGGTATAACAAGTTCATAAATCACTTTTAAATGTATTGAAGAATGAATTAATGCAGCCTTTCTCTTCCCCAAATAGCACTTTATGTGGAGATGATAGGAGTAATGGTATTAGTGATAACAGGATGGATAATAATCCACAGCTCAGGGGTCATGAGGAAACCTTAAGTTCCTAAAGATTTAAAAATCCTTAATAGCAGGCTAGTCAACAGGATGTCTGATTATAACTTTGACACATAGAAAAGTTGATTGGAGGGCAAGTGAAATTTAAATAATATTTTAAATACGTCGTGGATCTATCCATAGCGTTGCAGCCAAAACAACTTTCAGGAGTCTATAAGGATCAGATAAAATACCCATCCAAAGTTCATGCAAAAATCCGAAACAAAGGGATGTAATAGATCACTCCTAGAATCCCTTAGCCTCCAGCTGTAACAACTGTACATATAAATCTGGCTTCGTTTAGAGGAAGGAGACGCTACATTTTTGGTGCCAAATGCTCTGGAAGAAATGTTTGATTATATTCTGAACACCACCTGAAGATAATTTGAAAGGTGTAGTTGCAGAAAATTAAGCTCTGTAAAATGCTATCTAGCAAATTAAAAGACATAATTGATTATACCAGCTCGTCCTCAAAATTAAATGCTGTTAATTGCCAGTGACGGTATTTATTTGGTGCTACTTTTTACCAGCCAATATAAGTTTATGAAGCTGACATAGGAGGTTGCTAAATGTTTGTTCTTCCTTGTGGAATAATGGGAAGTGATGATATTTTGGGTGATGTCTCTCTGTCATGGAATATCTTCCTGGAAACAGGAAAGCATTGATCTTATTTATCTTTCAGCATGAGCTGTTGAACTGAGGTTTTATTGATTGTGTTTGTCTTTAATGTGGTGCTAGACTGTGTGTTGTTTGTAGGTTTAACCTGTTTGTCTCTGAGATTATTTTACATAGGGCAGTGTCAAAAGTTTTGAATGAATGAATGAATATTTAAAGAGAATTAACAGAATTTAGAATGTAAAGAGAGGCAGTTTTGTATAGTGGTTAAAGCATCAGGCTAGAAATTAGGAGACTGTGAGTTCTAGTTCCACCTTAAGTATGAAAGCTGTCTGGCTGACTTTGGGCCAGTAACTTTCTCTTAGCCCTAGGAAGGAAGCAATGGCAAACCACTTCTGAAAAATCTTGCCAAGGAAACTGCAGAGATCTGTTTAGGTAATCTCTAAGAATCTGACAGGATCAAAAGGAAGAAACCATTCCCCCCCCCCCAGAATTTAAGGAAATGAAATTGGCAAGACTTAAATCACCACTTCATCTCTATTTTAATTCTGGAAAAAAACTCAACCCTTTGTGGAATTGTTTTTGTACGGTTGGGAGTTTTCCCCATAGTGAAAGATGTATAATCTCAGGGTGAACATTCAGTTCAGAAGTGGAGGTCAAGGCTTACTTAAACAAAAATAATTATCTTTGGGCATTCATCTATAGGTGTGAGGACTTGGAAATAGTTGCAGGTAGACTCTTCAAACATACTAATTGCGTTCATCCATGAGATCCAAAGAAGGGTTGTCATCCTGTTTACTTGAACATGAGTGACGTTCGTGGTGCAACAAATCGCCTCATCTTAGCACGGTTCTGGATCATGTGCCCACTTGGAAAAGTGAGTATAGGTCTCCTTTGACTCTTTTGACTGGAAAGGGTAGAGACTAGGATCAGCATACACACTGAAGGTCATCCCTCACTAGCTGTAACAACAAGGTGCTTTCCATGATTGAGTTAATCCATTGCGCAAGATGAGCATTTACAAGCTTCTTTGTGTTTACAGTGACACAGAAGTCTTTAAAAAGTGTGATTTACCTATCAACAGGAATAAATTGACTTGTCATCCAGTTTTACGCCCAAGGTACGTGCAGCCTTTTCTCTCGTAAAACTAAATTTTGAGTGCTGTTCACTAACCTCCTTGATGTGACAATTCTGCCATAAAACACACACACACACATTATCCAGAATCTATGAGGACTTTCCATGTTATAGACCAGAAATGTTCAACCCATGACCCCATGGGGCTTGTGCAGCCCCAGACGGCTGGTAATGCTGTCCCACAAAATCATAATAAAAAAATATAAGAAAAATAAACTTTGTTATTTATATACATGAACTATATTATATACATATTATATGTGGCCCAAGACAATTCCTTTTCACTCACTGAGGCCAGGCAAGCCCAAAAGCGGGACATGCCTGCTATAGACACTGCTAGCCACTTTGAGTCAGTTATGGCTAATCCTCAACATACGACTACAATTAAGCCCCAAATTTCTATTGCTAAGTGAGACAGTTGCCAAGCGAGTTTTGCTCCATTTTACAATCTCTCTTGTCAGAGTTGTTACGTGAATCACTGTAGTTAAGTTAGTAACATGGCTTGTAAATGAATCTGGCTTCCCCATTGACCTTTGCTTGTCAGAAGGTGTGCTGCCGCGCTCACTCATGCACACAGCCAACTGTGGCTTAGTGAGTTTATTAATATTCCCCAGCAATTCCCTTCACCAAAACTCAGAATTGTCCCCATTAAACCCAGCCACGAGCAGGCCAAGATTAGCCCACAGAGCAATGGCCCAATAGTCCCCAAAGCAACTGAAAGTTGCTCAAACAGAATAACTTCACCAGACAAACTTAAATCCACATGCAAGTGAGCTCATAAGGCAAGAAGAGTCCAGAGTCCCCAAGGCATGAACCAGTTCCAAACACGGTGTCAATCCAGAGTGAAGCAGGAAACACAATGGCCAAAAACCACAGAGCTAGACAACTGACACGTTGTTCCCAGCAACGCCATCATCTGTCTGCTGTGATAAATAGCCAGCTTCCAGTGCAGCCAGTCAAGATGGGTGGGGCTTTCTCCTTTCAAGTAGTCTGTCTGACATCCGCTGCTCTTGCCTGTTCTCTGCCCTATGTGTTTTCGGATGAGGTGCAGAAAGCAGTTCCTCCGCCTCTTCGTTGGCCGTCTGCCACTGCACACTTTCCCCAGCTGAAGCCTCCTCCAAATCTCTCCCAGATGGCTGTTCAGAACCTTCAATCAACTCAGCTCCTGACATGCCAGGAATGGGCTCGTCCTCCACTGAGCTGAGCTCTGAGGAGGTGTCTGGGAAGCCGTCCAAGGGAGACAGCATAGAAGGTTACAAAAGGTCACCACATGTCCCCGGGATACTGCAACCATCACAAATATGAGTCAGTTGCTAAGCATCTGAATTTTGATCATGTGACCATGAGGATGCAACGGTCGTAAGTATGAAAAATGATTAGAAGTCATTTTCTTCAGTGTCATTGTAAATTCGAATGCTCACTACATGGAGAGTTGTACATTGAGGACAATGTGTAGAGTAATCAAATGGCCATGAAGTGCACAGTCCTGAAAGTGTCTTGGAGCAAATGGAACAGGGTGATTTTTGATGGCTTTTCTCTGGTCAGCACTGAATTAGCATTCCTGACATTTGTCATCTTAAGAGGTAGCTCATCATTCAGCTTCAGCTGACTTGACCACAAAGAGTTGCTAATGTGTCACCATTTGTCGCCACCATGGAAGAAGGCTCCAGCGGTGCCTAGACCCTGCCCACCCTCCCTTATATTGCCTAAACGAAAGCATTGGGGAATATAGAATCCTTTAATCATCATGGAGATTTACTGGTTTGGTAAGCACGCGCTCCCTTCATTAGATTTAATATATTTCTCATTATAGAAATCTGCCTCTATGACAATAAGTCTTGTTCATAAATCGGGCTGGCCTTTCCCTTCCTGGCCTCTGAGAACTTTCACCAAACAAGACATAAATGGAAACGGCATGACAGGAGGTCAGAACGGCCCTAACAGATATTAATTTCTGCTCATTAAACTCATTGTAATAGTGCATTTTAATAGCTCCTGTATAACAATTATGATTCCTTCCTATCATTGCCTCATCTGTGTTTTAATATACCAGCCTTAATGGCAGCGGCCAAGCAGGATCCTTATTAAGCTATTTTAAGGTTTGTAGACTATGCCATATAGTCCATCTTCACACTCATGATTGCCTAGGCAGGCTGGCAGTGCCCACCTTTTAATAATATCTTGTTAATGTCGCCGGGGACATTGAAACTGATTTGTGAGAGCTGATTTGAAAGCCAACAAAGTGGATTTTCTCTTGTGCAAGAAGAAGTAATAATAATAACAATAAGAACAACAATAATAATAAGAACAATAAGAATAATAACAATAATGATGACGATGACCATGATGATGATAAATTGGAAGGGATCTTGGAGATCATCTAGTTCAACCCCCTGCTCAGGTAGAAAACCCTATACCATTTCAGACAAATGGCTATCCAGTCTCTTCTTCAAAACTTCCAGTGTTGGAGCAATCACCACCTCTGGAGGCAGGTTGTTCCACTGGTAAATTGTTCTAACTGTCAGGAAGTTTCTCCTTAGTTCTAGGTCGCTTCTGTCCTTGCTTAGTTTCCACCAGTTGCTTCTTGTCCTGCCTTTAGGCGCCTTGGAAAATAGCTTGACTCCCTCTTCTTTGTGGCAGCCCCTGAGATATTGGAACACAGCTACCATGTCCCTCCTTGTCCTTCTCTTCATTAAACTAGACATACCCAATTCCAGCAACCGTTCCTTATATGTTTTAGCCTCCAGTCCCCTAATCATCTTTGTTGCTCTTCTCTGTATTCTTTCTAGAGTCTCAACATCTTTTTTACATCGTGGTGACCAAAACTGGATCCAGTATTCCAAGTGTGACCTTACCAAGGTATTGTAAAGTGGTATTAATACTTCATGTGATCTTGATTCTGTCCCTCTGTCGCCCAGTCAGAATCATTTGATGAAGGGAAAGAGATTGTTTCTACCTTTAAACTGATCCTGAAAGAAAAAAGGGGTTAGAACTGGTCTTTGGGACAATGTTGTCTATTAAAGTGGGTCTAAGCCATATTTCCCATCTTATATTACCAAAATAACCACACCCAGGTGCAGAAAGAAATGGATATCTAAAATTAACGGCCAAGTTGCTGAATTGTTTTTTTTTTTGTGCATAGGTCTTCTGAATGAACCTAAAGGTGAGAAACTTACTTCTTTATTAAGCAAATTTCTGTAGCTGCCCAATTCACATAGAGGTGACTCTGGGCATCTTTAAATTAAAAAAAAAATCCATAATGAAACCCATTTAAAAGAAATCCACCTCACTCCCCATGGCAGCAACAACACAATCAAATCACCACTTGATCGGCTCCATTCATAGCTCCCAGGCCCGTGGACAAAGCCATGTTTTAAGGCCTTTCAGAAAAACAGCAGAATGGGGGCCAACCATGCCTGTGGGAGAATGATGTTCCTTACAGAAGGGGCCACCACCAGGAAGGCCCTTTTCATGGTCCCACCAGATGACAGTCCCTAAATGATGGGACTTGTAACATGCACCGCCTTCCCATCCTCATGGGCCAGGTGGATATAATAAGGGAAGGTCAGTCCTTCAGATAACGAGGGCTCAAGCCACGTAGGGCTTTAAAGGTGATAACTAACCCCTTGAATCCAGCAACCAGAAGACTTATCCATCTTTCACTTTGCGACTTCAACTTGAATGAAATGATGAACAACATCCACAGCGTTCTAGCTGGATGTGATTGAAAAACACACCTCCTTTAATGCCGGATTCCTTCTTTGGGGATGTTCTTTCTTTGATTTTAGGTAATAATGACTCCCGTAAAGGAAAACAGCAGCCTTGCCTCTTTACATTTTAAAAAAAAAAATTTCTCCTGGACAATCCTTGTCACTTTACTTACTCCCAGGTTTTTCCTGTAATTTTTCAGGGAAAGATCTTGGCTGCCTGCTCGCTCACAAGTCATTTATCTTTAGATTTGCAGTTTGGCTCCATCCATTCTCTCTCCTTCACTCTGTGCAGAACATGTTAGCTCCCCAAGAGGTCTACATGCTCAACTTGCCCGGCGTAAGTAATAAGCCTGACAAATCACTCTGTCTCCTGACCTGCTTCTCCTTTGTTATACTGTTAGCAATTAAGATGTAAGGATCTGGAACAGCTCACTCCTCCTGGTCAGTTTGCAGGTGAACAGCCATTCTATAAGTTTCTCTAGAGACCTCTGGAAACTTAACGTATGGCCTTGTGATGTATTATTTTTTTTCCTGTCTATCATCCGTCTATCATCCCCCTATAGAACAAAAGAATTAGCTAGAGAAATTTTCACATATTTGTGCAGAGGGCATATATTTCCCTCCAATGCAAGAGATGTGGAGGAAGAAGTTCATCTGTGATGAATAAATGCTTCTGCATTGTACAAGCCAAGATTTTTCCCCAAGGGGGGTGATGTGCACATGTCTTTTCAAAACACATTTCTTTTCCTTTACATTTTTCTTTGTGTATGTGTCTTCCTCACTTAAGTCCCTTCCCTTCCCGTCATATATTTCATCCATCCATCCATCCATCCATCCATCTCCTCCTCCTCCTCCTCCTCCTCCTCCTCCTCCTCCTCCTCCTCCTGTGAATGTTATTTGAATGAGCTAAATGTGACCTATTTGAAACCAGAAATCTTGAGAAAATTGAATTGCTAACTATGTGCAAAAGAATTGAGGCCTTTGAACTATGGTGCTGGAGAAGACTCCTGCGAGTCCCTTGGACTGCAAGGCGTTCAAACCGGTCAGTCCTAGAAGAGATCAACCCCGACTGCTCTTTAGAAGGCCAGATCCTGAAGTGGAAACTCAAGTACTTTGGCCACCTAATGAGAAGGAAGGACTCACTAGAGAAGGGCCTAATGCTGGGAAAGATTGAGGGCAATAGAAGAAAGGGACGACAGAGAATGAGATGGCTGGATGGAGTCACTGAAGCAGTAGGTGTGAATTTAAATGGACTCCAGAAGATGGTAGAGGACAGGAAGACCTGGAGGAACATTGTCCATGGGGTCGCGACGGGTCGGACACGACTTCGCAATTAACAACAACAACAACAACAACTATGTGCTACCACGAATTCTGAAAACAACACATGTGATATGATATCAGATTGGGGTGACTGGTTTAATCCAATCTTAATTTAACTAGTCTTATGCATGATTGTATACACCGAATGATCAGGAAACTAATCGCCTACAAAACATGGATAGAATCGCAGCATAATGATGATTTGCCATTATTAATATTTATATTTTCCTTTAAAAATAGTTAGAACAATGAAGCAGTGGAATGACTTGCCTCCAGACGTTGCTCCAACCCTGAAGGTTGTCTGAAATGATATAGGGTTTTCTGCTTGAGCAGAGGCGGGGGTGGGGTGGGGTGGGGTTGGACTAGAAGACCTCCAAGGTCCCTTTCAATTCTGTTGGCAGTGACAGGACAGGCTGGTTAAGCTTGGACTCATCATATTGCTGTGAATTAAAAAAACCCACACCACACCTTTCCACCTGCCTCACAGCTTTTGTTTGCTTTGGAATCTAGCACTGGCACAGATGGAAGTTTTCTTCCTGAGAAGAATGTCAACATTTTTTAAAAAATTGTACATTTATGTATATATGAAAATTGCAGTATAGATAAAAAAAGATAAAGCTTTATTGTGGGCTTCTAGTGTGACTCTGAGGAACTCCCATGCAGTTTATACCCCACTCACCCACACAGCTTATGTATTTAATATAACATACAGCTTAATGTGCAAAACTTACTTCCATTACATCTTACCGATTGCAGATGAAAACACATTCCAGATGAATTCCATCCAGAGAAATGGTCTGCATTTTCCCCCTTATCAGAGCCGTGGTGGCGCAGTGGTTAGAAGGCAGTATGGCAGGCTAATTCTGCCGACAGCCAGTAGTTTGATTCTCACCAGCTCAAACTTGACTCAGCCTTCCACCCTTCCAAGGTTGGTAAAAGAAGGACCCAGATTGTTGAGGGCAATATGCTGACAGTGTAAACTGCGTAGAGAGGGCTGTGTGAAGTGGTATATAAGTCTAAATGCTATTGCTATTGCTATTGGTTAACACTGAATTTAATGAAAGAGAATATCCTTTTTTTTTTTTTTTTTGCAAGGAAGAGAACTTGAGAAATTGCAAGACAGTTGGACAATTTCTTTTTTCCTCCTTTCTTTTTATTTCTTTGCTGAAGACCCACTCTGCTAAATATTTCTGTCCCATTGAAAGCCTCGATTCTTTTCCTGGATCTATGAAAGCTGCCTGGACTGTGTCATCTCCTCCTGGGCTGACATTTGATGCGATTCTTCACATCGGCTAATGATGCTTTTTTCCAAGATCACCAGCCACTTCTCCATCTGCTGGTGTCACTCTCTATCTGCGGTTCCAACCACCAGACTTTGTTTCTTTTTAAATGATGCTGCTTTTCAGCATCATCATTCAAATCCTCTCCCAATAAACTGTAATCTGTTTACTTTCACAAAGGGTATAATTTCAGCTGTAGTCTCAGCTGAAATCCATTCAGCGCCAACTCCTCATAAAGTGCTATTTAGGCCTGGAGATACAATCACTGCCTTATTCTCATAGAGGTTTGTCGTGTAATTAATATGGCTCAAACTAAAAAGAGCCGATGTATTTAGTTTTCATAACCTCCCTGTTTATCATCATAAAAAAGTATTTTTTTAAAAAAAGTCTTTTGTAGATAATCAATTTTGTGTTTTAAAATGTCAATATAAAGAAATGCTTTTTTGGTGAACATCCTAAAAAGGAGTTAGAAAGAACCTGAGGAAATGCAAGAAAAATAGCCCATTTGGAGCAACTGCGACGGCTGTGCATCTGTGTTTGAAGCTGCTAAAATATTTCACTTATTTGTTAGATTTAATAATAATAAAGTTGGAAGGAACCTTGGAGATCATCTATTCCAACCCCTGCTCAGGCAGGAAACATTACACCATTTCAGAGAAATGGTTGTCCATTAAAAACTTCCAGTGCTGGAGCATTCACAGCTTCTGGAGGCAGGTTGTTCCACTGATTAATTGTTCTAACTGTCAGAAAATTTCTCCTTAGTTCTAGGTTGCTTCTCTCCTTGCTTAGTTTCCATCTGTTGCTTCTTGTCCTGCCTTCAGGCGTTTTGGAGAATAGCTTGACTCCCTCTTTTGGGGGGCAACCCCTGAGATATTGGAACACTGCTATCCTGTCCCCCCTCGTCCTTCTCTTCGTTAAACTAGACATACCCAATTCCAGCAACCGTTCCTTATATGTTTTAGCCTCCGGTCCCCTGATCATCTTTGTTGTTCTTCTCTGCACTCTTTTCTAGAGTCTCAACATCTTTTTTACATCGTGGTGACCAAAACTGGATGCAGTATTCCAAGTATTTATATCTTTACTTTTTATTAAGGGTCCCTAGCAGTACACAATGAATGGGACGACTCACCATGGCCAACTCACCATGGCCAGCTCATCATGGCAAACTTGTTGCTGCTAACTTGCCATGGCCATCTCACTGCATGACAACTTGCCATGGAAGAATAAACAAATACAAGGTTATATTAATTTCATCGGAACTGGGGCCCATAGTGATAAAATAAAGAAAGGCAATCCAGAAATACAAAAGTTACAATAATTTTGACAAAAACATGGTCACCAATAAAAAAAGTACCTGAACAAAACGATTGATACAAGCATTGAATTGTCCTGCAGCAAGGTGGCCATGGCTAGTTGGCCTAGACCCCAATACACATGGCATTCCAACCTCTCTCAGGTTGGGCTGAGAGAAAAAGATTGGACCCCAAATCACTAAGTGTCTCAGAGTAGACCAGAGCTACATCTTAACTTTACACCACGCTGGTGCTCTTAACATTTGTGTCTTCCTCCCATGGATGTCCTCAACCAAGTCAGTTGTGGGAATAGTTTAGCAAGGCTGCAGTCTTCACCTAAATAGTTGGTTTAATTCACACTGAGGATTTGTTGTTGATCTGCGAGAATGATTTTGGGAGAGAAAGAGAAGAAGAGCTTCAGCCAAAGAAAACTGTCAGATAAAAGGCAAATTAGCCCACAGAAGGAATTTGAATGGGGCAAGCATCTGAGAAAGGACCTTCTCTAGTTTCTTGAGCTACAGAGGTGAAGGAGATTGTAAGATTCTGATAATGTAGTCTTAAAATAAAATAAAATTAGCTCAACTAGCTGTGCTTTGTGCCTCATAAAGCTGACATCAATCTTGCAATTCTGAAAATACATCCCTTAAAGTGCTACTTTTGCCCTATAAAAATCTTTATGGATTGGAACTTGAGCACCCATGCTTACTCCAACTAGATGTCCCAACCTACCAGATTGATTAGGAAGCAACATGTCTCAGTTCATTACTTCTAGGAAATGAATAGAGTTAAAGCTGCTTTTCAGGGCTAGCACTGGTTTATTGACACATAAACATAAACAGTGGTTTATTTATAAGAGCCCCGGTGGTGCAGTGGTTAGAATGCAGTACTGCAGGCTAACTCTGCCCACAGTCTGGGGATCGATCCTGACTGCTCAAGGTTTACTATACCTTCCATCCTCCCGAAGTCAGTAAAATTAAGATCCAGATTGTTGGAGGCGGGGGGCAATATGCTGACTCTATAAACAACTAAGAGAGTGCTATAAAACACTATGAAGTAGTATACAAGTCTAAGTGCCATTGCTATCTCCCAGTAGAAATTAAACTCCCACTGTTCTTGATGGCATTTAGTAAGATGCTAAAAAGTGAGCCATTCCAGACAGTTTCAAGTTAGTCTTACAGTGTATCTTATCCAGTTATTTGATTTTATGATCCTTGTTCATTTTATATTGTTTTATTTTAAGACTGAACCACGGATGCTTTAAGGTTTCCTCTATCATATCACATAAGCTGCTGGGCTGCAGTGGGATACAAACTGAATAAATCAATACATGAATAAATAATAGTATTGTCAGTAATGACTAGCAGAAGTAGCTCTCCAGATTTTAGGTCAGCTCTGTGGCAGCCATCGCTTTGTGCTCAGAAGAATTCCCAAGAATTGAGGCCCAGCATAAAATGGGGCAGACAAATTTATTTATTCTGGTTCTCTTTCAACCTGATGACAATTTGCCTTTGAAAAGAATTATTATTTTTTCTCCGATAGGAGAAAAGAAATTTAGTGAAAATCTCATGGGTGGAATATGGAGTTCTTGTGCTGTTTTATTTATAAGACGCCTAAGGGATGTGTATATGAATGCTCATTCTTTCACTGTACTGCATCTCTCCCATATGAAAAAATCCCAGTGGAAGACATCATAAGAAAATTCCTTCCTTTGGGGCTTTTTTTTTTTGGGTAGGGAAGGCTGAAGTGTGATAGATGGGTAGCAAAAAAAAAAAAAAAAAAAAAATCACCCCAAATCCAGGAAAAGTAGCACTTTTCATCATTTCCCACAAAATTAGATCAAAATACCACCAAGATAAATGTGAAAATAAGGAAGAAAAATGAAAACCTTTTTTTGGGGGGGGGCCTGGGGATGAAAACAACTCAGAAATGGCAAGTATTCTCAGTGATGTGCAGTATCCATTTATATCATCATCATGGTCATGAGACAGAAAAACCAAAAGTTGGAACGACTTGTCCAAACAATTGACTTTCTGAAAGTTATTTCTATTGCAAATAACTTCTGTCTTTTAGTAAGGCACTATGGATTGAGCTGTTAACAGAGCCTAACCTTAATTGAATTCTTGTTTTATTCACTGAAATGGGCAAAATGTAAAGATGTCAAGGAAACATGGTAAATAGCCCACCAGGCTCTATTATAATTGCATTGACAATGAAAAATCAATAGCATGGCTGAGATATAGGAAGGCTTATATCATAAGGAAAGATTTGATATTTCTGCACCAAGATCATAGATTATCAATGAATAATTACAGTACATTCATCACTAAAACCACAGGAAATGAGAACTCACAAAATGTCAAGAATTGATAGATCATTAATAAAATGTTGTCTAATACTGTCATCTATCGATTACTGGTTATTGGCTCAAGGAATAATGATAATAATAATGATGATGATGATGATGTATATGTGTAGCAATCTTATCTCACATATGAAAGTCTTTACTGTAATCAATTAGAACACATTTGGAAAGATAAAATTATGTATATTTTTACTGCATTTGATTGGCTAAGAAGAACCAAATCTGCTTATTTACAGACAAGATGTAACGAAGTATGAAACTACCATTGTTATAAAGTTGGGAGGGAGAGATTGTCTTACTACCCGTTCCTACTGGCATGCAGTGTCTTGTATTTGCATAAGTGTTCTACTGAAATATCTCACTGCTGCCCCTTTTGTTAGTATTTTGAGCATAAGGTATGCACCTGATATGCGCACATCAACATAGTCCACTTATTTCCAATAGAGCTATCTACAGTAGGTGGACGCAACCTAAATTCCTAGCTAATGGTACATCAGTGTCCATGATGTCATGATGACTGTCTTCCAGTACTTGAGTGGCTTTCGCAGAAAAGAGGAAATTGACTTATTCTCCAAAGCAACTAGTGGACAGGATGGGAAGTACTGAGTGAAGCTTGTTAAAGGGAGAACCAATATAGAAGTAAGGCGAAATTTTCTGACATGAGAACAATCAACCATAGCTTGCCTCCTGGAGCTGCGAGTGCTCCATCATGAGAGGTTATCAAAAATAGACTGGACAACCATTTGACTGGGATAGTATAAAGTCTCCTGCCTTGAGCAAGGGCTTGGACTATAAGACTTCCAAGGTTCCTTCCAGCCTTATGATTATATGTTCTACACTCCCCCAAATCCTTTTACAGATCTTCAGATCTTTACTCTTGTTTGGATTTTCCATAAGTTAAAATATTAGCGCTGGATGTAGAGAACACAGAGATGAAAATAAACAAATAGCAAACAAAATTATGCTTGAGAAAGCACAGCTTTCTGGTTGGCCACATCCACTTTATTGGTTTTGCTCAGAATGATACCTCCAATAAAACTCACAAAGTATCCTGCCCCATCAAAAATTATCCTGCATAAACATACTCGACTTTAATGCCACTGCGTCAAGTGCATATTTGCACTGAAGTATTGATGTTAATTCATTAACTAGTGAAGCATTAGTTTCCATTGCTCTCTGCTAGAGGGAGCAAGCATCTTACACACAACATTATAGACACATCTGTTTACCTCTTTTGAAGAAGTTAAAATCTGAAGTTTTTCTGGATCGCGGCAACAGCATAGAAATATGGTTCTCAGAACTCAAATAAGAGATGATATGAAGATGTAAAGGAAGGTAGCATGCTAATTAAACTTCAGAGAACTTTGCCCAATGATTTGGACATCAAATTCAGTAATGGCTGGCTATGTGTTTCTAATTAATAGAAAGAGCAATGATCCAAGAACAGATATGATATTTTGTAAGTACATTGGAAGAATTTTACTTGCGTGGGTTAAACCAGCCACTGCTTTGGCAAGAAAGAAAGACCTCAAGCAGAAATTCACATCTGTGATCTAACATAATCTTTCCCAATAGATCTCTCTTCAACATGTGTTAGAGTGGCATCACTGGAATCTTAGAATTTAAGTTAAATACAGTTGTGGGATTCCAAATTCAATAAAGCTGATGGAATATACATTTGTCTTGCTCTTCTTGTGGTCTGATTTATATCTCGCTTTTCTAATGAGTGCTCATGGTTGCTAACTATTAATTAAAACAGGATACAGAATGAAAAGTGAAAGCTTAAAAATAATACTAATATTAAAAGCTAAATTTGGTGGAAGAATTGGGTCTCCATCTGGTCAAATAACTAGTTCAGAAATGTGTTTTGATGGCAGAATTTCAAGGCTGGACCAATTCCAAAACCATTGAATCAACTCGAGCTTCCAGCACTTCACATTCAAAATATTTTCACAAGTTTTAAAAGTTGTCATAGGCAAATCTGATTGCAATGACTTATTGGGATGCTTAGAAAAATGGCCACAATATAGCTTGCTTCTCAAGATCTGTTTAGTGAAACAATCTCTCCATCTTTCTTGTGGTGTGGAGGGAAACAAGTTTTATTTGTAGCTAGTGAGAAAAGAATCACAAGCTTTCTCAGCCACATGCCCTGGGGACATGAAAACTCAGAGAAAGTAATATAGAAAAAGTTGAGGGATCAGAGTGGCTTCTGAGAGTCTATATAAAGCTTCTTAACTAATTCTTAAACTTTATTTGGTCTGCTAACTAGAAGCGCACATCAAAGTGACAGTAACCCTTGAGGGGTTCATAAAACATATTTTTCAGCACACCGATTTTTTTTAAAAAAATTGTAACTCTAATAAGAGGGCTGCTTAATAATGGTAATTTATCTTAAGGGTAGACAATTACCTAAGGTTGCACATAATAATTTTTGGAAAATTTGATAATAAAAAGTGCAACATAAAACCATGTAAGATATTCTATTCGTCCAGAATTTTGGAGAGTAGAAGTATGATTATGATGGGTTTCTCTGCATTTTTAGCTGTGCATATTTTAGTGCTTATACTGTGTTCCCTCTAGGTTTCACGGAGTCACCACAGTGTGACTTTTCTGCAGTTGGACTGTTGAAATCCAGTAATGCAGTTGCCCTTGGGGAGATAGTTTACTTAATTTTAGTTTCTCTCTACACTGAATTCTAATCCTTCCCCAGCCTAGCACTTTCCAAGTGTTTTGGGACGCAGCCCCCAGAATTCTAGAATAATAACAGAATAACAGAGGTGGAAGGGATCCTGGAGGTCTTCTAGTCTAGTCCAACCCACTGCTCCAGCAGAAGATTCTATACCAGTGGTTCTCAACCTTTTTAATGCCGTGACCCCCCCCAACCGGTCGTAAGTTGAGGACTACTCAACTGGTCGTAAGTCGAGGACTACTCAACTGGTGCAGCACCGTTTGCAGAATGGGACTTTTGACGGGCTCAGCAGGCCAGAGACAGCCTGGACAATTCCTATTGGCTTTTGAAAGCCAATAGAATTAGACTCTATTCAAGAGAGTCTATTCTATTGGCTTTCAAAAGCCAATAGAATAAAAGGGAGTAGCACAGCTAAGGAAAAGGGGGAAAAAATGGCGGACTGTGTTGTTTGGCGACCCCCGTGAAATGGTCGTTCGACCCCAAATGGGGTCGTGACACACAGGTTGAGAACCACTCTTCTATACCCTTTCAGACAAATTGCCATCCAATCTCTTCTTAAAAACCTCCAGTGGTGGAGCACCCACAACTTCTGGAAGCAAGCCATTCCACTGATTAATTGTTCTCACTACCAGAAAATTTCTCCTTAGTTCTAGATTGTTTCTCTCCTTGATTAGTTTCCAAGACTCTTGGAAAACACCATATTAGGGATACCTGAATTAGAATATAAAGATTCTTGAGTCTCTTATATCATGGCTATTTTGGAGCCTTCCAAAAGGGAAGCCCCATGCATGGACCCATGCTGCTTACACTTTGCTATTGGCTGGATGGTTCCATTTCCCAGTTAAGGCTGATTTGGAGTTGCCACATGCCTACACCTCGAAGGGGTTGACAGAAGTGTAGGTTGCAAATGGCTGCAGGTGGGTTGAAGTGCACACCTCCCAAATCTGAACAGCGTGCTGTGTGGAGGCGTGCATCCTATGTGCTGATTGGTTGTCCTAACTTCCTGTTCTGTGCTTTGATGTTTGAGTGCTCCCCTAGTCAGAACATTAAAATTTGCAGATGTATGAATGTAACAGCTACACAACCGTCTATTCATAAACATATGAAGAATGGTTGCAGGAATTTGGTATGTCTAGTCTAGTGAAAAGAAGGACTGGGACAGACATGATAGCAGTGTTCCAGTTTTTGAGGGGCTACCACAAAGATGAGGGAGGCACACTATTTTCCAAAGCACCACAAGGCAAGACAAGAAACAACGGATGGAAACTAATCAAGGAGAGAAGCAATCTAGAACTAAGGAGAAATTTCCTAACAGCGAGAACAATCAACCAGTGGAAGGGCTTCCCTTCAGACGTTGTGGGTGCCCCATCACTGGAAGCTTTCAAAATTAGACTGGACAGCCATTTGTCTGAAATGGTATAGACTCTCCTGCTTGAGCAGGGGGTTGGACTAGAAGACCTCCAAGGTCCCTTCCAACTCTGTTATTATATGTTCTATCATCTACAAACAACAGACACATACGTTCCCTCATGTGCAGTGCCAGAGAGATCTGCTCAACCCTTTAGACAAGAAGACGGGGACTAAAGACAACTTAAGGTGTTGTTTTTAACACAGGCGATGGGCCTCCAGACATCACTGTGGCTGAAATGTTGCCTTTACAATGAGCCAACTTCACTTGCCCAAAGCTCCACCTTGACTGATCTGGTTCTATAATTAGCATTCATCCATATTACAGTAACTGGAAGGCTATGGCTAATGGATCAATCATACTTTGAGTGAAAAACAGTCTACTCCCATTACAAAGGTTAAAGCTCTGGCACAGCGTTGTGAAGAGATTTTGGCATTCACAGCAAGTAAACTGACGTTCATAATATGGTGATTGCTAGATTTCATCAGACTTTCCAATCCAGAGCTGCTTTTGTGTCTTTCTAATTATCATTTTTTGCTGACAGCTAGAGGAATGCTAAAGCAGCAGAATAATCAGACATAAGATTCCTTCAGTGCCAAAACATCCCTGTTTAGGAGAACGAGCCAAATGGGTGTAGAAAGAAGCATTTGAAACTCTACCCAGGATAATGGTTAGCTAAGTGACCCAGGTTCAAGTGTATTCTCAGCCATGGATAGTCAATCAGTATCAAGCTATTGTTGTTGTTAATTGCGAAGTCGTGTCCGACCCATCGCGAACCCATGGACAACATTCCTCCAGGTCTTCCTGTCCTCTACCATTTTCTGGAGTCCATTTAAGTTCACACCTACTGCTTCAGTGATTCCATCCAGCCATCTCATTCTCTGTCTTCTTCTATTGCCCTCAATCTGTCCCAGCATTAGGCCCTTCTCCAGTGAGTCCTTCCTCCTCATTAGGTGGCCAAAGTATTTGAGTTTCAACTTCAGGATCTGGCCTTCTAAAGAGCAGTCAAGCTGTACTTCAGGATTATTATTGCTGAGAAAATTAAGGAGGAGGAAATGCTCCTGGAAGGTGATAAATCTAATACATAAAGTACTAAATAACAAATGCCTTTAACAAATGTGTTGATTCATTAACAGCTGGAACCTTGGATTGATAAAAAAAAATTGCTTTAAAAAATAACGCTGTCATTCAACTTGTTTACAAGAAACTAAGCTTAATATAGTTCCCCAAAAGAAAAATAACTGAAATTCATATGAATTGGGTGTGATGTTTTCATCCTTATGTTGGTGAAGAGATAGGTAAGGCATATGTGTAATTGTGTCCAAATGTTTTGGCAGTCTCTAGCTTTCTTGGCTTTCCTTTATTTTAAATCTCAAGGGAAAATGTTATGAAGGCTCTCTTCCCATAAGTGTTTAGGAACGATACGGATTGATAGAAAGAGAGAGAGAAAGAAAGAAAGAAAGAAAAAGAGAGAAAGAAAAAGAAAGAAAGAAAAAGGAAAGAAGAAAAGAAAGAAGGAAAAAAGAAAGAAGGAAGAAGGAAAGAGAGAGAGAGAGAGAGAGAGAGAGAGAGAGAGAGAGAGAGAGAGAGAGAGAGCTTGTATCAACAACCTTGATCATCTCACAAAAATAAATAGCTTCCACAAACTATTTGTAAAGAAATTCTACAGCACCTGGACAGCAAGATTGAAAAACCAAAGATCTCCTTTATGTAGAAAGAAAATATGAGGGAAATCAGAAGACAGATTTCATGATTTCAGAAATGTCTCCAGGTCAGAATGGCTGTACCTGCAGGGCAAAGAACTGCAGCTTCTCAGCAATTATGGGAATATGGCATCTTGTTGAAAACAAGTAGTACAGCTGTCAGGGGAACAAAAGTCCCCTTCTTTTCTCACAAATGACCAGTCTGGGGAAAGATTGTAAATACCGGTGATAGATTTTTTTTTAAATCATTTTATATGTTTGACAGAGAGGCAAAATACTACTGCTACTCTTCCTTCTCCTCTTCCTCTTATGAGTATCACGATTTTGCTGTGAACAATGAGTGCCCTTGTTCCCATTTTGGATATTGTTCCTGATGTTAGTTCCCTTCAAAACAGCCTTGAGGAAAGAAAGAATGTCCCCATTACTTTGTTAATAAAACCATTAGCTTTAACTGCTGCCTCACTGTATTAGGATGATATTTCTTGGTGTATTTAGCTAGTTACGATTTTTCCCTTCTTCTGGCACTCTTCTGTTAGAGCTTGCTTTGACCTAGACTTTACAACAGGTTTGTTTTCTTGGAGGTTTTCAAGCTTAGCCACCAAATCACACACTGCCTCTCCCTCTCCCCTTCTCTCTCTTTTTTCAAGTAATTTTTATTAAAGATTATAATTGCCATAGTAAAAACTAATATAAACTAAAAGAAAGATCGAAAAATAGAAAGAAGTAAAAGATGCAAAGGGAAAAAAATAAGAAAGATGTAAAAAATAGAAAGAAAAAAGAAAAGAAAAATATGAACGTAATAAAGAAAAGAAATGTATAAAGACGTGACTCAGCCTTTATCACAAGTACAAACAATTTTAGTAACTTTTCATCTTCTCTTAAATTATAACAAATGAACACTTGTTCTCATAGCCCATCTGATCTCTAGACACAAATCTAGAAAGTGTGATCATTTCAGTCTTGATGTCAGGAAAAGTCCATTAAGGGTTACCAAAATTAATAACATATCTATTTTAACCTTGATCAAATAAATCAACTTTATATTCCTTTTATGTCTAACAAACTTAAAATTAATCCATCCAAATAACAAAGCCTGATTTCTTTTCATTTCTTCTTTCTCCTCTCTCAGATGATTCTTCAAAGTTTAACAACCCTAACCCTAAACTCTTTATAGTCTATTTTATTGATAGTTTTACCTGTTGATATATCCGTGATTTCTTTTTATATCCTGAGAGCCATTTCAATTTTCTGCCCAATGGCATTATTCATGTATGAAGGTTTATGCAACCCAAACATCCATGCCTACCATCCATGATCTTCTCCAGATGTTTTAGTTAATAATTTCCTTAAATACTTGCTTTTATGGCCAGTACTCAGGGATAATGAGAAATATAACCCAACATGTTGAGTGAGAATGAGGAAATCTAACAATCCCTTCTCAAATTTCCTCTCTGCTCTCATAATCTGTTCTACATGAAGTGAAATACATTTTCTCACATTTGAAGAGGAAAACAGCCCAGGTACTTCATTATCTTGACTGTTCCTGTTGATGTTATCTTTGAACAATGCTTATATTTATGTATACATTTATTATGAGTAGGCCACTTGCTTTTGCTTGATCATATTCTGATTTAAATCTGATAACTAGTTAGGTTTTCATTCTAACTCTTGGTAGTAACCATAAAGATAAATTAACACAAGAAGCAGGCAGTTTTGAGTTCTTCTGAACATGCTTTTTCTAGCTGAAGCAGCCATAAAGAAAATAGTCTTTAGGATAATATTCTTGAATTGTTGCGAATGAGTGATAGAAAGCAATAACTGAGAAACAACGCACAGGGTGATTTTTTCCCCCTTTTTGTGTTAGAAGTGCTTGTATTTTGTGCCAAACACAGGCAAATCTTGGAAATGTAGCATTCAATTTACCCGTGCAAAAGCAGTCATGCAAATCATTAAAATGCATGCAACCATTTATTTTGCATTAACAAGCTTGACTGCAATCTTGTTATCTGAGCCCTTGCCAAAAAAGCCAGTTGTTTTGATAAGTGGTGATATTGCCATAAGACAGAAAACACGGGTAGATAATAACAAGAAAGGAGAAAGGGACAGAACAGTATTCCTTTGTTAGTTCTGAAAGTGAGCAGTGATTAATTTATTTGCATCATAAATAATATCCCTATGCATGGTTTGAACCGTACAGCTTCTTTTCTCATGTCAATCTTGCCTCAAAGCCAAAATATGTGGATATATTGGGAGCTTTTTTTTCATTTGCACTTAACTATGGCACCTTCGTAATCTGACTGCATCTTTTCTATGATATATCCCCCTAGTGAGTCTTTCTTTTACCCCCAGGCCAAGAGTGACATTTATCTAAGCCAACTTTACATATTAAGGCAGAATGCCCCCTTTTTTCATCATCATCATCATCATCATCATCATCATCATCATCATCATCAAGTTGGAAGAGACCTTGAAGGTCATCGAGTCCAACCCCCTGCTCAGGCAGGAACCCTACACCATTTCAGACAAATGGCTGTCCAGTCTCTTCTTAAAAACTTCCAGTGTTGGAGCATTCACCACTTCTGGAGGCAGGTTGTTCCACTGGTTAATTGTTCTCACTGTCAGGAAGTTTCTTCTTAGTTCTAGGTTGCTTCTCTCTTTGGTTAGTTTCCATTCTTTGCTTCTTGTCCTGCCTTCAGGTGACAATGATGATCATGATGAGAATATCCTTTGTATAAAATCATGTTACTATACACATGTCAGGTTAGTCAGGGGCAACAGTTTGTACTGTTTGTCAACAACATGCTTGGAGCAAAAGCTGATCTCTATGTTAGACCTCTCTGTATAATTAAGAATGTTGCAAAGTAGAGTATATGTGTGTGTGTGTATGTTTGTTGTGTGTCTGGTCACACTGAGTCTATTTAAACATTCCAAAGCCCACTTGGGAGTCAATTATCTTTCCACCTCTATACACTGAGTTCAACCTATGGAGAGAAGGTAAACTGAGCTTATTTTCTTCTAGGTTGGAGCTAGGCTGGGGTTTGGCTTCATTTTCCTGCAAGTTGTTGAATTCCTCCCTTTCCCACTTTCTCCCTCTCAGTATTCCTCAAAAGACACAAGCCTCTTTTCCGCATGTGCTATAAATCAGGAACTGTATTAAGAAGCAACAATCATGGAAACTGATTGATCACATTAAACATCAGAAGACACTTCGTGTTTTACACATTTTCCAGTTACACTGACATTGCTTTTATGCCCTCTAGTTTAACAGCCTCATCAACAAGATTTCAGAGGCTAATCAATATTTCTGGAGTGGGGGAAGAAACCTGTATTATTAGTTAGAAATAGTCAGAGGGAACAAAGTAGGAGGTTAGGCAATCCACTCAGAGTGGGCTGCTGCAGTGCCTGTAGGTTATTTTGCAAAACCTAAATTAGATTCCTGCACATATAGAAATATATATTAGAGCATATGACCCAATTGTGGGAAGTCAATGTGGACATTAAAAAATGATAAATAATGCAGAGTTCTTGCAATGAACTGGATTCAGTTCATCCTGCATTCGAGATGAAGATTGCCCCGTACAAAGAGTTGGTACATTTTGGGTAAAAGTTTTCAACGAATAATGGCAGAAGACACTGGATAAGTGAAATAAATTACAAGAAAATGGCATGTGAGCTACAGCTGAAGCAAATAGCTTTTGTGCAAGTTTGAAAATTTTTTAATTTTTTAAAATTAGCCCTCCCTTAAAAGATATTTTTACAAGTAGTTTGTTTACCTTAATTTTACCTATAATTTTAGACAGGTGTCAGTTTTGAGCTCTACACATATTAATGGCTCTTCAATGGCAGGAAAAAGAGGTAGAAGTGGATCAGCAGATTTTTGCAGTCCTGTTCTGTGGGTGTAGCTGGAATTGTGATGGTATGTGAGAATGACCTTGAGAGACCAGCAGTGGCTATTCCTCCAGCCTCCCAAGGTCATTTCCACACACCATGGCAAGAATCACTCTAGAGGGGAGTAAGAGTTCCATAAAATTAGAACCCTTTGCTGCCATCTAGTGAACCATCTAGGTATTTGCAGTTCAGATATGATAAGCCGACATAATTATTGCTCACACCATACATTTCCACTTCAGATTAAGTTAACGGGGAGGTTTGCTTAAACAATCTCTGAATGTGTTTAGGGATGAGTGATTTTCTATTATTCTGTCACTTTATTGTTTTCCTTGTTCACTGTGACATGTTTTCCACTCCCTTGAATTTTGATTTAATTGGGAGAATATTTAAAATGAATTCCAGAAGTGCTTGATTAGCTTGAGGTTCATTTAGCTGTAATCTTTTTTCCCTAACTGTCACAGGTGGTTATCTACCTTGATAGAACACTGCAAAATAGCAACAGTACAAACAACGGTAAAGTCTTCTATATGATTATATCAACATTCTTTATACGTAGAGATTCTCTCGGTCACACTCTCTCTCTTTCACACACAAACAAACAGGTAACTTACCTTTAGTGGGAATCAGATGACATATTTGTTACACTTACTTTGGCTGCTCCAGTGTCTCCACTCTACCATTTGCTCAAAATTGTTCCTCAGTAAACCTTGAGGTTTTTCAGAATGATAAGTGGAAAAATACTCTACTAGCAGAACAAGGAAAAAATGAATTTTTCTCAGCCTTTCTTTTCTCTCTCTCTCTCTCTCTCCCCCCTCTCCCTCCCTCCCTTCCTTCCTTCCTTCCTTCCTTCCTTCCTTCCTTCCTTCCTTTCTTCCTTCCTTCCTTCCTCCCTCCCTCCCTCCCCCCCCCTCTCTCTCCCTACTTTGAACATGCAATAAAATCACACAAGAGCAGGGCTATTCCAGCTAAATCCCTTCCCCCTGGCATTCTTCACTGCACTAATTTTGGCACCTCTTTGAGGCTGCCAGAGGAAAAAAAATGACTTTGAATAGAAGTCAATTTTTGGAGGAAAAAAGTTGCCCCCCAAGTTCTGATGCAAAGACTCACCTGAAGAGGGAAAGACAGCCCTGGAGAAATTGAATAGATATTCAGGTTTTGCAACAGAGCCAGAATCAATGCCCACTGGGCTAGACCTAGCTTGAGCCAGGCAGAAAATTTGTGGGTAGTGAAAGGCAAAAAATTGCTCATTATGTTCAGGATGGAGAACCTCACTGGCGAGATTTTTGGGTTTGTGTGCTGAAATAATTTGCCCTGGGAATTAGGAACCTGGCTTGGATTGCTGGTGAATGCTTTTTGTTTTTCTCCATTGGCTTAACCATGGGCATCTCAGGGCAGAGAGAACAAGAGAACTTTATTAACCTTTTAAAACAAAAAGAACTAATGTTTAACCATGTTTAACAAGAACTAATGTTTAGAATGAAGAAAAAGGAAAATAAAAAGGACAAAGCTACAGATGCAAAAAAAGAAAGAAAATAAAATATAAAGAAGTGACTTCCGATTCTCTTTTACAGCAATTATAAATATAAATGTAAATTAACCTCTTATTCTATGATTACAGCATTGCTTACATTTTTATATTTACATTTCATCAAAACCAAGTAATAATAATAATAATAATAATAATAATAATAATAATAATAATAATAATAATAAAGTTGGAAGGGAGGTCATCGAGTCCAACCCCCTGCTCAGGCAGGAAACCCGATACCACTTCGGACAAATGGCTGTCCAGTCTCTTCTTAAAAACTTCCAGTGTTGGAGCATTCACCGCTTCTGGAGGCAGGTTGTTCCACTGGTTAATTGTTCTGTCAGGAAGTTTCTCCTTAGTTCTAGGTTGCTTCTCTCCTTGATTAGTTTCATCCGTTGCTTCTTGTCCTGCCTTCCGGCGCCTTGGAGAATAGCTTGACTCCCTCTTCTTTGTGGCAGCCCCTGAGATATTGGAACACTACTACCATGTCCCCCCTCGTCCTTCTCTTTGTTAAACTAGACATACCCAATTCCAGCAACCGTTCCTTATATGCTTTAGCCTCCAGTCCCCTAATCATCTTTGTTGCTCTTCTCTGTACTCTTTCTAGAGTCTCAACATCTTTTTTACATCGTTTTAGTGTAAAATACTAATTTTTGAGAAATCCTAATTTGGGATTGGTCCAGTATCCTTCACACATCCCTAGTAAGCCTAATATGGCTATTTCATTTCCAAATATTGCCTAATTTTTTCAGGATATCCTATACCTGAACCCAGTGGGAATGCTGGCCCTTTGCAAGGAGGAAGAAATTTACCCAATCTTTCCAAATATAAACAAACCAACCAACCAACAAACACATTGTTTCAACATCCTTTTCTCTTTCTCCCTTCTGTTTTCTGTTGAGCCTTGTTTATTGCTTTTGGAAAGTTCAGTATTTCTTTCCACACATCAAACAGTAAATTCATTTGCAGTGTGAGATACACTCAACAATATCCAAGGAGCAGCACCAAGCTTTTTGAAAATCCATAAATTGCGTCACAGTGACTGTGGGGACCTGGGGACCTTAGCACTCATAAAACTGGACAGATGATGTTGCTTAAGAGAAGCATCCTGGACGATATAACTTCTTTTATTTTTACCCAATATAGTTTTTGCATTCAACACATCTCTGGGAAAAACTAAAAGCAGAGGTTGAGAAAAACATAAGGTACTGGTACTGCTAAAAATGTTTCATTCTTTAATAAAAAAAAGAATTATTATATTTGGAAAAATGAAAACAGGCCATGGAGAAGAGATCGGACAGCCATTTGTCCAGAATGGGGTAGGGTCTCCTGCTTATGCAATGGGTTGGACTGGAAAACCTCCAAGGATCCTTCCAATTCTGTTATTCTGTTTTAGCCAAGGCTAAAAACAAAACTTATCTTGCCTATTTTAGTAGTGCACAAGCTTGTCTCAGCTGCATCAAATGGATGGGAGATGAATCTGAGTCACAAATTGCACACATTCAATATTTATCATGAGCCATATACACATCCATGCCTCTCATGACTTTTAACTTTCAAGAAAGAAAGAAGATAGAAAATGTGTGAAGATTCATTCAAGGATAGCAGCTAAGGATAAATGTGAAAAGAAAAAAAAATGTGGATATTTAAGTGTTTGGTTTCTTCAAAGCCCTAATGCGTGGGAATCTTAAAAATGAATGAAATCCTGTAATGCAGTTGTTGCATTTTTGACCGTAAGAGTTGGAAACCATTTGTAGGCACCTGTTGGAAAATTGGACCTCCCAAAAATAAACATTGTGGAAGCTGGCGTGAGAATGGTACAGTAAAATACAGGTTGCACAATTCACGTCAACCTCCTTTGGCCACATGTAACTAAATAAGTGCAAGAACACAGCATCCCACTCTACTAATGAGAAATTATCTCCAAAATTCTGTTTCTCCTATAAAAAAGGCTTCTAAAGAAAATCCGCTTTCCTCACCTTGAAAAGAACTATAAGTGATATCATCGGCCAAAGAATGTTATTGACACTCAGCTCCATCTTAGGCTGATCCTGGCTTTGAAAAAAGAACCAAAGAAGAAAAAAGAAAAGGAAGAGGAAGAAGTAATATTTACATGTTCTTGTGACTGGTCTTGTCCCTACTGTAGCTGTCACTCATGGCCACTGCATATATTGCTTCTACATCAGCTGTGAAAGGGAGTTGTGTTTGCCTATTCCAGAAGTCTTCTATCCAATATCCAGTAGCTATGGATACTTCTGACAGGTCTGTGGTCACAATGGCCAATGCTGGATGACAGGCATCAGCTATTCCAGGGATATTTGATTGCAGATTTCACAGTTTTCTGTCAGGTTTTCCTCTCATAGCAGAGAGGGAGCCTTAAGTCTCTTGAAGTCATTTGCAAGAATGCATTTGATTTCAGTGGAAAAATCCTCCCTTTGACCGTTTCTAATAAAACCGGAAAATTATAATGTATTCTTCACAAACTATTGCTGTATTTAGAAAGAGAAGCTAGGAAAAAAGGATGGGCTAAGTATTTTCTCCTCCTCCTCCTCCTCCTCCTCCTCCTCCTCCTCCTCCTCCTCCTCCTCCTCCTCCTCCTCCTCCTCCTCCTCCTTCTTCTTCTTCCATATACTTCAAAAATGTTGAGTCCAACTCATCCAGGGTCCTTTTAAGAGAGGTCATGTTTAACTGAGTTCCTGGCCATCTTCTCAGTGCTTTTTGTCACAAGGCTTTTTCACCATCAAAGCCAAAGGTCTTGTAAACTGAATTGAGAATAGGTAGGGAAAAAAACTTTCAATATTGGTAGAACTTTTGGTATCATATTTTATGTGAGGATTTAATGCGCTTGAATGACAAATATGATTTTATTGAATTTCAAATAATGAACCATGATAAAGAGCCTTCCTTATGCAAATCTCATGAATAACCTCTGCCCCCTTCCAAATAAACCCCTTATGACCCATATTTGTCCAACATGGGATGGCAGGAATTCTGGAATGCCATAATGGGAGGTTGGCTGAGACCTAAGGAAGAATAAAAGTTGCAGCCCAACCCTCCAGCTGGATATCTGTTGGGAAATTGCCAGCCAGGCAAGGAGGAGGGATCAAGCAGGGAATTAGTCTCGAGTCATTGCACAGCCACAAAAGACCTGGGACTAACCCCTCCCCTCGTAAGTTCCATGGGATCTTTTTTCTGTTTGTTCCCAAGAGAAGGAAAGCACTCTGGGGAGATTCTTGTATTATAGGCAGAATGCAGTAGTCAACTGGAACCCTTCAGGTGGATCCGGTTGCTTGTGCCTGACAATACCAAGTTGGGGAAGACTGAATTGTTCTTCAGTTGGTACCTGAAATATATTTTCCAGCTCAACAGTTACCTGTGATAACATGATTACATGAAACAAGGACTCACAGTAAAAAAAAATAAATCAGGAAAAGAAAAAAGGAAGACATCCAAGCCTACTTCTATACAGTTCATTTTCGGATCCTGTGCTTTCTAAGGAAGAAACACTAATTGAAATTCATGCTCTTGGGCCCTATGAACCATTCAGCAGAATAAAAGCACTTAATTGCTTAATGAAATTATTGTCTCCATGAGGGCGAAAAAGGAAGGGGGGGGGAAGGAAGAACATAAACTATTTTATAGGGAGCCCTTTGAAAAGCACATTGCACTGACGTTACTATTTCTTTGCCGATGTGATTCATTGAGTTCCTTTCCTCAGATTTTTTTTTATATAAAGAGTAATTGCTAATGTTATTGATATATTACTCAGTTCGTTGTTCAGCAGGCACATGCCAACTTGAGTATAATCTTGCATGCTAAGGAGACCAGCACTAATTCTTCCCAAATTGGGGAATAATGCCAAGGACAACCACATTTTGGAGGATGGCCAAGTCTAGAACTTGTGCAAGAAGAGAAAATAAGAGAGCTAGCTGCTACAGGGAGTCCTCAACTTACAACCACAATTGAGCCCAAAATTTCTGTTGTTGTGAGACATTTGTTGAGTTTTGCCCCATTTGACGACCTTTCTTACCACAGTTATTAAGTGAATCACTGCAGTTGATAAGTTAATAACTCAGCTGTTAAATAAATCTGGCTTCCCCATTGACTTTGCTTGTCAAAAGGTTGCAAAAGAGGATTGCATGGCCCCCGGACACAGCAACGGTCATAAGTATGAACCCGTTGCCAAACGTCTGAATTTTGATCACATGATCATGGGGATGCTGCAAAGGTTGTAACTGTGAAAAATGGTCATAAGTCATATTTTTTTCAATGCTGTTGTAACTCTGAATGGTCACAAAATGAACTGTTGTAAGTTGAAAATTACTTGTACAGTAGTAGTGTTGGACAAGGATTATGGATTCCTGTATTCAGTCCAACCTCAGACATGGAAGCAGTCTAAATATCTTTGGGGCAGTTACTTTCCTTCCATACAACATACTTCCCAAGGCATTCATTTGGGGGGAAATTGTTGTGTACACCATTCCCTTTTTTTCTTCTGCAGTAAAGGCAGGCTAGTAATCCAGCCATAAATAAAGTAAATAATAAGTTATTCACAGCCATTCAGGTCATATTAAATTGCTGAACTATTTCAGCTATGCAGTAACTGCTATGGGAAACTTAGAGGAACTCAGTAACCACCGTTGCTCAGATTATGTGGATATTGTATCCGCAATGTATGGAATGGGTTGTCACTAACAGAACTTTGCCTTAAGGAGATCACTTGGGTAATCAAGAGTTACAAACAACAGACGGGTCAACTGGTTAGGAAAAGTTTTGCTAATGAGATGTGGTGGTTAGAGTGCTGGAACAAGAGAGAGAAGCCTTCTCAGTCTGACTCCTAGAGGGATTATTAGCTAAACCAATTTAAATGTTTGCCCAAGTCTAACTTGGTAAACTTGCTTAGTGCATCCGAACACAGTACATGCCAACAAATAAAACTAATAACCCAAAGGATTAGAAAAACAGCTCTCTTGAATGAAATCCCAGATATCTCTTTTTTAAAAATACTCATCCTGTAGATGAATTATGTTGGGAGTTTTCATGAATTGGATCCATGTTCTGGGTTGTTAATGGCAAAAGCATAGAGCCTAATTAGAGAACAGAGAAACAGGAAAGACAACTATGATTTTCATGGATGCCGTTTTGTTCTTTTACTAGAGCTACCATATTTGGACTGCAAGGATTCAGACTTCCATTAGATGGCAGCAAAGACTCATGTCACTGTCACTCTTTGCTGTCTTGGCTGTCACCGTTTGCTGCCTTCTAGTGGTTATCTGTGTTTGTGCAGCCTAGATATCGATAGCTCAGTCATATGCTTAGATTAGAGTCATTTGAATACTTCCCAGTTTGATGACTTTTTCATTGCACGTTTTATCTTCCAAATTGTGATGCCAACAAACTGCCCCCTTATCTTCCTTTTCCAAAATTCTGTCATATTCTGGGCACCTAAAATAATACTGTATGTAGTATATCTATATGTTCCCTACTTATTGGAGATGCTGGTTTTAGCAACTGAGAAACATCACAATAGTATTTAATGCTTGTTTAAAGCCTTTTGGGTGACTAAGGAATTCCACAAAATCAAGTGAAGAGAAACACCTACTACAACACTTGTAGAAGATCAAGACTGAATATGGACCCAGATTCAGATTCAGGCTCACAATATCATAAGAGAGAAATCCACGTTATTTCTTCATTGTTGTTGCATCTGCAGAAGAACACAGATTCCATCCTGCTATTCTGTAGGGAAGGAATGGTAGACAACATATGTGAAGGCAATTGTGTATGTATCAGAGACAATGTTTGAACATTCATTCAGATCTTGCTGTCATTTGGGCAGAATTGAGCAAGGGGCTGCTTCTTGCAATGTAACATGGGGTACTTTTGACCTTGTTGAGCTAATGAGGGAAACAGTCTCCTTTGTAGCTGTCTAACCTGACTCCTGTGGGTATCCAGAAGGAATTTAATCTAGCTAGCTTTGGGAGTCATACAAATTTTTCCAAGAATGATAAGACATCTTCAGTTTTTGAAAGAGGCTGGAGCATGCCTACTCTTGAAGACGGCATTGCAAGGAACTAACACTAAACCAGAACTGCTTCCACCATGAAACACATCTGTGCCCACCCTTTTATTAACAAGTGATTCTCCTTTAGAAGTTAATTCCTTTCTGTGCTCTTGACCGACTCTGTAAGAAGGAGTGTGAGAAAGCCCCTACCCACCCTCTGGTCCTTTCTTCGTATTTCCTTCATGTTGTGTATCTATTTCAGCAGAATCTATCCTTCATTCCTTTTTATCTCACCAGGAATTCATCTTCTGTTCAGGCTGCATGCTCTGTGGAAAGTTCTTACCACATTACGTCTGAGGGTGTTGCTCTACATCAAAATAATGTGATCAATGAGTCCAAAAATGAGGTTAATAAAGAGCAGGCAGGAGATGTTGATACTTGCCTTTGAAGGGTGTATTAAAGGTAGTCTTTAGAAACTGTTTGTGGGTTGCGCAAGAGGTCAGGCCTCATCTGGCAAAACCCATTTATGAAAGAATAAGAGGTTTTGGACAGGGGAGGGTGGCATGGAATGGTTGGAGAATCTGCGCCTTCAAGGCAGTGAGTCCCTCCTTGCCAGAACACCTTTAATGCTGGTGGGTCCAGCAAGGGCTAGGAGATATCGCTTCTCATCTTGCAACATCGAGCCAACATGATCTATTTATGGTAGTTTAAAAGCAGCACACCTGGTCACAGTCTATGAGGAAAGAAAGGGGCAATGCAAGCATCTGTGATTGACGGTTGCTTTCGTTGGCCGTTGAAGGAGATAAAAAAACAAAGTTGCTCTCCAATGCTGAAGCCCCGAATGCTCTCTTACGCAAGGGAGCAGAGCACTGTCACGTATTGAAGGACAGAAGAAGGATCAAGATAGCTTTCATCCTGTTCTGATGGCATTAGTAAGTCAGGGATTCAACCAATCTGAGAATGGCAGCTTGACTAGCTGATTGGCTCTCTAGAGCAGCTGCCCCCAACCTTTTGGGCACCAGGGACTAGTTCCCTGGAGAGAGGTTTTTCCACAGATCAAAGGGGGCGTGGTTTCATGTGCTGCTGCATCCTGCAGATGGGGCTTTGCTTGTTTGCGCGGACCGATTTCTGGCATGTTGCGAACCAATGCTGGACCCCTGTTCTAGAGTCATGCTTGTCCCACCAATGACAATCTCCTAGGTGCAATTAATGATACAGGCCTGGGGAACAGGGAGGTCACTGCAATTATGCAACCAAAATGGGAATTTATAGCTCTTTACATGCTGGACTCAAGATAACTTCCGGCAGTGGGGCTAATAATGGGAACTGTTATATTGGAACTACAAATTATGGATCCCAAAGATATATAAATTCTTTAAAGCTGAAATGACAAAAGGATCAAAAAATGAATTAAATTCCTTGGCGCAAAGGACAAACAGACAGATTTTCTGCATTTGGACATTTTACGAAGGAAGGAAGAAAGGAAGAAAGGAAGGAAGGAAGGAAGGAAAGAAGGGAGAGAGAGGGAGGGAGGGAGGGAGGGAGGAAGGAAGTTATTGATCTGCCTACCTATATACTGTATACATCCACATGCTCATATACAGCCATATACACAAATATCCCCCAATTTAGGCTATATTTTTGGTACTGGGATTTTGAAAAGTATGGGAATAATGCTTCTAGTAAATAACTATATTATTTCCTTTAGAATTCTTGCAAATGGCAACTCTATGACTGTGGGATGCAGTGATAGCCAGAACTTTAGGAACTGGTCATAAGAAATGACCACTCATTTAATGCTGTTGCAACTTCGAACGGTTGCTGAATGAGTGGTCCTTAATCAAGGACCACCTGTATTTAAATAGACCATGGATCATGTATTCAAAACCATCCTGTCCATCTAGATAATGAATGCTGGGGAAGCTATCATAATTTAAAATAGCAAAGCATTTAATTTATCTCTTGACTTATTCTTCAGTAAATAAGTAAGATGCTCTTCATGATTATGAGTACACTTATAATAATGAATGGGCGAAAAAGAGAATGCATTACACAGAAATCTGATTTATTATATACATTTTAACATTTTTTTTTCATTTTTAGATTGGCAATTAACCTTTGGTGTAGTAAGCATTCTCAGAAAATGAATGTGAGGTTATTTCAGATGTGAATAATTCAGAATTAGTAAGTATGGATGTGCAAAAGATTCCCCATGAAAGACCTTATGTGCTTAATCATCACGTGATTACTGCGACTGGCATTCTCAAACACGGCCAGCAAATACAATAATTGGCAATCTATATATTGGTTATACTTTTTTTTTTTAAAAAAACATCTCTATTGTTGTGATTCCTCACCAGCCAGTGGATCCGGCGGCTGAGTCTGAGGAATCAGAGGAGGAGGAGGAGGGGCCTGGAGTGACATTAGAGTCGAGGAAGGCTCTGAGGAGCTCCAAGACTTACAGTCGGACGAGGAGCCTGGCTCCTCTACTCGCACTCAGGCTGAGACACAGCTAAGCTGGGAGCCTGAGTTGGACAATGATGAACAGCTGGGACAAATCCCGGATGCACAAAGGCGCAGGTAAGAAAAGCAAGTAGGACAGAGGAATGCAATGGGGTGGCTCCAAAGGCAAAGGAGAAGGCAATAGGAAGCCACGTCTTGGCTGAATTATAAAAGGGAAGGTGTGGGAGGTGCTGATTGCCGAAGGTAACCGTTCGTGTTGAGGATCGAGTTTCTGTGGACTGTGTTTGTTTGTCTTGGACATTGACTCAGGTCTGTGAGAATGAAAGGGGTTGGTTTTTTTCTTGCAGTTCCTGCCTGCTTCTTAAAAGAGGGTTTTCTCCTTGTGAGCATAACAAGGACTCACGTAGGCCAGGACAGAACATCTATTTTGTATGTTTGAGATTGCCGGTACAGGTAGTCCATGACTTACCACCACAATTGAACCCAAATTTTCTGTTGTTAAGTGAGACATTTTATTAAGTGAGTTTTGCCCCATTTTATTAATTTTCTTGCCACAGTTCTTAAGTGAATCACTGCAGTTGTTAAGTTAGTAACACATAAATCTGGCTTCCCCCTTGATTTTGCTTTTAAAATCTTTGTTGCCTTCCTTGGAACCTATTTCTTCTGAAAATAATAAGACCATAACATGTGCCCAGTACTCTAAGTGTGGTCTCAGAATAGAGGACCATAAAGATTTCATCTGTCTTTGATATAATGCTTCTTTTAATGCAGCCCAGAACTTCATTAATCCTTTTAGCAGCTATCACATACCACTGGCTCATGTTCAGTTTGATATCAAAGGCCACATTCAAGTCATTCACTGATGTAGTGCTTCTAAACCATGAATCACCCAACTTTTTTTCCTTAAGTACAATACATTTCTTCCCATTGTCCTTCTCAGTTCAGTCTTCCAAACTGTGCAGAGTGGATTGACCACCCAATTGGGTGTCATCTGCAAATTTGATAGGAAGCCCATCAATCCCATTATTAAGATAATAAATGTTGACTAATACTAAAGACCAAAGATATCTACGACATGCTCCAACACTAGAAGTTTTTAAGAAGAGACTGGACAGCCATTTGTATAAACTGGTATAGGGTTTCCTGCCTGAGCAGGCGGTTGGACTAGATGACCTCCAAGGTCCCTTTCAACTTTATCATTATCATTATCATTATTATTACTGTTGAAGTCAATGCAGAACCACTAATGCTGATTCTCTAAACTTGGTCAGCTAGCCAGTTATGACCGAGCCTATGGAACTGCCACCCAAATCACTCTTTAACAGCTTGTCAATGAGAATGTCATGTGTACCTTGACAAAAGCTGTGCTGAAATTAAGGTAAATTATATTCACAGCATCCCACTTGTCCTCTATGATAGTTATCTTGTCAAAGAATGAGATGAGATTTATTTCAACTGACAAAGCCACGCTGACTCTTAGCAATCGGGACACTATCTTTATGATACTTATGAATGGCCTGATTTATTATCTGCTCTTTCTAGCTATTGATGTAAGCTTGCTGGTCAATAATTAGCTGGACCACATTTGCTTCCTCTTTGCTCAGAAAACATTCTTTTCTGGAAATAGTAGGAACCTGTCAAATTTCCAGTGAGGCTTTTATTGTAAAGAACATTTTTATATAGGGCATGAATATCAAGTTATGATTACCAGGAATTGTATTGGAAATAAAGTAGTATATAAGAATTCCAAATATAAACACACACACAGAGAAAGAGAGATGCTATCCAAGGCTATTCCATAGAGATACTATTGAATACAATATGGTATTAGATTTAAAACAACTGATAGCACCAGAACCAAAAGTATCCAGGGTCAAATATGGGTTTCAGATTTTATATTCTAGTTTGAGATGTAATCTACATATAACCTACAGTAGAGGGCCAATTAGATATAGTGCTTAAGGCACCAAGCTAAAAACCTGGAGACTGTGAATTCTAGTTCTGCTTTGGGCACAAAGCCAACTGGTGACCATACACCAGCACTCTTTCTGAGCCCTAGGAAGCCCATGGCAGACCACTTCTGAAATCTGAAAATAATTGCAGAACAAGCAGACAATCACCAGGAATTTACCCCAACTTGTGGATATGTATGCAAGCACACACACACATGCAAGCATCTTAATGTTTTCCCCTCTCTTTCTTTTTAATAATTTGAATTGAGTTAACCAGTTACCTTTAAATTAAAATTTAATAGGCATATGTTTTGATTAGAAAATGGATATGAAATGTCTTATAGTATTATTTTAATGAGATATTAGAACATATTAGTTATGTGATACTTCACATTTGTTTGGCTGTCTGATCATGTTTCACTGTTTATATTTTGTTTTTTTTTATTTAGATTGTATCATCTAGTAATCTTTTTAGTATTAAAACTCCCGTGTTTGCTTGTAACCTTCAATTGGGCAAAACAGTGCAATCATTTTTGACAGAAAGTATCTCAAATTACCTAATTTACAGAATGTCTCTAAAATGTGGGAACTATTACTCCTATGAATAGATATACAGAGAGACAGAGGGATGGATGGGTAGATGGAGAAACAGATGTCTGGATGGACAGATGGATAGATAGATAGATAGTGAGTGAGTGAGAAAGATGGATGGGCAGAAAGATGGATGGACAGATGGGCAGATTGGCAGGTGGATGGACACATGGTGAGCCAGTCCAACAGACAGATGGATGGACAAGTAAAGAGATGGAGAGACTCTCAGATGCACTGACCAATGGATTGACAAATGTAGAGTCAGATGGAAAAATGGACCTCATCTTCTTCTGTCTTCTGTTCTTTTTCATATTTGTGCAGATAAAAAAATTACATCATCATCAGTCATTCAGTCATGCCTGACCTTTGGCCAAAAACTACAAAAAATAAAATAAAATAAAAAAATAGAAAAAAGATGCAGAAAAAATAAAGAAAAAAGTATATAAAAGAAAGAATAGAGAAAGAAATGAGAACATGATAAGAAATAGAAAAGAAATATAGAGATGACTTTCCCATTTATGTCAACAAGTATAGACTATTCTAACAACTTTTCAGTTTCTCTTAAAATATAACAATCTGAGCATCCCATATCCCATCTCTTATTTGTATACAAATCCTTAAAATCTCATTCCATCATGGTCAGCAAAAGTCCATTCAAGTTAGCAGTAATAAGAACATTGATTTTAAACTTGATCAAATGAACCCACTTTATATTTATCCCCTATACTTTTAACAACATTGATGTTTAAGCCTTTCAAATAATATCCTAAAACTTGATTCCTTTTCTTTTCTTTTTATTTGTCCCTTCTCACCAAGTCTTTAATTGGTCTTCTTTGTAAATCCAATATGGGAAAGTTATCCAAGTTACTCTTTTGTTTGTTATTTTTAATTATTAATTTTAATTATTAAAACACTATCCTGTTTCATTGGTATAGTGAGCATTTAATCTTTTTCCAGATCATTCTTGTGATCTGTCATTTTTAAATCAGAGTTATTCTATCTTATCCAGTAGAACATGTTTCTCCTTGTTAGTGGAATTTTATTTTAAAGGTTTAAACATCTGCTAAAGTTTACAAACATAGGTTTCCAATTCCCACCCCATTTTTCCCTATCTGGAAACAATATTGAAACTCATTATAAAAAGTAGTCATCCAATTAGTATCCAAGTCACAGTAATAAAAGTTTGAAGAAAGAGCTTGGATATTGCGTCTTACTAAGAATGATAACTTTGTAGGCATGTTATTTTTCATCTCTCTCTCTTGTCCCCTGGAATAACAAATTTAGATATAAAACCATTTAAAAGTAACCAATTTATGTAAGTGGCTTATGAATTGCTCACTCAGAAGTAATCAGGAGTGCAGACCAAGGAAGCTAGTTCATGCTGAGTTTTTGTTTCTTGGTGATCTCTGCTTTGTAAATCCTTGGCTTTTCCTACAGGCATACATTTTGCCTCCTTATGCTGCAGGTATTTTGAAGTCAGTTATGTAAAAGCCTGCAGAGAAAAAGAGACATTTCATAGGGCTTTAACAACACTTAAGGAAAAAAAAAACCCACTTCCTTCATATTCTTATTATGCAAACTGTGGTGCTGCTTTGAATGAAAGAGAATGTCAAGAGAATTCAGGAAGGTAAAAACATAAACAGTATTTGACAGGGGAAAGGTATTGTTATTATTTCACTTCTTCCCCTTAGCTGGTGCCAGCATCTGACAAATCTTGTCTGGACTCAGAAGCTCAGCAAGAGCTAGATTTGGTTAATACTTGAATGGGACATTACTATTTATTTATGAAAATTTGAAAAAGATATCCAGAGTCTAAAGTAGACTGGGAAATGGAAAAACATTCCAGAAGGCAAGCCAGTCTTGTATGGTTGTCAAGAAAATTGCACAAGCCTATCCATAAATTCACCAGAAGTCAAGCTCAGTTAAAAAAAAATAATCTCCTTCATGTTATGCTCTTGTAATGAAAAAAAAAATTCAACACTGCTAATGGGAAATAAGGTGTGGCTGGAAAATGAAATTCAGAGAGGAGGAGGGAGCTAATAGCTATGGTGTGCTTCTAAAATTGCTTGCTTCCAGCTCAGAAATGAAATTGGAATAGGGTTGACATAATTTTGGACTGCTCCTTAGCACAAACTGGACCAGATTCTCCCAATCGGGTGCCTTCCCCAAAAAATTCTGGAATACTAATTCTCATGACTATAATCTTTTTAACAAGACAGATGCTAATGCTATTAATCTGAGCCCTGGTGGTGTAGTAGTTAAAATGCAGTATTGCTGACAAACTCTGCTCACAGTCTGGAGTTCAGTCCTGATGAAGCTCAAGGTTGAGTCAGACTTCCATCCATCCAAGGTCGGTAAAATGAGGGCACAGATTGTTGGGTGCAATATGTGCTGTAAAGTGCTATAGCATGGTATATAAACCTAAATGCTATAGCTATATAATTCTGGAATAAATATCTTCAGGGCATCAGGGAAGGAAGGCTGTCCTAGGTGGGGAACTTTTACTCACAAAAGATTACACAACTCCAACCAGATGGCCAATGGTGAAAGGGAACACCTTACTACTACTACTACTACTACTACTACTACTACTACTACTACTACTAATGATAAAGTTGGAAGGAACCTTGGAGGTCATCTAGTCCTACCCCCTGCTCAGGCAGGAAACCCTATACCATTTCGGACAAATGGCTGTCCAGTCTCTTTGTAAAGACTTCCAGTGTTGGAGCATTCACCACTTCTGGAGGCAGGTTGTTCCACTGGTTAATTGTTCTAACTGTCAGGAAGTTTCTCCTTAGTTCTAGGCTGCTTCTCTCCTTCATTAGTTTTCATCCGTTGCTTCTTGTCCTGCCTTCAGGCGCTTTGGAGAATAGCTTGACTCCTCTTCTTTGGGGCAGCCCCTGAGATATTGGAACACTGCTATCATGTCCCCCCTCGTCCTTCTCTTCATTAAACTAGACATATCCAATTCCAGCAACCGTTCCTCATATGTTTTAGCCTCCAGTCCCCTAATCATCTTTGTTGCTCTTCTCTGTACTCTTTCTAGAGTCTCAATATCTTTTTTACATCGTGGTGACCAAAACTGGATGCAGTATTCCAAGTGTGGCCTTACCAAGGCCTTGTAAAGTGGTATTCTTCTAAACATTCTGAACATTCTGAACACTCAAAAGTTTGTCCACCTATACAAGCACAGTCTTTCCAATTATTTCCTTAATATTTTCCTGATTTTCACTCCCCTGTGTCTTGCTTTCCAGTTTATTTATTTATTTAGGGGATGGCCTAAATAAATTTAGGGGTCATACAATCACTGATATACTAATTTAGTTTAAATATATCTGTCTATATTAGATATGTGGACAATACAGGTAGTCCTCAACTTACGACCATGTTTGAGCCCAAAATTTATTTTGCTAAGTGAGAAATGTGTTAAGTAAGTTTTACCCCATTTTCTTACCACACTTGTTAAGTGAATCACCGCAGTTGTTAAATTAGTAGCACGGTTGTTAAGTGAATCTAGTTTTCCCCTTGACCTTGCTTGTCAGAAGGTCACAAAAGAGGATCACATGACCCCAGGATCACACTGCAACCGTTATAAATATGATTCAGTTGTCAAGCATCCAAATTTTGATTACACGACCATGGGGATGCTGCAATAGTCATAAGTGTGAAAAATGGTCATAAGTTACTTTTTTCAGTGCCGTGGAAATGTTGAATGTTACTCAGCGAACTGTTGTTTAAGTCGATGGCAACCTGTACAATACAGGAGATAAAATATTAAATTAAGACAACACCATAATAAAACCACTACAATATACTGTAATTATCACAATATGGAGCCATAGAATTGCAGTGGGATAGATGTTATAATTTATCATTTACTTTCAAGTGAATGGAGCACATAAGTGTAGTTTCTTCTTGTTTACAGTGTTGCATATTTTTTCCCCAACCATTTCTCTCCTACTTTCCACCTCTTCTATCTATTATTTATTACTTTACGCATCCCAGCCTTCAGCAGTTTCTAGGAAAACTTCCCAAAATGTCAGCATATAAAGAAGGTTAATTTGAGATGGGAGGCTTAAGGAAGCAATACTTGTTGGACAAGCAATCACACATCTATTTCATGTATGAGAGGAAAAAGAGATTTAAGATTACAATCCAGAAACATAGCAGAGAATATAGTAAAAGAAAAGCAAGCCGAAGAAAAGCAATCAGCTAAACTTGGGGGGGGGGGAGGAGGGCAGGTAGACAGGCTGAGAAGTTATACAAATTTGTTTTCTTTTCCTTCCCTCCTTCCTTCCTTCCTTCCTTCCTTCCTTCCTTCCTTCCTTCCTTCCTTCCTTCCTTCCTTCCTTCTTTCTTTCTTTCTTTCTTTCTTTCTTTCTTTTCTAAAACAGCTTTAACAAATTTTGCCTCTAGAATGCCAGAAAAATAGCAACTGTAGCAAATTAGAAATGAAATATGGAAGCAGAAAGAAGCCAAATGTTTCAGCCAAGAACTAGCCATTCTTGCAAATGAAGATGGGCTGTATAGTAATAATATTTGTTAGTTTTATCCTTTTCATAGCTGGACAGGAAAATAAACCCTGTAATTGTCTACTAATTACATAGTATGCCTTCACTACAGTGCCAACATAAATTATTGGTCCCCAGTGTCTTATTTAGGATGGGATGCAAATAAGAACTTTATCTCATTCAGAATAGAATAGAATAGAATAGAATAGAAGAATGGAATGGAATGGAATGGAATGGAATGGAATGGAATAGAATAGAATAGAATAGAATACAGAATGGAATGGAATAGAATGTAGAATAGAATAGAATAGAATAGAATACAGAATGGAATGGAATAGAATGTAGAATAGAATAGAATAGAATAGAATAGAATAGAATAGAATAGAATAGAATAGAATAATGGAGTGGAATGGAATGGAATAGAATAGAATAGAATAGAATAGAATACAGAATGGAATGGAATAGAATGTAGAATAGAATAGAATAGAATAGAATAGAATAGAATAGAATAGAATAGAATAGAATAGAATAGAATAGAATAATGGAATGGAATGGAATGGAATGGGAATAGAATAGAATAGAATAGAATAGAATAGAATAGAATAGAATAGAATAGAATAGAAAATATGGAATGGAATGGAATGGAATAGAATATCGAATGGAATGGAACCAAACAGAATAGACTAGACTAGACTAGACGAGACTAGACTAGACTAGACTAGAACAGAATAGAGTAGAGTAGAGTAGTGTAGTGTAGTGTAGTGTAGTGTAGCATAGAATACTTTATTTGGCCAAATGTGATTAGACACACAAGGAATTCAGTAGATGATATAAGATTTTTGGTTTGAATTAACAACATGTGGGAATTGAAGCTGGCTTCCCACTGAGCCCCATTTCTTCATCCTAGTTCAGTTAATAAACATTTTGAGTGTCTCTCTCTGTGAAAAAAAAAAGAAGAACCTAATTTCTTCTAAGCAGTTTCTTTTATTGTTCCTCACCTAAAGACAGAATCTTGCCAAACTAAAACAAACTACTTGCATCATTAAAAATATACTCTGAGAACCTCTAGGGAGGGATTGTCCTGACTCTCTTTCTCTAAACCTCTTAATTTTGCTGCCTCTTGTTCTTCTGGAATGTAGTTCTTTCCTCCCGAGAACCTGAACTACATTCCACCACAATACTGTTACATCTAGTTCAACTCTAAGACTTCTCAGAAAGAAGAAAATGACGCTCAGACCACAGTTCTCAAGATTTTCAGTCTGCTTTGGTAACTGTTGATAATTAGTTAGTAATGAAGGTAACATAAAGCAGGGGTCTTCAAACTTGGCCCTTTTATGACTTGTGGACTTCAGCTCCCAGAATTCCTCAGCCAGGCATGCTGGCTGAGGAATTCTGGGAGTTAAAGTCCACAAGTCATAAAAGGGCCAAGTTTGAAGACCCCTGGGATAGGATATGCCAGCGATGGCGAACCTTTTAGAGACCAAGTGCCCAAAAACAGGCCCCGCCCTGTCCCACCACCCTGCTCCGCCCCCATCCTGCCCACTCCACCTCCGCTCAGCCCACCCGCAGGGCCATTCACTGCCTCCACGGCCTGCCGCAGATTGCCCAGGCAGCCCAGCAGCGCCATGGGGCCACTCCCTCTGCCCACACCTTGCAGCATCAACTGCGCATGATGGGGCGTGAGGGCGGAGTCTTGTCCCTGTTGCCTGGCTGCCATATCCTTGGCTGTGCTGCTCCATGCAGGCTGTGCTTGGGGGCAACTCTCCTCTGGGGGTGGGCTGCTGGTGAGGAGGGGACCGTGGGAGAGGCAGGGCTGGGGCAACAGTACACGTGCCCACAGAGAGGGCTCTGAGTGCCACCTGTGGTACACGTGTCATAGGTTTGCCACTACTGGCATATGCTGATCTTTAATCATGATAATAACATTAGTCATTGGTCACATACCTGTGGCAATTTCCAAATTTACTCCCAAATATCATTTTTGGGGGGGCAGCTTTAATTAAATGTTAGCATTACTGGCTAGTCCTAACATGAATTAAGCTTCTCAGCTTAACTGTCATGTCTATTGGATTTCACCAGCCAAATACATTGTTATTGCTGGTAAAGTATTATGATGGTCTTAAAAGGTCTGCCATTTTCTACATTTATTTTTCTATTTTCCACCCTGGACTTCTTGAGTAAACGGCATTAACCCAGGTCATGATGATAGATAACATCACTGCTTGGGCTTGATGTGGGAGCATTTTGAAAGCAGAACACTGGAAATGTAATTCTTAGCTCTAGTTGTTTTTGACGGAAGCTGACAAGTTGAGTTTTAGAACAATAGCTTTTCTGATATAAAGAAAATAATTGTTTTGCCAGTTCTAATTTGGATAAACAGATTCAAGTCGGGGAAGATAAAGAGTTGCATCCAGTCTTAATCATTCCTAGATTTAACTCTTTTAAATTATTGAGATTTTGAGCAAGTATAACAAAGGAAAGTCCCAGAGATTTCTAACTGTCTGCATTCAGAGTCATGGATCCAATTAAACCAGGTCTACAATCCTCCCAGCAATTCTTGATACAACCAAATATTTAGCAAACAAAGTACCTGTGTTTTTAATTTAAAAAAAAAAAACCATTGAAATTTTCAGGTGAAAACTCTACCCTTTTGACATCAGGTTTTGACATTCCATTTCTGTTCAGCAATCTAGTTCAGGTTTTGATTGTACATGATGTGCTAGTTTAGTCTGCTTCAGCCCCAGAGACACTCACAATGTTATTAGGAAACATATGATGGATGTCAAAATTCTAGCACTCAGAAGATAAGCTACGAATGCCTTGTGATTCAACCTCTGCTGCAGCTGCTGTACAAGCAAAGCCTTGGCCTTTTCAAGACCTCTGTCTCTTCTCATGCTGAACAATGGGTGGCTTTATTAAATAAAATGGGCACCAATTGTTGGATCGGCCCTTGACAACTAAAGTGGCAATTTTATGAAGAGCTGTGGAAGTTAGAAACATGCGAAACATCCTTCCTTCTCTGCTCTTTTTCAACTGGTGATATCATGTCATCTTGACAGTCTTTTGTCATACTTAATTCATTGTTTCATGGACAGGTCATGGATACAAAGGACTTTTTTTTCTCAAAGCTATATTGTCCATCTATTTTGGTGACTAGGGTCCAAGACTAGGGTCCAAGACGTGTGGGTCTTCCCAGTGTGATCTAGGAAGTCATGTTCAGCCTTTGACTTGAGCACTCAGTTATTATGCCCTTGGTTCTGTAATATGGGTCAATATTTGCATTTAAACATGGGAAAATTTCTTTGGTGATGAAACCATTGTCACAGAGAAAGGTACTTTTCAGCACTTTGCTTGTTCAGATGCCATAGTGAAGTCAGTTGGATATTGGGTATGTCTAGTTTAATGAAAAGAAGGGGTGGGGTGACACAATAGCAGTGTGCCAATATTTAAGGGGCTGCCTCAAAGAAGAGGAGGCCAAGCTATTTCCCAAAGCACTTGAAGGCAAGACAAGAAGCAACGGATGGAAACTAAGCAAGGAGAGAAGCAATCTAGAACTAAGGAGAAATTTTCTGACAGAAGAATTAATCAGTGGAATGACTTGACTCCAGAAGTTGTGGGTGCTCTAACACTGCAGGGTTTTAAGAGATTGGACAACCATCTGTCTGAAATGGTATAGGGTCTCCCCCCTGAGCAGTAGGTTGGACTAGAAGACCTCTAAGGTCCAGTCCAACTCTGATATTCTGGATTTTATGGTTTCATAAAATTATGCCCCATTGAATTCAGTAGGATTTACTGAACTGTAAACATCTATAACAGTGGTGGCGAACCTATGGCACGGGTGCCAGAGGCGGCACTCAGAGCCCTCTCTGTGGGCACGTGCACTGTCGCCCCAATCCTAGGCCTTCAACTGGGTTTTATAAAACCTTTTTGCTTTAGGTCTCCGCCTCTGTGTGCAAAAAAAAAAAAAAAAAGGTTCAATCAATCAGTCAATTTTAACTTCTTGCGGGGAAAAAAAATCTTGCAAAGTTGGAATTGATTGATTGAACTGCCCAAACCCAGTCTGCCATTACCACTGCAGCCACGCCCATCCAATGGGCCACGCCCATCCAATGGGCCACGCCCAGCCAATGGGCCAAGCCCACCTGGCACCCGACGATGCATAAGTGGGTTTGGGGTTGCAGTTTGGGCACTCAGTCTCTAAAAGATTCACCATCACTGATCTATAGCTTCGCATCATGAATTGGAATCTCACATTCAACTTATCTGAAGTATTTTTTTTTCCAAAACTAAGCCATCTTAAAAAGAAACTCCATCTACCATGCACTAGATTTCACATAGTATTTTTTGAATCACAGCAGCAAACAAGTGGGAGCCTGAGAAGACTGGCATGTTATGTATGCAGTATTTGTCTAGTCAGCATTCTAAATTATTCAAGGGTTTAGGAACAATTGTTTTGCTTGCCAGAATTATTTCTCACCTTTCCTTCAGGGATTTAACATCTTGTTTTTGCAGTTTTCCCATATAACGAGTAACCTGCGAGACAGGCAGGGCTCCCATCCACAAATATTCCCATGACTCTTCATCACCTTCCTCCAAAATATAGCTTTTGTCTCATTTTCCAGGGTGGATATAGCTGTACATGTCAGTTACTTAATATTGAGAATTGCTTTTTTTAGTGGGAAATTGAAATACCCTAGCATTTTGATGTGGCATAATAGAATGGCTGAGTCCATTGTCCATAAAAAGCTGGCGGTCTTAAACCTCCTGTCCCAAATTTTCTGGGACTTCACATGCCAGTCAGTTACCTCAGTGTAGTGACTTTATGAACAGAGTAAGAGAATTGGAAGGAACCTTGGAGGTCTTCTAGTCCTAGCTTGGAGTCTTGGACCTTGGAGGTCTTCTAATCCTAGCTCAAGCAGGAGAACCTATGCCATTTCAGACAAGTGGTTGTCCAATCTCTTCTTAAAAATCTCCATTAATGGAGCACCCACAACTTCAAAAGGAAAGCCGTTCCACTAATTATTGTTCTAGAGGTCAGGAAATTTTTCATTTCTAGGTTGGTCTGAAATTCCTGTTGCCAGCACCTGTCTTCCAGAAGGCACTTCATCTGGCACCCTGCTGCCTTTTTGGCAATTAAAAAGTGAAAGTACGCATGCACGTATCTCACACTCTCTCTCACACACAGAGTGTAACCTCCTGGCTATGCAAGTTAAATGTATGCAGGTGCAAGAGGATTCAGCCCTGCTGTTGTTTTCCCCAGCCCATGGCAGATAAACTAATATCACAAGAGAAAAACAAAATAAAACTTTATTATTAAAAGATGAATCAATCATTGGTGTCTTTGTTAGGTGAGATAAACATTCCTCCATGTAAAGCTTCAAGCAGAGCACCAGATGGCAATGATCTACTATAACCAGACAACCATAGGTTTCCTGATTATTTGTAGAGATAGTGCTGGTTGATGTGGAAATTGGATCTTGCACTACTCCATCAATACAATGAATCACTTGTCCCTCTTTGAGAAGTTGCTTCAATGCTTAAGATGAGAGGAGAAAGCTCTAGAGTGGAATAAGATAACCGTTTTCATCTATATGCCCAAAGGACATGTTGATTACCTCCAATTATTCTTTGAGGGAGAGAGAATCTTGCAAAGTAATTACATGTCTCTTGCTTGGTGGCCCCCAAGAGATCTTCTGACAGTTAAGGTGTCAATTATATTGATAGATCAGCTTCTGAAGTCTGCAACAGCCAATCTTCTGCTGTCTCCCAGATCCCTGCCAGGCTGTTTTTGTTTTTTTTTGGGGGGGGGGGTTGAAAGTTGAGGGGAAGTGAGTCTTGTACCCTAAGTGATAGGACAAAACAAAACGGAAAAGTTTCTTTTCCTAACCCACTACAAGGGAAAATTGGATTTCGTCTATTTCCACTTAACAAACTCTTTGAAGGAGAAAAACGTTTGAAACAAAAGCCTCTGTTTGCAAGCTGAGATTGACATATGGTTATAGTAGCAATCTTGGGCTTGCCCAATTCAATATTGAAGGAAATCTCTGTGTCTTTTGGAGTTGGACTGAAATATTTAATGGGCAGCATTTATCCCAAATCATAGCTAGGCATTTGGGAAAAATGAGGTCAGTTGTGATTCTCAGTCAAGAACATAAAAAGAAGAGCTGTAACTTATGTTCGCTCAAGGGAGCTTACTTTAAACAATAACAAAGAGAGGCAGGCGATTAGCATTGCAAATATGGTGAACTTCTGTTAATGTTGAATCCAGGATAAAACTTCTACTTCATAGCTTTGTTGCACACCTTTATTGGATATTTCCATCTTCAGAAGATTTACATAGGATGTGGAATGTGATTAAGTGATACAAGGTTCAATATTCTTCACCAACATGATTTCCATTCAGCTATGTTGTAGGGTGCCTTTGAATCCATGTGGGCCCTGAAGCAAACAACTAAGGTCTGTGTTCTTCCCACATAATCCTCATATTCACGCAACCCTCAAAGAAATAGGAACTGTAATGAGGATCTTTTTCAAGACTCAGTTTGGTGTAATGGTTGAAGGCACTTGGCTAGAAACCAGGAGTCTTTGAGTTTTAGTCCTGCTTTAGGCATGAAGTCAACTGGATGACCTTGGCTAAGTCAGTTACTCAGCCCTAGGAAGACAGCAAGGGCAAACTCTTCTTGAAAAAGTTGCTAAGAAAACAATGTAGACTTATCTCCGTAGCTACCAGGAATCAAGAAGAACTTCAAGATAACAAACAAAACAAATGAGAACCCTGGGGATTGCTTAATTGTTTCCACCCACACTGATCAATGCAGCATCTACAATACAGGACTAAACTATGGTGACTTTGGGAGATTGTGAATTCTATTCTAGGCATGAAAGATGGTTAGGTGGCTTTGAGCCAGTCATTCTCTCTTAGCTCAAAGAAGAAGGTAATGGCAAGCCACTTCTGAAACTGATACCAAGACAACTTCAAGGACTTTTCATGGGGATCAGATCAGAGTCTGCATATGCAAAGAATGGATTCACACACTGGATATAGTTTAGCATGTTGTATGAATTCATTCCCTGAAGTTGATAAACTTTAATAATAATCTCTTTTGTGATCCCTGAGCTGATCCCAGAGTGTGAAGTATTAAATTTCATCTGACAGGAAATACATGTTGCAAGTTCCATCAATGGGGAATTTTGTCAGCCAGGCCCTAGGAAGAAATGGCCTCTGGAAATGTACAGCAATATAAAATATTCTTGGAAAAGAGATTACCTTGAAAAGAACTGCAGTGTGGAATTCGATCTAGACCCACTTCTGGTCCCTTTCATAAATCTCCTGTTGCAGATTATGAACTCAGATTCTGCTCCTTCTCTTCCCATCTCAAGTGTGAACAAATTCTTAATATGGATGTGCCAAATTGCATCATTGCCACAAGATGGGCTAGGAAAGAGAGATTAATACAGTTCTGAACCATATGACATGTCACTTAGTTGGTTTAAAGAAGGGGCAAAAGAGTCCTCCAAGAGATTGTCTTTTTATAACATGAATTTATAAGATATGACAGTAGCACATTCCAAAATTGAATTAATAAATCATTCACGGCTCTGGCTGGAATAGTTAATACATTTTTTTGTGCCCCAGTGGAGAGGAAAATGCCCCACTTGACATAGCTTTATGACACCTTATGCCTAAACAGAATTAATGATTAGGCATTCTAACCTTATTTACTACAGCAATGTAGGCAGTCTCGGAGAAAGATAAGATAAAAACCAGAAAGGGAATTAGACCCTCTTAAAACTCAGGAGGGTTGGGTATCTCAGAATAGCATTAGTGATCCACAGCAGCCTTTGCACAGCAGGAGAATAGATGAGAGAGAGAGAGAGACAGCGTTGTATACAGCAATTTCAGAACCCCTGCAAATTCACATTCCTTCATATCTTCATCTTGATGCTCCAAATCTCCAAAGGCAAGGAAGAAAGATATTGCTAGAAAAGTCTCTTTCAAACAACAAGCATCTGATTATTTGATTTGAGCATAGGGCCACAGGTTGACTGGATATAGTCTGTCACCTGGATGACTAATATACTAATATACTCCATCTTTTCATTTGCGAAATTAAAGAAGGAGATTCTACTGAAAATACAAACATTTGGGCCAAACATTAGCATCTATAGTTCCTCGATACCAAATTAGCATCAATTCCAGATGTTTGTGGGTTCCTTTTCCTGACCCCATCTAGCATCTGGCTATTGCTTTCTATTGGTTTGTTTTCTCCTTTGGTGCACCATTCATTCTGCTGGATGGAACAAATATGACCAATGGGTATTGCTTCTTCTCTTGAGAAGGAGAGAGTAGGCTCGCAACAAGAGGGAGAAGGAGAAGCAAGCAGTGGGCAATTTTACAGTCAGTAAATGTCTATGGTGATTCTCAGTCATCCATTGGGCCCTCTACTGACACATGCCCAAAGGTGCCAATCTCTGCAAATGAGAAACCCTTCTCATCCTAGCTAAGATTTTCCTCTGCTTTAAAATAGCAATGGATACATCTGGAAGACTTGAAAGATCAGGTTAGGGACAGATCACCATGGACAGAATCTATTTAAGTGACAGCTATGACTTGACACCCACTTTATGGCACATAACCAACTAAAGAACCAATCCTATGTCATTGATTTGAAGATGTTCCCCTTCAGATGCTTTATCAATGATCATGGAATTTCAAAGGCTACGATCAAGGCCATTTTTCATAATTTATTCCAATGTAACTTTGATCGTAAGTAGAAAGAAGGGCTGGGGAATTCTGGAAGCTAAGATTTACACATATCTTCAAGTTGGCGAGGTTGACAAACACAGCTTTGGAGAGAAACCTCATGATTTCCATCTGCTACTGATTTTTGAGTAGGATGTATATATTGGATATCAGGCATCCAGTCTTGTTTTTTTTTTTTTTTTTTTTTAAAAAAGGACCATTCTCATTCTTTGGATTCCTGTGGTGTTTCCATGGAAAATTAAACAGCAGGATATATCAGGTATGTTTCTGTATGTGTATTTCAAATTTTAGTGGCCCTCCTGCTGTGTGCCTTAAAATTGGATTTTCCCCTGCCTCTGCTGTTATATAAATTATTCCTATGCTTAATTTGCTATCAAATTCATTTAATTTGATTTTTGGACATCTATATTATCTAAATCTTCTGATATTTTGTTTCTTCTTCTAAGTTCCAATTGTTTAATCAATTTGTCTGCTAATGCAATGCTTCTAAAATAAAATAAAATAAATGGTGGTGTTTATACAGGGTTCCAATTCAAATGCCTTAATTGATTTCTGAGACTTTCTGCATCATCAGAAAAGTAAGCACTTCCTACATTTGGTTTAAACTTTGTTCAGTTAATGGACAATTATTTTAATTCATTTCATTTCAGACCTTTATGCCTTTATGCTTTATCACATGGGCAAAATATTCATCTCATTTTTTACATTGTCACCAGTACATCCTAGCCGTTAAGGTTGTATGTTTGTATTTGTGTGTTGAAAAATACAAAATGTGAATAAACTTAATACATTTCCCTCCAATGGATTTTGCCTGGTTTGACCACTTTCATATTCCAATAACTTTTCATTAGTTCATACCACTGACCTTTCCTCAATTCTTCTGAAAGCAGTATCACTTTATGAATGACTCAGCTATTACCAAAACTGTCATTTCTTTCTTTGATTTGAATTGTAGTAATACATCATCTGTATCTGTATGTGGTTAAATGTTTGGCTTCTAAAATTATTATTATTTTTTTTTAAAAAATCAGGGTTATGCTTGCTCTTTCTCCTCCGCCTCCATAAGAATTGTCTTAGTATTCTCTAGATCTAGTAAAAGAATCTTCTATGTATTAACAAACTATTTGAACATGCTCGTGCTGTATAATTGCAATGATTAAACCTGACTCTCCCTAAATATACCCTACCATTGAATGTCCTCATGAGACTGTATTAAGCTGTAATTGTTGAGATGGTATGCTTCGAAAAACAGCATATTTATAGATAATGAGATGAACTCTGCAAATGGTAACTGGCTGCTATTGACAGGTTGAGTTTTAGAAATTGTGTCAGGCTATTCTTAATAAGCATATCTCCTAAGAAATGCTAGCCTTCCCCTGTTTTTAGCATACATGCCTTCATCACGAAGCCAGAATGTTGTCTGATATAAAGATACTGTACATAAATATACTGCAATTGCGGAATAGAGTTCGGAGCATAAATAAATTCAGAACTGTCAAAATATCAGCACAGTGATAACGGGAAGAACAGCTATCCCTTTTCTTCAAGAGGTGGTTTCAGGTCCATAAGCATGGAATTCTCCTTGCTCATCTCTTTTCCTAGATTTTATTGATTGAAAAAAAGAGCATGGTCGCTTGGTGGTTAGGACCCTAGACTGAAGACCATGTTAGAGGCTCAAGTGCTGCCATAGGGCAGCGTTATAAGGCAGTTATAAAACATACCTCCATGCTATGGAAAACCCCAGAAATAAAGATTTTTTTAAGTTAGCCCATAGGCTTAATGATAGATTTCATTTCAGCTGTCCTTAATCCCTTCCTTCCTCCATGGGGGAATATGTTGGGTTGAGACATGCTGTAAGTTAAATGGTTGGGCACAGTCTCCCTTAAATGCTACTCAGCTCCTAAAAGGTCCCTTTTCTTTCTTTTTTTTTCCTGGGTCAGGAAAATCACATCTTCAACCTGTGAGAAGAACCTCATTGTAGACCCCTTGTGTAAAGCTGGACTATAACTGCTAAGTTGTTAACTTCCTGGGGCAGTCTAAATCTATCACTAGTCTCATTTGTTTGCCATGATTTCATGTCCACTTCACAACTGGGGTATCTTTTCTCCCAAGGAAAACTAGGATGTAAGAGAAAAAAACAGGGAATGGTGAATAAATGAATCACCTGCACTTTTAAATCTGGAGGAATGCTAAACAGTTATAAGTCACAAACAGCGGTAGCCACATACAAGAACCTCTGTGTAATGTTAATTACCAATGCACAGTTAATAAGCACCTAAAAGTTACCCTTCGGCATAAATTAAAGCATCATTGTTTGATAAACTACACGTTTAGCAATCAATACAAAGCTCTAATTTTCTCCCTCTAATGCATCCGATGACAGTTTCCCAATGTCCTCAGTGCACCATACAGGGAAGATAATAAATTGCCACAGTGTCATAACACTGAATTATTAATCTTTGCACTTCTTGGCATTACAGTATTTACACACAAACATACACACACACTGTATAAAATCTTGCATAGAGATAGTTTAGTGTGGCTAATATGGATGTGGATTGGATTTATATATCAATTGTTACCAAAAATTAGAAGTCTAGATGAATTACTCTTGCTTTGTTTTCTCTAACAAGCTGTGGCACTTAATTTTAAACAGTGTATTTTAAAAAAATATTAGTTTAATACTGAACAGAGATCAGAAACAAATGGCTACCAAGCTCCGTGATTATCCCAAGCAAGTAGGGAACTATTCAGAAAAGGTAGAACTGACTTTGTTCATCACAGTCTAGGGTTCATATATTAAGATAAGCTAATGCCAAAATCTTGTAGGGGGAAATATGAAATGTTATGTTTGTACTTTCTAAACAAACATGATATTAGAAAGCTCTCTTTTCTTCTCCTATAATTTAAGTTGTTTTATTACATCCAAGTTCACTCTGCAGAAGATTAATTGCTGGGATGAAGTTCAAGATTTCTCCCACTAGGAATTCTGAGAATTTATTTGGAACCCTATCTATGGCCATCAGGAAAACTTAACAACATTTTCCCCTTGTGATGGTCTTGATTTAGATGTCCTTCACCCATGTGGACAATTTGTGAAAAAGAAAATGTCAAAATGACAGAGCTATAAGGACATACTGTTTGGCATACTGTTTCTTGAACTGTAGTTCCCAACAAGAATGTTTAAGTGCCGAGAAATAAATATTTTTCAAAAAAACAATGAAACAAAGCAGCAACTAGCTGGAACAAAAGAAGGCAATATAATAAATTTCTGATATGCCTTTGGTTGGGTACCTGTCCTTGGATTTATAGAATCTTAATTGTCAAGTTTTCTCCTCTTTGATAAAAATAACTCTGGCAACGGCATCCTTGCGACTCGAGTAATCATAATGCAGAAATCCATTTATCGCTGACTATGTGGCCAGGCATGAAGCCTCCCTGAGATAACTATCTAGGCTTTGAAGTGGAAATGAGAGGCATGTTTCCTTGTATATCAGAGTTGGTTTATTGACAGATTGGAGTTTGCCAAGTGGTTTTTCTGGATATCCCACTGTCTTCTAGTTTCTGCCTTGTTAAAAATCTGGTTTTCTCTTCCCATGACTGTAACAGCAAGAACTCAATAACAAAGTTAGCAGAAAGAATCTTCTGTGTTGGTTGGACCCACCCTGGATGATGGCAAAGAGGCAAAAAAATGGAATGGCTTGCCTGTAGTCATTATAAAATAAATATAGACGGGAAAGTCATCTGTCTAAAATGGCATAGGGTCTCCTGATTGAGCAGGGAGTTGGATTACAAGACCTCCAAGGTTCCTTCCAACTCTATTCTGGTTGATTGATTGAGTTAGTGCAAAGCATCATAGAAAGTTCCACTGATCAGCTCAGGACACTAAAGCATACAAAGGAATGAAGAAAACAAAAGTAAATTATTTTAGAAAGTAGATATTGGGTGTGCTTGGCTTAGCTCAGACTGTTTGGATGGTCACATACAAAACACATAAGACAATGCATGAAGTAGCAAGTGCTGGAAAACAATCAGAATAGAATATCTTCAATTTTATGGCATGCATGAATATCTACATCTCTATACCGAGGCATATATACTATGTAATTGATTTTTTATCAAGTACCTGGAAGAATGTTATATCATTTTAAAAATTAAATCAATATATCAAGTAACATTCAGTTGGACTAAGTCAAATTCCAGCAGAGACTTGAAGGACACCAATTGTAAATCATCAGCATAGTTTAGTTGGTTTACAGTTTAGCCTATGTTGTTGTTGGGTCTGATTATAAGAGACTGTTGTATTGCTTGATCAGAGTTGTAATCCTTTGCTTTCTAAAAATAAACAGGGTGGCCTGGCTGAATATTCAAAGCTCATCTGTTCATTGCCAGCGGAATTAATTTATTTATTGTTTACTTAACTGTGGTACTCCATGATTGTGAAGCTTGGATTTGAAGAAGCAGGATAGAGACAGTATTGACATGTTTGAACTTTGAGGTTCAAGAACTTTTGAGACTACCATAAATGGCCAAGAAAACAAACAAATGCATCGTAGAACAGATCAATCCAGAATTTCACTCAAAGTACAAATGACTAGGTGCAAATTATCATATTTTGGACACATTATACAAAGATTTAGTTCTTGTAGAATGTGACCAGGCTGAGCTTGAGGGTGGGGTCAAATGCATCATCAGTTTGGAATTGCTATGCTCCCACAAGAGACCCAAGTACAGTCCTTTGTGACTTCCATTGACCCTCAGTCTAAACAAATAATGAAACAAGAATGGGATACCAGCATGGTGCCTATATCCATTGGTTTCCATTTATTTTAATAAATAAATGGAAAAGAATGGGTTGTCCTATTCTTCTCCTCTCTTTTATGACAAAGAAGCACCAAAGTGTCCTTGCAAAAGGGAAAAGGGTATTGCCCTTCAGCATCTTCATGCAGACAGCCTGTGAAGCCTTAAAACCATCATCAAATCAGGCAGCCAGAAAAGGTCATTTATTAGGCACCTGCCAGACCTTAATACAACAAATAGGAGCAATGAGATTTGTCAGAGATAGCAATGACAGCTCCATCACAGCATGACTCCTTCATAGAGTTCTCCAGCTGTCATTTTGTTGTCCCATGGGACAGTGAAATACACAGTGTGATTACACAGCATCCTTCCTTTAAGGAATGTCCTCTCTCTAGAGAGATGCTTGACACTTATACTGCTACTGTTTAGACAATAGCAAGAACTATTGCTTTTCAAAGGATTGGTTAGTTTGTGGTCTGCTGTATATATGGACCTAATATATATGTACTGGGTGTTCTCTATGGGGAATTATCTTTTTCTTGTTGCTTTAGGTAATTATTAATTAAGGAGTTGTCATCTATAGGGGCCAAGGAGTTGAACCTTCTCCACTAATTTGGAATAGCTGCCCAAGATCAGACTAGCCCTCAGGCAGGTTATGTTTAGGATAACTGTTAAAATCTGGCTTAGAAGGACTAAATTGTATAAATAAGAACCTATCCTGGGTTGTGTCTGGATGCTTTTGTTCTTGGTAGCTTTAGTTTCCTTTTAGCAATATTTTTGTTATTGCTTCTCATTGTAGTTCTGTTATTTTATTGTACTTTTTTGCATTTTAACTCTGTTAATGCAAAAAGGCAACGTAAGCTGTTCAAGAGCCCTTCTGAGTTGGAGAGGTGTATTTGGTCCAGCAAGCAACTAAGTAAGTAAATAAAGAGTTATTATGATGTTGTGGATGTTGCACTGTGATTATATACTGTATTTGCAAACTGCCTGCCAGTATAATAAACCCGTAAAGTAAGACAAAATTCTTTGCCAGAAAATAGTTGTTATATATTCCTTGTTTAATGTAGGAACAAGGCTACAAATAAAACATTGCAAGAGAACAAATGGATGCAGTTGAAGTTGAAGTTAAAAATGGAGATTGCTCAAGAGTCATTTGGGTGAGGGAAACCAACACCTTTGAACAAGCATCAATATGAGAGTCAGTTTAGGGTGTTTTTCTTAATTTCACAGAAGGCAGTTGTTGCATCCATCTGAGCCTTGAGTCATGAGCTAACCATCAGAAACTTCAGTTAATCAAATAATGCTGCTCTAAATGTTTCACTGCTGGGGGAATTAGGGTTTGTGCAATGCCATGAAGAAGAAGCGAATGGATGAGATGTCCCTTAACACAAAACAGAGGAAAAAAAATGACCTGCTGATATCCTCCATCCTATCTTTGAGTGGGAAAATGGGACAAGGAAATGGGAGGAGAGGAAAAAAAAATTCCAGTATTCAGTGAAAATATGGTCATAAATTTCCCTAAAAATATGTTTATTTGGGAAATTCTAGCACGGATAATACTGAATGAAAAGAAATATGGTGGCAGTTTCAGGATAAGAATGACAGCACTGATGCCATTGCTCCATGTTTAGAGGCAATTATCTTGTCTCAGTGTTGACTTTTCATTGAGTTGAGGACCACATCTCAATCCCAGGAAAGTCTCCATAGATAAAGGAAGATTTCCATAGGATCTCCGTAATAATTGACTGTCCGCTACCCATAATTTTCCAGGTCATCCATGATAAGGGTTAGGATATGATTCTTACCTTTTAGCCTTTATCACCTAGGTTCACTAATCTGACTTAAGTAAAACACACCAAAACCGGGACATTACATGGTCTCTCCCCTCCCCTCTATTTTTAACAGCAGAACCCCAAGCCATAAGACAATTTGCTTTTCATTTTTCCTGGAAATTTGTCAGTGATGAATTGGGAACAGAACTGTGAAAGAACAATTCATGTCAAATCTTTGTTGGATATCCAGAAATAGTTGCATTGTTCTTAGCTATGGAATACAAGAAAATATTCTCAGCCCTAAGACAAATGCTCATCAGTGCAGCTTTTTAACTTCTAAAGCATGTTTCACAGGCGTGTCTGTCATCCTCCTGGGGTAAACCAGATAGGAATCACAACCAGTTGAACTAATCCTATTTTATCGTAAAGCGACATTGACAGAATCTCACAAGTCTGAAGCTACAATTTTCCCCCATCTCATTTACAGTCTGAGAAACAAGGGAGGGTGTCTTGCTTCTTGACCCACCTACTATTCAGTTAAGACAAGAGATAAGATAATCTTTATTGTTATTTTTTACTATGAGCATACTGGCCCACATTAAAAATGAAACTCTGTTGCCTTCTCTCTCAAAAAAAGTATATATCTACTCATACACATACATAACACACATACACACATGCTACACACACACACACAAACACACACACACACACCTACATCCATATCTATCTATCTATCTATCTATCTATCTATCTATCTATCTATCTATCTATCTATCTATCTAAATATTAATCACTATCCATTTTGAATACATAGTGGAAAGAGGAAACTTGAGAGTTCACAACTTAGGAGTTGCGGGCTACGTTGCCTCTTATCTGACCATTCCATTATAAGTATCTCTTTGCCAAGTCTCCCAAAATCTTTTCCACACACCATTACATTTTTCAAATTATTAATTCTGGATTTTCAGCAAATCTATGCAAATATTGCCCCACTTACACGTTGGCCTAACAAATTCTAATTTGTGATCAAGATGAATGAATCTGATGCCTCGTTTACCCTGTGCACAATTCAGCCCGCCTTGGTCTTTGGTTACTCTAAGACGCAATTCTGGAACAAATGGTATTGCAAAATAAAGACAGGATCAAGTGCAATGCATTGATTTTTCTGTTTTCTCCAGCAACTGCTAGAAATCACACTGAGTTTCTCTAATTAGGAAGGGTCATTAGAACAGAGTGTGAATAAGTTTTTCACTGAGTATTCAAACTGTTTGGAGAAAGTGAAAACATCTGGAGGGCTCTACTAGCTGTTTGAATGGTGAGAACTTCATGATTCATGTTAAAATTTAGAACTAGAGAGAAAAAAAGACTTAGAAGATCTAAGATCTCTATAATACAGTATGGTTTGAAAGAAGTGCTTGTGATTTCATTCCTCAATCATGTATGAAGGTTCCTTTTGTGAACATTTGAGAAATACAATGATCTCCACTATATTTGAAGATAATATTCTGGGACAAACTATCCTAGCCTTCCCATCCTCAGATATGTTAGTTCTATATCTCCATAAATCTCTGGCCAACCCAGTGCAAACATCAGGGAAAACTATGGACACTAGGAAGGAGAGGAACAATTCCTAAAAGAAAAATGCAAGCCCTGGTAGACTGGTCCACTCAAAATCCAGCCAGTGAGACTTGCTTTCCCTTCATGGATGGAAAGGACAAATGAGGCCTTGTGTTGGCCATAGTCAAGACTAATGATGAGCCAACCCATTGCAATGCAGAATGGAATCTCTGAAGTTGGCTTTAAGAAACCATTGGAAGCAGCATGTGTAGAATTAGTGTAAAATTGTCCTTCGTAGGTAAATCCAGAACCAATAATATGCAGTAACCACTCTAAAGTTTACTTAAAGTAACAATGCAAATGAAATGTGTCGTATCTTCCCCTTTTCTCAATATGCAGGGTTTTAGACTTTGAGGTCAGCTCTTTTTTTCTGATAGTTTCCACATCCTTTTTGCCACACAAAAAAGAGGTATCTTGCAAACAGCTGGGTTTCAAGATCGGTGGAAAGTGTTTTTTTTTAATTTATCCTTTGGTACTATGGGATTATAACTTCAATCTGACCCTCTCTGTTAGAGGAGTTGAAAAGATCCCTTTTATTTTTCCAAAGGTTGAGGGCAGTAGGGTGGTGGCTTCAAGAGGCATGACAAGGCGAAAGAGAAAAATAATCAAGTGAGTTGACAGCACAGATCAACCAGGGACAATAAACAAGTTTACAGAGAAAGGAAAAAAAAAAGTCATTGGAGTAGAACCATTTGAAAGAAAAGAGTGGTGGACAGAACATGGGCCAGAAAGTTAGGAATACATTTTTTTTGCCAGATTTTCACTGGACCTTATTTCTGAAAGGATTATTTCCTGCCCAACTGTATTCTAGTTCTATATTGCACATATGTGGCTCACACAGAAAGTTAAACCAGAAAAAGCAATTTTTTTCTGATATGAATGCACATGTAATTAATAGTAACAATAACACCAAGGCATATAATGCATTAAATGGTACTGTAGAATGTACAGAATTTTATGCTTTAAAATGGTGCTGGGTGCCCCAGCAAGAAAATTCTTAAAGCCAGGATCAGGGACATGGTGTGTGTGTGTGTCTGGGAGGCAGCATTTGACTGCTTATGTATGTATTGCCTAAGGACCTGTGTGCTTGTGCTGGCTCTCTTGGGTTTTGGAACTGATTTGGGTATATTTAAAATAATACATGGCAATATTTCTATAGCATACTACTCCCTATTGTCTATTTTTAAAGTGTTAGGATGAATTATTCATATGTTCTTATTCAAACTATATTCTGGTAGGTTTTTATAGTGACTCCAAAGTTATTTTTAATTGCCTCTATTATTTTATAAGATTTTAAGTGACCTCACCCCAGAGGCTTTAGGCAGTGTGTTTTGCATTGTTAAAATGTTACTTGTTTGATGTAAAAAAGATGAATTTGGAATCCAGCGTTGTGGAAAAGTGGTAAAGAAATCCGATCAGCAGATTTTTTTTAAAAAAAAGGTTTCTAAGGAATACTTTGAGTTGCATCTGTTGTTTTTTTCCAATTATGTTTTAATTGTGCTCTTTTAGTTCTTCATTTTTTTTTATTCCTGCATCTTTGTTAGTAGTGTAAGATGCCTTGATAATTCTGTTTGGAAAGGCTGAATATCAAATTAATGAGAACTAGAAAGATAGTGGAAATCAGCGTAGCTGGAAGAAAATATTGGAATCTGATATCTAGACAAGGCCTGGTAAATTCAGAAGCCTCATTTGTCTTCTATTTGTTCTTTTCTATGCCTGAAGACAGCAGAGAAAGCTTCACAAAGAAAAAAAAAAGAAGGGAGATAAAGAAAAAGAAGATCTTGTGGGGTTTTTTTATGCAACGATTGAAGCTGAACACCTTTTATTAATATCTCCTCTACTGGCAGTAGCCAAGATGATAGGAAATAGTGCAACAATGAAATCCCTGCAATTAAAGAATATATGATTAAAAGAAGGCATTTCAGACAAAATTGTCAACAGTTATAAAAGTGGCAGAACTTAGAAAAGGAAGACAAAATATTTCAGTGACTGAATTTAGGCAATCAAGATCATGGGTTGGTTCAGCAGTAGCTAAATTTACAGAGTAATTCTATATAATTCCATGCTGAAATAAACCTCATTTTGTTTCAATACACAAAAGTATGTATAAGCTGGCAGTTTAAAAAGAATGTCACCACTGAGAGATCTGAACCTATCTGGGGGCATCAGCCTTACTGAACTCATTAGAATTGTGTAAGGCTTTGTATATTCCTTATGACACTCTATTGAAGCAAAAGTTGGATTTTGAAGAGTAGGAAGAGTACTGATGTTTTTGAACTTGGTGTTGGAGAAAACTCCTGAGAATACCATGGACAACCAGGAAAACAAACTAATGGGTCATCAAACAAATTAACTCAGCATTCTCACTGAAGGTACAAATGACCAGACTCAAAATAGCCCATTTTGGACACATACTGTGGACATCTAGTCCTCTGGAGAAAGCTCTGATCCTGGGAAAAATGGAAGGAAAGAGGACAATCATCATCAAGGTGAAAAGACTCAATAACCATGACAAGGAATGGATCTTCGGAAGAGCTAAAATACCAGACTAGAGACAGATCACTGTGGGAAAAATATATCTGTGTAGTTGCTAAGAGTGAACAATGAGCACTCTTTGATGGCACTTAATAATCAGATATGTATACAACAGGATTGCTTTACCAGCTTGGATTAGACACGGGTGACTCCGTTTCACTAAAGTTTTCATTTTTTCCCCAACATAAGTCAAGTCCAGTAATGGGAACAGCTGAACAATTGTCCCCACATTTCAGCAACTGTTAAACCTACAATCTACTTTTGGGCTTGCAACTGAAGAGGATGGATTCTGATGTACTACACTGGTGATATACTACTGATCTACTGGAATTGTTGGAGAATACCCAGAGGAAGAAAATAAAGAAAGATGAACTTTTCTATGTTTCAATCATTACTATTTTGGAAAAAGGAAAACATTTATGCCCCACTCCTCCTTTCCCATTTTTGTAAACTCTGCTTCCTCTTGGTTGGGTACCTGCTTAATTGTTTAATTGTCTTAGTTTTCTGTGGCTTTCTAAAGCAACCTGTTGGCTGCATTACAATATTTAACAAAATTGTTTTGGTCCTAAGAACAGAAATACTGAATGCTGGTTCCAAGTTATAGGAATGAGAGCATTTATATTCATCATATTGACAGTGATCTTAATCAAATGGGCTATTCTTAACAAGAAAGCTTCCTATGTATGAAGAATATGGCTATTCTACCTTAGGGGTACATTTACACTATTAGGAAAAGCAGATCGAATGATAATAAAGAAAGCCAATGAAAATTTATTCATAACCTACCAAAGGCATTGCAAGCATTTAACAAAGAAGGGGGCACAGATTGAGAAGATATGACTGTGGGGTTAGATGCAGAATTGGTATGTTGTTGTTGATCATATCTTTTTTATATATAAAGCCCAATCTTAAATGGCTGCAGAAATGTCATTGAAGTGATCTTCAGAGACATTAAATTCCACTGACAAGTTTGAACAAAGGAAAAAAAAAAATTCCAGGGCAGCAAGAAGCAAACTTTTGTGGGCACAGATGTCCAGTGGAGAGTCAAAAGGAGGAAACTGATGTTGTGTGTATGCCATGACATCATCCTACAAATGAGGCACACTATGTTCTTAATTCACATCATTCTTATGATGACATTAGGATGCTTATCATGTCCTTTTTGATAGCATTATAGCTTGTACTGGAGATCCATGTTTACAGGATTCATTGACAGGCTACATCTTTCTGGAGCTCGGAAAATATAAACAGGATTATGGAATTTTACCTTAATGCAACTCTATCTTCATCATTATATTTATAGCAGTCTTTGTCCTTCTTGTTACTAATTTGCCATCCTCTTCTTCTACATAAGATGTTAAGAGCCACCTCAAAATCACAGTAATTGCATTACATATCAAACAACAATTTTAAATCAAGAAGCATGTTCAGACATGCATTGAAATTGGCAGTAGTATAAAAACAACAGTTTAATGTTCTACATCTGTATAATCTGCAGATACCCTCTCTCTGTATATATGGATTTTTATCTGTAGCTATATTGGACTTCAGTCCAGAAAACTGCGAGAGGGTTGAGTAACAACTGAGTAGTGTTCCCCATTTTTCATTTGTCCTGTACCAGCATCTAAAGTAACTGATTCATTGTGTCTAACAGTAAGGCAGATGCCAAGTTAGTAAATCAAAGCATACTCTGGCTATGGGGTATCTTCTGATAGGTACCCATATGTGCAAAGGCAGAAAGATAAATGTGCAAAATTCTATCTGATGTGAGAGAAAAACTGTAATAATAATAAAAAATGTGCAGATCAGTAAAATAAGCCGCACATTTCCTACAGCTTGTATGCCAAGGCTGTCAACCATCTTTTTGCTGTAAAGGCCTAGTATTTTTTTTTAAAAAAAAAACATTTTGATTTGATAGGGTTTTGTAATAGCCTATAAAATATAGATTTCCAATTTTTCTGAAATAAAAATGTGCCTCCGCTAAAATTTGTATAAAATATAAATGAGTTAATTGCATATTCTGCATAACCAGCAGTGAAGAATAAACATTGTAGGTCAGAATAAACATTGTGGGTTCACCCTTCCTGGCTTACAAAGAACCATTCTTCATTTCCAGAAAAGTCTGAAAATATGTTAGATATGGAACAGGCAACCTTCAGCATGTGCCTGCTGAGGTGTAGATCCTGTTCATCTTGAGTATCACCTTGATCCAGACCATCGCAGCGCTAAAGTAGGTCAAATCAATTTAGCCCTCCACTTTCAGTCCTCCATGTATGGACATAAAGTGCTTATAGTTTCTCAATCAAAGCAGAACAGCTGTTTTGACACTTTGAAGCAGAGTTCTAATGTAATTTGGTTCTTTACTTTGGGAAAAAAAATTGGATCAAAACTCCATATTGTTTTACTCAGCATTTGGCTCTCCTTCTTGGGCTGTCACTGCCAATCATGTGTACGTACCTCCTTCCTTGACTGTCAAGGGGCTTATAATAGATGTTCCTCAGGACAGGAATGGTAAAACGTGATTAAATAAAGTAGGCTTTTAAATATAAGTCCGTCCTCCATTTCTAACAGGCTTCTTTGAAGGCGAATAGGGCAGTGTTGCAAGAGGAAAGGATGGGGGAGAAAACAAATGTTTTTTTTTTCTTTAGTAACATATTTTATTAAACAGTAACAGATTTTACTTAATCTCCTGATGCCACCTTGTCTGTCCAACTGTGAAGACTCTTAGATCCTTTGTCATTTCACTTAGACCTTTTTTCTTTAGTCTAGCTCTAAGAATATGGAAAGGATTTTTGATTCAAACGTTTGAAGTCAAACGTACAAACAAATAGATCTTGTACCAAGGCTGAAACCAAGTAAGTGTAGCTAGGTAACCCTGCAGTTTTAAAGACAATTTCTCTTCTACAGACAATGAAGCCAAATCTCTAGATTTAAAAAAAGAGTTGTCTGCAGGGAAAAGAAGGGAAAACACAAGCCTAGAATAACCCAGTATAATCAATGCAACCGGCTCAGCTAAACTAATATTTTTCTTATTCCTCCTTCTTCTTGTCTTGTTTGTCTTCTGTGCGTGTAATCTCAGTTTGCAGGATGGGGTTACAAAAAAAAGCCAGCCTCTTTGGGGGACATGGATTGTTGCTTTGGCAAGTCAAGGACATCTATGATGTTCTGGGTCTAGCAACAAATCAGAAATCATCTAGGGATGAAGCACACCTTTCCAATATGCCTCAATGGAATTATAGGGGTTTAGCTCAGTGTTACCAGTTTTCGTTTGCGTAAAAGGGGGAAGCCAAACTTAGGAGTTTATCAATGGCAAGTCTGGCCTAGTGGTTAAAGTTCAGACTAGAAGCCAGGAGATTGCGAGTTCTAGTCTCCCCATAGGCATGAAAGCCATCTGGGCGACTTTGGGCCAGTCACCCTCTCTCAGTTCAACTTACCTCCCAGATTGTTGTTGTGGATAAAATGAGAGGAGGAAGAAATATTAGATATGTTTACCACCATGAGTTAAAAATCTAATTTGTTATAATTCTCGTTTGTTAAAATATGTAATTGTACCTTTCCTTATTTTATCCTAAATCCCCTATTTCCTTCCACCCATCCCCCTCCCTTATACCATACCCATATTATTCCTAATTTTCCCTTATCTATATAAACTCAATAAAATATTGTTAAAAAAAAAAATCTAATAAATAAATAAATAAATAAAATGTCATCATTTTATACTCTGGCCTGTGAAAGAACTTCTTTAAATGATGTTACTTCGTTCAAAAGGTGCAGTTTTTGCCAGCTCCCGCTCTCTCCACTAAATGAGGCCTAGACGCCTGGCCTCAAATTTTGTCCTACTGGCATTTAACTCTCATCTGCTGAGAAGGACGTGATCAGTGGCAGGCAAATAGTTAAAAACCTCGTGAAAACCATAAAGGCCCAGATTAGCTAGATGTTCATAATGTATGCTGAGGAGATCAGTGCTAGGCCAACAATTAAATGAAGGTTCACTGCTATGTAACTGAGCTGCCGCTTTGCATGAAGAAGGAATTAGAATCAATAACTAGGTTCTTCTTGATTAGAAGGCGAGAAGCAATGATTTAGTGCCACAAAAATACATTTCAGATGCACTTTTTCCCTACCAGATATCTTTCCATTTGAGGAAAGAGCATTCACTTCCAATGTTTCTTGCACAGGAAACGATAATTTCCCTGCGGTTCTCATGGGAACAACCTAGCCAAGATATGCGTTGGAAAATCCTATTCTCACTGCAGTGGTTTGCATCTTCTTTGTTTTCTCATGCTGCCATTCAATCTCAAAGGAAGACATCATGTATCTTTTTAGAAAGATGCAGACACTAAAGGAGACTTCAGACAAATGGAAAACGTAGTACAGGAAAACACTACACCAACTTTATCACTCAAATCAGCTAAAAAATTTCACCAAGAGTAATAATAATAATAATAAAAAAATCTCAAATACCCTGAGAATGATTTCCCCCCCCCCCCAAAAAGAAAGAAGTTGCAATATCTTTGGCACAGGGTTAATTGCAGAAGGAACGAAGTGCTGATCTAGAGGCATTAAGATTTTTTTGGTTTTGCATTTGTCAAAGACCGTACAAACAGAGCGGGAGATTTTTTGGCAGAAAAAAAGGACATTGATGAACCCTTATTGGGAGATGAGATGATTATGGAGATTCTTAAGATAAAGAGGAGAGAGTGATTTTGGACTCCAGTGCTAGAAGGCAGGAAACTGTGAGTTCAAGTCCTGATTGAGGCACAATAGTTAATTGGGTGACCTTGGGCCAGTCTCTCTCTCTCAGCTCTAGAAAGGAAGCAATAACAAACCACTTCTGAAATTGTGCCAAGAAACTGCAGGGACTTGTCCAGGCAGTTGCCAAGAGCCAACAATGACTCAAAGGTGCACACACACACACACACACACACAAGATAAACAGACTACATTTTAAAAGTGTATTTGGGCAGAGAGATTGAGACTGCACGTATTGGAAGTGTTCCCTGTTAAATCCAATGAGCCTTACTTCTGAGTAGACCAGGAAAGCCTTGTTTCCTGATGATGCAGTACTCTCCAATGTGTGAGAAAAGTTTAATGCTTGTAAGTTGGTCTTATGGGCGGAAGACTTGGGTCTTCGATTAATGCTTGTGCAGATGGGGTGGGAAAAACAGTACGGGCAAATATTCCTCTGTTAAAACTGAGCAGTGGCAACATTACTGCTTTGGCAAGAGGAAGAAAGGGCACAATCTGACAGAGATTCAGCAGCGGTTTCCTGGCCTGCTGACCTTTCAGAGCCAGAGTGGATGCAGCCAAATGCCAATAAGGGAAAGGCCACGAAACAAGGGCAATTTCTAAAAGATCAGATGAGCCTTCATCCTCGATATAAAATAATGCATATGGATGGAGTAAAAGGTTATGGAGAGAGGAGCTTCTTCTGTGGTGTATGAGGTAATGTGAAAATGGTGAGCTATGGCCCTGATTCATCTTTTCTCCCCTGCCCTTTCTCTGGGCAGTTGTGTCACTATTGCTCTTGGGAATGGAATATGCAGCCTGAGTAGAGAAGAAGAGGAGGAGAAAAGAAAAGCAAGGAATAGTGGATTCCAATTACAAGGAGGTGGATTTCAGTGGGAAATCAGGAAACACTTCAGTTATGGACTGGATAGCTTTTGGAGATGGTGGAAATTAAGCAGATGTTGCCTGGCTGTCTGTCAGGGATGTATAATAGTAGATACCTCCACTGAGCAGGAAATTCACCTGATGGTTTCCATGGCCTTTTAAATCAGGCTGCCTTAAATCAAGGTATTTATTCCCTTGCTTGGCAAGAAGCCTCATAGAACATCTTTGCTTGCCAAGCGTGGGGGTTGGAAGGCCTAATGCCATCCTTATCTGACTGTTCCAGCTGTTCCAGGTGGTTTCTGTGTTTGATCAGCCTCAGGTGATCCCTTGCTTGGTGTGGCTGATAGTCCACAAGTTCTGTCGGAGCCTTTTGTTTTCGAAGTCTGAATCCTGGCTCATGACTCCGTGGTTCCTCTGAAATATCTTTTCAGCTTCAGATCTGAAAACCTGCATACTTTCCCCTCCTATCATTGCTTGTCATCCATTGAATAAATGACCTAAGAAACAGGATTGTTTCTAAAAACTCTTAAATGCTTTGTTTTACTGGGAGCCACTTATTAGGAACCACTAGGACAAGGATAAGATATTTTTCCCCACTGAATTCTTTCAGGGTCTTTTTTTTAATGGTAAAATGACTCTTGCATCAGAACAGATGTACTTGCGCTAGTCTAGTTTTTGTAGCAATCTAAAGGTCTGCAGTGAATTTTCTGCCCTCTTGCCAAACCATCTTTTAAATAAGCTAGTAAAGCTACAATTGATTCATAGCTATATATACATCCTGAGCCATTTAGATGGATCCCTATAATGTTATATTAGAATTCCAATAGCAGTAATGGTAGTGGATGAAATACTTCACTGAAAACCTGTCCTTTTAGTTTAAAGTTTAGAAATGAATTCTTCTTTCTCCCGACTTTCCTTTCTTTTCCCTTTCCAGTGCTTGTATTTGATTTCATATTGAAATGGCCTTGCAGAATCATGAAGAGAAGATGTAATATCATATTATATGGACCAGTTTGGGCTGAGTGTCTTTATGCATTCAAATGTAGGAGAGAATAATATTTGCATCACATTTAGGAGTGAGGTGTGGACACTTTGTGCTTCTCATTCCATTGCTCAGATTAGAACATAAATATATGTATAATCAACAGATCAACTATGTTCCCATTGAATGATTCAAGATATTAGTGTACTGTATGCAACATTCTGAAATCTACTCTTTAGAGTATTCTTGACTAGCAAGATCAAGCTGTTATCACTGTAAAATAAAGGTGTGGGATGGGGTGGGATAGATTGGGGAGGCAGTTACAAATAGTACATTGGAGAACTATCTCATTTTCTCTGTATAACAATGTAGACTTACTCCAGGGAGCCTTTTCAAACCACATGCTGGGATAACACTTTCCAGTTGCCAGAATTGCTACTCGAAGCAAAGGATGAAATGACTGCATTCAGAAGATACCTGGGGATTGGGGGGGGGGTCTTGCTTTAATATTACTAATGGGACAGCCCACCTTATGTGGGGATAGAAGGACAACCTGAGCAAAATCTGGGGCATCTGTACTGTATCAATTTATTGCTGACATCACTCATTTTCCAAACATTTTAACGACAATTCTTAAGCTACGTCTGCAATTAAGCAATGCATAATTTAAAAGATTTCCCCTTGAACAGAAGTATATGAGACATTCATATTTGGAATGTTATGAACAGTTTGCTTAACTCATCTACAAAAAAGAAGGTTTGTTGCAAAAACGTGGATAGGAGGACTGGTAGTTGCAGGCTTTTGTCATCTCCATGTACTTTTCCATATCAATAATCCTTCACTTGAACCAGAAACATTACAGATATTTTCAAAATGTATGAGGAAAAGGGATACAGAAATATCTTTTCCTGGAGGGAAAACGACTTGAAATTAACCTTCGTCCAATAACAAAGATAGCAGTAGAAACACACAAGTATTTATTCACACAGTACAGACGTTATAAAGCTTAGGACCATAAAATATGATAATGGCCATAAGTTGATATGATCCTAAAAGGGAGTAAATAAGATTTGTCGGCAGATATGAAACATTCCAGAGCTGTTCAGCTCCAACTGCAGTTCTTTCTCTTCTTCATCACTTTCATCTTCCTATTTTCTGAAACAAACCACCTTCTCCTCCGCCTCTGAAAATATGCTAGATAACCTGTCCATCAGAGTGTCTCAAAAACCGGCTGCTCAGTATTCTCTGTAAGATTAGAATTTGGTTCCAAAAGAATGATGATGCCAGTTGAAAAAAATAAATATCAAGCATCCAAATAAGTGAGCAAAATTGATACTTCAGAAAGAGGTCTTCAAAATGCCCACTGGAAAGGTGAAGCATTTGTTATCTCCACAGCAGATCTCCAGCTAGGGATGATTTTTTGAGAGGATGAAACAACAGAGTCATCTGTTCCACCTCATGCTCTTAATAATTGAGATTTTAAAGACTTGGTGGAATAGAAATGTACCTAAATAGTGCATGCATCGCTAATGTGAGGTACTTAAAAAGGTGATGAATTGCGGCAGCGTTAACTCTGCAAACTACAGCCTGGAACTAAGGTTTATTATCTTGGAGGGTAGACTGGTACTGCAAATTGGTGTGTGTTGAAGAATAGATCTTGGGCCATTGAACACCCAGTAGGAAATTAACACATGGGGCAATGTCCACCTGTGACAGGACAAAGTGAGACCATTTCCAGAGAATGTGATGATGATAACAGATCAGATAATGATCAGGTTTATCAAAGAAAATGTAATTAGGTTTGTAGGACATAATAGGACAACTTCTTATAGGCCTCCTACAGTATTAACTAGATATTACTGTTGCCTATTGAGTAATAATAGGTACCCCTATTTATCTCTGTTTTAGGAATAGTAATTTTTGGAAAAGAAAAAAGTAGGGGGTCTACAACCTACAGCTTTGTTAGGAATTGGACTCACATCCCAGAAAATAGAAAATGTACTCTAGAAATAGGGTGGAGATAAAAAAAGCAGCATTCTTGGTTGTTCTATAGGATTGTGAAGAATAAACCCATTCATTTGCTTTCAGTTAATTTTTTTTCTTTCTAAAACATGGTCATGCCCATCATGGCAGCAATGCGCAGAACTTCCTATTGATTTTTTGGAAAGATCAATAAAATTTCAAATGTGGCATTACATAAAATTCTTGGTCTTGTCTACATAGGTATCATAAGTTGGAGGTCTTTCTGAGTGTTCTCACGTATGCCAGGGAGAAAAGCTGGGATTTTTTGTGTGCCAAATCTGTGCAGTTCCACTAAGATGCTATGCTATAAAAAACATTAAAAGCACCATCTTTTTTGGGGGGAATTTCCAACTGGGTGGCATCAACTCTTTCCAGATATGTCTTTTTCTCCATAGTTGTTGCTTGATTACATTCTGGGATAGGAAAACGATGTCATTTCCTGCAGTCTTAATACACGCATAGAGATTTGGCCAAGCAATGAGAAAAAAACAAAACAAAACCCACTACCACTGTACTGATCGGATTTTGATTGGTTATTTGTTGCACAAAGCTATGCAATCTTAGCTGAGTCCATTGTTTTTCTGTGGGATGCTTCCTCATTGGGTTCTATTTTATAACTGGAGATTTTTAAAAATCAGATTTATGTGGAATGGATTGATAAAATCTTGAGAATGAACTGGTGTGCAGTGCAGGTGGAGCACAACAGACTCAGTGAGAATTACACAGAGGCTCATCTTGGAAAAGTATATCGTTCTACAATGTCACCCACAAAATTTCTACGGTGAGTAAATCTCCCAGGATCTATAAAGAAATACACAGGCACAATTAATAATATCCCGCCTAGAAGAGAAGTATCCAGCCTGTATATATCCAAACCTCTGTGATCATTTATACTTATTTATACATCAGATTGGAAGGCAATTCTGCAACCTTTAAATCTCTCCTTGTCATTTTATGTACTTGCTCTTAGTATTTTTTTTTCCTGTGGTAATGTCAGCCTGGCTTGGTAATATTTATTGCCCCTAAATCAACATTGGGACACCCAGAATACTGAGGGATCAAACCTGCTTATTTCAAATACAGTTTTATGATGGTTGAAGCTGACTTTATGAAATTTGATAAATTTCATCTTGTAGGTTTCAATTTCTCATTCCCAAAGAGATATGGGGAGAATACATTGATACTGCATTTCAAATTGGCTAGATCAGAAGGAACAGCAGCTAAAATCCATTACAACCCAATTACATCCATCAGCTGAAGCTGTGTGCATTCACCCGTGAACATCAGCATTTAATCCATAAAGAGGAACTAATGAGAAATTTGAAAATGGAATCCACGCGTCAGTAACTTTGGAGAGATTTTGCTGGGATTAATGAACTGCCAAGACATCGTCAACACACTAAAAACTATTCTCTCTAGGTTTGTTTACTGACCAAAATGTAAGAAAGGATTTTGTTTCTTTTCCCCAAGTTCTTAACACATTTATACCTACACCTATAGCTACCTACCTAATTACCTACCTACCTACATACCTACCTATATACCTACATACATACATGCAAAATGGCAAGATAGAATAAATGTGGACATGCCCAGTTGGACCCAGATGCTGCATTTGATTGTAAAAGATGGCACTTGTTAACCCAAAGACTAGACCCTGCACTTGTGAGAAAAACGCTAGGATGATGATGATTGTCTGTCTGTCTCTCTCTCTTTCTCCCTCGCCCGCTAACTATTTTTCCTAAGTATTTTACAAAGTCTTGGCTACTTCAGATCAAATGAACTTCCCGTTCAGAATCTAAGATTCATAATCTCCCCCCCCTTTATAATCAAATCTTGGAATGCGTCCATGTCTAATAGCAGATGGACAGTGTGTCTGCTTGTAATATTATGGCCCGCAGAGACTTTACAACTACATCTAGAAAAAGACTATGCATTAAACTAATATGCTGGATATTGGGATTTGAGCCAAATCTTTATTTTGTTCTCTTATTAAAATGAAATCAAACATAGGAAAAAAAGGTGTTAAATTTTATTTGTGTGTTCATAATGAGTTCTCTTTAGAAAATAACAGATAATACTTCATGTCATTCAGATCTCTGTTTGCTCTCATTATCAAAGCTGCCCATGGATAATGTTTACACTTTCAATAAAATGAAGTATATATAATTTGTGTATTTAAAGTTGTGCTGAATTGTTGCACAGCTGGCAATTCAGTTGCATCAACACAAGTTTAGCACTTTTGGTTAAAGCAGGCAACAAAACAGACCACAAATAATTCAGGCAATGATTTTGTTGATGATTCCTCCTCTTATAACTATTTGATATCATTTCAGAAGTGGTTTAATTATAAGAGGAATATGAGCCCAATATAGTCTATGTTTTTTTTTAGTATAGGATAAGCAATCTAGAAGTGTAGACTACAAGGGGCATTCAGTGGTCACTAAGATTCCAAAAGATTTTTAATAAAAGCTGTGAAATAACGGCAGCACAATTTTCTATTGCTTTTTTAAAAAGGATTGATTGACTGATAGATTAATTAGACTGGGACTAATCTATATTGGTTCTAAACCAAGAAAACAGAAATTCAACACTTAAAAGTATAAGAAAACATCCAGAATTGAAGATGCCAGCTGTAGTGCTGGCAAAATCTCAGGATATCAGAAAATTAGGCCATGTCCTGTAACTTGGAAGTTCATCTTTACTGAATTGATGCTGGCTATAAAAACCAGTATTGATAAACTGAATCAGTTGGTAATAAGAGAGAGGTACCAGCTGAATTCTGCAAGCCATAGTCATTGCCAAGGTGAAAAGCCTCCCATGAGGAACATGTAAGATGTTACAAAAACATTTATGAATTCTCCTTGTAGAACCTGCAGTTGTTCCAAGACTGATGAGACTTTGGCCTCATCATTTTGAAGATTTAAATCCTAAATACTCAGTTCAGTTAATTAAGGCCTTATCTGGGCCAAGTAGTCATGTGGACAGGAGTGTGGAGCTTCAACACGCCAAATCAGACTCAATATGCCTTCTCAGGAATAAGTTGAGTAAGATGAACCAAGGACTCATCCCCAAAAATTTGTATCAATCAATACAAGTGGGCCTTAAGAGAGATGTAGGCAAACTTGAATTCAGTAAGGGCATTTGAGAAGCAAGGGGCATTGTCTATGGAGATTCTCAATCATCCAGGTCATGGTTGTGCCAAAGGTGCTTTTCAAAGGACAACTGGACTTTCAAGAAATGTGGGTCATGGATCATTGCTTTCAGAAACTTGGATTTTAGAGGCATCCTTATATAATCTAATTGCTATAGGGATGTAGTTATTGTCACCATGAATTACATATTTAAGAATCCATTGGAGGCTTTTGGGTTGTGGCAGAAAGCTCATTCAATCTATTATACCAACAGGTGGAAGGATGGGAAGGGATGCCTGCATGCTTCAAGTCCTTAACATGGTCAATTATTCTTTTATTAGTTTTCCAATTAATAGGGAACTTAGTTTTTGAATAGTTAGTTTCAAAGAATTCCCTAGGATTCCCTAGGATACTAGTATAGTTAGACACCTTCCAAGATTCACTTGAGTTATGCATGGGATGACTGCATCATTTGCCTACAGGAGACAGGAGATCAATTGATGGACAAGAGTGGGAGGTCAAAATTTTAGTATAACGTGGGCCACAATAATAGCATGAATATAAAAACTGAACAATAAAGGAGCAAGAATGCAACCCCTTAGGATAGGGAAGGAAAAAGTTGGACTGCCATTACAGTTACCTCTGATTTTCTTGTAGTACCAGTATGTGGTATAACAAAATTATTAACCCGAGAAGGTGGCAATCAATGGATGTTGCAGCTAATTTCCTCCAAAGTCTCTTACGAGGTATAGAGTCAAAAGCCATTCCTAAATCAATGAAAGCAACATAAAGGGCATCTTTAGAAGGGCTGGAATGCTTCTTAGGTAAATGGTATGGAGCTGCACATTGATCCATGGTGGAATATCCTGAGCTATACCTTTTCTGTTCAGGGACCGTGAGATTGACTAGATAGAACAAATTTAGAAGCCACAGAAATCTAGTATAAAGCTTACTAATTACCGGCTGTACACTGATTGGATGGTAGCTAGCCGATTTTTCCAATCACCTTTCTTGTATGCTAAAAGAATGATAGATTTAAATCACTCTTTAGGAAGCAATATATGAATTGTGAATGCTAGTATTGGAAAAACTAAAATGGGTGCTCTAATATAGGGGTCCCCAGCCACTGGTCTATGGACTGGTACCGGGTTGCGGCATGCCAACAACCGGTCCGCGCAAACAAGCGAAGCCCCATCTGTGGGATGCAGTCAGCACATGAAGCCATGCCCTTTCCAGTCCATGAAAAAAACCTTTCTCTATGGAACTGGTCCCTGGTGCCCAAAAGTTTGAGGGTTGCTGATGTAATAAACATAATACACATATTTTACTAATTTTACTAGGCCCAATATTAGAAAGAGAACCAGTTTGGGCTAGTGGTTAAGATGAAGAGGTTATGAAAGGCCTCAAATTTCACATTTCTTCCTAGGATATCACTGTCACTATTAGATGTTCTGTCGTTTTTATTTCTGAAAATACTGTGTTTTTTTTTAAAGGTTGATCCATCGTAACAAAAATGTTACTCCTTTCTTCCTTAGGAGGATTTAGTTAAATTAAGACAAGATAAATTAAGACAAGGTTTCATGGTACCTTTCCCATTTATGTTTCCTGAATTTCTGTAGTAAGAACAGAGATATCTCACCATGTAAACACGGAGCAGGGTCACTGAATTTCCAAAAACAAAAAGAATAGATAAGCTAATGTTGCAGTTGATGAATGGTTAATCAATAGAAAATATTTTCACTGAAAAAAAGGCCCCTGGTTCACAGAATGCCAAAATGTTTCTTTTCAAATACTTATAAAATGACAGATGTTATTGAAATCTTCAGTACCTATGTCTAAAAATAAGACTATTTTCTACTGTAGTTATATGCCTCCTCTTCACACTAGTGAAGTAGAATGCTTGAAACAAACATTAATCAAGCAACAGTATGTGTTAGGTATCATTCATAGTTTGTATGAACATTGATTTATGTACCGGTATTCCAAATTTATTCCAAATTCCCTTTTTGGAGAAAAATTTCTAAATGTCACAAAAATGTATCCCAGGTTCAATATTCAGAAAGAATGTCCCAAAAAAATGATGTGAAAAGTGGTAGGAAAAAATGCAGGAGAATTTCTCTGTTCAGCATTAACCGTAACTGCCCTATTTAATTCATCATTTCTTTCTTTGCCAGTCTTCTTTGCACAGACCTTGGAAAAGACTTAGATGAGGACATCTGTACATTGAAAATGTGGACAACCAATGATCCAGCAGCTCCTCCATCTTCTCAAAGCAAGTTTCACTTCAGAGTCCACCCTTATTATTCTGTAAATGATTTAGAGGTAGACACATATGAAGACCTAATCTTGGAGCCATGAACCAAATTAATCAAATTTATTTATTTGTATTTAGAATAGAATAGAATAACAGAGTCAGATGGGACCTTGGAGGTCTTCTAGTCCAACCCCCTGCTCAGTCAGGAAACCCTATACCATTTCAGACAAATGGTTATCCAATTTCTTTTTAAAAACATGGACATTTACAGTTTATGGAGGCAGGTTGTTCCACTGGTTAATTGTTCTAACTGTCAGGAAATTTCTCCTTAGTTCTAGGTTGTTTCTCTCATTGATTAGTCTCCATCCATTGAGCTGGGAAAAGTGGTTTGAAGCCTGGACCAGGAAAGCATTTCTCAGCCCACAAGCAAAGTTTCTTGGTGCTTTCCCAACTCATTGCTTTCTCATTGTGTGGTTGTCAACTGGGATTTATTAACAGAATTGACTTAAGTTTAGTATGCTTAGCATTGTAAATATTTATAGTCATCTTAAGATGGCCTATGGGGATGTCATCTTCTGGCAGTTGATTGGGGGCACAGAGTCTAGGATATGGATGTATGGATTTGCATTCACTAGAGAAGTGATTTGAAAAGCCACCATAGAAATGCTGATGCCTGGTTTAATGGAGAATATTTTACCTAAACTCTCTTCACCTTGTCAAAGTTGGAGCAGAACTGTGTATGAAAAGTTCCGATATCGTGTACACTACTTTATCTAACTAGTGCATTGTTTACTATAACATATGTTGATCTCCCCAGAGTGACAGGTGAGCATACCTGCATGATTCTGCTGAACCCCAAAACCAACTTGCAATCTGAGCTCCCTTTAGCTGATTTAATATGATGATTTAATATAACGTCTGCTGCATCAATTGCATTTGGGGGAGGGAGGGGAGAGAGAAATGGCTGGTTTGCTTAACAGCAATATAATGATATGTCTTTGCAGGAATGCAAGATCTTGCCAGTGTATTCAAGTTGCACAGCAAGTTTTCGCTATACAGAGAGGATTGACAGGCACTTCCTCTAGGATTCCATTTGCCCTTGCTGATCTTTCAGCAGGATTGACAGTTGCAGGAAGAGAAGAAAGAATGGTCTGTAAGAAGGGGCAAATCTACCGGGATAGCAATAACAGAGCAGAACTGACCAACACAAAGACGTCTCCAACAAAAGAAATGGAAGCTAAAGTAGTTGGTAGTGGAAGTTTGAAAGCTCCAGCAAAGAGCTGAAAAACCTTGCATAGTATGAATGACAACAACCCTAACCCCAAGACCACGACAGCACAGCAGCAAGTCACTACAAATTTGGGAGGGCAGAGAGAAATGTTATTCATTACAATAAATCAAGGCAAACTGTAACAATCATCAATAGGGGAAGAACAAAACAAAGCACAACATAATCATTTGTTTAGTATTATTAACAGAATTTTAAAGAGCAGCACTGTGGCCTAGAGATGGAGACACTCACCTCCCACTCAGGAGGATGAGAGTTCAATCCTAGGCAGCGACAGATGTTTCTCTATCAGGGTGCAAAGAGAAAATATCTGCTCTGAACTCCACATAGGTGTCAGGAAGGGCATCCAGCCAGTAAATGCTCAGCTCCGTTCAGTCACCTGACTCCACCCCAATAAAAAGGGTTGAAAAAAGAAAAAAAAAATAGAATAGCGAAAGCATGCATGGGGATTTACAGAATGGCAACTTTTGTTAGGAAGACCACAGTGTAAAATACAACAGGGAGAAAATACAGAGTGAGAAGCTGTTCAGTGATATTGGCGGTGTCCTCATTTATTTATTCCAACCTCTTGCATCATGATGGATCTGCAGGACTGAAGGCAGCTACAGAATCTTTGACAGATGGATGTCCAACAGTTTCTTAAATACCTCTGTGGATTCAAAATGCCAAACTACTCATACAATGAGGAACTTTTTTATTGTGTTGCTGAAATCAGCTACTGAAATCTAGCTTTCTCCACTGAGGCAACAAAAAAAAAGGAAGTTTTTTTTTTAAATAGAAAATACAAGATAGTATTCCATTCCATAACTGGCCTGAAACCAACAGTGCAAATTGAAAAAAAAAAAACCACACACAGGAAATAGAAGAATAAGTAATCCATTCAGGTACATATATATTTGAAATTCTAACGTATTGATTTTTGGGGGTGCCTTCAAGTCAGTTTTTGACTCCCGATTGCCTGGACTAGTCCCTGACGTTTTCTTGGGAAAGTTTTTTTTTGGAAATGTTTTGCCATTGTCTTCCAGAAAGTAACTGACTCTGAGGCGGGATTAGAACTCACAGTCTCTTGATTTCTGTTGATTTAACTATTACACCAAATTGGTTCTTCATACAGTGATTGGGATGGGCCAGTGTCTGTTCCCCTTTGTGTAACTGACCCCCCAAATTTCTGCATTAATTTGGGAATTCACTGGCAAAAGATCCATATAAAATATGCACATTTTTGAATGTTTGAAACACTATCAAAGGATCATCTACATAAGGATAGCATCTGTTCAGTAACACCTGTAAAGCTGAATCACTTGGCACTGGTATAAAGGCTAGCAGATTGGGGCTTCCACAAATTAAGACATTTTTTTTAAAAAGCTGCTGAAATCCTCTTCCATCTTCTTTCTCCCTTCTTTAGTAGCACCCTGATAAAAAGAAGATGCTGCATTTTTGGGGAAAAGGGACTGTACAATCACTGATCAGTCAATAAGTGCAACAATAATCATACTCCTAGAAGATAATATTCATAACTCTGGATTGAATTGTGGAGTCTTTGATGTACTCTGAGATTGGTTGTTTAGTTTAGGCTTGACTAGGCTGATGTTTACTGTTAAGTAATCAAGAAACTTCTAGGCCAGTGATGGCGAACCTTTTAGAGACCGAGTGCCCAAATTGCAACCCAAGACCCATTTATGCATCATCGGGTGCCGGGTGGGCGTGGCCCATTGGGTGGGTGTGGCCCATTGGCTGGGCATGGCTGTGGTGGTAACGGCAGGCTGGGTGGGACTAAAAAGTTCAATCAATCAATTCCAACTTTGCAAGATCTTTTTTTCCCCACAAGTTGAAATTGACTGATTGATTGAACCTTTTTTTTTTTTTTGCACACGGCGGTGGAGGCTTAAAGCAAAAAGGTTTTATAAAACCCAGCTGAAGCCCTAGGACTGGGGCGATGGCACGCGTGCCCACAGAGAGGGCTTTGAGTGCCACCTCTGGCACCCGTGCCATAGGTTCGCCACCACTGTTCTAGGCTGTTGTTTACTGTTAATTAATCAAGGAACTAAGGAGGCTGTGGTGGCTCAGCGTTGCAGAAGCTGAGCTTGTCAGTTGGAGAGCTGATAGCCCGGGTTCAAGACCTGAGCTCTTTGCAATAGAGTAAGTTCCTGTTACTTGCTCCAGATCCAGTTTGAAAGCATGCAATTGTGAGTAGCCAAATAGGTACCATTCTGGTTGGAAAATAGCAGAGTTCTATGTACCTTGGGCATATAGCCATGTGGCCCTATGACCATGGAAATTATCTTTGGACAACTCTGGCTTCCTCAGCTAAGAAATGGAGGTGAGTACCATGCTCTAGAGATGGATGCAACTGGAAGGGAAACTTTTACCTTTAATCAAGGAACTACCAAGAAGAAAACAACATTCCCGCGAACAACCAACAGGGCAATTCACATGTATATAAACAGAGAACAAATCACACTTCTTTCTAGCACTGAAGGTGTTACTTAGCTGGGCAATGAAATGCCTGCATGAAAACAACCAAGCTCAAGGCGCACCAAGAACGCCACAACCATACAACCATCTCATGACACCATTTCCCCCATGATGGTGAGGTTTCCATAAAATCCATTCATTCTAAATGTTCATGTATGGTCAGTTTTACTGGCAGTTGGGGTCTCCCATTGCCTTGCATTGGCTGAGGTCTTTCCTCTATATCTTTTCTCCAGGCTGAGAAGATCATCCTAAGGCTGCTCGCAGCACAGGAAAGAGAGATGGGGCACAAATATACTCTTACTATAAAATGGAATAGAGAAGGATTACTCAAATCCTTTCTCCATGGCCCTAGAGAACATAAAGGAAGTAAGAAAGCTCCCAATTTAATTAAATAAGCTTTGCATTTTAATTCTATTATAATATAACAGAGGTAACTATTTTTTCTTTTTGCTCCCTTTTTGCCTCTTCAACCACAATGAGGTTTGTTCCTGAAAGGACTCACGGTCTATGGATAGAAATGAGCTAAGCTTCTTTCCCATTGCAGCCATTGTTTTGTTCTTACAGCTTATTTAATGGCAGACTTTTCAAGATCAGGGGCATTCTATTGCTCCTCAGAGCCCCAGCTCTAGTTGTGAGAGTCAAATAAAGCCAAACACAGAAATAAAAGGTTTTTTTTTTTAAAAAAGAAAAAAATTAAAAGCACCCATAGCTGATTCCAGGCATCTTCAGCTAGCTAGCCTGTGTTGCAGAAAATTTGTACAACAGCAGGCACCAGATGCAGCTGTAATTTCAAGAGAACTGTTTTTAATCTGGTAGCCCACCCAGAATGGCTCCATCTGCTTATCTGGTCTTTCATTGCATAGGGCTCTTTCTGGAAGATGCCAACTCTTCCAGCATTTTCCATTAAAACAAGGAGAGAGGAGAGCTGCACATTGATTGAATAGATCCTGAGTTCCAAATAATTGCTCCAATTAAAGTAGAATTGCGATAGAAAGTTCTGCATTTTTTTTTTCAACTGTCCTTGTTCAGTCTGATGGGTGAGAAATTGCTTCAGGAAAGGAAATGCTTTGGGAGTTTGCACAGAATTGTTGTCCATGGTGCTGTAGAGCTAACTTTTATTTATTCCCACCTTGAACATGTCACCTTGAATGTGATGCCCACCACCCAGGGTCACATGTTGAGATGGGCAGTTATAGCAATAAATAAATAAATAAATAAATACTCCTTCCCCCTCCCATTTTCCCCACAACAGAAACCCTGTGAGATGATTTGGGTGGAGAAAGAGTAAATAATCAAAGTAACCTAGCTGGCTGTCATGTCTAAGGCAAAAGTAGAACTCCTGGTCTCCTGATTTTTAGCTTGATGCTTTAACCCAGGGGTGAAAAAACTGCCAAAACTGCACCCACCCAAGCTCCGGCACTGGGGAAAAAGTCATGATACATTGCAACACTTCACGCGACGTGGCAAGTTTGACACCCCTGTTTTAACACTACACCAAAATGACTTTTGAAACTTTTTGATATATTGTCCCATTTCAAAGGAAATCCATGATGGATTTCTTCTTTTAAACAAGTAAAAACCAGTAACAGAAGACATTAGTCCAAGAAAAAACCCAAACTTGAAAGCTGAGAGGCTTAAAAAAAGTTTAGTGCCAAAAATCTGAGTGTCAGGCAAGATTTATTTGGGAGATTGTGTAGTTATCAAAACTGAAAAGTCCCTCTAGTTCCATTTAGAGAAGAATCTCAGGGTATGAAATTATAATGGAAGAAAACATGGGTGGAAGGAGACATGCAGGGTTATCTCTACCCCAGGTGACACTGGAAAGATCTTATGTTCACCTTCATGTTAAGCCAAAACATCCAACTGATGAAAGCATATCTCCATCTTACATCCTGCTGTGTGTGACCCTTTAATCAAAAGCTGTCATCTGCGAAGTTGCCATTTGATGTTTATGGAACAAAACAGATGTAACAGGCTTGTATGTTCAAATTACCAGGTTAATACTTACTAGTTAGTTCAGCCATGATTTGCTAATTTTTTAAAGATAACTTGATCTATCAAATTATTTGTGTTCAGCAAAGGGCTCAGTTTTACTTCTAACGATTTTTTAAAAAAATTGCTCTCTTGCCTCAGTGATATTTATTGTCCGCAAGCTTGCATAAAACATTAGTAATTAATACGATTACTCAAAGACTAATTATTATTTTCTTTCCCCCTTTTCTTTCTTTCATTGTCTTTTTGTTTAAATAAAGACAAACATTATTTTTTAAAAAAGTTAAAGCTGTAAGTTACAATGCACATAGGAAGAATGTTACATTACTTTTCTAACACCAGTCTCCCCCCCCCATTTCACACAAGCTGTATTACATCAACAAAGAAAACATGCAGGGTAAAGTAAAGGGAGCATCATTAAGATGAGGGATAATCATTTCCCACCGCTGTTTTAGAGCATTACATTAGACCGCTTCTAAGAATCCCTATGGATAAAAGTAAGAAGCGCTTTCTTTTTTTTCCTTCCTTTTTCTAAATTAAAAAATACATAAAAGCTATGAAAATTCTCAAAGCGTTAGTTCTGTTCTTTACTTTAATGAAGTTTTAATTTAACTAAATAAAATTTAATTTAATAAAATTATTTTAATAAAAGTAATCCACAGGATGAAACCTCTATAAAGGGCCCTAGAATCAGAGTCTATATATTTATAAATGATTGATCTTCCTTCCTTCCTTCCTTCCTTCCTTCCTTCCTTCCTTCCTTCCTTCCTTCCTTCCTTCCTTCCTTCCTTCCTTCCTTCCTTCCTTCCTCCTTCCTTCCTTCTCAAATATGTTCTGAAACTACTTGGCAATCAAGCCAGGGGCGACGCAGTCAAGGATTCAAAAGACAGGAATTAAAGTTGCAATTTACCACACATAAATAAATAACAGAGCAAGCAGCCAAGCAGACAAACAGGAATAAAGCAAGCAGTCATTGTTAAAACAGTGGCCAGGAATTGTAAAGACGGCCTGTAAGCCTGATTTTGAAATGCAATTCATTCATCAGGGACTTATGTTCAATTTATATATAAGGACTTAACAGTGCTGGTGGTTTTTGAAGCCTCAATTAACCCTCCCTACTCCCCTTCCCCTCCACTCTAGTCTTGTGGAATAATATGATTTTTTTTTCTCCAGTTAGACAAGCCAGCAGTCTGTTTTTGGGAGCCTAAGGGCTTCCCGTTTTTGTAACTTTTTGTGTGCAATTCTGCATGTTAGGTTTCATCTACAAAACAGACCTGATTTGGAGTTTAGAATAGGCAGGCAAAAGGCATTTGAAAGTTTACGGAAGTGAAATGTTAAGATGTTGATACTGTGCAGATTTTCAAACTTTAGCTATAAATTTTGAGCTTTGAACCAGCTGAGAGCCATAGGTGAGAGAACAAGCAAGACAGTAAGCAAACAAATGAATAAATAACTTCTTTAAATGCTTTTGTTCGGCAAGAAGCTTGTGTGGAAGATGTTTGACTAATGTGTTTGGTTGATCCTCCGTACTTACCTATCGTGTTCAGCTATGTTTTCACCACTCCTGGTTTTTCTGCGGCAGAGAGGAAGATCCTTTTATGCATCAGTTATCTGGATTAAACCAGGGACAATAATTTGTGCTCTTCCACACACCCCACTCCAATTTAGTAATAGAAAAAGAAATTAAACAGGTTACATATATGGTTTTTCTCCCTAAGAATACTATTCTATGCTCAGGGCACAAATTTACTTAGTGGATTGTGCCTTGAACAATACATCTGTCTAATTTACCTGCTGATTCTATAAAACGGCAAAAATTTGTCTGGATGAGACTTAATACCGAAGCCTTGTTTCTGCATAATATCCTCAATCAAGTTGTTTCAGCAGAAATACAGAGTGGGATCTGAGTCATTATTGCAAAATTAGAGAGAGAACAACAAATGAGTGGAACCAGAAAACATTGCCTTATTAAGCAGGGAGTTAGATATGAACAGATGTTGCAGATTAAAGCCTGCTTTTCTGATAGGCGCTGTTGTTTATGGTAGTTCTCTGATTCTATTAGGAAGGTTGCAAGGTTTTTGTTCAAAGCCTTATTGTTATTATGTAAAAATTCTAGCTAAACAGAGTTGTAGCGCCCGTTGCAAAAGAAAATAAATTTCTTTTTAGAAAAATCTGGAAACTTAAGTGACATTATTATATAGACATAGGAAAAACAAGAAAATTGGGGTTGACTCGGAGTGTGATAATATCCTTTTTCTTGATTACATTTGTGGCTGGGTAGCATTCAAAATAGCAATAATAGTCGCCATGTGGGATGACTTCATAAACTTCGTTTGGTCCTCAATGCAGTAGTGAGGGCACACATTTTCTTTGCTTAGTGAAAAGAACATTGCCAGGTAAGACAGAGATAATGAGAGGTAGGTATCTAGTGATACAATGTCAGGTTCAATTAATATTTGGAATCAGTTCAATGTTTGGGAGCTTTCTGGGCAAATATGTAGGGAGAAGACTTTTCATCAATTGTCTCAAAGTTCATGCCTCTAAGTTCATGGGGAATAGTAATGGTATTCAACCAAACATGGGGACATCTTCTCTACAGATTTTCCACATTAACAAAGGAATTATGGAAGAAAACAGGAATATTATGATGCATTTCTATTGTTCTCCATAAATGTAAAAAAACATTAAGGAAGTCTATATACATTGCAATACACACAGATGCTTTCAACAAGCCAAGATTCAGTGTCAGAAGTTTCTCAGAAAAGGCTTCTAGAGCAGAAAAGTGAAGATCCTCCATAAATTTCTTCTTTCCTTTTCAAATGACTCATAAAACAAGATGTGTATAGCTGCTGAGCACTAGCCTCCTGACACAGGCTGACACAGTCATATAGTATCCCAGGAAGAAAGCATACTTTCCTATCTGCAGGCAAAATAACCAAAGAACCTCTTTTCAAAAGTCCCATCAATTAAGCTTCAATAAACATCAATCAATAATATAAGCCATCAGCCTCATCATAAATATTTGCCTTGCCTGACATGTAAGTTATTCATTTTAAATAAATGAATGAATTGTAAAAAAAAAAAAAAAGGATGGGGTCTTGAAAGGTGGCTTTGGATATACTGTATAGAAGCTGATAGATATTTGAATCTTTGTTTGAACAAAATATAATTTTGGGCAGATTTGATCAACAAAAGATCTTTCCTGGTGATCATGAACGATAATGAGCTTAATGAACTCAGTGATGATTTTATATATATATAAAGGAGTCTCATAGCACTTTTCCAATTAACAAATTTTATTAAAAGGCACACACTTTTGTGAGCTGCAATCCACTTTATCAGATTCATTTGATGGATGCTCTCATAATCTAATGTATTACAAGCATGTGAGGAATATGTAGCTTTGAATGCACAGGTATACAATAGCATGTATATACAATAGCATGCTGGAGTGAACTAAAATCACTATGTTTCAAAGACCAGAAAAATATCAAAATTTGGCTAATAATTAAATTACCAAGATTCAGGATATAAATTTCCACCATTGAAAACTGCACAAGGACAGCTAGGACCCTTCCCAAATTCTCTGATAATACGGTAATAATAATAATGATGATGATGATGATGATGATGATGCTGTTGGAAAGGACTTTTGAGGTCATCTAGTCCAACCCCCTGCTCTTCTTAAAAACTTCCAGTGTTGGAGCATTCACAGCTTCTGGAGGCAGAGTGTTCCACTGATTAATTGTTCTAACTGTCAGGAAGTTTCTCCTTAATTCTAGGTTGTTTCTCTCCTTGCTTAGTTTCCATCCATTGTTTCTTGTCCTGCCTTCAGGCACTTGGAAAAAAGCTTGACTCCCTCTTCTTTGTGGCAGCCCCTGAGATATTGGAACACTGCTATCATGTCACCCCTCATCCCCCTCTTTGTTAAACTAGACATACCCAATTCCAGCAACCGTTCCTTATATGTTTTAGCCTCCAGTCCCCTAATCATCTTTGTTGCTCTTCTCTGTACTCTTTCTAGAGTCTCAACATCTTTTTTACATCGTGGTGACCAAAACTGGATGCAGTGTTCCAAGTGTGGCCTTACCAAGGCATTGTAAAGTGGTATTAACACTTCACGTGATCTTGATTCCATCCCTCTGTTAATGCAGCCTAGCACTGTGTTGGCCTTTTTGGCAGCTGCAGCACACTGCTGGCTCATATTTAGGTGATTGTCCACTAGGACTCCGAGATCCCTCTCACAGTTACTACTGTTGAGCAAGGTAACCCCTATACTATACCTGTACATTTGGTTTTTCTTACCTAAATGTAGAATCTAACTTTTTTCACCACTGAATTTCATTTTGTTAGATAACGCCCAGTGTTCAAGTCTGTCCAGATCCTCCTGTATCTTAAGCCTATCTTCTGGAGTGTTGGCTATTCCTGCCAGCTTGGTGTCGTCTGCAAATTTGATGAGTTCCCCATCTATCCCCTCGTCCAAATCATTGATGAAGATGAAGAGCACTGGGCCCAGAACAGAGCCCTGGGGCACCCCACTACACACTTCCCTCCATGTAGATGCAGTTCTATTGAGGACCACATGCTGAGTATGGCCAGTCAGCAACTACGAATCCATCTGGTGGTGATGCTGTCTAACCCACATTTTTCTATCTTATCGAGTAGTAGGTTGTGGTCTACTTTATCAAATGCCTTACTGAAGTCCAAGTAAATTATATCCATAGAATTCCTATGGTCCACTAATTTTGTCACCTGGTCAAAGAATGCAATAATATCCCATGACAAGACTAATGAAAACCAGCTGGTCAAATCCAATGTTTTTAGGTTGTAAAACTGAAGAGGAGTCTTCCTGTGTGAGCTGTGAGAAATGTTTGAAGAGTGTGTAGTCTGTAAGAGCTTCTTTCCATAGCTTGCTAGTTTGTTCATTTATTTTTGTTTTGCCTGCTACTTTTCTCACTGTGTTTTTCATGGTGGAAAATCTTCCTCAAATCAAGGAGCTGCAAAACAACTTTTCTAATTTAGATAACTTTTCTGTCTATGTTCGTTGGTCAGTGATTATGTTGACTGGTGATGTGCACCTCTAATTCATTGTGCTGGAATTGAGAAACATATGAAAAGGACAACTGGATTCAACCTTTGATTCAATAAGCCAATGCAATTATTCAATTGTCTGCTTTTGTCTTTTGTGCTGATTATGTCTACTAGGGAGGAAGATCTCCAGAGGTGAGGAAATAAGGTGTCTTTGTTTTATTTCTCCTCTAAATTACCCCTCCCAAGTTGTGGGGTTCATGGATTCTCTTGGGAGATAAAAGTCATGCTGGATAAAACTCTTTCCTGATGAATTCAAGTAATATATCTAATGCAGCTCATTTTTTAAAAAATTACCATGATACTAAGGGTAGGAAGAAAATGAACCTGGTTATAGCTTATCACTTGTCTGTTAGAAAATTTTCTTCTTCTAAGATGTTGGCAAAAGTGAGAGTTTTTGAACTTTGCAGTACTGTGATTCTTAAAATGGTAAATGAATGTGTGTGGCTGCCCATGAATAGAACCAGCAATAGGGCTTAGATGAGAACAACAACAACAACAACAACAACAGTAGTTGGAAGGTACCTTGGAAGTCATCTAGTCCAACCCCCATTTCAGACAAATGGCTGTACAATCTCTTCTTAAAAACTTCTACTATTGGAGCACTCACAGCTTCTGGAGGCAGGTTGTTCCACTGATTAATTGTTCTAACTGTCAGGAAGTTTCTCCTTAATTCTAGGTTGCTTCTGTCTTTGGTTAGTTTCCATCCGTTGCTTCTTGTCCTGCCTTCAGGTGATGGACAAGGCATAAGGTATTAATAATTCTTTTTAAGAGGTGGAATTTCTTTAGCACATTTTGGGCAAAACTTTGGGCAAAATAAGATTTGGTATCCTGCCTGTGGAAAGCTGATTGGTTTTGTGATGCTCCATTCCTGGTTTCACAAGGGGTTCCAAACCACAGTTGGTGAGTTCTGGGACTAAACTGTTATGATGGCATGAATCACAGTTGGATGCTAAGAGCTTTAGGGAAAACTCTTCAAAGCAGAAGTTTGACAGAACAGACAGCTAGGATGGGTATTTCGCTCATTTTCCTTCTTGAAAGAAGTCAGTTGCTTCACAAGCTTCCTTTAGTCACTTGACCATCTTTAAGAAAGTAACAGCAATATAACATTTGTAAAGATCAAGTTGTTTATCAGAACATCCTTTATTTGGATTTTATTGGAACATCTAGTGTTTTCTCAACAAAATTATGGGGCTGTCATACAGACCTCCATAAATCAGATTTTGGGAACAGCTCCTTAACTACCTATTGTTTTCTTTTCAAATACCTATTGTTAATCTTTTTGACAGTTTTGACAGTTGTATTGCTGAGACATTGTATACCACATGTTGCAGGAAGATGAAAGTGTCAAGTAAAAGAGTTAGAAAGAAAATAAACAGAGTGTGCTTTTAGTCGGTGATATACATGTATAAAATGCTTATTATTGGAGGAATGAGCCATGAACTGCTATATAAATTTGTAGTTTATCCACATAATGTGAGCATAAAAACATAGTCTTCAAGAAACAGGCACTGTGATCCAGAAAATAAGATTGTGTGTTAAATTTCATTTGTACTGGTTCCTTTTTCTCTCTTTTGATGAAAATAACTAAGAGCTGACAGTAAAATTCAGGAATAGAAAATCAGACGGGGTGTTACCTAAATCAGGCAACAAGCAATTTTGATAATGTGTTATGTTAACTCTTAAAATAAAATGTAAAAGTAGTTGGGTCTTGCAATAGTTAAATGATTTGATGTAGAAGAAGGACAGGCAGAACTGGGAGTGGAGTCAAGAGAGGAATCAGCAAGGAGTCATTATGTTGCCACAAGCATTCCAAGTCCAGTCCCTACCTTGAATTCTGTTAATCTTATCTAGCAAAAATTTGATGTTGTTAGTTAACTAGATTCTTGTGTATAAATGAGCAATAAATCAACTTAAGTGGAACATAATGTGTGGTCCTGATTCTTTACGCCTGACATTTTAAGGGCTTTCTGGAATTCTAGGACAGAAGATTGCTATCTATATCTATAGTGGGATGCTGTTCCAGAAGATGGGAGTTGTGACAGAGAAGATATATTTCCTTGGTCCTGGAACATGACAACATTTAATGCAGGGGACCTGGAGTGAACCCGCTCTGCTGGAAAATACTGGGTAAGCAGAAATATTGGAGGTAAGAGATAACTCATATAGTCAGGCCCTATACCATACAAAGATAGTTGGGTAATAATCATCACCTTGAATTGCATTCAGAAGCTGATTAGCAAACAATGCAGGAGCAATGGTGACATATAGGCATGCCTCATGAAAGCTGATACCTTTTAATGAACTGTGGTTAATCTAAAATAATGTCACCAGACTCCATTTAAGTCTCCATCAAGAGACCAATGTACTTTCTGACCACTCTAGGATTAGATAACCTACACTGTGTCTTAGTCAGTCTAATTTTGTTCTGTTAATATGTCTAGTGAATTCTCCATTTGGAAGGAAGGGGGCTATTTAGGACAGGAAATCTAGCGCTTTTCTTAATGCAGACTGTGTCCTGTTTCAGGTTTCGGACTCACACATACTCAATTGCTAGGTGAAAATAGCAATTTATCCAAGCCTGAATAAATAACAACAGACAAGGAAAAGGAATGTAACCCAAAACAAAGTCTCTAGAAAATAAAGCTTGCCTGAATAACTTCACTTAACACACATTTTTGAGCCAAATTTCATTGTAAAATCTTGAGAGCTCTAGAAACTGCAAAATGGTGGCGCCGAGTTATTTCTCCCATGAATTATTCGCCCTGCCCTAGCAGAAGTAGGGTGTCTTCACACCAATCTTTTTAGTAACATCACTTTACTCTCATATAAATGCCAGCAGACTCCTTCACTTCTGTAATATTCACACATCTACTCAATGAAGGATTAAATTATTAACAATGTCAGAGCAACAGTTAAAAAAAAAAAATGACGGCCCTGCCTTATCTGCAAGGTTTGTGGTAGCTTACACAACAGATAAAAGCAACATCATAAACTTTCAGGAACTGATAAAAAAAGACCAATAAAGCATTCATAATAGGACAGAATATCCAGTACCAATATCAAGAGTAATAAATCACTCTGAATATGTTTAGCATTTTTATTAGAACTGCTGTTCCTCTGTACTTTGTGGTTAGGCAGAAAAGACAGAAGGATCATCGTCCCACAGAATGGGGCAATTCACCACGGCCAACTCGCCGCGGGACAATTAAAAAAATAATACATAACGGTAATCTATTATTTACATTTCCTCCCTTATTCTTCTTTAGAATATTTGTCCTTATTGCCCTGTTATTTCTTATTTACATTTTTCTTCCTTCATGTTCTACTTCTTACTAAGAATAATTCATATTATTATTATTATACATTATTATACACATATTTTCAATTTTGACCTTTCCATATTTATTCTCCTCTATTATTTCTAGTCTCCAACCAGTCATACCACTTGTTCCATGTTATATAGTACTCTGTGTCTTCCTTTTCTTTTATCTCTTTTGTTAATTCGTCCATCTCAGCATAGTCCAGGATTTTTCTTATCACTTCTTCCTCTGATGGTATATTCTCATTTTTCCAGCACTATGCATATGCTATTCTTGCCGCCGTTATTATATGTAAAATTAAGTAACATATTTCTTTACTATATTTTCTGTTTAAAATACCCAACAAAAAGATCTCTGGTTTGTTTTGTTTTGTTTTGTTGGTTAAAAATAAAATAAAATAAAAAAATGAAAAAAATAATAATACAAAAGTCAAATTAATTTTGATGGAACCATGGCCAATAATAATAAAATAAAGTCAATCCAAAAATACACACTGTAAATGTAGTCACCAATAACAAACATAACTGAATGAAATGATTGAATTATCCCATGGTGATTTGCTCTATGGTACGTTTGTCCTAAATAGCGAGTTGTCCTGGACTGAGTTCTCCTAAGCTCCTATCCCCATGTTCTTTGGATTGAGTAGATAATTATGTGACAGTGGCGAAAATGCTATGCAATTATTCCTGCCCAATTTTGGGGGTCTAAGGAGAAATTATTTCTCTGTTGCCCAATCTTGTCAGCAGCAAAGAGTTAAAATTTTATGAGCGGTGTAAATCAGCCTCTTTGCAGATTATAAGCAGTTTGTGTAAAGCAGTGTTTCTCAACCTTGACAATTTTAAGGCATGTGGACTTCAACTCCCAGAATTCCACAGCCAGCATTGCTGGCTGTGGAATTCTGGGAGTTGAAGTCCACATGCCTTAAAATTGTCAAGGTTGAGAAACACTGGTGTAAAGGTTTGCACAGGACAAATTGGTCATCCGTCTCTATAACAATTGGTTTTGACAACCCACTACTGATACCCAAGCACGGACTGTGCACTAAAAAGCTGAACATGCATGTGGACATTTTTGACAGACGTGGTTTGGAATGCCGATACTTTCAGTTTCTCCAGATCCCCTTTTCTTTCACATGTTCATTTGCTTCTCCTCTCTTGTATTTATATAAAGAATTCTTCAAAGGGCTTAAAGGATTAAAAAAAGGAACTTTACCTGGATATTCTTTTCCAAGCGAACATGTATTGGAGAGAATACTCTCTGCCAAAGCCTTCACGCGCTGTCTTGTGTCAGACATTACATGATCCAAAATGTCAGTTGTGTGAGATTATATATCCTTCTGATCATGGGTTGCTCAACATGCATATTGAGCAGACTTCAAGGGACTGCACCTCATTGGTAGGTTTCTTTTTTTAAACCTAGTTTCCCAGCGACTTCCAATGATTGCTGCATCGTATGTTGATCCAAGAATTTTCTCAAGGGGGGAGAAGAACTCCAAAAGAAAGTGAAAAGCCTCTTAACAGTTAAGAGGCACCCTTTAGAATATTTTAGCACCCTTTAGAGTATTTTTCCATTTCTACGATGATGTATGATGTATTAATGGCACTGTTGTCATCTGGAAAAGTTGAACTTTCCAAGACAAGTATCAAAGTGAGTAATATGTAAGCCACATCCAGCCCCTCTCTTTTTAAAAGCATCTATTAGAATTCAGATGGCAGAATAAATAAGACTTTGGTTTATATTAGCAGGGTTCTTTTGATTTCTAACAGAATAACAGAGTTGGAAGGGATCTTGGAGGTCTTCTAGTCCAACCCCCTGCTCTACCATTTCAGACAAAGGACTGTCCAATATTTTCTTAGAAAATCTCTAGTGATGAAGCACCCACAGCTTCTGAAGACAAGCTTTTCCATTGGTGAATTGTTCTCCTTACTGTTCATTCCTCCTTACTGTGGTTCTAGGTTGCTTCTCTCCTTGACCATTTTCCATGCATTGCTTCTTGTCTTGCCTTCTGGTGCTTTGGAAAAGAGGTTGCGTCAAAAAAAAAAAAAAAATCTATGTGAATTGCTCTCAGCCTGGGTACCTGAAGCAGAAATGTGTTCCTAAAATAATATGGAGTAGATATTGATGAGTGACTTTTTGAATAAGAATTCTGAAACGTTTGCCATAGGAATATTTATTCATCTATTGCAAATGTCTGTTCACCAATCACAGACATTTTTGGCAACTTTTGAATAGGGTGGGTAATGGAGAACTTAAGATGACACATTGGAAATAATAATAATAGTAGTAGTAAAGTTGGAAGGGACCTTGGAGGTTATCTAGTCCAACCCCCTGCTCAGGCAGGAAACCCTACACCATTTCGGACAAATGGCTGTCCAGTCTCTTCTTAAAAACTTCCAGTGTTGGAGCATTTACTGCTTCTGGAGGCAAGCTGTTCCACTGATTAATTGTTCTCACTGTCAGGAAGTTTCTCCTTAGTTCTAGGTTGCTTCTCTCCTTGATTAGTTTCCACCCAGTTGCTTCTTGTCCTGCCTTCAGGTGCTTTGGAAAATAGCTTGATTCCCTCTTCTTTATGGCAGCCCCTGAGATATTGGAATACTGCTATCATGTCCCCCCTTGTCCTTCTCTTCGTTAAACTAGACATACCCAATTCTAGCAACCGTTCCTTATATATAAGCACCACTTATAGAAGGTTTGGGCATTTCGGTGGTGACATTGGCCAGCCCTTCTAATCTGGAGGGAACTGCTTCTGTTCTTTAATTATTAACCTCTGCATCAAATGTTGGGGCTTCTCTTCTCTTACTATCAATTCTCATTGGCAAAAAAATTCCACAGGATAGAAACCTCTCCCATTGTCTGCTTCTAGGTATATTCAGTGGAAACTGACAAAATCTGAACATAGGCTTATAGTGTAGAAAACCATAGTGTTGCACTATGTTCTTATCTCTTTTGATAGCCTTAATTCCCCTATTAGGCTAGATGAGGATAATTCTGTCAAAACTGACCGTGATTGCTACATGATAAGTCTTGGATACTACCGATCCCAGAACATTTATTCTAACAGAGGCAATCCCACTCTAATAGAATCATGATCTAAACTAACTTCTGATATTTATTGTGTGTGTGTGCATGCATGCGCTCTCTACTTGCTCAGTGTGAAACCTAGCCAGGTGCATTCTCTAATATTTAGTGTACATCCAGAATAGATGAAGCAATAGGTACCATTATCCCTCTCCTGCACGCTTCTGAGAATTTCTGTGTAAATATTTGATCCTTTAACTCTCGCAGATAACACCACAAAGGAATCGGACTGTAGTTTATTGCAATATAATTCTTCCCCATTTTCTGTTACCCATTGAGAAAGGGTTTATTTCTACATCACCATTTGTTATTGGCTTAAAGCTAGAGAAAAGCCATAGAATCTCAAGCTCGGGACTGTAATAATCTATATTTGATGGGATTTCTCCAGTCTTCATCCCCTATGGAGGGTTAATAGTGTACACAGGCTGACTGTATTTAAACACAACGTGCAACAAATTTTAGCATATTTAGCTCTCATTTCACTTATTTACTCCATCCAGGAGGTTTGTAATCATGTGAAATTGCCTGGAAAAAAAAATATTAGGTAATTAGTTAGGGTATTTGTAATATTGAAGAAAAAAAATGCATACAGCAGTGGCCTGAGGCATTTACTTGACATTATCTAGAGCAGTGGTTCTCAACCTTTCTAATGCCGTGATCCCATAATACAGTTCCCCGTGTTGTGGTGACCCCCAGGGGTGTGGCCAAGTGGGTGTGGCCACCAATAAGAGGGAGTAGGAAAGCTAGGGAAAAGGGAAAAAAATGGCGGACAGCGTGGTTTGGCGACCCCCGTGAAATGGTCGTTCGACCCCAAATGGGGTCCCGACCCACAGGTTGAGAACCACTGATCTAGAGATAAAAGTAACACAGTTTGTTCCCCTTTTCTTTGTAGGGGAAAAAAATGAATAGAACAGAAAGAAAAGGAATGGGCAATAGCAATAGCACTTAGACTTATATACTGCTTCATAGTGCTTTACAGCCTTCTTTAAGCAGTTTGCAGAGTCTGCCTATTGGCCCCAACAACCTGGGTCTTTATTTTACTAACCTCGGAAGGATGGAAGGCTGAATTAATCTTATGCCGGTGAGAATCGAACTCCTGTAGTGAGCAGTGAGTTAGCCTGCAGTACTGCATACTAACCTCCTAAATATCTTTTTAAAAAAGTTTTTATACCAGGGTGAAAAAACACACCTTTTCACAGAATCGCTTATAACTACTCAATTACCCATCCATCTACTATAGCTTACTACACTGCTTGGCTGTTTTGGAATAATAAAAAATATACTGTAACAATAATAAGACATCCACCTAGAACTGTCTACCTTTTCAGATTTTCAGATTTCTCAGACACTACTCTAGGTTGGTTAGGACTTGAACTATTAGACTCCCACCTGTCTTAGACTGTGAATTAATTGTAGATTTCTACCACTATATTATTACTACTGAGATCAAACAAGAAAAATATTTAAGGGGCTGCCACAAAGAAGACAGGGTCAATCTATTCTCCAAAGCACCTGAGGACAGAACAAAAAGCAATGGATGGAAACTAATTAAGGAGAGACCCAACCTAGAACTAAGAAATTTACTGATAGTGAGAACAATTAATCAGAACAATTAAACTTGCCTCCAAAGGTCTACACAGGATTGAAGGTTTTCATGGAAAGGATGAGAGCAGCATTGTGTATCATGATGGAAGCTCTACCCCTTTTCCACATGGTACTATGTCACATTGCATGTCCCAAAGAGACTTTGTGTGTGTGTGTGTGTGTGTGTGTGTGTGTGTGTGTGTGTGTGACATTTGCTCCCCTCTTTCCTACCTACAAAACTCTTGGATTGGCTCAAACAACAAAATTGTGAGTTTCAGAGGTAGGGGCATTTTCCCCTCCTTTGAAGATCTTGGATGGCTTCTGTTTGAATCCAAGATTAATTGTGGAAAAATGGAGTTCACCCGTACTGAATACCAAGACAGAATCAAAAATTAGTACTTGTATTTTCTCCAATGGGGTTAACTCCAGGTTGCAAGAGAGGAGAGTTTTGATCAGGAAAGCAGTGCCAAGGAACAAATGAAATGCTTCATTGACTAGATGTTGCTTGCGCCAATCGCATGCAGAGTTTTCAAAGCTTGCTTTTAAAAGGTTTAAGAGAAAATCAAGCTAGATCAGGAAAATTGATCCTGGATTACTTGCATTTGGCTTGCTTCATTCCTCAGTCTCTCTTTCCCCATTCCCCATTTCTCTGTTTTATACTTCTTTGCTCCTCTAGCCAACCTAGCTGTAAAACATAGCCGGGATTACAAAAAGCTAACATATTCTTACTTTCCCACACTTATTTAACTGTCTCCCTAATTAATTCCATGGCTTGAAATAAATTATTGACTTAGCAGACTCTCTTGTTTTCTGTGACAGCTTCAGTTGTAAACAGGCTATTAACAATTCATAATGAGTACAGAATGTTGGTTTTCTCTGCTTGTTCATTCAGTTCCCGTGTACAGACACCACAGTTGGTAAAGAAAACATGATACCAGCTCACCTCCTTGCTCTGACGGTTTTTTTGAATCAAGCCAGAGAACGAAGGCTAGGTCTTGAATGGTATCCTCGTTGGCAATCTAGATGTAATCATTAATAAAAAAAAGGCAGCTAAACAGTTGGTGTTATGAATAATTGTATTCTATTAGCACTGGGTCATCTTTAAGGGATTCCAGTTCCTTGCTCTTGCCCTAAAGCAGTGCTTTGCCAACTTGGGAATTTTAAGATATGTGGACTTTGACTTCCAGAAATCACCAGCCTGAGTGCTGGCTGATGAATTCTGGGAATTGATGCTCATGCATCTTAAAAGTTGCCAACTTGGATGACACTGCCCTAAAGAATGCAATTTCTTTTGTGTCAGACAGAACCTGCTCTTCAAACCAGGCCCAGAATACATGTTTATCTTCTTCAAAAGATTAAAACTTAGCCTGGTAATGGGAAGGTATGCCAGAGCAGTGTGGTGGCCTAGAGGTGAAGATGCTCACCTCCCATTCAGAAGGTTGAGAGTTCAATCCTAGGCAGTGATAGATGTTTCTCTATCAGGGCGCAAAGAGAAAATAACTGCTGTAAACTCTGTGTAGATGTCAGGAAGGGCATCCAGCCACCTCTATTCAGTTACCCCAGCTCCATCCCAATCAAATCAAAGGATTGCAGGGTATAAAAAGAGAAGAAAATGGGAAAGTGTGCTGGCTGTAAAATTAACAGTTAAAACATGGGGGGGGGGGGGGAAACAAGATTTCCAGCTATTTAATCTGAGGAAGTATGAGTTCCATCAGGACACAAAGTTTAGATTTTAAGGGCACCAGCTGTCAGCGCAGTCAAGAGCAACAGCTTCATGGTGTTAGATAAACCATGTGGTCTGTCATGGAAATTGATTGGAAAATTACCTGAAATACTAGTTACACTCTATTCCTGACAAAATGATTCATAATAATTCAGGGAAGCTATTTTTTTTATTACCGTTAGAGGCCTACCTGGCTAAGTCAGAAGGAAAAAGGGAGAAATTTCCTACAGAATGTATCTCCTATGCTGTAGTAGGAAATCCTGAATCTCCTTGAATTTTTGCTAAAAAGAAATGGGGTTATACAGAGGAATGTTTGGGAAGAGGAATGATAGATGCCAGTACTGGAAAAAGCAAGCAAAGCTTTACATAACATCTTGTTGTTGTTAGTTGTGAAGTCGTGTCCGACCCATCGCGACCCCATGGACAACGTTCCTCCAGGTCTTCCTGTCCTCTACCATCTTCTGGAGTCCATTTAAGCTCACACCTACTGCTTCAGTGACTCCATCCAGCCACCTCATTCTCTGTCGTCCCTTCTTCTCTTGCCCTCAATCTTTCCCAGCATTAGGCTCCAGTGAGTCTTTCCTTCTCATTAGGTGGCCAAAGTACTTGAGTTTCAACTTCAGGATCTGGCCTTCTAAAGAGCAGTCAGGGTTGATCCCCTCTAGGACTGACTGGTTTGATCATCTTGCAGTCCAGGAGACTCGCAGGAGTCTTCTCCAGCACCATAGTTCAAAGGCTTCAATTCTTTGGAGCTCAGCCTTTCTTATGGTCCAGCTTTCACATAACATCTAGTTAATCTTTAAAAGTTGACAGCAAGAACAATGACAACAAAGAGCAGAAAGCTTTTGTTCCACTACAATCTCTTTTGCAAAGGGTGGAGAGAAGCATCCCAAGTCAGGATACAAAGTGGCCTGGCATGCTATTAAAATTGGTATTGTGTATTGCAGATGATGGGAATGTAGTTTTTAAATGAAAATCTTTCCCCTTCATGACATGGGAGAACTCTTATACCTCAAACTGATTCAACCTAAACTTAATATGGCAGATGAAAAGCAATGAAAAGAAATCTTTGGTCTGTGGGACAGCTGTAGGGATGACCCCAACATGGTATCATTCTTGGTAATCTGGGAAATAACCCAAAAGTTCCAAACCATCTATTACTATACTAAATTGGAGAGTTATGTTGTGCCATCAGCTGCTGGGGCCACCACCAGCTCATCCTAGGAAAGCTCATCTAGGCACTGGAGGCAGCAATTTTTGCCAGCTAGTGTATCATGAAAAATCACAATATAATTATCACAGTGGGGACGACTGTGACACTCAGCCTTGCATATCTTATGCATTCTGTTCTCGCCGAGCTTCAACAAATCAGTGAAAAAAACAAAGCTACAGTGAGGGAAGAAAGGCAAGAGACTAAAACTGAAACTTTGAATACAAATACAATTATATCTCATTGGGCAAAATCCATACCTAGCTGCCAGCAATACCCCCCTGACTTACTCTCTGAAATTGCAAAATGAGAGAATATAAATCAGAGTTGACAACGAGGTCTTATTTCCCTCTTTAGAGGCAATAACCAAATAATAAATCATACAGTTGCAGCATATAGAAGACTTCTTAGAATTCCTTTGCGTTCTCTTTATATTAGGGGCTACAAATGGTAATCCCTCCCAAGGAAAACATGCTGATTGCCAGTTGCTTCCTATACCGTTCTAGCCGCTGAGCATTTGTGAATTGGATACATGCCTTCATGCACTCCTACAAAAAAGCCAGCTCTGAAGCTATATTTTTGCTGAAAGAACCAGACAACCTAATAGAATGAGGGGAGGGACTGCAATTCAGTGGTGCATCTGAGGTTAATCATAAAGTTCCTTTCAGGGTTTAAGTTGGAATGGCAGGAAGAGGTCTAGAAGAAAGCAATGAAATCTGCTCATTGTCCCATGCAAAATAAATAAATAAAAAAGACAGTTTCACTTCTACAAAGGTCAGTCTATAGCCAGATTCTTTCTACCAAGAAACCAAGCCTTCCATGCAAAACAATGTCGAAAACTCCTCCAGGGTTGAAGCAATTATTTTGCAACTCCTCCAACATCTGGAAATTCAGCCACCAATTTGATGGTGAAGGCTTTCATGGAGAGTATCTGTTGGGCTCCAGGGCTTAATGGCCATGGTCTTCACAGCAGATATACGGACTTTTCACCAGCAACTGTGACAGGGACTGACTTGGCTCTTGCCTTTAAAGGCAAGTGAGTGCAAACTGACTAGAACTATCCTCACAGTTTGTTTATTTATTTATTAAAATTTATAGACTGCCTCACTCCCACAGGACTTCGGGCGATTAACAATAAAAACACAACATAACATAACAAAACAAACAATACAATAACATTCATCCAGGGGTCAGATTTTATAAACCCCAGGCCTGCCGGAAAAGCCAGGTCTTAAGCAGTTTGAGGAAAACCAACAGGGTGGGAACGGTCCTAATCTCCGGGGGGGACCTGATTCCAAGACGTGGGCACCATCACAGAGAAATCCCTCCCCCGTGGCCCCGCCAAATGGCACTGCTTGGCCGACGGGACCTGAAGGAGGCCCAGCCTGTGGGATCTAACCGGACGAAGGGAACTATGAGCCAGGCTATTTAACAGGGAATGTTGCATGTGCTACAGATGGAGCTAAGGCTGGTAACCCACTTTCTCTAATCTAAAAACCTTATGCAATTGCCTCAATTGACCAAAGCCCTGAAACACATTGGAAGTCATTTATGGGCCCATCTGATCATAACTCAAATATAGCACGTTGTGTCATGGAATTTAGCAGGGTGAAATGGTGAAAAGTGCGTATTGATGAATGAACTGAAAGAGGTGAGAATAAAGTAGATATGTTTCAGTGAAAGAGAAAGGGGAAATAGATCTAAGTTAAAGTGCTCCTTTCATGGAACAAAAAAACTGAAATTTATGCCACAAAGGATGAATAGATTCATCTGGATGTCCCAGAGGCATATTGTAGGTTCATGGTAGTTATTTAATAGATGTCCTGCCTTTATTGTATAATTTCAAGGTGTTGTACCTAATGATCCCTCCTTCTATTTTCCCCAGGACAACAACTCTTAGAGGTGGGTTGGGTTGAGGGAGTAACCCGCCAGGGGCCACTCAAGGCACTCTGTGTCTTTTGTTGAAGTTTTTAAACCTGGCTAGGGGCAATTTGGGTCAATACATTAGGCCTAGTGGTTGTTCAATAGTGCTTTGGTTCACAGGGTTAAAATTAACCCCTTTATCTATGTCCCAATGGTGCTTTTTCAGGAGGCAACTGGACTTTCTTGTTTTTCTTTGAAGATGTTTTGCTTCTTATTGAAGAAGCTTCTTCAGCTCTGACTGGATGGTGGGGAATGGAAGGATTTATATTCCTTGCAGACAGCTGGTCTTTTACATTCTTTTAGAGCAGGGGTGTTAAACTGCTGGCCTGCGGGCCGGTTTCATCATACTGGAGCCGTGTCCACCCCATTGCTGGCAATGGCGAAAACGCTCCGATACGTTGCGCGACGTCATGTGACATCGCGAGTTTGACATGTCTGTTTTAGAGAGTCATTCAGACAACCCTGATCTAGATGACCGAGAATCTCCATAAACTTTCCTCTTTCTCTGGTGTTAAATAGGTTTTGATGTGTACACATCTTGCTAACTCCCCTTGACTTGGTGTTATGAGAACGCAGCCAGAACATTTTCAAAGACAACCCAATTAAAGACAATTAGTACTATTGTATCCTGAAATTTCATATGAAATTAATAGGCAAGTAAATGAGGCTTTTAGCAAGAAATCAGTTAATTTGAACCTGCAAGTGTGGACCAGGTTTTTTGTGCCTGACATTAATCATCTCAACTAACAATTAGCATCTGGTTAGAGATAGATCAGGGTCAATGGCATTCAAGGAAGGTTGGACTTAATTCACTTGTGGCTACTTAACAACTCTTAAGTATTGTCTCATTTGACTCCTTCCCCTAGCTCTTCTAGTCTCTGTCCTACAAAAATCTCCCTCACAAATCCATCCCAGCATTATTAGTCAAAAGGGACCTTGGTCTAATGAAGAATTAGCTTGCCTAAGCACTCTGTCAACATCTATAAGGTTAACAGACATAAACTGGTTTAATAAAATTGGACATAAAGAAGCACTGCCCTTTTCTCTACATCTGCACTTTCTTCAATCTCCCTGTAAATATGAATGAGTTTATCTGAGAAAACAACAATAATAACACCTTCACGGTTTGCTGTTGAGACACATGGAGGCCTTCCAATTTTTCCAGTCCCAATCAACTGGAAAAGCTCCCTTGGGCTAGTTTCTGTGGACAACGTAGAGATCAAACAGCTTTTCTCTTCCCTTAGGGCCACAGTATCACACTCAAGGTGCTCCAAGCTATGCTTGATCATATTCATTTTCAGATTTCTACCATCTGGTCTCCAGATGTTTCCCTGCCCACCTCATAGCTATAGCTCCTCATTAAACCAAGACATTGTACAAACTCAGCAGGCAGTTAGAACATTCTTAGAAGCCAATCACTTGATCATTCCAATTCATTACTAAGCCCTTAGTCAAAAGGTGTCCATAAGCAAATTCTGGAATCCTAAGCAATCCAGAAGACAAAGCTACATTTCATAGGCTCCTTCATTGCCATAGAACAGAACTGAAAATTGTGATCTTGGGTTACTACCCATCCCTTGCAACTCTTGAGACCAATTAAATAGGTAAGTAAAACCCAGCCAGATCCCAGCCTCCCCCAATTTTTCTCACTGCTGCCCTAAGCTAAGGTTTTCTACTTTGAAGCAGGATAAAAACAAAGGAAACCAGAGGAGCGATCGGAAGAGAAAATATATAAACAAATCAATTGTACTTCAATGCAAGAGGTCCAAATCTCTGGTTCAAATCCCAAAAGTGCTTTTCCAAAAGGCAACTGGACTTTTTTTTTTCTTTGAAAAAAACCATCTGTTTCACTTCTCATCCAAGAAGCTTCTTCCCTTCTACCAACCCTCAAGAGTGCTAACGATCAGATGACTGCAAAGAATATAAATCCTTTCACTCCCTGTTTAGAAACGTTCTCAAAGAAAATCCAATATCCAGTTTGGATCGGTCAAGAGGAGCAGAAGTTTCATCTTCTCAGCTTTCAGACTCCAACTGGAGCTCCTCTTCAGGGAACTTCTCTTGAGAAGTTCTCTCTTCTCTCTCTAGTGGCACACTTTGCTAGAGAGAATTTCCCCTCCAGCACAAATCTGAAAGCTTGGAAGACTAAACCTCTGATCCCGTTGAGCAACCCAGACTGGATCCTGCAACGCAATCCTGGAACACATACGTATCTGCCTTCATTCGCAAGAAAATCGAGTTGCCTTTTGGAAAAGCGCTTTTGGGACAACCATGATGTGGATGATGGAGAATCTCCACAGACGCTCTGGTTCAAATGTGTGTCTGGGAAAATTCTTTTACAAAAGAACTTAAGCCACTCAGCTCCAAAGTGTAAATCAGCTAACACTACTTTGCTGCATGATCTGCAACCTGCAATGTAATAAGCCCTAGTAATTATGGCATATTTGGAACCAAAGGTGCAGGAAATCATGTCAATACATAAAAAGACTAAGAAATGATTGAGATCCTGATGCAGTTGAACTTGCTTATTCTGCCTAATGCAGAAGAATTTTCTCCACACCTCTTGCCCTCCTGCTAACTCATTTTCATGTTCCGTTCAAGAGCATTTCCCTGAAATAATCACCTCCTTTGCCTGGGATGGATAGGAGGGGGGAAAATATTTTCTGTTCTAAGCAATTGAATAAATGTGATCGGGAATAAAACATTGAAGATATTTTGGGTACTGCCTTATTTTTGCCATTCTTCTTAAGTCCGCTTCTTGGCTTTTGCTTCTTTTGTGTAGCATCTGTTCCGAATTGATATGCTTTCTCTCAGCAAGGCAAAGGCACCCCTTTGCTTTCACTGCTTGAAGCAAAGACTCTAACTTGGCAGCTTTTGCTCTCTCTGCCTGCCCCCTCCCAAAAGAAATCTGAAATACATGCAGAATTTAAATGCCCACCTAGCAAATGGATGACCCCAAGGGAATGATGTATGAAGTCTCACCTAAGAGAGTCAGAATGTGCAGATCAAAGTCATTTAATCACTGGCTAAGTCCTGTTGTCTATCTTCTTTTCCCTGGTGGTGATTTCTAGAGAGAAAAAAAATGAAGGATTTTCTTATGAGGCAGACTAAAATGCCTGAGTGAGGGGTAAGAAGTAAATTGGGCTAGATTGCCAAATTCTAAACGAGATGGAAACTAATCAAAGAGAGAAGCAACCTGGAATTAAGGAGAAACTTCCTAACAGTGAGAACAATTAACCAATGGAATGGCTTGCTTTCAGCAGTTGTGAGTGTTTCATACTGGAGGTTTTTAAGAAGAGACTGGACAGCCAATTGTCTGAAATAGTATAGGCCAGTGGTGGCAAACCTATGGCACTCTGAGGCGGCACTCAGAGCCCTCTCTTTGGGCATGCGCGCCATGCCCTGGAGATGTCAACTGTCCCTCTTCAACCAGCCGCCTGCTAACTCACCGAGGTCCCACATGGCCGGATGCATTCAGCATGGCTGGTTTCCTTCCCCCATTGCATTCCTCCTGGCCTTGCATGCTCTCCTTTTCCCGGGCACGACCCATTGCATTGCCTCCTCAGCTGTCGGCTGGCTGTCCAGCTCAGAGGTGGCTTCTCTGAACTGCTGCTCCCTGGCCCCTGCTTTGCCTTGCCCTGTGACAATGGCACCTTGCCTCACAGGAAGAGCCTCCTGCCCACTGCCTCACCTGTCAGAGACCCCCTGGATCTCCCCCAACCCTGCCCGGCCCCCACAGGCATCCTTCCGCATGAGCAACATTGAGGTGACCACACCCACCTTGGCCACACCCACCCAGTCTGCCATGACTATCACAGCCATGCCCATCCAGTGGGCCATGCCCACCTGGCACCTGGTGATAAATAAATGGGTTTTGGGTTGCAGTTTGGGCACTCGGTCTCTAAAAGATTCGCCATCACTGGTATAGGCTCTCCTGCTTGAGCAGGAGGTTGGACTAGAAGACCTCCAAGATAACTTCCAACCCTATTCTTGATTGATTGATTGATCCACAGTGTCAAAGCTGTTCACATCCCTTGGATCTATCCTATACTGAGACGGGGATTAATTATCCCAATCCACTGACTCTACTTTATGTAGGATGATCTCAGTTATGGGGGAAGATAAAGATTATAGCTCCTAAGAGATGAATACTTCAGATTTCTAGATCTGGGTTGCCCAGTGTTTTGCCCATTTGTCTTGCATTGGGAAAAACAAGAGGGAAGGGATGAAAAGGGAAGCTTGTGTTTTATCATCCTAAGTGCCTGACATGTTTCCTCCCCTTCTCCCCCCAAAAAAATGATTTCTCTGTTCAAATGATCCTGTACGGTTGTTTTCTAGCTTGTTAGAAATTCTTCTATTGATTAAACCCTAAAACAAACAAATAAGCCATGACATTTCACTGCTGAAGAGTAAAAGGAATGGATTATCAAGACAGGGGAGAAACACAATTGGTTCACATTTTAATGTCAACTTATTTTGTTCTCAGTGTATGAGCTCATCTACAAATCACACCGCTAACCTTTGATTGTCATTCTTTTTCAAATTTTGCAATGCCGCTTAGCAAAAAAACAAAACAAAACGGTGCAGCAAATTACATGTGTTCCAGAAATGCACACCAAGACACATTGGGGACATTGCTGTGAAAAATATGTCTGTATCCACCTACAACAAGTATGAATTTTCATGCAATCTTTTTAACATTTGCAATCTGAACTGAAAATGGGACAGACTGAACTGGGAAACATAAGGAACTGAATGAAATGTGACTATTTTTTTTTCTGTCTTCATACGCCTTCTAAAATTATTTAGAAGGCGCACGAAGATCCACAAGATACTCAATCCTGAACTGGGATTCCTGAGAGCTGATTCAATCTGGTCTTGGTACCTGTGCAGTTGTGGTAGAAGTGAGCATGGAACAGACAATGCACAGTTCCAGAAACCAGAGCAGTTACATCACTGAACTTAAGAAGCGTGTTATAATGGATGTTCTGCCCAGTGGTGGGATTCAAATATGTGAACAACCAGTTCTCTGTGTGGATGCCACTTCCAGAAGTCCATTCTGGGCCCAGGCAATAAAAAATTAGCTACTGATTCTGCCAAAGTGATGCGAACCGGCTGAATCTCACCACTGGTTCTACCACTGCTAAACATTTTTAAAAACTTCTACTACAATCCCACAGGTACCAAGGCTACGTTGAATCAGACTAAGTCCCCAGGAATCCCAGTTCAGTACTAATCTGGTGCTCAGCAGTCCACTCTTTGCTAGGTAGTTTAAATATCCCTGTTGAGGACAGACACTCTGGCAATCAGCAGACTATTTGGACCCAACATGCCTTCTACATTTCTTGCTCCACAGTTGTCTTTTGTTTAATTAGAGCTGGAGTGTTTGCCTCCTTTTCAGAATGGCAGCATTTCTCTTCTTGTACTTCTCGTCCCCCTCCTTGCTAATCAAACCACCTTGATTGCATTCCCATCAGCGTAATCACCGGCTTCCCTTTGAAAAGTCTGCTCCTGGAAGAGCAAGTTACTGGGTCACTGAACTCCTACGTGGAGGTTCACCTCCGAATGCCATTGAGAGAGGAGCTGATTCTCAATTCAAACCGCTGGCTGCTCAGATCTCTGCTGGAGACCCGTTCGAGCATTACCAAAAAAGAAAGCAGTAGTTGGTTCTTGTTCGCGCTGGAGAGATTTTTGCATTCACTTTTAATCATGCTCAGAGAAGAGCACTAAAAAGAAGAAGAAAGGAAAACCGTTCAAAGCTTCTGCAATCTTGGATCTATTTTGGTGGTGGGGGAACAAGAGTGACAGCATATATTAATTCAGGAATCAAACTGCACCATCGCTTACAGTTCACCCCTTATTTCAGAAGTTGCGGCACTTTGGGGAGATGGGGGTGGGTGGGTGGGAAATGCCAGTAAATTATGCAGGTCACGGCGGTTAGAATCCCAGTATCCACAGTAAGAAGGTGAAAATTAATGTAAAAATCAACCCAAAATCAATCTCTCTCTTGGCTCATTTTAAAAGAATGCTGGGATGAAATCCACCTTTGTAGTTTTGCAAAAACACTTTTTTTCCCCATTAAGAAAGAAGCTTCTCTTTTTCTCAATGATTCCCAGGGTACTTGAGAATTTCATTTGGATTGTTCTTATGGATGCTTTTGAACTGGTGTTATTTTGAACTGGAGGCAGCAGGAAGTATTGTGGCTGGTATTATGTCACTCAACTTTTCACAAATCTGTAGTATTATATTTCTCCACTCTGGTTAATCATCTGGGGGGGGGGATTGCTCCTTATAATTTGCTCAGGCATTTGATCAGAGTATAAGAAATCCAGGGAAATTGAAAAAAAAAACTGTCCACTTTCTACTTACAATAATTTCACCAATGTCTTCTTCTCCTCTGAATGAAATGTCATGATCAAATCTATTTTCCTCAAATGGTGACTACCTGGATTAGTCCTTCCAGTTTTCTTAGCAAGATTTTAGAAGTGGTTTGTGCTGGTTTCCTTCCTGGAGCTCAGACATGCTGACTGGCCCAAGGTCACCCAGAAGACTTTGTGCTTAAGGTGAGGCTAGAACTCATAGTCTCTCTATTCTAGCCTTCACCAAAATGTTTCATCTCCCTGTCAGGATAATGATTTAAAGGCTAAACAGCTTATGTAATGATGTAATGTATTGTAAGGTGGGTGATGCAAGAATGGGAATGACTCAGCAGGCTCTGTGTCTGTGCCTTTAAGTGTCTGAGTATGAAAGGGAAGGCCTGCTGGAGTCTTTCTCTCTCATTCGTTTGACTGCTGTAATTGCTGTATATTGGAGTTTGCTGTTTCACCACGTGTATGTTTCTTATTTCTAGTGTATATTTGTAGATTTAGTGTAATATAAACCATCATTAAATTACAAACCACTGTGTACTGCATTTACTCCTGGATTACCTCAGCGCAATAAGATTGCATGCTCTGACACTCGCTAATTTTTAGGATAGTCAGTAGAAACAATATTCCAGGCCTGCATGTAGGATATAAGAGTAACTTCCCAGACTGATAAAGATTCAGGAAACAATCATGTAAAGACCCAGTGACAAGCTTCTCCATAATCCACAAAGAAATCACCTCCTTGCTGAAACAAGGGAAAGGGGAAAATTAGAAAGTCCCCACTCCAATGTACATGTTAATATGCTGGTTCATGGAATTCTTGTAACCCATCCCTTTCGTTTCAATATATCTGACTAGGAAGAACTTTTTGAGACCCATGAGTGGAAAAAATATTTTCAGTCTTAGGCAAAGAGATCTGAAGTGGGATGGATTTCTAAAATCTAATTCAGTATTTAGAATTTTCATTCAGAGTATAGTATGACCCAAGAACTGCCATCTTACTTGGATCAACAGGATCTAACGACTTTCGGTGGGATGAGGAACTTTTTGGACATATCCATACTGTCAGGGGTTGGAAGACTGTCTCCAGTAAGGCATGATAGCCCTCAAGAATTGTTTCAGGTTAGTCTTTCTATTTCTTTTATTTCCAACACAATGTCTCAAAGGTGCTTTTTCAAAAGGCAACTGGACTGTTCTTTCCTTGAGGAAGACCTTTTGCTTCTCATCCAAGAAGCTTCATTGGTTCCAAAATGTCTTTCTCAAGGACAAAACAGTCCAGCTGTCTTTTGAAAAAGAACCGTTGAGACAACGATGACCTAGATGACTGAGAATCTCCACAGACATTTTACTAAGGCAATCGTGATACTATTGCTTTCAGTTGACTGATCGCTTTTAAAAATAAGTCTCTCTCTTGAGTAAAATTGACACCTAATGGCTACAGGGACATGTTCACATTATTTTCTTGGAATTAATATAGAGGTGGTTTGCCATTGCATTCTACAGGGATTCTTTTTTACTTCCCAGTCTAAATCACAAGTCTCTGTTTTTACTATCATCTCCCATCCCAGTAATGTCCAGGTTTCAACCTGCTTGGCATTTTTAGACCGGCGATGGTTGACTAAATGCTAATCTTTGCTTTGATTTTTTTTTTAAAAAAATATTTTGCCAAAAAAATAACCATTTGAGAATAGGAATATGGTCCTGTTTGATATTTAAAAGGTGTTCCTGTGTTCAAAGGAATTTACCAGGTCCTTTTCTCTGCAACGGTTGTAGTTTTACAAATGTATTTTCTTTTGTTCTTTATCCCTCCCTCTGATTCTTTTCCCAGGTATCTGTATGTGATGAATATAAGTAAGACAGAAACCTGAGTAATGAAGGCTTTGATCCTAAGGAAATACTTTCATGGCTCACATTATTCACATGCCCAAAGCAAAACAATTTTTAGAGCTGCCTATTCATACATCATACATACATACCCATCTGGCTTTTCCCTTTTAGGAGAAGCAAGTTGCACCAGATGCAGAGAAGGAGGTAGAAATAGTAAGCTGTAGAGATTAAAAGTGTGAGATTAAAAACTGGGAAAGTAATGTGGCTAAAACCAGTTTATATTGATATTGTGCACTGTATCTCTCTATACCTTTTGGACCTTCCTTCCTTCCCCCTATCCCATGTCCCACTCCATATATTGTCTTCCATTCTTTCAACTTCTCTTCCTTCTGGAGGGTTTCACTCACTCTGTCCCACCACAACTTTCTCAGTTGACTCTTTCCTTCAGATTTATTTTCTCTTCCTTCATATATTTATTTTAAAATCAGCTCACCATCTGTTCTCCCTATGCGATCACCATCTCAACATACTTCTTTGTAACGGTCATTCTTCTTTGGGTTTAATCACATTCGTTCAGTCCTGTACATTCTTGAAGTTTTCTCTTCTTGTTTTAACTATGCACATTTCTTTAAGTTCTCCCTTGCCACTGCTCTCATATTTTTTATATTTCTTCTAGGCAAACCCAATTTTAACAAAGTAGGCAGAAGAATGTTCTTATGCACAACTTTTTTTGCTTCCTTTGGCAAACAGAATATATAGAAATAGCAACAGCCATAAACTTATATACCACTTCATAATGCTTACAGCCCTCTCTAAGCAGTTTATAGAGTCAGCATATCACCCCCAACAGTTTGCATCCTCATTTTACTAATCTCGGAAGCATGGAAGGCTTAAGCCAATCTGGGTCGAACTCCTGTGGGCAGAGTTAGCCTGCAATACTGCATTCTAACCACTGGGTCACCACAGAACATATGCAACCACTTATTCATCAAATAGATTTTAGGGTAAAATACATGAATACTGTATGCCCCATTGATGAAGCAATTCCATGCCCATCGGTTTACAAAAATCAACTATATTTTCAGATACGATACAGGATAATTGGATAACACAATGCAGGCTGCTTTTGGGTGAAGGATACGGAAAGCAAAATCTTTAGGGGTATGGATAGGATGGTTAGGAGGGGGACCAATCTGTTTGACCTGTATCTTGGATTGGAAATTGTTACTCTGCAAAGCTATGTACCAGATCTCATTTACTACATTTTTGTTGGCATTAAGTTTCTTCTAAGTGAGTGAATTTCTTTCTAGGGTAACTACTTTTCATAGAGCTGAAAGAAGACTGGTTATTTTGACATGGATTTTCCTTTGAAAGTAGTCTCCAATAGATACAAAAATGAAAGTATACAGTCAATGAATGAGAGTCCATCTCTTTGTCTCTACTGGTGCAAAGTCTTTACCTATCAAGATGTTTTCCTGTCTTTTTTGTTCTGAACACATGGGGGAAAAAGTTCTTTGTCTTCAGTGAATATCTGGAGTAACAAGTTCCTTAGAATTATTCTTAGGACAAGTATTGTTAGTCTGCTTACCCTCAAAACTAGTTTGTTTGACCTTGTCATACAAGAGCACCTTCCTATTTTGGCTTTGACAATGTTGCTTGTTCATTTGACCTTAGATCTCCTGGGTTTGCATTGTTGTCTCCTTTACTGCCTATCAGTTCTGTAGCCTTACATTTTCTCTGTGTTTGCCCCGAGAACATGCTATTTTTACACTTGATCTTGGACTGCCTGCCTGTCTTCTTCCCCTTACTGCTTTGCAAAACACCCCCTTTCCCTTTAAGCCTGCAGTCTGGCAGAGCGATATTATCTTTTTTCTCTCCAGAACTTTGGATAGAGTCACTTTGTAATCATTTAGCCATCTGCCAAGCACTCATCTATTTTAACTGGAAGGACAGAACACTTTTTTCTCACCTGTATTCAAAATAATAAGATGCCAGTGAGGCCAGCAAGGAATTAGTAGTTATTAGGTGGCAGAAGACTATACCTGTTTAATGTCCCAAAGATTCTTTTTCAAAAGACAACTGGACTTTCTTTTTCCTTCAAGACGTTTCACTTCTCATTCAAGAAGCTTCGTCAGTTCACACTGAATGGAGGATTTATTTCTTTCAGTCATCTGATCGTTAGCATTCTTTCTGAGAGTCATTGAGGCCTCTTGGAGGTTTATCTATGCCCTCAGGCTCACTTGAATAGTGCAAATGGTGTGGAACCTTCTTGGAACTGCTGGAATGAATCAGAGATATGACACCACCTAGTTTTTGTTTACAACCCAGTCCTTTCAGTGGTTCCAAGAAGGTTCTACACACATTTGCTCTCTGATTCAGGTTACCCTGAGGTATAGGTCAATTCCCAAATGGCCTCAATGACTGCCAGAAAGAGTACTAACGGCCAGATGGCTGCAAGGAATATAAATCTTTCCATACTTCACCATTCAGTCTGAATTGAAGAAGCTTCTTGGGCAAGAAGTGAAACGTCTTGAAGGAAAAACAAAATCCAGTTGCCTTTTGAAAAACCGTCTTTGGGATGGGACAGCCATAATGGGGATGTCCCATTATGCTTGTCCCAAATGGATGACTGAGCATCTCCATGGATAACCAGTTTAATGCAACAGGCTGATTTCATTTTACTCATGCTGGGTGAAGTAAAGGCTGGAGCCATGCAATGTCATTTTTCAAGAGAAGACCTTTGAAGAGATATGTCGTTCCACCACGATGGTCAAGAAGGTAAACAAGCAAAAAGGTGTTTTGCTTTTTGAAAGAAATAACTTAGAACTTGCGTCCAACACCTGGATGCAAAATAGAAAAGGCCAGCCTTGTGATGTGATGTGGAAATGCCTGTTACATCATTATTATTATTTTTTTCATTTCTATGGAGCATGAACACTTGTCTGGATGCCCGATGGCAAGAAAATGAATCTGAATCTGAAATTGCAAATGCTTTTTGAGCTCAAAAGGCCATTTTTATGAGCTTCTTCCAAAGACAGCATTTCAACTTGTCAGGAAGTTGGAAAAATTAGATTAAGTTCATATATTTGCAGTTCAGGGCACGATGATTGACTGCCTTTGGCTTCTTTTGATGCTTTTCCTTTTCTTTTGTGGTTTGAGGAATCTATTTTTCCTTATGAATTTTGCCGCACTTTCTTCCATCCTTCCATATTTCTACAGTCAGACTTCAGAAGCAAATAGCATGTTTTTAGCAATCACCAATGATGTTTACATTTTTAGACTTTCTAATGTGAAATTGGATCACCTTACCACCTGATAACATTTGTTTCCTTTGACTTATGCATAGCTTGGTAAATTAGTTCCTTTGTTTGGATTTATTCAGTTGTTCTGCTCGGTGAAACGGACTTTCACTGCATTAGTTACAATTAATGAATAAATTTGATAGACAAAATTCTAAGCATACCTATTTGGTTTAGATCTTTAATTGAAAAGATATGACTATTAAATATGTTTGCCGTGTATGAATTCAATTAGGTGAAATGCATGATTTGTGTTTTCCCTTCAAGTATCATTGTGGTGTGATTGTCTTCCACTAAAAAAAAAAAAAAGTCCTGGTTTTGAAAGACAATTCACCTTGCACATTGAGTCCCAGGCAGTTGATAGGTTTGTAACAAAACTTGTTCGCCTTTCCTTTCTTGTCCAATTTCCTAGCCAATTAATTGATGGGCCACCTAAACCTGTTCCTCCAAGGAAATGTTCACATTCTGTCTGTCTGTCTTCTCCCCACTGGAATTCTCAATTAAAATGTTAATAGATTTCATTACGTGGCAGAGATGTGGCTTCCCAGCTTCAATGCCTGATGTGACAATAACTCACAGTTGTCTTGATTTGTCTGCTTCACCAGAGGCTTGGAGAATGATTTAGTTTTCTTTTGTGGAAGAGTGTAGATGATTGGTTAAATATTATTTGCTGGCAGAACCTGGCATTTGCCCAAGAAACACACAGATTTGCTGCTACTGGGCTAAGAAGAAGGCCTATCCAAAAAGTGGTGGTGAGCCCATCTTGGGCCTGCCTGCCTGCCTGCCTTCCTTCCTTCCTTCCTTCCTTCCTTCCTTCCTTCCTTCCTTCCTTCCTTCCTTCCTTCCTTCCTTCCTTCCTTTCTTTTTCTTTCTTTCTTTCTCTTAGCCAGCAAGCCACATTCTGAATTTTTCTTCCTTCCTTCCTTCCTTCCTTCCTTCCTTCCTTCCTTCCTTCCTTCCTTCCTTCCTTCCTTCCTTCCTTCCTTCCATCTTTCCTTCCTTTCCATCCATCCATCCATCCATCCATCCACCCATCCATCCCTCAGTGAAATTAAACAGAAATACTTCCAGTGGCTTACATAAGATAAATAATGGAGTTAACATATCTGACAGCCAAAAATAGAAAGAAAAAGCCTAAGCAACGTTAAACATAAGCCAAGATGTTGATGCCACCGGGTTTGGGAGAGTAAGGCTGAGACAAAGTAATGAAACAGTAAACAAAGTAATGAGACAGTTTTGTGTTAGCCTACATTTTTATGTTTTTTTCTTACATGTTATAATGACCATTTATGTTTTCTTTTGGTTACTGTTTGATAAATAAAGATTTGGCGGGAAACAGATTGTCTCCTTGCGTTATAAAGGATTCTTTGAAGTTTCTTTGTTGTCTTTATTATTACTTTAGAAAGGCTTTAATGTCAGATTAATCAATGGAACAAGCAGAAGCAAAAAGTCTCAGTCTTTCACAGACCTGATGAGAATTTATTACCTTAGGTTCTCAAACAGCGGCCATTAGATATAGGTAGTTCCCAATTGTTAGGAAGGATCAATTCACTGTGTTATGGATTTATAGAAAGCTCCTATGGATTTATACAGAGCTCTTTGTAATTTAGCTACCTCACTTTTATGAAAGGGCAGAACTCCTAGTAGCTTAGGTGCAAAGAATTTTGGAATTGCTGTCACAGAATACAGACTTTAAGGCAAAACGTCAATTAATTAGGCCTGCCAAAGAGTAAAAACTCTAATATATTCCACGCAAATAGCATCGGATAAAAATGTTCCATTGGTATGTGATTTTGCAAAATGGTGGACTCCAACACCCAAAGATGTTTTAAAGGTATTGTTGTTGTTGTTGTTAATTGTGAAGTTGTGTCCGACCCATCGTGACCCCATGGACAATGTTCCTCCAGGTCTTCCTATCCTCTACTATCTTCTGGAGTCCATTTAAGTCCCCTTCTTCTATTGCCCTCAATCTTTCTTTAAAGGTATATGTCTGTCATATGTATGTATGTATGTATGTATGTATGTATGTATGTATGTATGTATGTATGTATGTATCTATCTATCTATCTATCTATCTATCTATCTATCTATCTATCTATCTATCTATCATCTATCTTATCCATACATTCTCTATCAATCTAACATCTATCTTTTGGATGATAAAATCATATAATGATATAGCTTTCTATATTCTTCTGAAAACCTATGGAGTAATGTTGAAATTATTTTAATTGTGTTGATTTACACTCCTGTATTTAGAGGATAAATATTTTCAATATTTTTCTTGTATAAAAGGAGAAAATAAATATCTATAAATGTTTTTCAAGTTTCTATAGAATTCAGAAACTCATTCTGAAAAAGTGGCTTTGTAATGCATTACCCAGTCTCAACCAGCATAGAGAGTAAAACTCTGCATAAGCTCATGGATTTGCCGTTCCTGTGCCAGAAAAGGTGGCAAAGAATGAGAAATAGAGTGTACTTGGTTCTAGTAGGAGAGCAAGCAAAAAATCTTCTTTACATTACTGACAGAAACATGTTGACTATTCCCCACACCACTTAAAATAATCTGACCTTAGCAACTTCTTTGAAGTGAAGTATATCTTGGTTTCATTTGTTTTTAATGTATAGAGTGGCCTTCTGCAAAATTTCAATCACATTTCCTGAAAGGTAGAGTCCAAAATTTAATAATGATAGTATTTTAGCTGTGTAAACAATATAACAGAATATAATACCATTAAGATACATTCAGTCTAGGTGGAGTCTTCAGTATAAATACATTAGGTGAGGAAATGAAGTTAAATAGGTGGGTAGAAAGCTTAGTCAATATGTCCATATTTAACATTCTTCGCATTAAAAGACCTAAAGTTGGTTGAATATGATTGTCTATCTCCAGTGGTGGGATTCAGATATAGGAAGAACCGGTTCTCTGTGTGGATGCTGCTTCCAGAAGTCCGTTCTGGGCTTGGGCAACAAAAAACTAGCTACCGGTTCTGCTGAATTGGTGTGAACTGGCTGAATCCCACCCCTCTCTCTCCTTATCTATCTATCTATCTATCTATCTATCTATCTATCTATCTATCTATCTATCTATCTATCTATCTATCTATCTATCTTTCTATCTATCTTTCTACCTACCTACCTACCTACCTACCTACTTACCATTCCTTTATAAGGACAGAGTACCTAAATGTGTGAAGATTGTATTTGGTTGAAATATTTGGGAGCATACTATAATTTGAACATGGAGACGAACTTGCTGAAAATTCACAAAATGCTGAGAATGCTTTTTAAGTCATTTCACAAATAGAGGAAGCTGTAGTTTTTAGTACCAATTAATATATTGAGTCCTCCAATTTCCTGGAAGTTTTATTATATCTCAGCAACAGATTCTTCTGTTTTTTTTTAATTTACTCAAAGAGCTTTAGAGTTTCTTTAGAGTTTCTTTTTGAAGGTCTCTGGAACTCTACTGTTGTGAGATGGAAGATTTTTTTTAAAAAACCTATGTCTCTGTATCATTATATAGCTTTCTGGGAGAAGCTAGGTGAAAGAAGTTCCTTGCTAATGGTTTTGATTGCAATTTGACTGAAGAAGTTGAAGAATGGCTGCAGATAAATGGAGTGGTGTATGTACAGTAAAAGAGTATATAATCTATGGTGTAACTAGGATAAGGCAAAGGGGACCATATTCAACTTGTGTGAAATTGCCAGCCTTGGTTTTACTGGAATGAAAGGAAATGGAGAGTCAGGGTTATAAAGTTCATTGAAGAACATTTAGTTGAATGCATCAAAATAGTAGAAACAGTTGTAAATGGAGAAAAAGAAAGGAAAGATAGATTACATGTTACTCTAAAATCATGACAACAAAGGTCTCTCATTTCTAGGTGTGGACCTGAAAGTTAATCAGAAACAGCTTTTCCTAAAATGAAAAGTTCTGGAATTACAATGTCCAGAAATCTTATTAGTGGTGAATTTTGGAGGTTCTAGAATCAATATATCAAGAGGGTAGCAGGGTGGATCAAGACAATTGGAAGGAAATGGAGCTTACTGACCCTTTTCTTGTGCATCAACAACATCATTAGCTGATGCAGATTCACTGGAGCCAATAAAATGATGATAATGTAGGGCCACTTTCTTGTTTTCACAGATGCCATTAGTCGGTGCATCAGTTTAGAAAATTATGAGTTCACAAATGTCCAGATGATCTAATTGCCTGGAAAGACTTCCAGGGGTTATATATATATTTTCTTTCTCTTGCCTTGCAATCAATTGATTAAAGGTTCTCCAAGTTTAATTTGACAATTAAAGCTTCACATTTAGATTCGTTGGGCCAAGTGGGAAAGACTTTGAAATGTAATCAGAATAATGCCAGTCATCTTCCACCTTAAATACAAGGAAGCCCTGAACTTTCCCCAAAGTTTTTTTTCATTATTGTTTGAATGAAAAAAAAAAAGGGGGGGGGAAGGATTTTGTACGAAAGGTTATCACTCGTATTCCATGCTTTTTTTTGTATTGCATATATATTCCTAGATTAATAATAATAATAATAACAACAACAACAACAATAATAATAATGTTGGAAGGGACCTTCGAGGTCATCTAGTGCAACCCCCTGCTCAGGCAGGAAACCCTATACCATTTTGGACAAATGTCTGTCCAGTCTTTTCTTAAAAAATTTCCAGTGTTGGAGCACTCACCACTTCTGTAGGCGGCTTGTTTCACTGATTAATTGTTCTAACTCTCAGGAAATTTCTCCTTAGTTCTAGGTTGCTTCTCTCCTTGGTTAGTTTCCATCCGTTGCTTCTTGTCTTGCCTTCAGGCGCTTTGGAAAATAGTGTGACTCCCTCTTCTTTGTGGCAGCCCTGAGATATTGGAAGACTGCTATCATGTCCCCCCTCGTCCTTCTCTTCATTAGACTAGAGATACCCAATTCCAGCAACCGTCCCTCATATAGAAGTTAGAAGCTAGAAGTTTGATACTGGTTAAAGAAGAGCGCCTTTTTTTTTTTTTTTTTTTTTTGCAAATGTAATTGCAGAAGGAGCCGTTCTTTGACATCAGATTGGATAGTATTCTGTCTTGAAGGGTTTCGTTTCCTTCCCTCCACTCTGTTGTTGTTTTTCTCTCCCATTGAGAAACGTTCTGTTGATTTGGCTTTGGGGAATCATGTTAGTGTTTTTCTTGATCTGTTTAGTGCTGCTCCATGGCAGATATGAGAGAGGAGTCTAAATCAATATGTTTAAAGCAGTTGCAATGATAGGAAAATTTAAGTCCGTGGCAAATTGAAACCAATATGGAAAAATAGAAGACGAATAAAAATGAGGAGCAGCTTTCAGAGAAGAAGGATCGTTTCCAAGCTGTTGTATGGTCTTTTTGGCAATAGTCGTGCTTGGATCTGAAGAAGCTGATCCAGAGTCTGTTTGTATCATTGTTTTAAGAATAGAAAAATAATTGGATAGCACAGGGGTCTTCATACTTGCCCCTTTTATGACTTGTGGACTTCAACTCCCAGAATTCCTCAGCCAGCCATGCTGGCTGAAGAATTCTGGGAGTTGAAGTCCACAAGTCATAAAAGGGCCACATTTAAAGACCCCTGGGATAGCCTATGCTGATCTTCAATCACAATAATAACATTTGATCTGACATGCTATAACAAAACCAACATTTTTTTTTTAAAAAAAATCAAACATGAAGTTTGATGAAAGCCAGCAGAAGATAATCTTGCAGAAATGAAACAACTAGGGAGAAACTGCTGCGAATCCCCGATTTTTGAGAGGTTCATGGGGTTGAAATGAGAAGGGGTTGCTTTATTAGGCCACACCAATGCTGTGTAGCAGCCTTCTGGGGAAGATCTGGCTATCCTGATTTTCAGAAATCATTGAAAACAAAATTATTTTGGAGGCTTTTTCATGGCTTAAATAGGATGCCAAGAGCCATTTTGACTGCGGTGGGGAAGAAATGTGTGTAATCAGAAAAGAAGTAAATATATAGGCAATAGAAGGCGTTTTTGAGCATTGCTTTATAGTTCGATTTTGACTGTAAGAGTTGGGATTGCTTTTCCTACCACCTGTGTCAAGCCAATTTTCAATTTGGTCTAGTGATTAAGGCACCAAGTTAGAAAGCGGGAGATTGTGAGTTCCAGTCTCCTCTTAGGCATTAAAGCCCGCTAGATGACTTTGGCCCAATCACCAGGAGATCGTGGTTTCTAGTCCTGCCTTAGCCATGAAAGCCGTCTGGGTGACCATGGGCCAGTCACACTCTCACAGGGACACAGCCCAGCCCACCTTGTTGTGGGAAAAATAGGAGTAGGAAGATGTGTGTCATGGTTCCGACTAATGAAACATTCCAAAGAACTTCCAGGCATTTATTTTCCTAAAAGTCTTTTATTGTTACAAACGTCGACACAGGCATAACGGAGGGGTTTTTTTTGCCAGAATCTGAATTCCTCTTGCTGGCATCTAACTTTTCTTGCTAAACCCCTCCCTTATCTTGCAGTCACAAGTCACATCTTCCAATTAGCCCAGAGGGCAGAGATTCACTTCTGTTCCTTTTTTTTGGCTTCTGAATTAACTCTAAAAATACCAAACAGTTCTGCATATTGTCAAAAGCAAGAATATACAATATTTGCAGTGTTGACAATGTGTGCCTTGAGTTATTTGCAAAAATAATAAAGGCGGGATACAAATGAATAAATGAAATGAATGAATTGACTTGGCTTGGCTTCAGAAAAAAAATACCTTGGACTGATAGTGGAAAGAAATCACATTTCTGTATGCATCCATCTTTGTGTTGTATTTGCCCATTTAAGAGCTTCATTGTTGTGTGTACAACTGATGTACAGTAAGCAATCACCTTATGGACTACATGTGATCTCAGCCTCACAGGTACATTCCTAAAGCACCCTTCATTGCACGGCCAACATTTGACAAAGCCAGTCCAAACCACCAACAGTTCAACTTATTTAGCTCATTCTTATTTAACCACAATAAGGAGTCTAAGTTAACTTATTTCGGATCTTCCTGATGTGGAGAGATGCAGGTCAAAAAGGCGTGGATAGGATGAGTTGGAAAGATAATATCCTTCTGACTTGTAGATCAGAATCACTTTGCTGGAATGAAGATTCCGGCTTCTGTTCCAAAACATGGCATTAATCGTGCATTGGCAGCTTGAAATGAACAGGCAATGCTCAATCTACTGGGGCTTGGACCGCATCATGTGCAGATGGTGAATGAAATATGTCTGAAACTGCTTGTCTGGAACTGAACAGAAGTATCTACAATGGTAGCAGGGTGCAGTGCTGATCAGTTGGTGCTGCTGCTGCACATTCTCATTAAATCAGATTGGTTAGAGAAGGAATTCACAGGAGAACATTTCAATGAAAAGTTCAGAGAAGTGGCACTGTGTATAGGAAGAGATGCAGTCCTGATTTAGGTTTAATTAGAAAGTAGCTGGGCTGTTAATGGGTTTTATTCTACAGTCCCATTTTTCATTCATGTAGTTTTGTCAGTGTTAGAGTTCATGGAAAGATGTCATGAGATATTTCCCTCAACGGATGTTTCTTTTGCAGGACAAAAGTAGGATTTTAATTCCAAGCTTCTGTACTATACTAATGTAAGTTCCCTCAGTTTGGATCTCTGCCAGCTAAGCAGACTTCAACTCCCAGAATTTTCAGTGATGCTGAAAATGCTTATGTTGACTGGGGAATTCTGGGAGTGGTAGTTCATACAGCTGAAGCATGTCCAGGTTGCAGAAGACGGCTGCATTATACCTCGGAAGTGTTCATCATATGCCCTTTTCTCCTCTCTATGGCTGGCACATGCTGCTGGTTGTGAACATGGAATTCCAGCAATAGAATTAAGGAACCCTGGACTTGTATTTATTGAGTGAAGAGCAAGAGAAGATACTCTCTGCTCTCAAATCTGAAGCTAATGGGTGTAAAGGGTAATGTGATGGGAGAGACTCAGGAATACCCAGCTTCAAATCCCAACTGAATTATGAGATCATTATGAGGTATTGCCTCAAAGCCTTTTTTCCAAGAGAGGAAAGCAAAGTACACTTGACTTTTGGAAGGGAAGATATGCAACAAAGGCAAGATATCAGTTAATATTAATTTGAACAGAACACTCCTTGTCCTCTTCTTTATGGGTCCAAACTGATGTTCCATCGAATCTCACAAGATTTGGACATCCTGTAGAGATATAGGAAAATTGGCCATGGTCCTCAAATCTAACTCTGATTGTAAGTGAACTACCTGGACTATTCTATGCTTCATGTCTTTAAGGTATTTATTTATTTGATTTTTATTCCACCTACATTACTTTATAAGTAACTCAAGGCAGCAAACATACTTAATACTCTTTCCTCCTCTTATTTTCCCCACCCTATGAATGGATTGGACTGAGAGAGAATGAAAGTCACTCCATTGGCTTTCATGCCTAAGGTGGGATCAGAACTTATGAGCTCCTGGTTTCTAGACCTTAACTACTATGCCAATGGTGGCGAACCTATGGCACAGGTGCCAGAGGTGGCACCCAGAGCTCTCTCTGTGGGCATACGTGCCATCGCCCCAGTCCTAGGCCTTCAGCTGGGTTTTATAAAACCTTTTCGCTTTAGGCCTCCGCCACCATGTGCAAAAAAAAAAAAAAGGTTCAATCAATCAGTCAATTTCAACTTCTCGTGGGGAAAAAAAGATCTTGCAAAGTTGGAATTATTGATTGAACTTTTTAGTCCCACCCAGTCTGCCGTTACCACCGCAATCCCGCCCACCCAATGGGCCACACCCAGCCAATTGGCCACACCCAGCCAATGCACCACACCCACCCAGGACCCGACGATGCATAAGTGGGTTTTGGGTTGCAGTTTGGGCACTCGGACTCCAAAAGGTTCACCATTACTGTACTATGCCAAACTGGCTCTCACAAACAACATTTTTCCCACCCCAGATGACCACCAAAAGGTCTCAACTGCAGCAGCTTCTATCTGAATTAAGGATGCTAATACGAATTAGGAGAGCTGTGACTCAGTGACAGAAGAGAGGGTTTTGCTCTGGATTAGATTGGAAAAATCTCTTATGTGAAACCTTATCAGTACAAGCAACAAGGAATTGTCAAACTGAATAGAAAGCAGCATTTGATATTCCTATTCGTAGAACACATCCCAAGAAACCAACCTATGGAAGGATATTTATCACTGGATTTATGAGACCTAGTCTCCTTCTCTCTTTTGAGATCAATACAAGTCATTCCAAATCTAAAGTGTCAATAACCTGACGGGAAATTCCAGAGAGTAGATTCAGAGACATTTCAGCCGCCTAACTACAATACTAAATCTGTTCAAACAGGAAGGAACCCCATTAAATATTTAAACCCTGTCCTCTCCTCAAATGCAGAGCAGCAAAGATGATTTTCCATCAAATTTAACATTAAACTCTAGCAATTTGCACAGCTGCGCATATAAATGGTTGGCACATAATCTCTAGAGCCTGAGGTCACTGCGCTTCATACATTTTCAATACTGGAAGTTACAGAGGCGCATCTTCTCCCTGTCAGTTTCCACATTTCTACGGAGAGCAAATTAACTGATGGAGGGATGAAGGAGTAACGGTTGGGGGTGGGCGGGCAGTAAATGAATGGAAGCTGCATGTAATCCTCCCTCCCTTTAATCACTTATTTATTGTGTCTTTGTACAATGGGAAGCATTACAGCAATCCATAAGCACCAGGAGACAAATGTAATGAGATAAATCGGAACAGACAACTAACTGCCTGATTTCACTTAATACAATTTGTTCTAGGACTGATCTTCAGGACCCCCAACTCATTAGCATATTCAAATAAAAAAAACCATGTGATTGCTATTTGCTAGGAGAATTAGGCAGTTTATCTACCACTTTCCCAAATGCTATACAAATTAAGTTTTGAATGAATAAAGCCTGAAATTGTGTTCTCCCCCTCCCCCCCCAGTATAGACAATCAAAACCTAAATTACTGGCTTTTTATTATAAGAACCAGTGGCACCACAAATGTTGGCAGCAGAAATGAATGTGCTGTGCCTCCCCCCAAATCTTTTGGTTTTGATAGTAATACAGAATAATCCCCTGTAAATAGAATGCCAAAAACTCCTACATATGGAGTTGTTGGCATTATATTTACATATTTGGAGATAATTATTTTCATCATAAGCTTATGCCTTCTTTTATATATATGCTGAATAGGAATCAATCAGGCTGGGCAGGTATGATCGTCACGTGCCCACAGCATTTTTATACAAATGGATCCTTTGTATAAGATTTTAATGGGGAGAGCTGGTAAGGCAAAGTTTCCAGTTGTAACTAGGTTTGATCATGTAATTGCCTAAATAGTCTTGCAACTTTCTCTCAGACCTTTTTTGAGGAACCCAGAAAAACAGTTTTTAAGAAATAATCAGGATGGTGATGCTTGTGTCAGAGTTTGTGTACAAATTCTCTGAGCCCATGGAATTCTGCATGTGTGTTGGGAAACACAAGGCTAAAATTTAATCATCTGAAGATATATATATAAAATATGTTTTCATTTTTCACACAGTTAAAAACAAGCAAACAGACAAAACTAGTATTGGTTGACCTCTTCTGTGGTCAGTTCACCATACCCATCTGAATCACCTGAGTTTCTTGTTTTTAGATGCCAAACTTTATTGTATAAATGGTTCTTTCAACTAAATCCCTTATCTGACATAACCTTCTCTCCAGTGGTGGGATTCAGTACCACTTCGGCAGAACTGGTAACTAATTTTTTGTTGCCCAGGCCCAGAATGGACTTCTGGAAGCAGCATCCACACAGAGAACCAGTTGTTCACATATTTGAATCCCACCACTGCCTCTCTCTCATCTAGTTCTTTAAGTTTAAGATGAATCTAAAACTTTCTGGGATTGCCAAACCGTATCAAGACTTTCATGAATTATTAGGGCCTTATACAATAAGCCAAGCATTCTCATGAAGTTCTGAGTGGTTTGTTTTAAAACATTTAACCATGGGTTCCCACCACATTGCTCTGTAGTTCTATGGTCATTCTAGGAAATGCTGCATGCAAGAATCAACTTCCCAGGAAAGCGGTATTCTGTTGTGAGCATGGCACGCAAAATATTTTTGCTACAACATGAAAGAAAATGCCTGAAGTCACTTCATTGTTTCAAAATTGAGCAGGGTTTTGTTCTGGAGAAGTATGACAGCTAGCTTGACTTTGTTCCCACAACCAGTTTTCCTGTCATGGATCTTCTGTAGGCCAAAAAGCAAAACAAAACAAAAATTAAAATTAAAACGAAAACCTGCTCAATCCAGGATAACATTGTTTTACCTTTCTTTCCTTCCCTTCAGTGGAGATTGCTTATGTATAGTGTGGGAAAAGCTATGGTGTCCTTCAAAGAGGTACATGTCTGAGAATTATCATCAACATCATACAGACATTAATTCAAAGGATTGAAGAAACACTGCAAATAAGCTTATTAGGAAGAATATGCTTTTGGCAAATGGTGTGTTCAACTCTGATCTCAGCTATATGTTTTAGATGTCAGATTTGATCATTTTGATTAAGCACATTGTTATTCAAGCGGAATATCACTGGCAAACTTTTTCTCGCCTCTGAAAGCCTCTCTTGAAACCATACAAAAGTGAAAAGATAACTTTGATCAGACTTCTATTGATTTCTTTCCCCTGTTTTCTGAAGAGAGCCTTGATGCAAACAGTCAAGTATTATGGTCTGGTCTTTCCCCCCCCCACCTCCTTTACTCCCTTATTATTATTATTATTTAAATAAATTATTCCATGTTTTGCATCATCAGGCTAATACTGGTGATTTCATTTTACAGCTCCGCTTGTTTGTTGAGACTTGAGGGGTCATAGACGACCTTATTAGTAACAAATGATTATTGCCTTTAATTGAATAGCTCCTCAATTAAATGAAAAACTGCTACCATTTAATGCCTCTGCAGCAGGAAGCTATTTGCATTACCAATCAACCAGTTAGCATGCATCTCCCAAAATAAATGAGAAAATAATTAGATACAGATCTTAGGATCCTGAGATGGCATTATTAGCTTGATCTAAATCTGAGGCCAGAAGCTTGGAAATTGATTCAGGAAATTGTCAGTGAATCTTTTGCCCTTGAACTGGAGAATACAGAAGTAGGAAGAGACTAGTATTTTCATGTATTTAATAATGTCTACTCTGCCTTTCCAAAAGCAAATATGCCAAGAAGAATAAGGAAGAAAAATAACAACGAATAAGAATACTGAAACAAACGGGGCAGCCGAAGCTAAAGGAGAAAAGAGGCATATTTAGCTAGTCATAAATGAGATTAAAGTCCCATAATTAAGCTAGAATCTAGAAAACAATCTACCAAAACCCAGAATGTAATGCTGCTCACCACAGATGTGTTGTTTATGATGTAGTTGCAGGCACACTGCAGCTTTTGCCTTTTGATGGGTAGCAGAAGAAATCAGTAAGAAATCCTGACGTTTTGAGGCTTTGAGTTTTGATTGCAAAGATATTCATTAATGCATTTTATAAAGTAGCTGGCTAACTAACATTTCACATTTCACATTCTCTCACTTTTTCTTCTTCTTCACACAGCGGCTGCTGCCTCTAACTCAGTGTTTTCACACAGGGGCCTGGTGGTGCGAAGCACACCCAACGAAGCACTGAGCTATGCCCAACCATATCTGTGGCAAGGGTGATTTCACGGACTGCCTGCCATTTTCTCTCTCATCACAAACTTTGGTTCAAGGGCAAGGTCTCTGAATTGCAAAGCATTATGTTCTCTGAAATAGACTCTTGTGTTTTACTCTGCTGACCTTTCATCATTTTGTATTTTGATGGGGGGGGGTGTAGGGTTGGCCATTCCGCCAGACGCTCCTGAGTACCGCTCGGCAGTAAAACAGTAAAATGAATGGAATGGCACAGCTAGTCACAATCCAGCATACTGAAAAGGTCAACCCAGCCCAATCTCCCTTTTCTATAACTCATGGAATATGCAGGATCTTAAATATTCAGCATTGCATTCTTATGACAAAGGCCTTCCGAAAAGGGAGGAAAGGATTGAAAAAAAAAAAAAAAAAAAAAAGGAAGCAGCAGCCTACATTAATCTATTCTGATAGCAAAGTTAATCAACAAGTCAGGGATGAGAAATGGAGGCAAACCTTTCTCGCAGCCCTGTGGTAGAGTCCATCGTAATTTCTGCCATATTCTGACTGGGTTTATTAGCCCGCCACTTCACCACACAGCCCTAGTGATGGAAGAGAATGCACACACCCAAATGGATATGGATGTTGAAGATGCGCAGGGCAGAATTTTCCCCAGACAGGTACAGACATCATCCCAGATTGCGGATTTCTTCAGAAAAAAAAGTACAAAGAAAACTCAAGATTATTATCGTTTTTTTTAAGCCCACTGGTATACAAGCAAAGTTGATCTATTTGTCTTCCAGGCAGAAGATTTTAAGTAGGGGTTTGCATTCCTGTTTTTTTTTTAATTGGTTCAAGATGCTGAATTAGGGAAGGTATTTTATTCTCTTTCTTTTCTCGCTGACAAAGCCATTGTTTTTTATGTTGAATATTGGGCAGGATATCCTGGTTCTTGGATAAGTTCCCTCCTTAGAAGTGACGAGAATTGGGGCCAAATCCCCTTTTTGTCAACCCTCCTAGGTAAACCAGTCAGGAAACATGATGGATGGTTTGGAAAGCTGTTTTGCCCTTATGCCCATTTTCATGGCAAACGCTAGACTAATAATGCAGCGGGTGCATCCCGAATCAATTAGTACGTTCAAGTCCATTTGTGCCCCAGACTTAGGGATTATAAGTTTGGCGGCCAGTGAAAAAGGCGGGATTTGTCGACTAACCATTGGGTCGTTTTCTCCTTCATCGTCGCTGTCAAAGAAGGGTAGAGCAGGGGCGAGTCCACCTGGAGTCTCAGTGTCCAAATTTTATCTGCTTATTCCATTAGGGCAGGTCCTTTCTAAGTATCTTCTTTGGACCATTAAGCTCCTGCAACTCCTGTCTGATTGTTTCCTCTTCTCTTCTCCTCATTCCCCCAAAGTCATCTAATTATATTATTTCCCTATTGTCCTGTTGGATCTGTTCTCTGCAAATTGGTGAATAACTATTTACTAACCTTTTAGGTTTACTAACCTTTAGAAATGTCCTTAGAATTAAACTGGATTTGTTGAAAAGGAGGAAGTGTTGGGTCTATCTAGCACAGTGGTTCTCAACCTGTGGTTCGGGACCCCATTTGGGGTCGAACAACCATTTCACGGGGGTCGCCAAACAAGGCTGTCCACCATTTTTTCCCCCTTTTCTTTGGCCACGTCCCTGATACCTGGTGATGTATAAGTGGTTGGGGGTCACCACAATATGGGGAACTGTATTATGGGGTCGCGGTATTAGAAAGGTTGAGAACCACTGATCTAGCACAATACCTATTCCTTCATCTAGATTAGGTGTAGATAACCACCAGGCGCTAATGTACTCCCAATCTGAAGAAGAAGCTGAGATTCTCCTACATCCAAGACCGGGGAGGTACCTAAAGGAACAACTCCACAGGTACAATATAACACAGGGTTCCCTAAGAACCACATTGGCCTAAAGGGTTCAACTTCCACAGATTAAACTGGACTGGAATCCTTCTATTCCAATCACTTCTGGTTGGAAACAGCATCTGCAACCAGCTGTTTGCAGAATATCTCCATTTTCTGCTTCATTTTCCTAACTCATCTTGCTGACCTTCTTGGTTGCCAATTCCATCATGTTCCTTTGATATTATTGCTCTCCAGTCTTTGATTATGGATCTCCTTGTCTTCTGACTCTGTATATACAACTGCCTGCTGACTTATTCTTGAAAAACCGCCTTTGCTTTAAGATTCTGTCTGATCATTTGTGTATGACCCTGGACTATTTACTGAAGCGGCTGTGAGTCTATCTCCCTGCTGACAATCATTCCTTAGACAGAACAGCTGGATAGCTAGAATTTACATACTGAATTTTCCCCCAGAGATGAAGGTTTCCCATACATGATTTACTGGACCTCATGCTAGCTGTACAATTTCCTTTCAGCTATATTGGTACAGGGAGGGAGGTGCATAAATCATTTCAGCCATGCACATTCACACAAAGACATATAGGGATTAAATTCTTCAGGATGTCTTCAGAAGTGACTTCTGTTGCTAAGACTCAGCTACAATTATTTCAGGAGTACTATAGGCAAATTTCTATCTTGGAATTTTTTTTTTTTACAAATTTATATTTTTATTCTTGGAATTTTTACAAATTTACCCTTTAACTTTAAATCCCATATTTTTTAAGGTCATCTAGATGCAATCAAGGCCTGAAGAAGATCAACCGGTAACTGAGTGAGTTAATTCCCAAAAGTTTCACTTTTTTTTCCCTGCCTGCTTTTCCTATATAGTTTGATAATTTCTTTTTCTTTCAGGAAGAATTCTGCTAATAATATAAAATATGCTTATTCAGAAATACTTGAATATAATTACATTTGCTTTGTGCATAGATGGAAGCATTTGACACATTTTTATCTGTAAAAAAATATTTCATGCATTGCATTGAACTACAGAATTTGGCCCTTCATGTTATTTAGCTTTCTTTATCCACTAAATCCAGGAGAAGGGTTGGCAGGTGGAACTAATGCTGTATCTTTCAGTTTCTCAACAATATTTTCTCCTGTGAAGGAGGCTCAGTTTTTCTATCTTACTCTAAGACACTTGAGTATTTCTTTTGAAGTTTCCTAATTTTGTTTTTCAGGCAACTTTTTTTTTTTGCAGATGGCTGAGGGTGAGAGTGCTGATGGTGTCATTTCCCTGTTACATATTTCATTCATTCATCCATCCGTCCATCTGTCCATCCGTCCATCTGTCCGTCCATCCATCCATCCATCCATCCATCCATCCATCCATCCTCCATCTCTTTACAGCCACTCTGAAAATCTTCACTGGGAGAAGTTTCTTTCTGAAATCCTCTCTTGGAAAATGAAGGAGTTGGCCTACACACTGAAGAAAGAAAGAAAGAAAGAAAGAAAGAAAGAAAGAAAGAGAAGGAAGGAATAGGAAGGAATCAGTCATGCTCCCCCATATATGAAGTATTTCACCATTTTCTGCCTTTTGTAGTATATCATATTTGGTTTACTAAACAACTCTCCATAAACAGAAAAGTTGTTGGAGTGATGGTAAGTGAATTTCTGAAAGACTAATTCCTTCCTTCCTTCCTTCCTTCCTTCCTTCCTTCCTTCCTTCCTTCCTTCCTTCCTTTCTTCCTTCCTTCCTTCCTTCCTTCCTTCCTTCCTTCCTTCCTCCCTCCCTCCCTCCCTCCCTGAGGACAAAAGTTGTGCAGAACAACAACAGAAGATTCTCTTGTCACAGTGGAAGACTAATTTGTCTCTTCCCCCCGGCAGCCATGCTTCTTTCAGAGCTGACCACGCAAACACCACTGTGTTCATTTCCTCAGCTTACTCTCTGCTTCTTGGACCAGCCTTTTGATTAGGCCTTCCCTTCCTTTCATATCATCTGCTTGCGCTTCTTGTCATGTTCCTTTTATTTCATGCACTGAGGAACAAAAACTAAAATAAAACCTTGGGTTGGCTGCTGTCACTCTTCACTCCTTAAATAGTGAATCTCACTGGAGGAGTCTGAGGATGTTCCAGATTTTATGAATTTTAAAACTATAAATGCTTATGGAATATTCCTCTCCAGAAATAAGTTCTGAGGTTGTCTGTTGTGATGATGGGATCAAAGCAGCTTTTATAGCCCATGAGTATGCAAATGGGGTTGAGATGAGCATTGATAACCATTGGCTTTTCATAAGGTCAAATATCCAGGTCAAATTAGATTCTTCATCTACTAATTCAGATTCTTTGTTTTTTTATTTCTGTTTTGTTCAGTTTGTTATTTCTGTCTGATTATAAGTTTATTTGAGCTCATTCCCCAGTGAGACAAATATATATATAAAATGAGTGGAATTTTATCTGTATTTTCATAGTCTTCAGTGTTTTTGCAAGCATTCTTTAATAGACTAGACTAGACTAGACTAGACTAGACTAGACTAGACTAGAATAGAATAGAATAGAATAGAATAGAATTCTTTATTGGCCAAGTGTGGTTGGACACACAAGGAATTTGTGTATCCAACACAAAATAAATTATTTTTGTGCATTTATTTTCCTAATGCATATACTTGGGCATTTTTCCTTTCTATAATTATTTCATTCACATTTTTTAAAAAAGCAAACTTTAACAAAAATATCAATGAAGTTTAATATGTTTCCTTTTTAAAAAAAATCCTACAAACAGCAACCTAGAACAAAAGTTTATTTAGAATATGGAAGACCATTATATGCTACCATATTATTTCTTGATATACCCTGGAGACTTGAGATAGCTGGAAGCAACCCAAGCCATCATATTTGTGTGCCTTGTAGAAACATTTTTTTTAAAAAAAACATAAGGACAAAGAAGCAATCCAATTTTCATAATGTCGATCACTATGAACAATGTTGATTGGAATCACAACATAAAATGAAGTTTGAAATTAAAGTCAGGAATAGAGACTTTAATTGAATAAACCCAGGAGACAGTGCTGAGACTGCATGTTGACAGATTAATTTACCATTTAGGGTATGACAATTGGAGTGGGAAGAAAAGATATTCTAATTCATATTTTAATTAATGCAGAGGTGGTGACATCTTTTGCCACCAATAAACAACAAAACACCTTATGGAATTTTGAATACTTGCAGGTTTATTATCGCATGCATTTTTGTAGAAATCACTACTCTTTAAAAGCTAATTCAAATGCCCAGGAACCCAACTTCTATGGAAACGTTTAGTGCCCATATTATAGCTTCTGTGAAAAAAAAATTACCTGTAATTATATAGACTAGGTGTATTTATAAAATAGAATGCATTTTCACGTGACAATAGCAATAGCTCAGAAGCTGTAACCAATGTCTGTACTGATGACCAAGGAACACTGAATAATTGACTTCCTTCCTCTGATTTTTACCTCTATGGGCCTAAACCCTTCCATTGTATTGAGTGTAGGATCTTTTTCTCAATGGGGAGGAAGGGGAGAATAAAAATGAGTTTCCCAAAGAGCCAGTGACTTTATAGATCCTTTTTTATTGAAAAGTTTTATAAAAATTACAGTATACACCCCAACCCCCCCCCACCCCCTCCCTCTCCCACTTCCCAGAGCTGAGTACAGGGTTACAAATATAATAATCAAATTCTAACTAACATTAACCAACTATATAAATAACCAAGTCCATAATGCGCTTTAACTCCCCTTTAACATAGCTATAAACAAATTAAAAATAAACATAATAATATAAACAAGTCGATATTATTAAACAATACAATATCCAAATTGTTAAACAATACTAATACTAAAAATAATAATAAAACTAATAAAAATTCTACTGTAATAAACTATTAATAATAATAATACTCCAAAATTTACTCATAAACTAGATGGAACTTTTTAGTCCCATATTTATTCTGAATATAATCTATCCATCTTCTCGAGACCGAAATGTATCTTTCTTGTGAATGATCCTTCAAGTAAGCAGAAATTTTCGCCATTTCTGCTAAATTTGACACTTTAAGCATCTATTCTTCTATAGCAGGCAAACAACCCTTCTTCCAATATTGCCCTACCAATAACCTTGCAGCTGTTATCAAATTCAACATCAGGTTAATTTCTTTAGCATCACAATCTACAATAACACCCAATAAAAATAATTGTGGAATAAACTTTATCTTTCTCCTAAAAATGTTCCACCAAATCTCTTGAATGTTCCACCAAATCTTAATCCAAAAAGCTTTTATATTTCTACAAGTCCACCAGATATGAAAATAAGTAGCATCCTAGATCTGCAACATTTTAGTTCCTTCCCAAATGACAGGTTTTGACAGATATCTTAGATCATTAGGCTTAGATCATCAGGTTAAAGAGAAAGAACCTGACTCCCTTCAGAAACGAGAAAGTATGGAAGCTGATACCATCTCTAAAGGACTGTATCCCATAGCTCAGAAGTAACCTAGGAAAGCAGCCAAGAAAAGACCATCTTTCTGACTGAAAAACCTCAGATGTTGAGGGCTTCTTAGGGTTGATTCATATGAATATAAGCAGAACCTCAGTTGGACAATCAGAGCAAGGAAAAACCCCACAAGAAACGTACAATTGTCCTGGAGTTGGGCGAGATCTAAACCCTTTGTCATCACACCTTCCATGAGTGTAAGCTTAATTTACACAAGTCCTGTAAAAATCCAAACATCAAAATGAACACAAATGAACAATGAGAACAATGCAATGAAAATTAGGGAAAGGTGAATTTATTGCAAGAGTGTACAACTAAAAGGTTTTTCACACTTGCCATGGACTCTGCCTCCACCTATCCAAGGAGGTCAGTCTCACACTTTGGGAAATTCTATTCTAGAGGGTCAACTACTCAGTGTAGCTCCAAAACAGAGTTCCTATTCTACAATAGCTGGTTTCCATTTTTCTTTTCCACTGTGTATCTCATTAGACACTTGGCAGAAATTCTTTTTTTTTTTAGTTTCTGCAAATCTAATTTCTTAAAGTCTTCTTCTGGTTTCAATGCCATTGACCCAGCTTTGCTGTTAGAGGGAGTGATAACTCCAGGGAGAAGAAAGGAGAAAGTCGACAATTACTTTCCAATTAGGACCCTGGAAGAGTGTTTCTTGTGTCCCTTTCACCCACAATCCTGGTGCTGATGCAATCCAAACAGCATTTGTCCTGATCTGTTTTTGAAGAAAAATAGTCAGTTGGAAACCCTTTCTCTTTGCTTTGCTTCAGCCTTCTTTCAGTTTCCCTTCTGAGTGGTCAAATGCTAAATTTACATATGCCTCAAAATTCTTTTCATACAAATAGTGAATCAGTCACAGCAATTTGCAACCTGCCTTTGCAATAGCTTCCACAGCTTGAACACCTCAAGTGTAACATGCATTTTTAATCTCCAAAAGTAAACTGTCTACATATCAATACTGAGAAAATCATTGAGATGCATTTCTTCTTCTTCTTCTTTTTTTTTTCTAGCTTGAACTGCTGGATAATAAACAAGCATTTTTGTTTTAGGAAAATGAGAAAAAGAACAAAGAAAAAAAGGAGTTCAGATTGAATAGCTGGATTCCCTCCCATGCAACACAGTGTTTTTTACCACCCTCCAACTTACTTTGACAGCCCCCTGAGTGGTTCCACTGTAGGAAAGCATGACTAAGAGACTGAGCTTCAGAAAATTCGTGTTTTTCTGGTTTAATAATATAAAAACAAATACGCTTAATACAAAGGCTGACCAAGGACAGATTTGTAAAGATTTATTAAACTGTTTCCTGCAAAATTTAGTATTGGAAGACTGGAAGAAAAACTAAGAATATGTTCACAGAACTCATAACAACTAAAAAGGTTTTAGTTATGTTCCTACATGGATGGTCAGTTTAAAATGTTTTTAATATGCTGGCGGGTGCTGGATACTCTGCTCAAAGAGTGCTTTCTTTCAAAAGACAGTTGGACTTTCCTGTTTTTCTTGAAGACATTTCGCTTCTCATCCAGGAAGCCTCTTCAGTTCTGATTGAATGGTGGAGAATGGAAGGATTTATATTCCTTGTAGTCTTCAAGAAAAACAGTTGCCTTTGAAAGACAGCACCTTTGGGACAACCATGACCTGGATGAATAAGAATCTCCATAGACATATAGCATTTAGACTTTTTTTAAAAATTCATTCTAGCCCAAAAGAATGTTGGAAATATATTCTAGAAAGAGATTCAGGATTCTGTGTGTCTAGAATAAGACCAAGATCCAAAAAAAGATGGTGGAAAACAATCAACCAATCAGTCAATGAGTCAATTGAATGGATCAGTCCAGGAATGCAGAAAACATCTTTCTTCCAATGGGAATGGCAGTGGTTTGCATTGTTGCTGACCCCTCTATTCTAAGCCCACTCCCCAATATTTTTCTTTCCCAAAATGAATCACACCACTCACTCACCCTATATAGCCTTTGCCCAAACAATATTGCTCGCTATCACTTTCAAAAGATTAATTTTATATGGTAAATGAAAGTATACAAAAGGGTACATATAATATATTTTTTTTTAAAAAATCAATATTTATATCTGCCATTATCTTGGTTTCTGAAAATAGTCTATCAATGCAGACTCAGATAGAACTCTCTCTCTTTTTTTCTAAATGTATGGTTTTGTAAATATGCACTGGCACTGAAAGATGATTTTTGTTGATGTAATGTTCACCTAGTTTTGTAATGGAGGTATGATTAAAATTGTTGGAATTAGAATTGTTGCTTCTTTTAACACAAAGTGATGATTTTTAATAAAAGATACGACAACTGTTGTTTTCGAACATCCCTATGATGATTGTACCAAGAGTTAAAACTGAAATGCTCAATCAGTCAATCAAATCTTTTATTACAGACTCTATTTTTTTTTCAAACTAATGATGAACAAATTTACTATCATGTTTTAAGTCCACTGAAATTGTCTTAAGACAGTTTCATTGTGCTGCTGCTGGTACTGCTGATAATAACATTTTATACGATTATATTATTTATTCAAGATCATAAACTATTATACATAAAATCATAGTTCAGTGCTAGACAACTTAAAACATCCATAGCAAGAAATCATGGTTATAATGCCAAAACTACATATGATCACATAGAGAGAAGCATAGGATAAAATTTAGTGACCACCATAATAATTGAGGATTGGTCTGATGATAAATGAATTACACAATCTTTTAAAATTTTGTACACAGATATACCTATTTAGTAATTTATTTCATTCTCTTCTACTTGCCCTGCCTCACCAAAGATGCCTGCAGTGGAGCTCATGTTCTGATTAAAAATAGATTTAATATAATTCATTTGGAAAGTTTTTTGTTTGTATAAGTTATACAAGTTGCTTGTATAAGGTAAAAAAAAAGCCCACATTTTTAAAAACTTCATGATTATTTATTACCACCATTGTTTAGGACCCAAGACTTCTGCTCAGTGGAAAGAAAAATGTTCTTTGCATTCTCACAATTGTCACCTCTGCTAAACAAAAGGCCAACAGAACACAAAGCTACTTCATGATAAAGTCACCAATGTCATAAGTTAAATCCTTGTGCAATTAAACTAATTAAATACAAGAATTATAGCTTATGGTAATTCAGATCCCTTGCTTCAATACTTTTAGAGGCTTAAATTTATGCTTTTGGATCATGAACTTAGGTATCTTTCTTTTGCTCAAGTGTACTAAATATTTATTTTTAATTCACACCCAGGAATATTTGTTTGGGGGAAATTCATTATAAAAGGGGACTTGGTACACTTTTTTGCTTGGAAATCACATTTCTCAAATTAATATCTTTCAGGGCTACAGATGTTCCTGTTCAGCATTTTGTCACCTTTTTCCCCCAGTGTGGATATGTGCAGAGTTTAAGAAAGTTAAATAGCAATAGCACTTAGACTTATATATTGCTTCCCAGTGCTTTACAGCCCTCTCTAGGTGGTTTACAGAGTCAGCATATCACCCCCAACAATCTGGGTCCTCATTTTATCGACCTTGGAAGGATGGAAGGCTGAGTTAACCTTGAGCCGGTCAGAATCGAACTGCCGAACTGCAGTCAGCAGAATTAGCCTGCAATACCACATTCTAACCACTGCGTCACCTAAAGCAGTCAAAATGGATGCTATTTCATCCCTAAGCTATTTACAAAGTTAACAACCGGGGTGTTGAAAGCGGGCAGCTTTGTCACAATATTTTGACAATCTAGAGTTGTGGTAGGGATGTTCAGACTGGAGTTGGAGGACACACAAATAGGTAAGGTGATTAATGAGCCAGAGAAAAAAGCAGATTTTTTTTTTTAAAAAAAGCATATTAAAATTTGTCCTGAACATAAGCATAACTTAATAGTCACAGAAGAGTTATTACAGAATGTTTATTCACATCATACAAAATGAAGTTGTGTAATCTGTGCAAATTACCCAATGTTAAATTGGGTCAACCCAGAGTTGTTTTTTCAAGAGGCATATTTTGATGATAGTGAAGAACATCAAGAAGCTACAAGTTGATTATCTAAGACAAGTTCACAAGTACTCTGAATTTTTAATAATAATAATAATAATAATAATAAAACAAAAAAGTTGGAAAGGACCTTGGAGGTCATCGAGTCCAACCCGCTGTTCAGGCAGAAAACCCTACACCATTTCGGACAAAAGGCTGTCCATTCTCTTCTTAAAAACTTCCAGTGTTGGAGCATTTACCACTTCTGGAGGCAGGTTGTTCCACTGGTTAATTGTTCTAACTGTCAGGAAGTTTCTCCTTAGTTCTAGGTTGCTTCTCTCCTTGATTAGTTTCCACCTGTTGCTTCTTGTCCTGCCTTCAGGCGATTTGGAGAATAGCTTGACTCCCTCTACTTTGGGACAGCCCCTGAGATATTGGAACACTGCTATCATGTCCCCCCTTGTCCTTCTCTTCATTAAACTAGACAACATCATTAAACATCATTTTCTTGTACAATATTTATTGGCAACAATAAATTCTCTCTTGTTTGGCTCTGAACAAAGCAAAAGTGCCAGATGTTGCAATTGGATAATTCTTTTTTAATAAAAAGAAGAAGCAAGCCAAATCAGTCCTTTTATAGTCTTGCTTTCACAAAGAAAATAAAAAAAAAATTAGAGATAAAATAACACAGACCTTTAAGTTAGATGTCAGCCTTTCTGGTGGGAGAAGTCATTCTCATCCATGAGATTTTATTTGATTGGATTTTTTGTTTGTGGACTTTGAAGTGGAAAGAACTGGGAAGAGAAACAATAAACACATACAGAATGCTTTTCTTTTGTATCGATCACTTTTATAGTTCATGATAAATAGGAATACATGTCTTTTTACATTTCAGAATATCTTTGGAGACCTCTTCTCCTGCAGAATTCCCAAGTAAATGATAGCATTGGAAAGAATCAGTTAGCAACTGAGTCAAACTCACTGCTCAGGGCAGGAATACCAATTAAAGCATCTGCAAGAAATAATTCTTCAGATCACTGGTTGAAGACGGACTGTAGTACCAAAATGCTCTGCTATTAAGTTTAATTTTCTACCATTTGGCTGAAGCTGCCTTCATGTAACTCAGTGGTTCTCAACCTGTGGGTCGGAACCCCATTTGGGGTCGAATGACCATTTCACGGGGGTCGCCAAACCACGTTGTCCGCCATTTTTTTCCCTTTTCCCTAGCTGACCTGCTCCCTCTTATTGGTGGCCACACCCACCTGGGGGTCACCACAACATGGGGAACTGTATTATGGGTTCATGGCATTAGAAAGGTTGAGAACCACTGATGTAACTTTATGTCTTGCATTCTGGAATGATGGGAAGTAGGACCTGACTTTATTCAGGATAACTTTTTTTTTTTTTTAGAAAATGTGATCGTATTATTTATTTGGCTGACTTGGTATTTGGATTTTTTTTTTTGGTTAACATTCTTCCTTCAGGAGGACCTTAGTATCAGAAGTTGCCTTTAAGATCTCTGCAATACTCTTCCCCACCCGATCCCCTCTGGAATTGAATTATTTCTCGAGAAGACAAGAATTCTGCTTTTGCTGATAATAGATATTTTATTCCAGGTTTACTACAGTAACCATAGATGTGACAAAGTAAGTTTTCTAGAAAGATTTTGCACATCTAGTTATTTATATATATTTGAATCATCCCAGCTTTAAACTCTGTGATGCTTTCTTTTGCCCTGTCACAATGGATTACTTGCCAACTTGTGTTTTTAGGTGCAACTGGTCATTGTTTAAAAAAGAATATATCTGGTGATGAGCTCCTTGTTTTCTAACTATCTCTCTCCAAACTTCAAACCCAGAGTCCTGGGTGGCCAAGCAACTGAATTTTGATCACGTGACTATGTAGATTCACATTTTCCAGTGCCGCCGCAATTTCAAACAGTTGCTAAGCCAATAGTTGTAAGTTGAGGACCACCTATAAAATAAGTTTAGAAAAACTCTGGCTCATAGAGAAAAGTGGAAAAACTCCCATGGCTTCCACACATGATGCCTTGTGAACATATCCACCTTAGTTATATCCCAATGTCCATTGAATTTGGTTTAGCCCACAATGATGTAACTGATGTAAATATTGAATAAACAAACAAACAAATAAATAAATAGGAGGAGAGGAGGGAGGGAAGGAGGGAGGAAGGAAGGGAAGGATGAAGGAAGGAAGTGAGTGAGGGAGGTGAAGGAAGGATGAAAGGAGGGAGGGAGGGAGGAAGGAAGGAAGGAAGGAAGGAAGAAAGGAAGGAAGGAAGGAAGGAAGGAAGGAAAGAAGGAAGGAAGGAAGGAAGGCCCAAAATGGGCTCACCTCCACTTTTTGGATAGGCTTGCTTCTCAGCCCAGCAGCAGCAAATCTGTGTGTTTCTGAAAGAAAGAAGAAAAGAAAGAAGAAAAGAAAGCAAGCATTTTATTGACATTTAACTTCGCTTATACTTTGCGATATTTTGTACATCTTTCTCATGCATAGCTCTATCTAATCTTTATATGTTTAATAAGAAAAAGCTGTGCAAAGATGAATAACTGCAGTGGGCATATTTGGATTATTCATTATTTCTATCAATGCTGCAGTGCCAACCTGGTCTAGTAGGCATATAAAATGTAGCTAAAGCCCCATTGACATCATTAGTATTTGGTCTTAAGCTTCAATTCAAAACTCACTTTCAAAGCCCAGGTATGGAACAGAATTCTGCTTGGTAATGCTATTTGAAATAGTAAGACTCCCTGCACTCTTAAAAAATTAACTTAAAACTGCCTCCAGGCTTGGCTGTGTCAGATGTTTTAAATATTTACAGACAAACATGAAAAGCTTGCAGGAAGAGTGGACTAAATCTATATGACTGTTATTATGCATCACAGGGGCACTTTTTAACTTTTCTATAGAAATGCAGGGGACTGCTTCAGCTTTTCCAATAAAAAAAAAATCAGTTCCCATTCATAAATGGAGAAAAAGCATTCCAGGATGAAGAAAGTATTTTCAATTTGTATCCCAATTTGAATATTTCTTACTGCTGATACATTCTCTAAAAGTGGTTTTTCCCCCAACTATGGAAGGCCTAGATTTTGACTGTGAATCAATGACTTGATTAGTATGGTGAGCAATGATTTAATGGCCAGCAGCCTTTTTTATTTGTGACTTATCATTTAGGACATCTGACTTGACCCTTTGCAATTCAACATTTCAATGGCTGTTTCTTTAATAACATGTTCAGCATGCCTGGGATAATCAGTTATTTAAATATTGGGAAAAAAAAGATAAATTGTGAATTACAAATCCACTGAGTGCTAAAATGGATTTCCTTCTGCAAAGCCTTGATTGCAAACATCTAAAATTTAAACAGAAGTCTCAAGCTCAATTTAGTTGTTCTTGTTTTTTTAAAAAATATGTTAATTTAATAGCTCTCTTATCATCCTTTCCAGTCAAGCCACCTTATATAAGATCAATGGCTAAACACCCTAAAGCCGTCTCTTGCTCATATAAGTTATAAGGAGTGATACAAAAGTAAAATAATAAGTTGGGGGGGGGGGAAGCAAATTTCATGGTAAATAAGGAAACAGCAGAACAAGTAATACTGGCAAATGGAAGTTGAAACAATTCAGATGATGTCAGGCCCCAAATCAAGAATGACCATAGTGAATCTTCCAAATTGAGTTCTTTATTGTTTCATTCCTATAAACAGAATCTTGTCAAACTGAGGACTCTACTACCTGCACCTAACATATATTCTGGAAACTATTAGGGAGAGTCTGTTTTTACCCTCTTTCTTTCATACTAATATCTGGGCTGAGCTGCCTCTGGAATTAATAAACATATTTTAAAAAAATCCAAGAAACAAAATCAAGAATCCAACAACTTTTGTATCTAGCGGGCTAAACAAAATGAAGAATTTGCCTGTTATGTTTTGCAAAAAAGAACAATTCTTTCCCAAATTGAATCAAAGGTAATTTTTCTAGTATATCTCAATACGTCTCATCTTTTATATGATGATGATCCCAACATGAGATGTCCTGCTAAAGAATATAATTGTGGCATGTGTGATGATATGGCCATACATGTTTGCTCTTTTAACCTTACTATGGTTTGCTATAGACAGAAATTTTTGAATATAAGCAGACTCATATTCAGTTGTTTGTTTTTTTTAAATGGAACTTGGGAAGTAGTGACATCAGATATAGTTTCTCTTCCTCCAAACCACCAGCAAATCATTTTTATTAACTTAGTTTTTTTTTTAAAAAAAAACTGTTTTAGGGGACTGGAGGCTAAAACATATAAGGAACAGTTGCTGGAATTGGGTATGTCTAGTTTAACGAAGAGAAGGACGAGGGGGGACATGATAGCAGTGTTCCAATATCTCAGGGCTGCCACAAAGAAGAGGGAGTCAAGCTATTTTCCAAAGCGCCTGAAGGCAGGACAAGAAGCAACGTGTGGAAACTAATCAAGGAGAGAAGCAACCTAGAACTAAGGAGAAACTTCCTGACAGTTAGAACAATTAACCAGTGGAACAACCTGCCTCCAGAAGCAGTGAATGCTCCAACACTGGAGGTTTTTCAGAAGAGACTGGACAGCCATTTGTCCAAAATGGTATAGGGCAGTGTTTCTCAACCTTGGCAACTTTACGATGTGTGGACTTCAACTCCCAGAATTCTCCAGGTAGTTAGCTGGAGAATTCTGGGAGTTGAAGTCCACACATCGTAAAGTTGCCAAGGTTGAGAAACACTGGATAGGGTTACCTGCCTGAGCAGGGGATTGGACTTGATGACCTCCAAGGTCCCTTCCAACTTTATTATTATTATTATTATTGTAATTTAAAAATTACTTGCAACATAAATTGACTTGGCCCCCCTGAAAACCAAGTTATCGTTCTTTGATATTTCTACTCAAAGCTACTTAGATCAGATCAGGAAACTATCCATTGCAAGGGAAGGTGGAGATAAGGGATGGGGTGGAGGCAAGATAGCGGGAAGCCTGAATAAATGAAAAACGGTCTCTTAAAAATCCAAATTTTGATTTTGTTAATAAATGATTATGAATGGGAGGGAAGGGGAAGGAAGACGAAATGTAGAGAAGTGGATGTGTCTGGTTTTGCTGACTTTCATCCTAAAAGCTGCCCTCCCCTCCCCCCAAAATAAAACACATTCCGCATGCAAAGGGAATAAAAAGATGAACTCATTCTGGCTAATGGCTCTGAAAAGTAATATAAAGATATGCACAGATTACCCGGAACCTTGAAAAAGTGAGAGATGCAACTAATTTACATAAAATGATACATGCAATCTTCGAGGCAGGAGAAAGATGCCAGACTGGGAGGCTCATTAAAGAGGGCTGGTAGGAATGGAGTCTTTGTCCTTGAATGTTTTCTTTGGAGTTCCATTAAATATGTACAATGGATGCTTTTTAGTTTCATTCTGCTGAGCTTGGTTTATCTCTGTTTTATACAGTTGAAAGGCACAAATGCAGCCTTTCTCAATGCGCCTGAAGTTGGTGCCAATAAGCCAAGAGAAACAGAGATGAAAGGTTTTGGTTTGAAGAAGAATACATGCCGCTTTCTTTTCTCTTTCCGTTTCTCAAACAAAAAAGACCTGATTATTCCTAAGAATTCTTAGATCCTCCCTCCCTCCCTCTCTCCCTCCCTCCCTCCTTCCCTTTTTTTCTTCCTCTTCTCCTTCCTTCCTTTCTTCCTTTGTCCCTCCCTCCCTCCCTCCCCCTCCCTCCCTTCCTCCCTTCCTCCCTTCCTCCCTTTCCTCCATTCCTTACTTTTCTCCCTCCCTCCCTGCCTCTCTTTTTCTTCCTCTTCTCCTTCCTTCCTCCTTCCCTCCCGCCCTCCCTTCCTTTCCTTTCCTCCCTCCCTCCCTCCCTCCCTCCCTTCCTTTCCTCCCTCTTTCCCTCCCTCCCTTTTTTCTTCCTCTTCCCCCCTCCCTCCCTTCCTTCTTTCCTTCCTTCCTTCCTTCCTTCCTTCCTTCCTTCCTTCCTTCCTTCCTTCCTTCCTTCCTTCCTTCCTTCCTTCCTTCCTTCCTCTCCCCCTCAAGCCACATTAAGAAGCTAACAGGCAAGCTGTGTTAGGTCATTGGTATATGTGAGTACCCTATCCTTTTAAATCTTATTCATTAATCTAAAATAGGAAGCATAAAATATAGTTAGTGGAAACAATATTAATCTAATGAACCAATGAAAACTACAACATCCACAGAACTGCTAATTAAATTGCATATCAGATCCCTGTGCCCACCATATGGACATATTGGTTTGATGGAGTTGTTAACATGAGGCGCATGCCTTTATATGCATCAGAGAAATAAAATACATATCTTCTAAGTAAACAGAAACATAACCTTAAAGGCCCTTAAAAAAGAATTACAACAACAGCAAACTAAAAGGGCTCCTTCCCAACATACACACATACACACACAAGCACACACTTTGTCTTCATCACTCTTATGCATTAGTTTGTTACATAAACAACTCTGCTTGATCACTAACAAATGGTATGGCCTTAATGTCATTTTATAATATGAATATATTGGCTACAGATGGCATTTCTTTACATGGTAAAGTATTTCTTTCATTTATTTCAAAAGGTTGGATGTCAGCCAGCATTATCAATTAGGTGTCACCACCAGCACATCCTGGGAGAGTCCCAAATGCAATGCCATTCGTGCATTAAGAAAGAATAATAACCAGAAGATAAATCTTCTGATTCTCCTGTAAAAATCTTTAGAGAAAGGAAGATGTATTTAATAAAAATGAAGTCCCATTGATTGCAATTGGACTTAGTAAAGAATCCACTTGTCTGGATGACAGTTATAAGAAGCTCATTTTATGTCTGTGAGGATTCTCAGTCCTGCAGATTATTGTTGTCCCAAAAGTCCTTTTTCAAAAGGGAAGCTGGATTTTGTTTTTCCTTGAAGATGTTTCACTTCTCATCCAAGAAGTGTCTTCAGTTCTGACTGAATGTGAACAGAGACGGCCACTGGTTTGAAAGAGGCCATCTACATTAAGACTGAGCAGCCCTCTCTCAACAAAGAGGGAAGGTTATGACACCACTTATCTCTGCTTACAACGCAGTCCTTTCAGCAGTTCCAAGAAGGTTCCACATCCACTGGCCTCAAGGACTCACAGCAAGAATGCTAATGAGCAGATGATTGCAAGGAATATAAATCTTTCCATCCTCTACCATTCAGTCAGAACTGAAGAAGCTTCTTGGATGAGAAGCGAAATATCTTCAAGGAAAAATTAAGTCCAGTTGCCTTTTGAAAAAGCAGCTTTGGGACAAGCTTATTTTATGTAATTGAGAAAAAAAAAACAACCCGACCAAAGTGATATATATATATACACACACATATATATACATATATTTAACATGCTGCCCAACCAACATTTTCTTTGCAACACTTGGGATAGTGATTAGTCCCTCTTCACCATATTTCTTTTTCTCCTGATTTTTGGATGAACTGAATTTTATATGATAATTAGCTCTTCTCTTGCAATGTTTTGCCTGCTGTGTTGATACCGACAATGAAAATAACAATACATTTGGAATCACTTCCTTTCACTCTTCCTTTACTCCCTCTCTTTCACTCATTGTTTCCTTCACAAACACAAACATCCATTTTATCAACCCAGCAAGCACAAGTCCCACTGTGATGGGATGTTTTATTCATTCCCATGTAGGTTTGATTCCATTGAAAATGTTTGTGTTTTTTTTCCTTGATGTATTATTCATAATTTATACAATATCAGCGAGCATATAGCACATCCTGATTTTATTAGCTGAGCTACGATATATATTGTGAAAATGTAACTTGTGTTGTCTTTGTTCTGCTTTCCTTTTCCAACATTCTTTTAAAATGTATTTGTAAAATGGAGTCAAAGGGTGTGTTTTGCTTTTAAACAAGACCTGGGGAGGTGGGAACATGAATTCTTATTAAGGTGCCTCTGATTGGATTGTGAGGGCATGTTACACACTTAAAGCATTTGCTTATATTAAAGCATCTTATTCTTGCCATAGAGAAATGATCTGTGACTTTTAAACTAGCTGTTGCCTTTCACACTGATGCCTGTTTGCTTTCTTTTTTGTGAAGAATCCAGATGCCAGCTTGTGATCTGAGGCTTTTAAGCTTTTTTAAAAAAACCGTAGACCAATGGTTCTCAACCTGTGGTTTGGGACCCCATTTGGGGTTGAACGACCATTCCACGGGGGTCACCAAACAACGCAGTCCGCCATTTTTCCCCCTTTTCCTTAGCTGTGCTACTCCCTTTTATTCTATTGGCTTTTGAAAGCCAATAGAATAGACTCTCTTGAATAGATCTAATTCTATTGGCTTTCAAAAGCCAATAGGAATTGTCCAGGCTGTCTCTGCCCTGCTGAGCCCGCCAAAAGTCCCATTCTGCAAACGGTGCTGCACCAGTTGAGTAGTCCTCGGCTTACGACCGGTTGGGGGTCGCAGCATTAAAAAGATTGAGAACCACTGCCGTAGACACACATTTTTGTGGCCACTTCAATCTTCTTCTTTGAAAGTGGAGAAATTATTGTTGGGGGTGGAAGGTGGTGGTGAGGGGAACAGTTACCGCAACACATTGCCTGGGACGGAAACAAAAATCGCGCAAAGCAGAAAATTATGTTTGGAGATTTTGGAATGCATCTTTGTATCTGTATCTGTACATACATGCCAAGCCTCCCATGTGCTTCAGAAAATAATCAGATCTGATATTTCCCTCTGGGAGATGCATCTTTGCTGGATGAAAAACTACAAAAGGAAACCCACTTTGTGCAAAGCATCTTTATGATTCATCTAACAGCAGGCTGCAAGAGACAACTAGCTTCAAAAAAACAATTTTTCATTGGGTTAGTCCATTTTGGAAAATAAGCAGTGGCTTTTCCCAAACAGATTAACATCCTTTCTACAGATTATTTGATCAAGTTACTGCCTAAATGGAAGTCAGTTGGATGTCTTTGATCATAAACAATTACATGCCCCCAATATTGCATGTGTGGATATAAAAGGCCCAAATCTCTTTTCTTTAACCAGCACTAAAGAAAGTGTTTTGATTATTAAAAGGTACACAATGCAGTTGGCAAAACCTGCTTTAAACAACACTTTATTTTTAAATGTATATGCAGTAATGGGGAATTTTGCCATCCTCTCACTGAAGTCAAATTTGCAGGATCCCATCCAAAGCAAGAAGATCGCTATCTTTGAAACAGCTGCTATAACAAAATGTACCCTATAACAGGTTACTATGGAAATGTCACTACTATGGTATACTTGTGCAGAGGTAAACTTCTGGCTGATTTTCCACTTGCTTAGAAATGCGTAATTGACCAAATGTGGATTAATCAATGCTTGACTGCACAGTTTGAAATGCCTTGTGTGAAACTGACTATACAGGATAAGGTTGCTTGTATGTGAATATTTTCACCTGAAAATATTGCTTAACGTGACTTTGCGTGTCTGATCAAGACTCAAGGTAGCATTTTCCCCATAAACTCATTATCTCCAGAAATTATATGCCATTTTTCCATGGTATACATTATTATCAAGGAAGATATATCTCACTGTCCCAAACCTCTCTATTTCAGTTTTGAAGCCATATCTTTGACCTGTTCTTTGTCTATTTCCATTCTGCGATGATAAAATAACATTTCATCTGGGGATCTTGAAATAGTACCGGTAGTTGTAATTCTTTGCTATAGACAACTTCTTTTCTAACAAAAGTTCCAGATCAGAGAATCACTTATTCCTCTCTTTAGAGGGTGAGTCTATCAGATCTAAATTCTTTTGTCACTTCATGCCATGGGTAATAACATTTTCTCATGCTAAAGTCAGTATAAAACTTTATGATACTATTGACTTCAGCACAGCTAAGAGCCAGTCCTTGGCGTTATTGATTTAATGACTTCTTTTTCTTCTTCAGTGCTACCTCGCCATTTATTGGAGTTTCCAGGGCTCTCAGCTCTTTATTACATCACTAGTAGATGATTTCTACAAACACCCAGCCATAAATTACAGCCATTCCATTGCTGAACAAGGAGGTAATAAATATGAAGAAATTCATGGAAGTAGACAGGTCCAGATCGTTTTGGCCTCTGTGAATCCCCCTCCCACCTGTGAAATGATAAATGCAATTTTTTGTATTTCAAGGGGGAGGGGGGAAACTGAAGCGTATTTCAAAGCTAGAACTGTTGTAATTGTTATTGTTATTAATTTTTTTTTACTGATTGGTACAAATAAACAGCACAAGTAAGTTAATATGATCTTTGGCATAATTTCATGATTGCTTTGCAAATGATCATTTTGGACAGAACTATCTGTCATTTTCTTGGCAGTCTGGCTACATAGGAGAATGAATGTGTGTGTGTGCGCGCGCATGTGCGCGCATTGTCGGAGCCAAAAATAGTGAGAATAGGATGTTCTTCATTATTTCACGTATTTGTTTATTTATTTATTTATAAAATTTATAGACCATCCGTATTACCTCAAGATAATTCTGGGTGGTTTACAATCATAACACAGACCCTATATAAATGAAAAAACATAAATACGGTAATACAAATCCAGAACATGATGGCCCAATGAAAAGATGGGGAGGGCAAGGAACATCCATTGCGATTCCACCCCATTGGAGCCCCAAATTAACTGGCAGAGAAAGGTCTTTAGAAAGGTCTTTCTTCTGAAAGATCAGGAGGGTTGAGAACGAACTCACACTGGGGGGGGGGGACAGGCAAGATGTTCTACTGGATCCCACTCACCTGAATAATCAGGCTGATGGGGCCCATAGCATGCCACCTCTGCCTTCGTGGGTGAAGTCCCTCAAGTAGCTTGGATCCATGGATGGCTTTAAAGGTGATTACCAACACCTTGAATTACACCCAATTAATTAAGCCAATGCAGCTTGCAGAGCACTAGTGTCACATGGGCCATTCTTGGGGCCTCAAGAACTGCCCAGGCTGCCACAGTCTGCACCAGCTATGCTTCTGAATGTTCTTCAAGAGTACTTGATTACTGCAGAGAGCGTGGTGCCTTTTAAGTAATGAAAAATAGTCCATTTCAGTTGTACTATGAAAGCAGCATTGGCAAGCGCCTTAATTAAATTCCAGAACCTTAAAACAACAGATTGTACACAGTAAGTGCAGAAAGAGCTGTTGTGAAAACGGTCATATTGTAATTCTCTTTAATTTTTTTTTTTCCAGACAAGTCCATATTCTTAAACGTCAGCTGAGATCAAAGGTTCAGAGAGGAAGAGTGCAGTTGCTTTCAGCTAAGCTCAAACATGGAACTCATTCCAGAAAGCATAAAAATGTACTGGGGGGGAAGTGAAGCAGGAAACCTGGAAGGCGAACGATGCATCTTAGGAAGGAGATCTTCTCCTAGAAGGTTAAAAGTGCACCTATTGATAGTGGGATAAAAAGAGGAGTCGGGGAAAAAAATTCCCATGGTTCCTTGGTTAGCAAAAAAGATCCTTGCTTAAACTTGATGTGCCATTTGGCAAAATTGAATAAGAATCTGACCAGGAAGGAAGAAAGAAGACAGAAGTTCCTCAAATATGGAATGTGGGGGCAGAACCAAAATCATTAAGACAACAAAAATGTTGGGACCAGAATTATCTGAAAAGAAAGAATTTAAAAATGAATAAGTTAGGAATCTTTTCTGAACAATCCTTCTGAAATAGCTGAAAGAGAGTTACTGTAGCTGTTCTGCACATCCCAACTTCGTGAAATGGGGTTAACTTGACCAGAGGTTCTCCTCATTGTTAAACTCTGTTACCTTCTATATTAGAATTGTTAATATTTTGAATTTAAATTATAAGGACTGAAGTATGTTGCAATTCACTCCTAGGCATAAAAATGTTACTATGCTATCTAGCCAGAGAAAGAGGGGAGAGATTCAAAATAGCAAATTTACAATAACAATAATAAAGTTGGGAGGGACCTTGGAGGTCATCTAGTCCAACTCCCTGCTCAGGCAGGAAACCCTATACCATTTCAGACAAATGGCTGTCCAGTCTCTTCTTAAAAACGTCCAGTGTGGGAGCATTTACTGCTTCTGGAGGCAGGCTGTTCCACTGATTAATTGTTCTAACTAAGTTTCTCCTTAGTTCTAAGTTGCTTCTCTCCTTGATTAGTTTCCATCCGTTGCTTCTTGTCCTGCCTTCAGGTGCTTTGGAGAATATTTAAAGGTACTAGTAGAAACACTTGCAGATCAATTATTCTCCTAGTGAAGATCTTGGAGAAAGGGAAAATACAGACCTGTACGGTATCATTTCCAACCTTTGAGAGAAAGAGAGCATATAAATGCACTTAAATAGATATGAAGACACATGTTTATTCTTCTTTCTCTCCCCACTCCCTTCTTTTCTATCTTTTTTTCTTTATTGTGTGGTTATTGTGGGGACTAGAATAGAGCTACTGTTTAAATTTCATCTTTCTCTGGATATTTAAATGCACTTCTTGGCAAGCTCCTTCTTGGTTTATATTTTGCAGAGAAAAAGAATATGTTCGTTTGATCTGAATTTTTATAGGAACATTCTAAATATTTGTACTTTAACATAAATGCAAATTGAAATATACTTGGAATGCTTCACTTTTCAGGAAGATGTCATCCAGTTCTTAACTCAAAAATGCAAAAACAAAAACAAAAAAAAAACCCCACATAAGCATATTAAAGAAAAGCAGATACTAAAATTGTATTACATTGTGGAACTCTTATGTATTTTTATTTCAGTTAAGAAAAACCATGAATGCAAGCAAGACATGGAGTATGAACCAGGTTGAATTTCTTGGTATATAGCCATAGCTAAATTGCTAAAAAAACAAAACAAAAAAAAAACATTTTTTTTTCTGTCTACATATGCAGTTGGTGTTATCCTAATAAACACCAAGTTTAAGAAAAGCCCCAAACTGCTTTCCTGGTTTCAGAATTCCTCTCTTCCTGAACATCAGAATTTCTATTTCACTTCTGTTGTGCATAAACTAGGCACCTTCAGGTGCTTTGGAGAATAGCTTGACTCCCTCTTCTTTGTGGCAGCCCCTGAGATATTGGAACACTGCTATCATGTCCCCCCTCGTCCTTCTCTTCGTTAAACTAAACATACTCAATTCCAGCAACCGTTCCTTGTATGTTTTATCCTCCAGTCCCCTAATCAACTTTGTTGCTCTTCTCTGTACTTTTTCTAGAGTCTCAGCATCTTTTTTACATTGTGGTGACCAAAACTGAATGCAGTATTCCAAGTGTGGCCTCACCAAGGCATTGTAAAGTGGTATTAACACTTCACGTGATCTTGATTCTATCCCTCTGTTAATGCAGCCTAGCACTGTGTTGGCTGTTTTGGCAGCTGCAGCACACGGCTGGCTCATATTAAAGTGTGAATGGGATATTGTTTTCTTTTACATGTCTTTTCCATCATCCTCCCATGCCATCCAATCTGAAAACTTCCAGGGTGAGGAATTTCCTTTTAGATCTTCCATTAGAATTTAACTGAAACAGGCAATGGCCGGAAGTAGGACAGAGGATTGTATAATGAAAGGTAGGACATTCAAGTACATCCACCGGCCATCTCATAACTAAATAAATGCAGGAACCCAACTCACCATTTGTGAGAATTTCATCAAAATTCTTTTTCATTTAAAAGGAATTTGGAAAGCAATGGCTCTTTCATTAGACCAGTGTTTCTCAACCTTGACAATTTTAAGGCATGTGGACTTCAACTCCCAGAATTCCACAGCCAGCATTGCTGGCTGTGGAATTCTGGGAGTTGAAGTCCACATGTCTTAAAATTGTCAAGGTTGAGAAACACTGCATTAGACCAAGTGAGAACTGATTTAAAGAGCAGGTGAAGTAAGCATCTTCTCCAGCCATCTTCTCTAAACCAAGTGCACCTTTTTTTCTAAAATGTCAACATAGGATCCAAATTCCATCTTATATATGGTGCGCAGCTCTCATTTTGGGGTGGCTGAGATATCTGGCAGAAGCCTTTTTTTCCAATGAACAGGCACAATCATCAAAAAAAGCCTCCATTGCACCACCACAGATGTCCACATTATTTACACAGTTGCCAGGGACTAACCTGAGATATTTCTCAGCTTGAAAAGCACATCCAAAAATGATGTGCATTTGGTGAAGTATTAAAAATATTAGGCAAACTCAGGAAAGTTTCATAGAAAACAATACATCTGGAAAGTTGGATAAACAAATGCATCCATTCTGGAAAGTAGCTTACAATATACACATTAAAGAAAATGGCGTAGGAAGACAAATGGGGACATGACAGCAGTGTTTCAACATTTGAGGGCTCCTACAAAGATGAGGGGGGTCAAACTATTTTCCAAAGCACCAAAAGGCAAGACAGGAAACAATGGATGGAAGCTAATCAAGGAGAGAAGCAACCTGGAATTGGTTGATTGCTCAATGTAACAACTTATCTTCAGAAGTTGTGGGTACTCCATCACTGGAGGCTTTTAAAAAGAGACAGGACAATCACTTATTTGAAATGGTATAGGGTCTTCTACTTGAGCAAGGGGTTGGACCAGACTAGAAGACCTCCAAGGTCTCTTCCAACTCTTATTATTCTATGATTGTGGGATTTTTCTTGCATTTTTTTAAAACCACAAAATGATATGGAATTTTATCAGACTGGACTCAGTAACACCTCTAATACTAATGCAGCCAGGTCCAAACTAATCCAAGCATTTCTGTCTTACAAAATACATTCTTAGATAAATGCTATAGATAGTATAGAAACGTGAAGCTGTTAAATCACTGGGAACTGGGAACTGCCCAAAATGCTTGTTTTCTAAGAAGGTAATACCCCAGTTTAGAATCTGATAGCTGGGATTGGATAAATCCCAAGATACTTTGCTCTTTTCTCGTTGTGATAAGTAATTTAGAGTTACTTACTATACTTACTTATAAGTAACCTCCCTCCATTGTATAATAACCAGCCAAAGCTTAAAAAGTTAGTACCTCTCCCCATTTTTTTCTCCATACACAGCCCAGTTCTCCATAACCATCCAAAGACTGCAGGATGCTAGAATGGGTATCATCCAACAACAACCTGGGGCATGATAATTAATGCTTGGGACATAATGGATGCTTTGTTACAACTGGTTCTGTCGTTCCCAGGTTCTATTAGGCTGGGGTAGCAAGAGAATGCTCTGATGGGATTCTAATTGGCTGTAAACACAATGCACATTTCTATGAAATGCATTTTTCCTTTTTGACACCAAGGCCACGATCATCTATCTACCACAGTTTTCTGTCACTTTCTCTGATGCCAAGACAAATTAGTTGTTATGTGTTTGTATCTGCAGAGCACTGGACAATTATTCCACAAGCTTGGTGTGTGCATCTTTGTGTTTCTCTCTGTGTGGGTATTCAGACTGAATATAAAATAGGTAGCACTGTACTGGAGAGCCCTTACATTCGGTGAATTCAGATTTGTAAGAGAGGCCATAGCATCTACTATTCCAAACAGAGAGTTATGAAATGTAATTCCTTTGGGAGTTGTACATAACTTTGCAATTTGCAGGGCCAAATGTTGTCACAATGGACACATCTCTCAGCTTCAACCCAGGCATGCTTTGAAAACCATAATTCTGTTTCTTTTAACGTTTGCCTTTTCAAAATGTACATCCTTTTTTCCTGTTGAAATATATTTAACACAAGGTTTTTTTCCCTTCCAGACATGAATTATTTTAACAGATTTAAGATGCTGACAATTACATCAGTTTTTTTTTAAAGTAAGATCTGGCAGAAAGTGATCAAATAATAAATGTGATAAATATGTCCTAATTGACATATAGTTTAGAGACACGTTGGGCTAGTCAGGCCATTTTTTACTGGAATTTACAGATACTGAATTCCATAGCTATTCCTAAATTTGTTGAAGTTAATAAACAAATTTGCATTGCTAGACAGGATCCTGCACACTGTAAAACCATTTCTCTACATTTGAAAATCTAAGCATTTGGTGCAATAAATCACCAGCTTCATTTGCATCAGGTAGGGTGAATCAAGCTGCTATCCTCCAAATATTTTGTCATCGGTTCTCATCAGCACAGGACTGTGAAAAATGTAGTCTAAAATATTTGGTGAATAGCAGTTTGTCCATGCCTGTCTCGGAGTCACAATCAGCAAGAATCTCCAAATAAGACAGTGCTATTCATAGGAATACAAACATATTTGTTTCCTTAACTCATTCATGCATTTGTCTGGATTAAAAAAAGGAATAGCAAAAAGCAAACAAACAAACAAACAGGTGCCTGGCAAACCCTAGAGAGATAAAATAGGAGATGATAAGAAGCCATTATTTTTTTAAAAAAAACAACAACCCAGGGCTTTTTTTGTCATAGAACGCCCAGAACGGAGTTCCGGCACCTTTTTTGGATGGAACCTTGTAAAGCAAGCAAGGCGGATTGTATGACATGTGTGAGTTCTGGCACCTTTTTTTTTTTTTAAACAAAAAAAGCATTGAAAAAACTATTCCCCCATTGGCATCCATCTTATTTGCTAGTGAGAAGCTATAAATAAATCAGATTTCTTTCTTTTAGTGACAGATCCTGTCCCTCCACACCACCCATGTACTAACTGGGTGTAGGGTTCCCTGCCTGAGCAGGGGATTAGGTTAGAAGATCTCCAAAGTCCCTTCCAATTCTTTTATTCTATTCTGTTATGTTCTAATTTCCTTGTTTGGATGACAAAGACCTTTGAACATGCTTAGAGAAACAACTATATCTGCTCTGTTTTGTTGCTGTGGGGTGGCAGCCCATGGCAAGCAGCCGTAGGAAGCAGAGCAGGGCGTAATGCCACCTGTGTACCCCCCCTTCAGTCATTCAGTAGACCAGTTGAGTGAAGGATGTTAGTTAGTTGACTGAGGGGGATGGTGCAGGATGCCTTCTCCATTTTTTGTGGAATAGCAACTGCCTCTTGGCCCTGCTACTAAAGAAGGGGTCTGGAGAAACCCTGCCAGTATGTCCCTGGAGGGCTGCAACTGATGGCTATCAATATTTATGGGAGAAAGAAGGGGATCTACGCAGGAAAGCTGCAGAAGGAACCCTGAAAGTTGGGGTGTCTATGAAGATTCTCAGTCATCCAGGTCATAGTTGTATCAAAAGTGGTTTTTATCTTTGAAAAGGTAACTGGACTGATTTTTTTGGGGGGGGGGGGAAGAATAAGAAAAAGACCTTTCGCTTCCTATCCTGGAAGCTTCATCAGTTGCATTGGATGGTATGGAAGATGAAAGGACAATTACTGATAGTTGAGATTAGTTGGGGGGGGGAGGTTCTGACAGGATGGCTGGGGGTGGTGGAAATGGATAGATTGTGTTTTCTTGCAGTTAACTGGTCTTAACACTCTCTGAGAGTTGATGTGGCTACCTGGGATTTTATCTATGACCTCAGGGTCACCTGCATCAGAGGTGTGGAATCTTCTTCGAACAGCCGTTGAGGAAGGACTGTTAAATTCTAACATAGATGGACTCTTTTCCCCCTCTTTCAAACCAATGGTCCTCTCTATCTAAAAAGGTTCTGCAGGATTGTGAGAGCAGCATACAAACACATGAAGAACAGTGGGGTTAGTTATAGATTTTTTTAAAAAAGAGGAATGACGTCAGAGCAGTCTAATTTTTGCAAGCCATCATTCCATTAAAATGCGCAGAATAGATATGAGAACATTGTGCTAAGAAAATACAGCTCCTGCTGAAGCAGAAACTAAAAAAAACCCCACCCTCAGTAAGTGAACACGTAATACCTCTATCCTAAGGCTGACTAATGCATCAAAAAAATTAAATGGAAAAAAAAAAAAAGATGCAAGGACATTTTTTTTTAAAAAAAAAAGCTTATGCCAAAATCATCTCTTCTCACGTAGTTTGATATATTACCACTTCTGCTCTACCAGAAGAAAAATTAAATTGGAATTTAGAGTACCTTAACAGTATCTTAACAATCACTGGTATGTTTGCAAGGTTTCTTTTCTCAGTCTGAGATTGATCTTACAACAATAAAAATAATTTAAGAAATTCAAGAAGCAAAAAGTTAGGAAGAAGTTTAATTTCATAGTCATCTCTGAAGCCCATCAGAAACAAGGATCGGGCACAGTTTAATGCAAATGAATTTAATTTACAGATCCTGATTTCATAAGTGACCTGGAACAAAACCATCCCTTGGTATTCAATTTTTCCAAATTTTCTCTGATCAAAAAAAGGCACGTAGAAAGGACTATTGCAGACAAATGTAGCTATAACTATACCTATGCAAATGCTTGTGTAGCCTTCAAAAATGAAGTGGAAGAGGAAAACCTATTCTAGAATGATGTATAACTGATATAGAAAATCAAATTGATTCATTTCATTTTCTCAGGAAGAAAAGAAAAATGTTATGAAACAGAACACTTAAATATTTTCCCCAAATCAACTAATAAGAGCAAAATAGGAAGTAGAAAGAGCTAGTGAAATTGAACATAGGAACTTTCCCATACAAATCTTCTCTTCTCTTCTCTTCTCTTCTCTTCTCTTCTCTTCTCTTCTCTTCTCTTCTCTTCTCTTCTCTTCTCTTCTCTTCTCTTCTCCATATCCCTTAAAATCAAAGGCTACCAACATCCCACCAACAAGAATATGTGAGATGTGATACCCTCTGCCCAAAATATTTGAAAAAATTCTTAGACCTGCATTTGATTCATTAATCGTATTGCCCTTGATGAAAAATACAGCTTCATCCAATCATTTTAAATATCAGTCAGCTTAACTAAGGATTGCTCCATGTGAGAACCTTGGGGCAGTTAATCGCTTTACCCCTTCTTAAAGCTCTGGTGGCATAACTTTTAGTTTTGGAAGGGTAAGGTAGATGGGTCATCAGGACTACCTACCTGTAATTTACTACAGGGGAAAAATAGACTGAAGCGCTCTGAAAGAGGAAAGAAAATGTTTACGATGGAAACTAAAATCTAAAATCTTTTTTCAGATAAAAATAAGATTGTATTGTCCATTACTGTTGTCCTTTGCTACTTTGGTTTCCCTTCAGTGCTTCTGTCCTTGCATTTTTTATGACTTTAGCACCTGCCTAGTGATCCTTAAAAAGCCCCTTGCTTACCTCTCTCTACCAGCTTGACATATGTTTGGGACACAATATAATGCAGTCCATTTTTCTCCCTCTGTCACCAAGAAGAAATATTTAATGTTTCTCCTATCCTGCTCCCCCTTTCTCTCTCCCCCCTCCCCTTGTCTATAGATTCTGACAGGTTAGGTCATGAATCTGTTTCCTCTTCTGCTAAGTTCAGCTCAAATTTGCAAAGAAGTAGTGGAGGGAAGAGAAGCAGTTTGTAATTTGAAATGAAATTAATGTGGTCATAAACCCATGAGAAACTGGCAAATGACCGGAGGATTCTTTCTTCTGATATCATTTCCAACTAAGATGGAAAGGAAATTGGAATAAATATGACTCTTCCATCTCTTTCCTGTGCAAGGGTTTTGAGCTGCAATTCTATATCCACAGATCTCAAAGGAAGTTGTAAGGCCGCTGGGATACATTGCTCTTGCTGCTGGTGGTGATAACCATTTAGTTTTATTGGTGATTGTAAGTGCTTGGAGGAGGTATGTTTACAATCATTCCAAATACGTCTCTCTCTCTCTCTGTGATTTTGTTCCCCTCCAGCCAATGAACACTAAGATATGTTCAGTAGTACCCAAGATTTCACCATTATATTTCAAAATAGTGGTCATCTGGCCCTTTTTTTAGCCTTTTTTTCTTCCCAGTTCTTGCAGGATAATAACAGCTAATACGTGACTACACGGGCTTATCTTCTCTCTTAAATTGTATCAAGTTCAGAAGGGCCCTCCCTTCAGAAGCTTGGGTTAACTATGGATAGGCCCATTGCAGTGATGTTTGTTTCTACTAGTAATAATGATAAGCAGACTTTGCTGCGCTAGATTCAAAAATATTGACACCCTCCATCTAGAATGCTTAATTCCTCAGAGAGAAAAAAGTAACATTTAACTCACTACTGTTCTTTCCTTTTGTAAAAGACGTGGTGGCGCAGTGGTTAGAAGGCAGTACTGCAGGCTACTTCGGCTGACTGCCGGCTGCCAGCAGTTTGATTCTGACTGACTCAAGGTTGATTCAGCTTTCCATCCATCCGAGGTCAGTAAAATGAGGACCCAGATTGTTGGGGGCAAGAGGCTGACTCTGCAAACCACTTAGAGAGGGTTGTAAAGCATTGTGAAGTGGCATATAAGTCTAAATGCTATTGCTAATACCAATGTCCCAAATACCTATAACTACTTGGGACTTGATGAGGCCCCCATTTCTTCTGCATAGTTATCGTCTGGAATGAAGTTTGGTCACCTAGTCCAGCGGTTCTCAACCTATGGGTTGCAACCCCATTTGGGGTCGATCGACCATTTTTCGGGGGTCGCCAAAGGTGGCGATCTGCCATTTTTCGCGGTGCCATGCATGCGCGCCGCGCATGGGGGGTGGCACTGCGCACGCGCGCCGCGCATGGGGGTGGCACTGCGCATGCGCGCCACGCATGGGGGCGTCGTCGTGCATGCGCGCCGCGCGTGGGGGCCCCACCCCCATGCGCGCGGCACCGCGCACGTGCAGAATGTTTGTGTGACGGGGGTCGCCGTCACACAAACGTTGAGAAGCACTGACCTAGTCATTCCTGAAAATGCTAAAAAAGAGATGTGGGTTGTTGTTTTTTTTTTTTTGCAAAGGACGATGTTTTTTTTTTTTACATAAATGTTTATTTAAATATACAAAACTGTGGTTTGAATATCTTAAAACAAATCTTTGGGATGCTTGATGATTATATATATATATATATATATATATATATATATATATATATATATATATATATATGTAGGTCTTTGGTTATTCAGGTTTTTTCCCGCGTAAAATTGGAAGTGTCTTGGCGACGTTTCGACGAAGTCCCATTTGTCATCTTCAGGCTGGTGTTTTCAGCTTCGTGCTTCGAGGAGCAAATGAAGCTGAAAACACCACGAAGCACAAAGCTGAAAACACCAGCCTGAAGATGACAAATGGGACTTCGTCGAAACGTCACCAAGACACTTCCAATTTAATGCGGGAGAAAACCCGAATAACCAAAGACCTACATACAAACACCTGCGAAAACCTCAGAAAGCACACACACACACACACATACACACACACGCACACACACACACACACATATATATTAAGTTTCTAGTTTTACAATCATAAGTACTTAATAAACAACGTGTTGTCCTGGGTCCATTAGTAATTCAGTGGTACATATTAACTTCTTCAATCTAGGCCCAATATCACACCATCCAATGCTTCCTCTCTTTTTCTGGTAGTACACATTTTCCCACATTAGGCAAATACAATTCTTATTGTTGTTAATACATATACAATTGAATATCAACATCTTTGTTACATTTTCCTAATAATATCAATAATGTCGGTTTAAAACGTCTTTTCTAACCAAAATATATCTTAATTGCATTTGCACTTAATAACCATTTGTTCGATTAATATCCTGTTTTTCCCGCTTCAAAGGACGATGTTTTATGAATGCTGAGCACTTTTGCTATAGAACATAAGCCCCAACCATTTCATATATTTCCAAAAGTCAGTTCAAGCTCCCTGTCTTTAAAAAGAATGACAAGTATACATCTACATTTAAAAAATGTATGTATTAAAAGCAGATAGGGTTCTCATTGATTTATACATCACCATTTCTCCTTTGCTATTTCTATGGCTTTTCATGAATTGGAAAGTCTTTTTTTGAGCTGAGCAAATTTTCCAACTCTTGTAGGTACAGTATCTCACGTTTCATAGAATCGTGGAAGCTTAGGTTCAACATCCCCTGGGAAATGTAGAAGAAACTGCTTCCAGGTTTCTCAGTTGACTTTCAACTTATGAAGGCTGATTCTAGCTTTCTTATCTTAGTTCTTCCACTTTGTGTGCCAGTCAAGGCAGAAGCAAAATGCCTGGAAGCAGGCAGCAATGTGGAAAAGGAAAACTACAAGCATAAGGGAGATGTGGAAGCCATGCTCTCACAGGTGACCTTATGTACCAGGTAAAACTAACCCACACACAGGCATGTTGGCTTCCTTGCGGTATATGACTGATGAATAACACTTATTAATCTATTTGCAGATCAAGATCAAGAGCATCTTTTTTAGACTGTGGGTTCCTTGTAAACTATTTACTCAGACTATTTAGCGTGCATGATTGCTCATCTAAGCCACATGGATAAGTGTTTGGCCAGCTGAAACTTTAATGACTACATAATTGCTAACAGCCAATAATGAATAATGGATGACATGTTTTTGTAACAATCTCTTGGTTACCCTTACGGTTATCTGTAATGGACTGAGCATAGAAATTTCTCCAGCTTCCCCAAGAACAGTGGCATCATTTGGTGCTTTGATAATCAGGAAATAAAAAAGACGGTAGGGCAGGGGTCCCCAACCCATGGGCTGCAGCCCACTAATGGGCTGTGGCCTATTTGGAATTGGGCCCTTCAAGTGGGGGGGGGCAGTGAGCATGCATGTGCGTGCAGTTTGATTTATGGAGCAGCTGACCAGTGCACGTGCATACTGGCCCACTGCTCACATGGCCTGGCTCTTCTCTGCCCCTTTCCAGGCTGCCAAGCCACTGCTGTAGAGGTTGCAATCTGCAGTTAGATTATGTATTGCAAAGGAATACCTCTTCAAAGTGGATTTGAATAGGCTAAATACATGCATGCAGAATGTGGGGTTAACATACGGGACTTTTGGGGTGTGTCTGAAAAGAACTTTCTCCCTATTTAAATTTAACAATTGGAAGGGATGTGCCTTTCTCCATTTAAAATATTGTACTATTGGCTCTGTATATATTCCCGAAGGACAATGAAAGCAACCTTATCTCCATGGAGCTGGATATAATATGATATAGTGATAAGAATGCAGAGATTAGTCGGGTGCGTTAAAGGCTACCCTCAGTATTCAAGAATTATTATCCAGAGCAGACAATCGGGCAAGGATGTAATGGCATATTATGATCATTTGGCATGAATCAAATGATGCATTTTAAGTAGTTGTAGACTGATCACTTTAGACAAGACTATTACTGTTGGATCATTAGCCACTTTTTTTTATAACATATTGGAATCTCATTAGGCCAGACAAGAATATCCATCAATGATATTTTACCAATAGGACAGAGGCAGCCTCTTCGTTTCATTTACCTGTCAATGTAAAATATTGCCTTTTGATTTTATTTGATTCATCTACGGACAGGTGCGCAACACAAGACTGTAATATATTTTTGAAAAAAGTTCAGTTCACATATTTGTCTTTCAGTCACTTTAGAGCAGGGGTATTAAACTCCCGGCCTGCGGACCCGATGCATCATTCGGAAGCTGCACCCACCCCATTGCCAGCAATGGCAAAACCATCCCGATATGTTGCATGACATCACATGATGTTGCGAGTTTGACATGTCTGTTTTAGAGATCTCTGGGAATTGGGTTTCAATTTCTTTGTTGAGGCAAAAGGGTGATGCATAATGCCTAGATATTGCATGACTTCCAACAGTCTGCCACTTACAGTAATTAGAAGAGAGTTCTATATAGGCATACAGCAAACATAGGAGAACAGGAAGTCCTCAACCTACAGCCACAATTGAGCCCAGAATTTAGGTTGCTAAGTGAGAAATTGGTTAAGTGAGTTTTGTCCTATTTTACAAGTTTTCTTGCTACTGCTGTTAAGTAAATCACTGCAGTTGTTAAATTAGTAACACGGTTGTTGTGTGAATCTGGCTTCCTCATAAGTATGAGTCAGTTGCCAAGTGTCTGAATTTTGATCATGTGACCACAGGGATGCTACAACAGTCATAAGTGTGAAATAAGATAAACAAGGTACACATGATTGTCAATTTCATGAAAAGATCTTAAACCTCATAAGTTTATCCACTCATTTATATGCCAAACTCAAATGAGATCCAGCTCCTGAATGTTGTGTTTTCTTTCTTGTTGCTTTGTTATCATTATGCAGACATGCAAAGGATGACATGAAATGTGGAGTGGATGGAAAGTGGACTGTCTCTCCTCTTTCATCAACTATCAATAAATCAACCAACCAAAAATATCTTCCCACTGTGTCTGAATACACATGGAATGAAAGACGACACACAGGTAAAAGTCATGATAGCTTTCGGTAACCAATTACTGCCTCAGGCTTCAATGCACAAGCCTTCCTTTGAATGGAATGGATTTAAATTTGGGAAACTTCAAAAGTTGAATTTTCTTTTGCCAGCAGATCTTTATTTGATGAAAGATAAGACTGAACTTCAGATTTCCTTTTCTTTGGAAAAAAACTGTCCTGTTTCCTGCTTTGGTTTTGGGCAAAGGATTCTTAAAAGGAAGTCTAGTCCAGCACTGAGCCCCATGATAAATTGAAAATCTGATCTGAACAATTAGGTTAAGTTGGAAAGAGCCATTCTTTGGCCGAATCAAAAAATGTGAAATTTTCCAAACTGATTCAAAAGCGTCAATTCTCATTTAAAGCATTATCATTTAAGCATTCTGGGTATGCCTTCTTGAAGATTTATTTTTAGTCTTCAAATAAAATGTGTCTCTCCTTTTTGGTCTTCTGTCAGACCAGTCCTTCAACTAGCAGGCTCACAGCCAGCGATATGACAGATCTGATATGATTCCTTCATTGCAAATACCAGGAAGAAACTTAACAATGAAAGGAAAACAGCTACTGAAACCCTGAGGATTCCACCCTTACGTACAATGGATTCCAAGTAAAATCCTATGTCTCCTCTCAGTCATGTATTGTAACAGACAAATCCATTTATTTTTCAGCAGGAGAAACAACTGGCACCTGCTCAAAGATCTCACAATTCTTTGCTTCTGACCTTGACAGTTCTTGCCTTCACACTGCTCCGTAGTGTTGCTGATCAGCTTGGCAGTAGGTAGCCTGGCCTCAACAACACCTGTCAGCCAAAGGCAGACATCTGAAGGAGGTAAATGTGATTTATATACCACCAACCAGAAAGGAAATTCATTTTTCCTGTCCTCGTGTGGTGCCTCCTTGATTTCAGTCATGCCAGATATTGATGCCTTCTTGCCCGTGGCTAATTAGTTTTTCACAACCTATTTCCCATGTACATGCAACACACACCGTACCATCAACACAGCATGGGTTGTGCAACTCAGCCTGGGTTAAAAAGTTCTGGATTGGTTCATGATTAAGGGGGGTTGTGGTGAACACAAGCCATGGGTGGTAAACAAAGTGAGGCTACAACCTTCATTCAAGAATCTGTTTTCCCCAACTTATTGCTTGTTTGATGATCTCCTGTGTTGCCCATAACAATAGAAAACAAGAAAAGGCAAATGCTATGTCAGCCCTATGGGCTTGCTCTTGTTTCCAGCAGAATCACCACGCAAAAGATGTATATCATATTTCAGATTGGTTCCAGAAGCTTATGTCAATTAATGGCATCCAAGCACTGCAAGGAGAACATTTAATTCAATTTAGAACAGTCCTGGTTATAAGCTTTATATTAATATAACAATTTAACTGTGGCTGATAGACAGGACACCATCATGCAATTATCAAAAGCAAGCCACCCTTCTTGGTCCCTAATTAGGAATATAAGCAAATATCTTTTGACGGAACTAATTGCCAGATTACAGCTGGCAGTGAGGTATCAAGCAAGCTCGGGTGCCAGGAGGAAATGCATGGTTCTGAATATCCCAAGATTGGTTCACTTTTGGAATTAATCACGTGTATAATCCAATTAGACACAATGGGCAGGTGCAGGTGTTTACAACCAGATATCATTCCAAACTCACTTTCCCATCATTCCACCTTTGGGAAATAAAAGGATGCTGTTTTGGCATCATACATATGCACCATGTACAAAGAAATGATCAAAGAGAGATTAAGGCCAATGCAGTGGGAAAGCTCTTTCTTTTACTCTTTCTTTTACTATTAGATGCATAAAACAGATTAAGACTTTGATATTCAGCATAGCCCAAAGAGGTATTCCAGATTTTTGTAATTATTATATTGTTATTTTCCTGCAGGAGTTTGAGTTTCAAAAATCCATGTTGAAATTCAATTTGATTATTGTATTTTAGAGAAACATTTCTAAACAGGATGAGACATTTAAAATAACACAATGGCATATATAAACAAAGTACAACAAGCATCAATGCATAAATAAAAGATTTTCTTTTTGTTTATTTATAGTTATTTCATTACTTCCAACAGAAGACTGGTGTAAAGATAACCCTGTAATGTAACAGATATCTTAATGCTCACTTCCCCTTTCTTAGCTTAAAACAATTGCCATCCAGTTGTTATACATTCCTTAGATTTTCCTAGTCCCTAAACACATTTGATCTGATTAGTGATCTAGTTCTGGATATGTCTACTCAAAAGTCAGGTCTGCTAAGCTTTAAGGGAATTATTACAAGGTAAGTGAGGATTCATTTGCAGTCTTTATAGGTTGGTTTTAAATGCTATGCAAAGCTTTTTCAAATCCTTCCAGCGCATAGTTAATATGACTTGCAGCTATCAGCAGTAATTGTATTTTTTATTTTGTTTAATTAGCCACCAAAATAATCATTTGAAGCTAACATATATAATTTAGCACTGGAACATTAAAATCATAGTTTATTTTGCCTTTTAAATATGTTACTCAACTAGGAATATAATTTATGTTTTACACAAACACCTGACTTTGTGTAAAATATTTTCTTTCATTGTCTGTTAAATATCCCCAGGAAGTATTCTTTAGTAATAATTCTAAGTTTCTTTCCTAATAGAGGTCACAGATATATTAGCATTTTTCATTACATTTTTTCAGATGCTCCAAAGCTGTTTTTTTTTTTTTTTTAGCTTGTTTAATGTTGGGGCTATGGACACAGTTATATACCACTGCTTTATTTACACACTATCTGTAGAGTAGATTACCCTGATGGTAAACAGTGGCTAACCAAATAGTTAAATATTGCTGAATTGTGCTTTGAGCCTACTTCTTCCTAATTCTTATCTGAGGTAACCATTATACAACATATTGCCCTGCTCCTATAAGGAACATATAAGGAACAATCCAATTTATGTATTAATATTCTTTGGCAGTCAGAATTCTGCATATGAAAAAATGTTTTAAAGATAAGCAGTTGACAACATCAAGTTGACCCTGGCTGATCACAAAAAAGTTAAGCAATGTAAGCCCTAGATAGTAATCAGATGGCCACCAGGAAATCTCAAGGATATAATCTAGTACAACAAATTGAAAGACAGAGACAGACAGGGAGGGAGATTGCTTTAATCCATTTCTGTATTGTTGCCAGCTAGATCAATAGGTGGGTTCATATAGTCACTAGGAAAAATGTACCTTGCTTGAGAAACTAAGGAGCCTATGGAAGAAGTTCTACAAGGTATTGTAACACCAGGATGGACTAATAAAATCACCCAGGTAGGTTTTAATACTCAGCTTCCATGCAATATTTTTGATCATTCACCAGCGGCAACATGATTCGATTCATACTGTTATTTTTCTCAAATGGGCTTTGAAACAACTCATATGCTAAAGTTTCTGAATATGAAGAATCCAAAGGACCAAATCCAGGTGGATCTCACTGACTCCATAACAAGACAGTCAAAGAACATTTGGCTGGAAGAGATGAAACTCAAGAAGACCTTCTTATATTTTATGTAGAAGCAATTATTGGACAGAGATCTGCATTTTCCTTCAGTATGAGCAACGTTCTCTGGTCTAGATTAGGAGACAATGTTTTTGCAGATTAAGTGGTTCTGTGAAGTGTCATAGCAGAGAGATCTCTTTACTGGCAACTTAAAATTGTTTCCCTACATGTCCTGTTAGGAAGGTGGCATCTTCATAGGCTACTGTCCTATGTGCCTGCTACACATTCACACTTGGGCTGGTACCTGCTCAATTAATGCTGCAGTCTTTCAACTAGAATAATTGATATTCTCATGATGGGTTATTTGTGACACCAAAGTTGAGGACAACTTTCTATCTTAAAATAGTATATGTTGATTTTGAAATTGTGCCTTGCTTGCAAATCTGTGCCTTCTGGGGTTATCCCAGCAAGAGAAGTCAAGGCAACATTAAATATATTTCATGAAAAGCCCAATTACAGCCAGTCCGTGAAGCTTATTTCCAGATAAATGCGCGTTGGATTTCCATCTTTAATTTTGTGTTTGCATTCCATTAAATTCAATTGAGCTTTAGCATGCATAACTTGTCCTGATTACCTTGTCATTTCTGAGTTCTTTATGCAGCACAGCAGAATCCTGGGGCAAAGTGATCTTTAAATAGTAACTGTTATATTTCTATTGCCAAATTCATCTGCTGACAGCTCACCAACTATTTTTCTTGTCTATCTGGCAGGAAAAAAGTGTTCCAAAAGAATAACCAAAAAAAAAAAAAAAAAAAAAAACCCAGGAAAAGTAAGTATACTTATTTCAAGATAACTTTTTGGTGGACATTGCATTAAGTTTCCAGCTCTTGATACTATAAACCTAAAACTGGTCAAATAGTGTGCTATTTCTTAATGACTATTTTATTTTAAAATGTGATTATCTTGCTTCCATTATATTTGGCAAAATCTCTCATTTTCCAAGCCAAGCCATTTGTGCATGTTCTAACCTGTAATTCCATTTCTGCAAATGCCTGTCCCGTGAATTTTTTTTTCTCATGGCGCCTATTAAAAGACATATTATGAGATCTACTTTTTATGACACATTGAAGTATGCATTTAAGGTGGTAATCCATATCTGGATGAAAGTCCATTTGAACTCAGTGGGTCTGTGCATTTTAAGTATATCTCTGAGACTTAAAATATGCTTGGGCTCACATATTTGCTCCCAAAATATATATTTGTTAAAATGTGTAGCTTTGTACATTTGTGAACATTTACAGTGTTCAATAAGTAAGTGGCAAACACTGTACCATAACAGTCAGCAGGCAGATATTCCAATCTGCAGATTATTTCAAGATTTATGACTAAAGTAATTTATGAATAGGAATGAATAATGATTAAATTCCTTGACCATTTTCAATTCCTGCACCAAACAATTTTTCTTTAAGAAGATGATGTCATACCGAGAAAGGAAGCAACTCACCTTTACACATTAATTTTTGTTTTCAGCTGTCATTTAACCTAATTATTAATTTCTCTTCACTCTCCCTCAAACCCTGTTTTAAAGCTTTTATTTCTAACAACTCTTTTCCTCACTGATGGCAACTTGCCAACATTTAATTTTTGCCTTGATGGTAGCAACTGCCATGTGCTAATTGCCTAGAGACAACTCTTATGCTGCAGATTCTGAAACATTTAATTCTTTCTATGCATTTCCTTCAAGCTGATGGGATTCAGGCAACTGTACCTAGATTTGAAATATAAATTTCAGACTAAATTTTTAGTCCCCATAGAATAGTACGAGAATGTCCTAGTTGTGCTTCTAGCATACTAGCCAAAATGTTATACTTGTTAGCAGGGAATACTACATGTGACACAAACACACCCAAATTTGGAACTTTCTTCTCTATTTTACTGAAAAGCATTATCTGAAAGCCTTGATTGGCAAAAGCCATAATGGATGATAGAGATTAATATCTGTGGATCCATCTGGTTCTTCTTCTTCCATGTCTAGATCAGACAAATATCCTTAAAATCTACATACCCCACCCAAACTCTAAGACAGGACATAATAGGATTAACCCACCACCATCAGAATATCAGAAAGGCACACTCAGACTCAGGTCAAAGTTCATGACACCAGAACAACTCCAAACAAAAGCTCAAGAAGATATAAAAACTCGCTCCCTACATGTGCTCTCTCTCTTTTCTTCCAGAGCCATCTTCCTGTCTGGCTCTCCTCTTCAATAAACTGCAACCTTCTTTCTAAAGCAGTCGCCATGTTGTTTACTCCTGGCTTGGACTGGACCCTCATGAAGATTTTTCCTTCAACACTACCACCCACTAAACACAAATGCACACAGCACCATTTTGTTATAGGTTCCATTTCTTTGATTTGTTAAATTTCAGGTCCCTCTTTCAGTCTGTTCCTTTTTCTGTAGAAGCGGATCCCTGATCACATGGTAGAAAGGAGATGGAAAACTGAGCAAAAAGAAAATTTCTATTTGACAATGACTTATTAAAAATTCTTTCCAACCCAATTGGAAAGAAATTACATAAAGGGACTTAGAGCTGTCTCTGCTTCTCTAACTGTCCATCAGCAGGATCACATTCCAAAAATTACACAGGATGGGATCCAATTTGGTTTGGTGCTTTCAGAGAGGTGAAAATAGCAAAAGAAAAACAAATTAGATCTGCTGGGAGCTGCAGAGAGAGAGAGAGAGAGAGAGAAAATGAAAAAAAAAATCCATGCATTCCAACTCAGGATGCTGATGACTGCTCCATTCTGAAACAACCCTCCCTCCTGGTCACAAAACCCATGGTGGAGCTACTATTAGGAGGTTGAAAAGAGTTTCAGAAACTTTGCTATGCAGGCTTTCCCCTCTCCTATTTCTTTATAGTACTCAGGCAGAAGGAGAAAGAGACAGAGAGAGTGCAAGAAGACCACCAGAATAATGCAGAACATTTAAGAACATTCAGAAAGGATGGGGAGATCAACTTTGCTTTATTGATACTACAATACAATAGCTTCAATACACTTTCTCACCCTGTTCCCAGAAGTGTGAAAATGTCAGGTCATTGCCCTCCACTTAGAACTTCAACAGAGGTTAACAACTGGTTTGTTAGCTAGAAAACATCCTTGAGAACAAGTCATGATTAATGAAGTTGCAGCTAGTGAGGGATACCATCCAAACCAATTGTTAAGGACAAAGCCAAAGTAGCTGACCACTTTTTTTCTCCTTGATCTCTCTTTTCTCTCTCCTTTTTCTCTTTTTTCCCCTGTTCTTTTCCTAATAGGAACAGAACACTTTTATCAGAGATCTAACCCAATTTTCTTCCTGAGGTTTTTTTTTTAAATCAGTCTGAAGACTTGACCCCAAAACTCTGTGGTTATACTGTGAGTTGCTCATACCTGGTTTATACTTTGTTCCCTGTTAACCATTTTCATCTCTTAATACAAAAATGATGCTCAAACATTTTCTATTCTGGGATGGGCAGAAGGAGCATTCAAGAATAGGAGCAAGGACAATAATGGCCTGGGAGCCATAGGGTTGCTCAACTTTACTCTAAAGTTTTAAACACCATACATTCATCACAAATTATTTGGGCTAGCCAGGAAGAGGTTAGGTAAATCTTAGGAATGGGTAAATCATGCAAGATCCAATTCAAATCAATACATTGATTCAAATGTTTGAATCATGTTGATTTGCTAAAAAGGGTCTTTGTTTATGGACCAAAGTCATTATCATATCAATGCCAAGATACTCATCTGTTTCAGCAATTCAGTTGGAAGGTTCAGTTTGAAGGTTAGATTTGATCAAATTGCCATCAAATCTTCAAATCAAACTTTTGCATCACCCAACATGCAGTCCACTCTGTCTTCCATAATCACAGCCTCTCTGTCATTTGGATCACATATTTTAAGGGTTTTAAAGATCCATTTGAATAGCACCAGTGAATGCGTATTCCCTGGCTGTCAGTATTATGTTTCCTTACATTTCAAATGCCTGATTAATGCACTCTGAAGTGGCCAAATGACTCACTGCCATTAATCATATTCTTCTGCTGCTTCATTACCTGAAATCATTAGAGCTGAGGCTGGAGCTGTGAGGTGCAATTGCCTGCATTTTAATGTTCATTGTCATGAACTTAAAATAACAAAGAGGTGCTATCTCCAGTTAGAGGGAAGGAGGGAGGGAGGGAGGGAGGGAGGGAGGAAGGAAGGAAGGAAGGAAGGAAGGAAGGAAGGAAGGAAGGAAGGAAGGAAGGAAGGAAGGAAGGAAGGAAGGAAGGAAGACTCTCTCTGAAAGCACCAATACCTGAATGTGCACAATACAATTACTCTAATTGTATGTGTCCAAACTTTACTATGGTTACAAATGCTGGCATTGTTCATACAATATGCTAAAATGGGGCTGGGTTCCTAGAAACAACCAGGTTTCATTTTATCTTGATAAAGCATGTTGTGCAAATGCAGCCTCTATATACTACTCTGAGGGGATCTTCAGAGCTATGCTGGCAAGGGCAACAGTTTGAAGAGTTATGCCTGTAGGACAACCGAATATTAGGAGATCTTTTTGAGGAGAAATCTGAAGAATGGGATGGTAGATCCTCCTCCTTATTTAAGAATTTTATTCTTTTCTACCAATACAACAAGGAGGTAAAAGATTTCTTTGTGGCATCATTGATGGGCATGCCCAGTTTGCAACTCACAATGTGCATGTAAATCTAGGAGGAGGAGGAGGAGGAGGTGATTCCTCACTTGCTAGAGAATATGCAGCTGAGCTTAATGGAAAAGATGAGTCTTTTCCACCAGATCTACCAGATTCTACTGGATTCCTTTGGATACTAGTATGACAAAGTCTTGAAAGCATAGGCTCAGTCTTTGCTCCCAGCAGTGACTTCATAGGACTATAAACATTCCTGTAGATCAATAAGCTGCTAAGAGCTGTCACAACCCAAGAGTTGCCTTGAAACTCTTTGTGTATTAAGGATCCTTTGCAGGTAACAAATAAAGCCTCATCTCTGTTCAGCTTTCCAATCTTGCTGCAAATATAGATTCTTGAACTTTGTATTGTCCAGCCTTGGATTACTTTGAATAAAAAAAATCTTTGGATAACAAATCTTTGAATAATGAATCTGACTCTCTTTGGTTGGATTTGCTTTGCTCTCCTAGTCACTTGACCTCTGAAACTGAAAATGGTTCTCTTATGTTCTGATACAAAATTATGAAACTGCATCTCACTTACTCTGGCTAGGTCATATGGGGGAATTCACTGAAGAAAACAGATATGTTCAGAAGAGTTAGAGGTAAAAGGAAACCAGGCTGCCAAAGAACACACTGGCTGGACACCATCAAAGCTGACACCAGCCCAAGTATAGAACAACTCAATGAAGAAGTACAAGATTGGAAGATGTGGAGAGATCTGGCCTATAGAATCTCTGAGAGTCAGACACAACTGAATGGATGATATATCATCATCCTCATCCTCATTATTATCCTCATTATCATCATCATCATCATGTTCTGAAGACCTTAGATTCTGAATTTCCTAGTCCAGCTTGTTGATAGTGTTTAAGCTTTTAAGAACAAAATAAAAAGGGGACAATGGAACCATTGGTTTGGTTGTCCCAAAGGTTCTGATGAAGCATCTTGGCTGAGAAATGAAACAACTTCAAGGAAAAATAAAGTCCAATTGCCTTTTGAAAAATCACCTTTGGGACAACTGTGACCCTGATGACTGAGAATTTCAATAGACATAGTTTTGGTCAGCTAACTTATTCATACACTCTTTAGGCCAAATAGACACCCTGTGATTCCAGGACTATATGTGCCCTAGAAGTTCACTCCAACCACTTTTCTTCCTGAAAATCAGCAGCAGGGTTTGTTTTCTTTTTGATGGAATCCATAATATGGCCATGATCCTGTCTCCTTTATTTGCCCTGCCAACCATGGCACTCAGTTGTTTTAAAATGTTGCATGTGCTTCTCCCACTCCAGTTGGCATCATAAAAAAAAAAAAATCTGACATGCAGTGGGTCTTTATAAAATCAGATATATTTCACTAAGTTTTCTTTCTATAATTTCTTATAAAGTCTGAAAGACGAGAAGACTAATAACTGAATGTCAGAAAGAATTCTGTCAGGTTTCAGTCTAATGTATTGCATTTCTTCACTAGAAGCAGATGAAAAACAAAACAGAGCAGAAATTAATTACATCTAATTGCATTCTTTTTAAAGATACTTCAAGAATATACCTAGAAAAATGGGGAGGAGAACACTGGGAACTCATTAATCAGCAATTTTTTCCCATTAAGATATTGGAAACAAATATGAATTACCACAATGGAAGAATGAACACCACTGCTTTGGATTTTGATGTTGATTGATAATTCACATATTCTGAATTTTTCAAAAGGGTCAGTACCTTTTGTCTTGTTTTTCTACATGGTAAAAACTAATTTGAAGAAAAACTAAGTTATAAAATATGTAAAAGTTGATGGGAAAACTGTGTTCACTTAGCACAAAACATGGTTCACTTAGATGCTATAAGCCAAAATGAAGCAAAGTATACTTTGGCTTACTATATTTTGTGAATGGCCACACAAAAAATATCAGGACTTATTGCCGTGGTTTGCCAAACCAAGGTTTTCTGAATAAGCCATAATGGCTACCTTTTCTAATAACTTCCACAATAACTGGGTTTATACCTTATACTGATCCAAAATGAGAAAGAAATCCCAAATTATCATGTAATGTGAGTGGAAACCCAGCCATTTAAAAAGCCGATTGTTTAAAGTAAGTTGGCTATACAGCCTTCTATTTAATTTGTTATCATATAAAGAATCCTGTCATTTACCATTAAAACGATGATACTATAGAGAAACAAATGAATTTGGTGTTAACATCTGATGCTTTGGGTTATTTTTTTGTCTATTTACTTTGAGCTTAGTTTGTGTGAAATCAGCCATTGTGGTTTCTACACCATGATTTATGGCACAGTGAATTCTAAAATTTGTAGATGTAATTATTCAAGTAAACCGTGGAAAAACAAAGTATGTTTTCAAATATAATGCCAACAGAAAGTTGGTTTCATCTGTTTATGCATTAAATAAGGCATTTCATGAAGAGCTTTAGGACAGGTGCTAATTTAAAAGGCCTAATGATGTTTCATTTAGAGACAAAACCCCATATTCTATAGAAAACGCAACCAGGATTTTTTTTTTTTTTTTGGGTGTTACTTCTTTTCTCGCTTTGGGTGCAAAACTTCCAAAGTGAGAAAAAGCTATTGCTATCTGGATGCACCAGAATTTGGCACTGGAGGCTGCTGTGGTATGCTGGAATGGAGACCATCTGCAGATTGCATATTGGTTCCAAAGGGACGTGAACTTGGCCATCTGCATATTTGCTCTTTCAATTCAGCGCAAGCCAATTACACATCCGAGGGAGCAGAAGGTTTTGTCTGTTCCAACTCCAGAAGAGTATGCAAATCCAGCTGCTGTCACAGCAGGAAACTCATTTCAAGCAACCCCCAGTGCCAGCTGATTCAGTAGAACCTGCAGCTCCCAGCATTTGGGGAAGTTGATGAGTAATATTTAAACAGATTCTAGAGCTCAGAGAAGACCAAGGATTCTCAGAGGAAAGCATGAGCAGCAATCCCCTTCTGTTTTGTCACTCATGCCAGATGTTGCATCCATTTATAGCGTGGTAGCCCTGCTTTCAGATAACACTAAGGATACACAAAGAGAGTGCAGGTTTCATTGAACCTGAGAAGGTGCACTTGATTTTAGATGTCCAATAACTGTTTTCTAAAAAGTAGAGGGCGAGGTTAAAACAATTTATAAGTGGTAATAAATAAAATAAGCAAAGACTAAAATATCCTGTTTGGGATTATTCTGTGCATCCTGTGTGAACATTTACTGAGGAACTGATGAGGTTTTTACCCCCATGAGAGATAAGAGGGACATGGATTGGGACACAGGTTTTCTCCATGTCTGTCTACTCTTTATGGAATATGCTTCTCTCATAGAATACTCAGTGACCTATCTGGTTATCATGGGTTGAATGTAACATGTAGACAGGATCTAATTACACATTACCTAGAAATTAACAAATGCTTGATTTTACTGGTTTCTGAGATTTGGACATGATGGTTGCAATTGCTTCTTTTTCATCATGTTTGGCACCGTGCAAGAAGGCAGTCTAAAATCCTGCCAAATAAATTAATAATTACATTTCATATATTTCATTTCCATTGAAGCATAATTGCAATGAAATATAGTGAATCTGATTACTCCTACTTAAATATTTGTCTGTCAAATTAAAAGTTTATTGTTTTGTAAACAACCTTTGGAAGAAATCTGTCAGTTGGAAAGAAAACTTCCAAGGACAGATATAATCCTTGGGCATCAGATTCCTTTCTCCATGGTTTAATCACTCATGTTTCATGGCTAAGCAGCAAAAGGAATACAAGTCAACATTTATTTTTCATATTTTGGGAGCATACATTTTTCGTTCAGAATTCAATGAGAAAAAAAATATTTTGCCAGTTTATATGTACATATTTTGAAGAGATAGATAGATAGATAGATAGATAGATAGATAGCAATATCACTTAAAACTTATATACCTCTTCACAGTGCTTTACAGCCTTCTCTAAATGATTTACAGAGTCAGCATATTGCCCCCCAAAATCTGGGTCCTCATTTTACCGACCTTGGAAGGATGGAAAGCTGAGTCAACCTTGAGCCGGTGAGAACTGAACTGCCAAACTGCTGGCAGCCAGCAGTCAGCAGAAGTAACTCGCAGTACTGCATTCTAATAGATAGATAGATAGATAGATAGATAGATAGATAGATAGATAGATAGATAGTGTGGGACGGTTGAAAATCAAGACTCTTGTTAACAAGTGAGCAAGAGTATTTTTTATCTCATTGGCTTCAATTACTTTCCATCCCTTCCCTTGTCTAAAAGGTTATGAACACCTTTTAGATAAGACAGAATCTCATTAGTGAGGCTGGAACCTGGACAGATTGGCACAAGGGAGTACCAGGAGTGAACAGGAAGGCTTGATGGATTAATGTTCTGATCCACTATGGCAAAGAGGGCTCTCTGTTTTCCCAGAAGGAAAAAAAATTGTGTCCAGCAATGCCCCCCTCATTGCATTTTGCATCAAGCACTTAATTATCTAGTTATACTTTTTGCAAATAAGGAGAAAAAAAAAGACATCTGGCAAAGTTTTGATCTCATAAATATTGGTCTTTTCACCTGAGTAGCTGGAGATTTATTTATTATTTATTTATTTATGAGACTTATATACCGCTTTAAGTGCGAGCACTCTCTAAGCAGTGTACACCAGTAAGCAATGTATATATATTTACATTGCCCCCAACAATCTGGGTCCTCATTTTACCTACCTCGGAAGGATGGAAGGCTGAGTCAACCTTGAGCCAGTGAGATTTGAACCGCTGACCTGCTGAACACAGTCAGGTAAAGTAGCCTGCAGTACTGCGCCACCTCAGTAAACATGAAAAATCATGACTGTCTCAAGCATTGCTGGAGTAGAAGCTTCCGGGAGCTGTACCAAGTAATTTCAGTAGAATTACGTCACCATTTTCCTCTCATCCTCTTCCTTTCTTCTTATCTGAAAAGCTATTATAACTGGACAAAGTAAATTGAAATAGAAACCTGTTGGCTACCAGTAATATGACCTCGAAGAAAATACCAGCAACTTTACTTCATTGATGATTGGCTGGAAAGCTCCTTTGGAAAGCTCAAGGCTAGACCTATCTAGTTATCATGGGCTGAGTGTAACAGGTAGCCAGGCTCCAATTACATATTCATGAGATAGTTTTCCAGGAACCCAGACATGCTGCTTTGTGTTTTGTATATAAGACATCGCAATTCCCACATTTAGTAGAAATCTAGCTGTGATATTCTGCATAGGTTTTTCTCTATTGAAAGTAAAGTATACTAAGGGAAAATAGAGTTATGCAAGGTTCCACAATTAGAAATGCAAATGTTGTGACTTGTCAGTTGGAATTGTTTTATTAGGATGTGAAATTGGGAAGATTCGTCTTTATCCTCTTTAGACTGATAAAGATCTGATTATTAACAGGACTGTTGGAAGCTTTAAGACTTCTAATCTTTGTGTTAATCTATGGAAATTTGCCTTCCCCATTGGTAACAACTGCACTCTCTATTTTTTCTTTCAAAACCATATTTGAAACCAATAAAGAATAAAATCATAGAAAGATCCCATATACAGTCACTGATGGTAGAAAATAGGATTTTTCACTTCAAGAAAATCACCACTTACTCAACCTTTGACCAGAAAACCATCCCATTATGATATTAAGCATAGCTGTGCCAAAAATCCACAGTCATTTTGTGAAGGAGTCTAGTTCTATTCTATTCACAGGGCTAGATAAAACCAAAAATTGCAATCATGAAATAGGCATGGACGAAATCAAATTTTAAATAACCTTGTGTTTTGCCCAGAAGCAAAGTAGAAGGTCTAATTAATAGCCTTCTTATTACCTCATTAAAATGTATTCTGGCAATATATGGGTGAAGCTGGATGAAAGCTAGAGCAGATGTTTATTGAAGAGCTTTATAGTAACCTAGTTATCAGCTGCCAAAAGCTTGCTGGTATTACTTCAATTGACAATCATTTTCGGTGCCACATTTATTTGCTTTTGTTTCATCTGGATCTTACTATTCCTTGGGGAATTTTAACATGTAATTTTGGCTTAACCTTCAGTATAGATGATCATTCTTTCAGTTATAGCAAAGCAATCCAAGTAATCAAGAAGAAACTACAGCTTTTTCTACCCTTAGTCTCCAATTGTCATGGTAACATGTCTGCTTTGTTCCATGAACATTCTGGGTACTAGCAACCAATTGTAGGCTAATATTACATTAGTGCAATCTGATAGTGATAGGTCCAAAGAATCACTGGGGACATCCTGGTGGCTAGAAAAAAAAATAGACAGCTTGTTGCTGTCCAGATTTTAGACCACAAAACCTCCCTAACTATTTGTCATGTGATAAAGTTAAGGTTCAAAATATTTAAAGGACACTAAATTGATCTTGATGGAATACTCAGCCTTAGCCATATATAATTTCCCCCTTTCTTTCTTAGATAACATTTTCCTGACTTTTCTTTATTCTAATATATCAGTTCTGAAAATTGAAAAAAAAATGCATTTGCTTTCAAAGGTTGGATGAGAAAATGGTTGTTCTGATGTATCCAATCATGTTCCTACTCTCAAATGTCATTTTCCATTGTTTGTATATTGACTTCTATTCTTCCTTCAAGAAAATTTCATATACATACACACACGCACACATAAACGTACAAACACATACACACACACACACAGAGGGAGGGAGAGAGACTTATTTCATGCTGGATCATAAAAGATGTGTCTACAGTATGATGGGCAGAACCTACAGAATAAAGCTAATTATAACTTCCAAGCCTTGCAATGTCTAACTTTGATTTGCCATGTTTCTATGTTTAATCTTGGGAAAAATTGAAGGGATAGAATCAAGAACAATTGAACAAAACAGAATAACCCAGTTGGAAGGGAACTTGGAGGTCCTCTAGACCCTATGCCATTCCAGATAAGTGGCTGTCAAGTCCTTTCTTAAATGCCTCCAATGATGGAGCACGTACAACTTCTGAAGGCAAGCCCTTGCATTGGTTAATTGTTCTCACTGTTAGGAAATTTCTCCTTCGTTCTAGGTTGCTTCTCTGCTTGATTAGTTTCCATCCATTGTTTCTTGTCTTGCCTTCTGGTACTTTGGAAAATAGATTGATCCCCTCTTCTTTGTGGCAACCCCTCAGATATTGTAACACTGCTATCATCTCACCCCTAGTCTTTCTTTTCTCTAAACTAAACAAATCCAATTCCTGTTTTTCACATATTTTAGCCTCTGACCCCTTAATCTTGTTTGTTGCTCTTGTGTACTTTTTCCAGAGTCTCTACACCTTTTTTATAATACGGGGACTAAAACTGGATCCAATATTCCGAGTGTGGTCTTACCAAAGCATTATAAAACAGCATTAATACTTCCCATGATCTTGATTCTATCCCTCTGTTAATGAAACCTAGGATTGTGTGGGCTTTTTTGGCTGCTGCTGCACACTGCTGGCTCATATTTAAGTGATTGTCCACTAGGACTCAAATGGATCCCTCTCACAGTCACTGCTATTGTGAGAGGGATCCTGTCTGCCTATGCAAGACCAATGCTTTCCCCATTCCATGTCCTTAGGAACAAATTCTGAAGATTTATCTGAAACTGGTTGGAGAATTATCCCAAGAAGAGGATTGTTTTTCTTTTTTTGTGTTTTTTTTCAATCAGCCTTCCTGAAGCTGAGAGGGAATGAGTGACTGGCCCAAGATCATCCAGCTGGCTAAGAGAGACTAGAGAGAGGATTAGAACTAAGAGAGAACTAGAACTCTCAGCCTCCTGGTGCCTTTACCAATACATCAAACTGCCTTTCAAGAGTATAAATTATTTTAAATATAGTCTTTATATGTTTAGCGTACATATCATATAAAGGTTTTTTTTAAAGTCTATCATATTGTTTAGGGTTTTATTTATTTATTTAAAAAAGAGCCATGAAAATAAAAATCTGCATCTCTTCTTATTCAAAACTGTTCCTAACATCCTCTACTGTATATAGTTTTAATATAAAATGTCTCCAGTAACCTTTTAAATAAACATTTGGGCTGATTTTGTTCTTTTTAAAGTAGATTTCCCTAAGGTAATATCTGTTTTTCTCTGATGCACTAACTATTCATTTCTATATACAGTTTTCAAGAAAACCCATTTTTTAAAACCTCTTTCATGAATCTCTCTCTCTCTCTCTCTCTCTCTCTCTCTCTCTCTCTCTCTCTCTCTCTCTCTCTCTCTCCTCTCCTCTCCTATCTCTCTCTGTCTGTCTCTCTCTCCTGTCCCTCTCTCCCTCCCTCCCTCTCTCTGTCTCTCTCTGTCTCTCTCTCTTTCTCTCCCCCTGTGCATGCAGATTTTTTTTTTTACCAGAAGGAGACAGATGCTGATGGAAACTACTCAATGACATTTGATGCCACTTCAGTACATCTTGGAAATCCATTGCTTTTAGAAATCCATGACAAATCTCTTTCACATCCTTAAGAACTTTCCCATTCCATCAGTGCTAATGGGAAAAAAATGGGACAACTAACCTCAAAATGCTCCTATTCAGATAATCTTGTCTACTTAATTCAATAGAGTTGTCATTTGACTTCAGAGTACTTTTAACAAGAGAAAGATTTTGAACATAGAGACAAGACATCGCCTAAGTGCTTAGCTAGCTCTGTGCTACAGCTAAAACCACACTGGAATATCGTCTCTCAGTGTTCAGGAGCTACCTCTTTGGCTACAGCGTTATTGATTTACAAGCTAAAAGCTGAAATAGCTAGAAAATAAATGTTTTTGGCTTTAAGAATTTTGATACTCCTGTTAAATTAGTTTAATGAATTTATGGAGAAAAATGACTGACATGCTAGTTGAATACTTTAAAAGTATTACAATATTGTATCTGTCTGTTTGCCTGTCCATCTCCATCTCCATCTCCATCATCTCCCTTTCCCTCTCCCACTCCCATTCCATCCATCCATCCATCCATCCATCCATCCATCCATCCATCCATCCATCCATCCACCTACCCATCATCTATCTATCATCTACCATCTATCATTAGCTATTACCCTGTGCAATTCTTCATTATCTTCTTCAGTGCAGCACTTTCTACCACAGAGACAATTCCATATAACTCTCTGTGGTGCTGTGATAATATTAATCAGCTTATCAAGGAAGTTTGTATCACTTCTGGAATCTTCTATAGAACATCCATATTAAAACTGCTTTGCATTTTGAAAGCAGTAGACTATCTTGCTTTAGAAGAGGCTTTGAAAGGATATGCTTGAAGTACCATCAAAGCAAAGTTTGAAGGTTTGGACAATCCTGTAATCTGTCTGCTTATCTATCTGTATGCCCATCCACTTCCCCACCCACCCATGTACCCACCCACCCACCCACCCATCCATCCATCCATCCATCTCTTTAGCTGCCTAAAGAGATATTAGCCTGCCAAGCTGCAGACCAATTCTGAGCATTGGCGTCAGCAGGATTATTACACACATAAGCAAGCAATTTGCTCCCTTAGTAGCAGGACGGAGGACTTGGCTGCTCTCATAAAGCCTCCTTGTTTTTTAAAAGGAGCCAACCACATACTGCTGCATAATTTTAATTAGGCAGTGTAGCATTTTTGTAGATGAAGAACCTCTTTGCACATAGGAACAGACAGGCTGTTTAGCTGAAAACAGCTACAGTCAGAAACTGACAGCAGGAGTTCTGTCGTGCTGTCTGGCAGCTCTTGCTCCAGATCATAAAGGATTAATTAAAATTGTATAATGCTGAAAAGAGGCCCAAGGTAAACATTGAGCCAAGTCGAATAGCACTAAGCAGCATTCAGAATGTTAGTTCTATTGCCTAAGGCTGAGAGGTTCAACAGATTGCACTTCAAACTGGGCAAAACAGAATTCTTAAGTAAGCACAATTGTGTTTTGTTTTTAAATAGATCTTGGTTTTAAAAAACAAATAAAGATGGAGAAGATGGAAACAGATTGCCTACAGCCACATCAATGTGATTTATAAATGAATCTCCACAGCAGTTGGGCTACTAGTCAGTTAGGGGCCGTCAAGACAGTTTGTTATCTGGGGACTGACTTAACCTTTCTGTAATAATAATCTAAGACTGGTCCAAGGATAGGCCTGTAATCACATCCTTTTCTACTTCCTTCAATCTTGCCAAGTCAAATCATTTGTTAATCCATCATCTGATGCATCACATGCCCAAAGCATGTGAGCTTTTGCTTGCTGATCTTCATCTCAAGGGAGAAGTCCATTTGTACTGGGTCTGAGGCTGAGGCTGATTGATTGATTCTTTTGCAGTCCATGGTACTATTCATAATGATCTCCAGATCTGTAATTCAAAGACATCTATCTTTCTGTTGCTTTTTCCTCAGTGTCCAGTTTTCCCCGGCCATATATTTTCACTTGAGAAAAAAATACTTTAACTTTTCTCATTTTTGTTGTCACATAATTATCCTTACCTTTCAGAGCCTTGTCCTAAGTTTTTCATGACCTTCCTCCCAAGGATTAATCTTTTCTCTTTTTTTTGTACTTTTCTTTAACTACACTGCCCATCTTTATCTATTCTTAAGTCCAAGAAAACAAACTTCTCTTCTTTGTCATCAGTTCTTAAGTTCACTAAGCAAACTGGCTGACACTGTTTGCTTTCTTAACACTTAACAGCGACTGAGGTTTTTTTATTTCTTGTTTTTATAATAAGAGTTCCTTACTCTTCACTTTCAGCTAACAAAGTGATTCAGAGTGAAGACAGTGTTACCCGCAGGTAAATCTTTCTTTCTTTCTTTCTTTCTTTCTTTCTTTCTTTCTTTCTTTCTTTCTTTCTTTCTTTCTTTCTTTCTTTCTTTCTTTTTCTTTCTTTTTCATTTCCCTCAAGGATGATCATCATCTTCTTCTTCTTCTTCTTCTTCTTCTTCTTCTTCTTCTTCTTCTTCTTCTTCTTCTTCTTCTTCTTCTTCTTCTTCTTCTTCTTCTTCCTTCTTCTTCTTCTTCTTCTTCTTCTTCTTCTTCTTCTTCTTCTTCTTCTTCTTCTTCTTCTTCTCCTCCTCCTCCTCCTCCTCCTCCTCCTCCTCCAAGTCTTCTTATTTTGATTCCATCAGTATTTTATTATCAATCTGTCATTTTTATAATGTATAATATTTCCTCACCATAATACAGTGATACTTTGGTACTCAACTGCTTTCAAACTCATCAGATTTGGTACTCAATGCATTTTGATATGAATTTTTTTCTCCCAGTACTCATTTTTTGTTTGGTACTCAACACACAAGCTAGAACATGTCAGTGTTGGTTGCCTTGTGACTCACTATACTATTTCTTATGGGAAAAAATTGTTTGGTACTCACAGTTTTTGGTACTCATTGTGCCTCCTGGAACCAATTAATGATGTACCGAGGTACCACTGTATAGCATTATACAGTTAAAGTTAAAGAGAAAATATTCATATTCTGTCTTATATTGTCCTCTTCCCACTTCTGAACACTCTGCTTCTTATATTAATTTCATTTCTTATACTAGTTTCTTATTAATTGTTAAGGTGATCCTCAAAGAATAATTTGTTCTGGCATACTTATCTCCAGCCTTGTGGAGTTTTAGATGCCAGTTATATTAGCATAACAGCAGAATGGGGACTAAAGACTACACAATTAATAATCTTGATGGTTGTTGTTTTTTTTAACAGTCCATGAATGACTGTAGCAGCGCAAAATAACTCGGTTTGCCCTTTTGCTTTTTCTAATTCCAAAACACCCTCAGGCATCAATCCACCTTCTAGAAGAATAATCTATAAAAACTTTTAGATGATTTTTCTTTTTTTAAAAACAAAACAAAACAAAACATGCAGTAGTTGAAAGAAGGGAGGTAGAGCCGAAGAGCAGCAGAGGAAGGGAAAATTAACGGCTGCTTTTAAGCTAGCCAACCTTATGCAGATGCCCACAAATTTAGAATAGCAGAAACTGCTACAGGATTAGATTGAGCAGAGGAATGCAGGAAGTATATATTTTATGCAACTTGGAGAACTAAGAGATTCCACAATATTGGGTATTAATAGGTTTTACTCCTATATTGCCGTGCTCTACCACTTTGAAAAGCATGTACTGTCTTTGGATTTGCACAGGCTATTCCAAAATAAAGGGTGTTCCACATTTTTATATTTATATTTATATATATATATATATATACTGTCGGTAGCTATAAAATCTAACCCTAGGTAGATATAGATAAGCCTTGTCCAGAACTTGCTTTGATGCCCTCCCATCACCTCTAATGCTGGGAAGATTTCATGAGACGATTTATCTGCAGAAAACTTGTCCTTGCAGATCCACAGAGGGTGTAACTTTTGCTCATGTCCTCATAAGGTGTCCTTTTTATGAAACTCCAAGAAATGTTCTCCCCAATCATTTCCAGTTTGAGGGTCACACTGATAAATTGTTATGCTTATTATTTTTTAAGGGACATTCAGCCCATATTCACCTGTCAGGTGACCAAATGCCTTCAACAGGTCATAAAACTGCTCTAACTTTTAATTAGATGTATCACTTCTTTTGCCCTTATCATTTCCCCCCTATAATAAATTGTCATATCAAACTATTTCTCTTTTTACTATAAAAGCTGGATGTGTTCCAAAGAACATTTTGACTTTGGATTTTTGCTGTGTTTTGTATATCCATCTTCTTCACAAAACAATAGATTTGATGACCAAACCTTATAAAATTGGCTATTTCTGGCATGAGACCTTGCCAGTAATATCCAGCTTTAAAAGACTCATAATGTCTGGTTTCATAGGACACCTTTAACCACGATAACTAAAAGCTAGCCGTTGCATATTCACAATAGGCAAAGTTTTGTTAGTGTTAAACTAGGTTTGATTTCTCATAGCTTAGTCTCTTAGGTGAACCCAGTTCATATTGTTAATTAATGGCTCAGCAAAGCTAGAAACTGAGATTTTTCAATAAGCATGTATAATTTGCGCTGTGAACATGACCCCTATTGGAAGAAAGGAAACATATTGCAAGAAAATTAAATTATATACATATATTGGCATAATAAGCAATTCATTGGGGGCAATTAACTTCTTGAGTAAATAGTTAGAGCTTGATTATATTTTACATTGTACTTATATTGGCTGGTTTTAAAACTAGAAAACATGTAAACATTTAATCTAGGATTGAATTATTTGATATTTTCCTAATTTATGGTGATACGTTTTTTAAAAAATTCTACTGCAGTCCTTTCAGTTGTAACGTATCTTTTTCCCCCTTCACTCTTACTATGCGGAATGAACAAATGTATTATTTATTATTGTTGAAACATTGTCTTCTCAGCAGTTGCAATGGGCCTGAAGGCCACTGCTGTGCCACAATGAATGACATGGAGAAAACATGGGTGGTAAATGTATTTAGTGATCAAGTTGTGAATAACTTTCCTTAGAGCTTGGTAAGTAGTGAGTCAACCCAACAAATTACAGCTGCTTGCACGAATAAACTGTTCCTTGATCATATCAATCTTATAAAACAAAATAAGAAGACATTCCAGTTGTCTTTCCCATTGGTTCAATGCACTGTCCCACATTTCTTTGAAACAGAAAATTGATTCTGGATAAAATATTTTTATTCTGCTATTCTTCCCAACCAGGACAAATTTAACTTTCTTCATCTTAAATTATATCTGCTGTAATTATTTCTTAATTACTTTTTGTTAAATACGTTTCCATGTATTTAAATAGTTTAACAATGATATTAATCCGTTACTTGCTGCACATATTATTTTTCTTCTTCAGATATTTCCATTAGATAATTTGCATCTTGTTCATCCTGATACTATGCTCTATATATTCCATTATTAATTCTAAGCAGTCCTTTCAATGGGAAACTCAGTTTTGAGAATAATGTCTTTTACTTTTTTGGAAACTCTGAATGGTCTCTGTTCAGTTCACTGCCTTTCTATTTATCTGGTATTTCTTACATTGAGTCTTCATAACTAGTTCTACCATCAGTGAAAAATACTCCAGCAGTTTCATTTTCACTAGATTCATCTTCTAAATAAAAGACTTAATATACATTAAAACAGCTCTTCTCATAAACAGCATCATGTTTTAATCTTATCCCAGATTCATATTCTTTAAGCACAGGTCCCTGAGGGTGGAAACTAGCTCTGAATATTTTATCTGACAGCCATGAACCTGCATTCACGAGAAAAACCTTGTACTATTAAGAATGCATAATGCAAGCATTTCCTCTGCTAAACAAGAGAATAGGACATTAAAGATAATGATGATGATGATAATGATAATAATAATTCATAAGCAAAATAAAACAAAACCCAAAGAAGCCTAAAAGCTTTAGTAAAGTAATGTCAAAAATGGAAAATATTTCGGTAATAGAAATCATGTAAATACAAATGCAAACATCGGTTGCTGTTAGCTCACCTAAGTGAAAAACAAAAGCAAAAACCCAGGGAAACAGGAGAAGAATGATAATGATAATGATGCAAAGTGAAGACTAGATTGGTTGTCTGCTTCAATTGCTTTTCAAGCATTTGGAAATGCACTAGTGTTTCTTCTAAAGACGAGCTAATTACCCAGCAACGTCAACTAGAATTTTTATACATTGCATTGTTGGTAGCACAGATAAAAATTGCACAGTGTGTGTGTGTGTGTGTGTGTGTGTGTGTGTGTGTTCAAACAAACCAAAGCCCAAATAAAAATGACAAGACACAGTACTCGTTCACAACCTTAACAAGGCCCCAAATATGTAAGTGGTGTTGTGCTGCTGTGCATTTCTATAGAAAAGAGCAGCACAATCCTACTGTTACGGCAAGTTGAGGCAGGGGGCAGATGCTGGGAGGCTGGAGAAGAGAGATCCGCACAGTAGCCTGTGCTGTATCTAGGACCATTTTCTCTCTGGTGATTTATGGACTCTTCTGTCATCATCCAACCATTGTTGTACTGATGCAACACCAATGAGGACAAGCTTTAAATCACCTAGATGGTGATGGAGATGCTAGAAAATCCTATAAATCATGAATGGAAGGAACTGTCCCATCCCTAAATTGAATGAAAAAAATAATAATTGCTAGCTCCGTTCTTCCAGGAGAAAAAGCAGAGAGAATGCCTTCTCGTTTTTAGCTCAAGGCAGTTAAGTGTCTTGGGATAGCAACTTGCAAGCTGATTTAAAAATTTTTTTGCAACTGATCAAATCAGACCACAGCAGTTTGTCGTTTGCAAAGAAACCAACTGGATAGGGAGGAAAAAGTGGGGAAGAACAAATAAAGTTGAGGGCTGAAATTAAAGGTTAAGGATGACTTCATTAATCTGGGACATCTACCAGTTGCGCTCACTCTTGACACTATTATGCCCAACACAAGATAATCTCTGTGTCACAGATTGACACTCTGTGTCACAGCATTGACACTCTGTTGAAAAGTAAATCCTTCATGCTCAAGCAATGAGTGAGCAACTTGATGCCAATGTGCACCAACACACAGGTAAATATGACCTTTGTTGCCAACTGTACAGGCTTCCCCATTGGGTTTAGTTTTGTATATTTAAATGAATGAAATTAATACCTGATCTTCTGACGTTCATCCTATACCCTCTTTAGCTTACCAATATGTCAACAAGCTATAGGGCCATCCAGACCTAGTTTGGAAATGAGGCATAGGTTTCCAAAGAGTACAGCTTATGGAAAGCCACAAATGGAGCAGAATTGGTTTAGAACATTTTGAAGTGAAAGTCACACTCAATTCTAAATGTGGAGGGGAGGGTCAACATGTTGATTTTTATATATAGAATCCAGCCAAATACTGAACAGTGTAAAGAGGAAAAATGAATGGAGGAGAACACACTAACCGTTTAATTTTCTAGGCATCCAAAACAAAAATGAGAGTGAGAAACTGCAAATAAATATACTTAGCCATATATGTATGTGTATGTAGTCCTTAATTCATAACAGTTCATTTAGTCAGGGCTTTTTTTCTCATAGAACACCCAAAATGGAGTTCAGGGACCTTTTTGGGATGGAACCTTGTAGGGTAGGCAAGGCGAGTTATATGACATGTATGAGTTCAGGCACCTTTTTTTTTTAAAGAAAAAAAGCACTGCATTTAGTGACCATTTGAAGTTACAACAGCACTGGAAAAAGTGACTTATGACCATTGCAGTGATCAAAATTCAGATGCTTGGAAACTGACTCATATTTATGATGGTTGCAAGGGACATGTAATCACTTTTTGCAACCTTCTAACAAGCAAAACCAATGGGGAAGTCAGATTCACTTAACAACCATGTTACTAACTGAACAACTGCAGTGGTTCACTTAACAAGTGTGGCAAGAAAGATCATAAAATGAAACAAAATTCACTTAATAAATGTTTCACTTAGCAACAGAAAGTTTGAACTCCATTATGGTCATAAATCAAGAACTATGTCTGTATATGAAATTACATTTTCCAGCATCAGAAAGACTGTTTTTTTTTTCAAGTGCAACATTTTTTCCAACAAATTGTTACTTTCAGGAACATATGCTAGCAATAATATAGAATCAGCAATGGCGCACTTTTTATATTTTATCAAAGGAATTCATGAGGCCTCCTGTGATTTACGGATTACAATGATCATAGATCTGAAGGGGCTGGATTGAAGCCAATTGCTAGAATCTGGAAATTAATTAAATATTGTAAATCTAGACTGTCAAGTATGTCAACAGATGAGGGGGAAAAAAGCAGTAGTCAATTTACAACAGACATGTCAAACTCGTGACATCACGTGATGTCACGCAACGTATCGGAGCTTTTTCGCCATTGCTGGCAATGGGGTGGGTGTAGTTTCCCGATGTTGCATCTGGCCTGCGGGTGGCAGTTTAACACCCCTGATTTACAAAGTCACAATACACAAAACTTTAAATGACCACTATTGTGAAAATAGTCCCCTCCCACTAAAAAAAACCCTTCTCTCAAGACATTCAAAACGCCAAACAATATTTGATTTAAGGCTATTATCTGCTGGATAGTTAAGCAACCTAGATCTAAGGAGAAATTTCCTGACAGGACAATTAATCAGTGGAACAACTTGCCTCCAGAAGTTGTGAATGCTCCAATATTGGAAGCTTTAAGAAGAAATTAGACAACCATTTGTCTAAAATGGTATATTGTTTCTAGCCTGAGCAGGGGGTTGGACTAGAAGACCTTCAAGGTCCCTTCCAACTCTGTTGTTCTATAGTACTCTAGTAATCAGGCACATAGCTCTTTTCCAAAAATGATGCCCACTGCTTGGTATTGTCTAGTAGCTGAAGAATATTCAGTCTAGCAGGAGATGCTCTCCTTGACTGCCTGGTCTTTAATAGATATTGACATGGAGCAGTGTGACAGTTCTGCCTGTGTCAAGCTGCTTTTTCCGTTTTTCAGAAATACGTTGTGCATATGACAGAAACAATCAAGAAGGAAGCGAATATCCTGTTTTTCCAACAACAGTGAAGGCTGTTGGATTCCTATCAGTTAGATGGGAGCTCACCAAGTTCAAAAATTTCTCAAACAATCTGACAAACATCAGAAACTGCACAATCTGAAAATTCACAGGGCAGGAACAGCAGATCTGGCTAATTAGAAAATGAATGTCATTATCTTGATATGAAGCAGGACATTTAATGGGGTAGATTTCCAGAGTATTCGCAGGAATAAACTTCTGAGTGATAGAATGCTGTTTCATCTTTAATTGCTTTCTACTCACACTTCCTCTTCTATCATTCTATCTGAAAATCAGAATAACAGAATAATAGAGCTGGAAGGGATATTGGAGGTCATCTAGTCCAACCGCTGCTTGAGCAGGAGACCCTATACCATTTCAGATAGATGGCTGTCCAATCTCTTCTTTTTGAAAGCCTCCAGTGTAGTTCTACTCTTTCAGTGGACTCTGATAAGGACAACCACAAATGATTGACATAGGATTTCTACTGACTATCACTCTAAGCCATGATAAACTATTAATTTGTCACAGTTTTAAATGTAATTAGATGGAGTTTCTATTGTAATTAATTTTTCTGAATACATGTAGTATGGAAATTTCAGATAAATATGTTGTCATTTTTCCCCACCAGTTTTAAAGTCCTCCCCTTCCCTTCCTTCTGAAGTATGTATAATTATTTGTGGAATAATTAGAAAGCTCCAGGCATAGCCACAGGTTCTGTAAATTTAAAACTTGGTTGATTTCAGATTTAAAGGGGCAGATGTGAAGATTTTGGGGCAAAAACAATTTTTATACAGTGGTATATCGGTACTGACTGCTTCAAAACTCATCGGATTTGGTACTGGATGTATTTTGATGTGAAAATATTGTCCCAGTACTAGGTGTTTGTTTAGCACTCGATGGGCTGCAATAAGAAGATGCAGATGGCTGTGGCGAATGGACAGGAAGTCAGCCATGCTGGGAAGGTCACTGCAAAGGGATGATGGAGAACAGACAGGATGTCAGCCATGCTGGGAAAGTCACTGCAAAGAGAAGAGGTGGACAGTCACAGAAGACAGACAGGAAGTCTGGGAAGTTTGCTGACCTAGAAAAGAGATAGAGAAGAAGTCCTTCTGACAAAAACAAAACATCTCATGGTAAGTCACATGGTTTGTTTGGGACTCTTCTTTTTAGTACTTGTTGCACTTTCTGGACCAACTAATGACATGTACAAAGGTACCATTGTAGTTTGAATTCTTCGTAAATGGGCTGTTTTCCATATCCCTGAACTGGTATTGGTGTATATCTGAGAAGATCATAGAATGCCTAATTATTGTGACTCATTTAAATGTATCCACAGTTCTTTGCGCTGCCGTTTCATTCATAGTTGCTCACAACATTGTTTTCCTAGCATTTAATCATGTTTGTAGATTACCTATGGAACTCAAGGATCATTTTCTGAATGGAGTCGGGATTTTTATGCATTTGAAATGATGGTCAAGTTTGCTGAAGCCATATGTGTCCAGCCAATAATCCTCTTGTATCTTGTTTGTTTAATTGATTGCAATGCTATGTCAACCTTCCTAGGCTGAAGACTGAAATATCTGCAACATAAAATATGCATAATGTTGGCCACGATTGCAATACAGCCAAGGAGGCTGCCATTTACACAATAAAGTATGAAAGACAAGAAACTAAATATATTCACTTAATTAGGGTCATGTCCGTAGACTTTTGTCGGTTCCATCAACCTAGTTTGTAAGGGCTGTTTCTTGTTTCTTCACAGCTCAGGCTCATTAGCTTAACAAGGGGTGTGTGTGTGTGTCAGAGTATTCATCTATGGGATTAAAGACAACAGAACCACCGTGGTATGTAAATGGAAATGTTTGTGTTCCCAACAAGCAGGTTCCTACTTACCTTTATCTTTTCCTCTTAAGATCTTTCTCTTCCCTGTACAGGTAATCCTCAAATTATAACAGTTCATTTAATGGTTTTTCTCCCCTAGCCCTGAGATGTAGGCACTGGCAAAGCTTTAGTGGCATCATTTGATTAAGAGACGATTTGATAGCATCACCTCACTGCAACAAATGCAAAAGGGCTTATCAGAAAGGAACTGAGGCGCCATTTCACTTCAGCTACTTTTCTGGTATTTCAGTGGTCTTCTAGAAATGCAGAAGTCACTTGCCCAAAAGTGACATGGCTTAGTAAGGTAGACTGACCTGCACCATCCAGCATGACTCCTCCAATGCTTAAAGTGAAGTGGATCCTTGCCCATTTTGCATAAGCCTAATATCTGCTTATTAATTTATTCAGTTTATATACAGCAGCCATTCAACTTACCAGTTGCAAGGGTGCTGAAGATTAAAAACCAACAGAAATAAAAGAAAGCAACAACACTTCCTCCCCCACCAATAATATAATAATAATTCAATGGCAAACAGGGACAATCTAATCAAATACAGACAACAACGGTCATACTATAACAAAGATCACATTGATAGGTTCATCCAATTTCAGAGCCCATGCCCAGGCAAACATCCAGATCTTCAAGGTTTTAGTAAATGCCAGCAGGGTTGGAGTCAACAGAATAGCAATAGCAATAGCACTTAGACTTATATACAGTGCTTTATAGCACTTTCTGAGCAGTTTACAGAGTCAGCATATTTTCCCCAACAATCTGGGTCCTCTTTTTGAATAGAACAGAGCTGGAAGGGACCTTGGAGGTCTTCTAGTCCAGCCCCCCACTTAAGCAGGAGAACATATACCATCTCAGACAAGTAACTGTCTAGCCTCTTCTTAAAAATCTCCAGTGATGGAGCGCCCATGATTTCTGGAGGCATGCTGTTCCACTGGTTAATTGTTCTCACTGCTAGGAACTTTCTCTTTAATTCCAGATTGTTTCTCTTTTTGATCAGTTTCCTGTTTCTTATCCTGCCCTCTGGTGCTTTGGTGAATAACGTGACCCCCTCTTCTTGGTGGCAGCCCCTCAAATACTGGAATACTGCTATCATGTCTCCCCTATTTCTTCTTTTCTTTTGACTAGCCAAACCCAAGTCCTGCAGCCATTCTTTGTATGTTTTAGTCTCCAGGCCTTTGGTCATTTTAGTGGCTCTTCTCTGAATTTTACTGATGTGGGAAGGATGGAAGGCTGAGCCAACCATGAGCCAGTCAGAAATGAACTGCTGGCAGTCGACAAGTTAGCTTGCACTACTCCATTCTAACCACTGCGCCATCACGGCTCAGGGGATACGATGGCAAGTGATTGGCAGATGCCCCAACAGAGAAAGCACATTTTCTGAGTCCTGCCAAATGGCATGATTTATAAGCTTTAGAGAAAGATAAAGTATGTCTTCTGATGTTTTTATGGGCAATCCTCAGTTATCTTGACAATAATATGCAAATGTTTGCTAGCTGTTTTTTTTTAAAGTTTTATTCTAACCTGTGGTCTTTTGGTGATCTTTCACCCCAGTACTAACCAGACCTTCCTTCTGCTTTATTTCCAAAATAACAAAATGTCATCTGTCACCTACTGAGTTGAATAGATAATTGGAGCTATGCATATACTTCCTATCTCTTCCTGTTCCTTGCCTGCCTTAATTATTGTCAGGTATTTTCATTTAATCATTCAGCATAGAGGATGATTGTCTACTATTTATGTTCATATACACAAGACAAACTTACCCACACATACATATTCCCACTGGCAACAAGCACTCATACAAGCTGAATTTCAAAAGGCCTATTGAATTTGAAAGCCGACAATCATCGCTGGAGACAGGTTGACTATTGTGCAATATTGCAAGTCTATTTAAATGCTCTATATGGCTGTGAATAATTCCAATGATAAGCACTTTGCTTCCTCGTTTTCTTCTCCTTTTTGCACGGTAACTGAAACCGCTACCCTTAGTCAGAATCAATTTATTTCTTTCAAATGGAAGGATAATGATACTAACATTTCAGGTTGAAACTGATTCTAATATTGAAATATTTATTAATGTAGAGATATTTCTAGAGAGATGGATGGAGAGAGACAGGCAGATGCAGCTTTTCTCCCATATTAGACCCAGGGAATTATTGTACTTTTTCACATTCTTACTCCATTTTGTAGCCCCTATTTACTGTACAAGCCAGCAAAATTCCAACTATAGGGTCGCAATTCATTCCTTCCTTGCTTCCTTCTGTAAAATTTGACCAAAATAAATACATACAGCTTTTCAATGGGAACCATAGCTATGTAATTATATTATTTATAGTAGACCTGAAAGGTGCCATAGAATCAAAAATACAGTTTAATAAAGGCGCCATTAAAAATCGGTTTGGATTTGACTCATTGAGGTTTTTGGAATATGTGAGGAGATTTGAAGAGCTTCCCTCTTACTCAAAGCAGTCTGCAGAGCAATCCCCCCTTCCAGGCAAATAACCTCTCCTTCTTAGAAGAACGAGCTCTTCATTTCTTTTCGTAATTTGAAAGTATCTCCACTGGACACTAAAGGCTTTGATAGAGAAGCCAAAGTGCTGGAAACAAATGAGTCAAGAGCTGTCTAGATAAAAGACAGTAACAGCTCGCTCTTTAGATAGAATGATCGGCTAGCCTCGGGAAAAGAAAAAACACACATACAACCACCCAATTTTTCTCCTTATATTCTTGCCATCGCTAAGAAGATGGAAATGGACCTACATGTATTTTGCCTTGAGTTGGGTTTACTGCTCAGCCTATGTACTGTAATGTTATGGGCCAACCCAGTTTGATTTTTCCCCCCTTAAAGATTGATATGAATGTGGGAAGAATAAATGAGATTCCGTCCAATTCTCACCGCTGCTCACCTCAACTTCTAACCAATACAACTTATTTTCCCTTTTCTGCTAGATTCAGTATAAAGAGGGCCAGGAAGGAATCCTTAGTTAGTTGGAATAGACCACCGCTTCTGTCTTTGCCCATGGGAGAGGTGTCTGTGCAGAACAGCTATTATTTCTCCATCTTTTTGCTTTGCCTGCTTTTTCATTCTCCCTTCCCACCCCCACTGGTTTTCTATATGCCAAATGTTGCCCTGTGCGCAGATCTGCCCTCTTCTTGCCTAAAGCAATTATGGAAATCTTTTTCAAACTTCAAGGTCACAGTGGATGTCTTTGGCACATATGATTAAAACTTCCCTTTCCCTTGCAGTCACAAAACCATCCATCTGCAAATTTCTTCTCCTGAAAATGTTAAATCAGAATATATGTTAAAATAGAATATGTTTAGTTTAGCTTTAAAAAAAAAAATAACAGACTGAGAACCTAAACGATATTGTGGCCTAGGAACCAAATTCTCTTTTTCTCCCTTCTTTTCTTTTTCATTTATACCTACATTCAGGTTTGTCAGCAATCTGTGAGTCCAGCCCTTCAGAGAATCGTAGTTCACACACCACACCAAGCTTTGAGTTTTGTTTTTAAACTTTATTCCATTCATTTTATCCCAGTGGGCTGGGTTCATACAACATACTAAGCGAACTGATCACATTCCATTTTAATGTGGTATTAAACCCAGAATCAAATCATTGCTTGCCTTCTCACAATCTCTCATTTCTCGCCAAGATTTAATAAAAGATGAACCCAACAGCCATCCCTTCTCCAATTTATGGAAATACATGACTACGAGGGAAGGAGCATGCTTCACTTTTAAAAATCCACATGAAGCAAAATTTGTCAATGGGCTTTTTCTGGGCTATCCATTTATTTTTTAAAAAATGCAATCACAATTCAGTTCGAAGGCTTAATGCTCAACGCAGAGTTAATTTAAGCCAGCAGAAATGCAGAGAGCAAGCAAGCACAACTAATGAAGTAAAAGCAACAGAATGAATCTTAGCCATATTAAATCCCATGCAGCTTCAATATAAGACTTTTGAATAATGAGAAAAAAAATCATTTTCGAACCCAAAGTGTAAAAAGTGAAGGGCTACTTTCATTAGAATGAGATGCTTCGAGCAAAGCAATGAAGGAGGAATGAAGCAATGGGCTAGGAGTAAGCAATAATGATAATAATAATTTCTAATGTGGCTAAACAGAATTTAATAAATTCTGTTCTGCCTTTAAAATTCTGCCTTTTGTTCCATATTAAAGTAGCAAACATTTTGGGTGATTAAAGAAATCTAATTGTCCATACAAGAAAAATGGCTATTTCTGGATCAGCTTTCCTGGCAAGATTCAGTAGACATTTTTGCCCTTCATTCGCCTTTTAATAAATGATCTGGTAGCCTATTGCTAGTCTGCAGTTGCTAAATTTGCCTTTGGATTTCCTTGCTTTCTTTGTCCAAGATGGGTGCTGGACTGTCCTTTTAAGTGGGCTATTAAGCACCGTTTTTCTCAGTAGTACCGGGGCCAGCCTGGACCAGAAGTGCTTTGATTTCCATTTGAATACAATTAAATATAGTTCATATCGTTATTTTCCAGACCTGCCTTTCATCATTTTCTTCTTCTATTACCTTAAAAATTACAGTGTTGCAACGAATTACCACAATTAACAAATGTTAACAAACAGATACCCTAGCACAGGGGCCTCCAACCTTGACAACTTTATGACTTGTGGACAACTTTAAGACTTGCGGACTTCAACTCCCAGAATTAAATAAATTCTGGCTGAGGAATTCTGAGAGTTGAAGCCCCCAACAAGTCTTAAAGTTGCCAGGATTGGAGACCCCTCTCTTAGCATATCTGAGGAGCCATGTCCTCCCAATGAGATTGACCCATCCTACTCGCTCAAGAGTAAGAGGCCTGCTACAGACCCTATTTGCCAAGAAATGTTGGCTAGTGGGGTCTAGGAGAAGAGACTTTTCTGTTGTGGCCCCTGCCCTTTGGAATATTATGCTGCCATATGTGAAATCCACCCTCAGCCTCTTGCCTTTCCAGAAGGGTCTTAAAACCTGGCTCTGTGGCTGGTCTGGATCCCCAAGGGTATTTCTGTATACTGGGGATGGCTAATGGGATAGAACAGAGGTGTCAAACTCAATTTCATTGAGGGCCACATCAGCATTGTGGTTGCCCTCGGGGGGTGGGGTGTGTGTGGCCAGGGTGGGTGTGGCCTACTGAGTGGGCATGGATGGAGTGGGTGTGGCCTACTGGGAGGGCATGACCAGCTCTACATCATTCGCATCAAGGGTGCCTGTGGGGGCCTGGGCAGGAGTGGGACAGATCTGAGGGTCACTGGCAGAAAGGGGTGGGACTGGGGCAAGAGCCAAGGCATGGTCCATTTCTTCATTCCTCACAAAGGGTGACACCTCTCCAGCATGCACCCAGGGGACGGGGGCGACACAGCAGGGACTGGTTCCTTGCTGTTTCCAGACAGCCTTGTGGAGCTAAGACTGAATGCGTTTCAGCATAGATGGCCACCACAAAATTGTACATTGGCTCCCGGTCGGCCTGGGCCAGGGCCAAGGCAGAGGGGGCCGTTCCCTCACTATTTCCAGGATGGCTTCGCGGGCCACATGAAACCATTTCGTGGGCTGCATCCCGCCCCCGGGCCTTGTGTTTGACATGTCTGGGATAGAGAGAAAATCCCTGAGCAACCCATCTACTTGTGTTTTTTTCATTTTTATTTAATCCATGATTTTAATTGTTTTTACCTTTACCTTTTAGCAATTTTGTAAGCCACCCAGAGCTGCTTCGACAGTGAGGCGGGCTGTATATAAGTGTAATAAATAAATAAATGTGTCCTGAAAGTGGTTTGCTACTTTTGAGCCTCCCCCCCCAATTTCCCAGTTTCCCCTATAACTCTAGATTTTCTGGGTGTTTTTTCCATCCAAGTTGCAAAGTAATCTTGTGCCAAAGGTGGAGGGTTATTAAGGAGGGGTTCACACGAGGTTGTGTGGTAGGCTGCAGACCATTCATTATCATTTTTGAACGTAAAGTTAAGATCATAAGACATCAGTACTGGAAATGGAGTTGCTAATGATGGTGCCCTCATTTCTAAAAATGTCGGAGGGTAGGCTGCCCACAATAATGGCAAGGAGGTATGCCAAGCCAAAATTAATTAAGAGGTTTCAAAAGCAACCCTTGGGGGAGCCATTATTACCGTTGTGACAGGTGCTGGGTATCTGATATTCCATTCACATATATTCATTTCAGCCATAAGCCATAGCAAGTTCATATCCATTTCTTTAATTAAAAATTTCAAGGCAAGAAGATAAATAGTATAATCAACACCACCCAAACCATGCATTTGCATATCATCAGAATAAATTATTGATGAAGTCAAGCACACAAGCATGAACTAAATATTGCCTTATTTTAACCAGAACTAATGCTAAATAAAACTAAGGCTTTATTATAACCTGAGGGGTCCTTGGTGCTAGTGCTAGGAGCACTGATGATGTTACCTAGTTTGGGTAATGAAATGCCTGCAAGAAAACAAGCTCAGAGAGCACCAAGGACTCCTCATGTCAACCCTGAGCTACAAATATTCTCCTTTATTATTATAATCTGAAAGCAAGATAAAGCTTCCAGATGCTCTTCCAAGGGCAGCTCCATGTAGAGTGCATTGCAATAATTTAATTGAGAAGTGACTAGGATATGAGAGACTGTGTGTAGAGACCAATGATCTAGGAATGGGCAAAACTGACACACAATACGAAGTTGAGCAAAAGCTCTCTTCTAGCCACCAGTTGTGAATCTAGAACAACGCCCAAATTGTGCAAAGGAGCTGTGTGAGGTGGTGCAACTCCATCCAGCACTAAAAAATGGTATAATCCCAGAACTGGCAGACTCAAAAACACAACACCAGTCAGTCTTGCCAAGGTTTAATTGAAAGCTGTTGTTTCCCTTTGAGACCCGCAACGTCTCCAGGCACCATCCCCAGCATCACTTAGTTCACCGGGGCAGAGATGTACAATTGGATATCATCAGCAAACTGATGGTATTTTACCCCATGCTGATGGATGAGCTCATGCAGCATCCTCATGTAGATATTGAACAGGAATGGAAAGAGCACCGATCCCTGTGCATCTGAGACAGTAGGGGTTGAGGGCAAGATATCTCTTCCCCAATCACACCAGCTGGAAGTGACCCCCTAAGAAAGGAAATCAGCACAAGACTGTACTGCCGCCTCCCAATGCTCTGAGTTAATCCAAAAGGATATCATGGTTGATTATATTGAAAGCTACCAAGAGGTCAAGAAGGGCAAGGTGGAATGCATAACCCTCATCCTGCTTCTTGCATAGATCATCTAAAAGGGGGACCAATCCTTTCTCCATTCCATATACATGTCTGAATCCTGACTGAAAGGGGTCCAGATAATCCTCTGAACTTGCTGCCAGAACACCTTCTCAACCACCTTCTCCCGAAAGGGGATGTTAGATACTGGCAGTGGTGGGATTCAGATATATGAACCATCGGTTCTCTGAATGGATGCCGCTTCCAGAAGTCCATTATGGGCCTGAGCAACAAAAAATTAGCTACCAGTTCTGCCGAACTGGTGTGAACTGGCTGAATCCCACCACTCGATATTGGATGAATATTGAAAATGATGGTCAGTCGCACAATCAGTCGGAAGTTTAGATTAGATTTTTATCCACCTGAGGAGTCCTTCCCAGTGATCTGAGATAGGCAGAAGTTGTTTGATGGTGTTAAAGATACCATCATACGAGGTAAGCTGTTCCAAGTAAAGCTGTCTCTTGCAATAGATTGATGGTGATATGGTCAATGCCAATAGTGTTCAAGTGGTGCTCCAGATGTTTTGGGATTGTACCCAAGATGCCCATGACTATTGGTACCACTTTTGTTTTCTTTTGCTACACTGATTCTACTTCCATTGGGAGGTCTTTGTACCTTGTAATTTTCTCCAGTTCTTCTCCCCCCCCCAATTCTGCTGTTTCCAGGTATTGCCACATCCATTATCCAGAGTTTTTGTTTTTCTTAATGACAATTATTAAGACTTGGGTGTTATGTGCAGGTGCTTGTCTATTATTTTATCATGTTATTATTGTTTTACTATTGTGATTTTGCAATTGGAACCCACTGAGAGATTGTAGAAGCTGGAGGTATATTAACTAATTAAGTAAATAATACCATTTTAATCTTAACTGTGCTGTTTCTATTAAGTCTCCCTCGTCACTCTATATTTATACACAGAAATAGAGATGATACAGATACTGATATATGCAGTTTTACACACCCCTCTCTCTCTCTCTCTCTCTCTCTCTCACACACACACACACACACACACACACAACCACAGACATTCAATAGTTCAGTACTTAATATGCTGATATTTTATTCATACAGTAGATTTGCAATCTAACTATAAGTGTTATGTATTTAGGTGTCTGGTATGCTACAATTTGTATTTATCAGGTTTAGCAGTGTGAAGCATTTTATTTACTTCTATTGATCTTCTAGAAAATGTTTATGTCTCAAATTAAGAGACTCAAACTAAGTCAGCCAGTATTGTGTACAGGTTAAGGGACCAGGGTAGAAAATGGGAGACTTTGTGAAGCATAAAGTCAGCTGAGTGACTTTGGGCTACCTCTCCCTCTTATTCTTAGGAAAACAAGAAAAACATACTGAATTATCCATGTAGTTACCAGGAATCAAGATGGACTATAAGACACATGTGTCTGCATACACACACACACTCATACAGAGAGGGAGAGACTGAGAGAGGGGGGAGAGAGAGAGAGAGAGAGAGAGAGAGAGAGAGAGAGAGAGAGAGAGAGAGAGAGAGAGACTAGTATTGTTTGTCTCAGTCCCCTATCTAAGGGATTATTTCAATGTGCTTAATGGTAAGGGCAGTCCACTGTATGTGTGATGGTAACTAGTCCAAATTATTGATCAGTAAGATGTGTAGTAGTAGCGGGTGGGAGAGACTTAAATCCTCTGAAGAGATGCTAGCAGTTCTGGCACTATCAGACAGAGACAATCAAGTCGGGATTACAATATGATACAGTTACCTAATCCCTCCACCAAAATCTAGAGTGTGTGTAGCCGATTCTTGGATATCCTTTCTGATATGCTTCAGATTGTGGCTTAATAATAAATATCTTCCTTTTCAGGATGTAGAAATGTAGCATTTGTTGTTGTGCGGCTCTGTCCAATAGGGAAAAAAGGCTATCTAATAATGGAGTGTGGAGATTTAATAAACTCTTCCTTCATAATGAAAATATAACTAGAGAGAGAAAGCAGGTGAAATTATATATTTCTGAGGCCACAATAGCTTAATATAGCCCACCAGAGCCTACCGCAGGGTTGCCTTCATGACAACATTAAGGAGGAATTTCATTAGTGTTGATTCCCACTGGAAGACTCACAGACCTTCATGTCAAACTTCACAATATCAAAAAAGAACACAGAAATAAATGCGCATTCTAGACAGTACTGCCAATTGTAAGAGGAGAGGGGTGGGAAATAACTTTTATATGAAAAGGGAAAACGGAATTGGAGAGGCAGGAGGTCACAGCTAACAGGTATAGCACATTCCTTAATCTTGTGATACTTTCCTTTTGGCATCTTCGTCTGAAATAAAACCTGGGCAGATCTCCATCTGCTTGGCAACTTGAAGATTCGTTTCTTGTTTGGAGCAGGCAGTGCCAAACCAGGAGAAACTGTGTTTTGATCCTACTGAGTGCTCTTCCTTCATACACCACAAACAAGACAGACCCAAGACACACACCACAAACAAGACAGACACAGACTTCAATGGGTAGTTAGAACTGCAGATAAAAAAAAAATTGGTACCAGCCTGCCTTCCGTTGAGAACCTGTATATTGCATAGAGGGCTGGGAAAATATCTACAGACCCTTCACATCCTGGACACAAACTGTTTCAACTTCTTCCCTCAAGATGACGCTATAGGGCATTGCATGCCCAAGCAACTAGACATAAGGACAGTTTCCCCCCCATTTTTGATATGTGCCATTGTGCCCACAATATAAAAATGACAATAAAGGTTATCTTATCTTATCTTATCTTATCTTATCTTATCTTATCTTATCTTATCTTATTTTACCTTACCTTACTTTACCTTACCTTACCTTACCTTACCTTACCTTATCTTCCCCTTTCCATGTTTTCGAGACCACCAACAGATTACTCCAAGTGTTGGGCACTTGATCCATTATCTTGATGGACTCCATAACTGATTACACTCTTTGTTGCTTAGTATTTTAATTGTCCAAAGGACACCTGAGCAATGGCTCATTAATGCTATTATGACATCCTATGGGAAAATGAGCAAGGCCTCTTCAGACGTGTTAACCTTGTATCATGCAACATATATGATTTCTGGAGGCCTATTCATTCCACTGATATGGAGTAGCAATGAAGGAAAACTGTGTTTCGCTGTTCAAGTACTTTAATTGAGATAAATTCTACCCAAGCAATCACACTTGGGGACTCCTTTGGGAGATAAGCAGAAAAGATGCTACATTCACAAACAAGCCATTGTGCCTCTTTCAATGAGTCACAAAGAGCTGTTTGTAAATTCCCTACTGCTGAGAATGCTATAGCCATTAGGGACCGAATGGCATACAGACAGCTTTCATTCCATGACTCCTAAAACTGAAAAATGCACAGAGCAATCTGGCACTCTTCTGATGGCTATTTGGCATGCTTAGTTTGAATCCTAACAATCATTGAAGAATCCCATTCAAGGCACTGAGCGTGAGGACTGGGGACTGTTTTTACTTGTGCCGTTTCAGTTCAAACTAGAGGAAAGCTATACAGTCTCCAGATAGAGCTTAGAATTTAGTTCTTGTAGTTGAGTTTTGTTTTAATCCCATGCCTCTAGCTTTTCTCTCATCTCCTGAAGTAAAATGGCTATGCTTTTATTTTAGTTTAGTTATTTTATATTATTTTATTCATCAAATTTAGATACCACCCATCCGATCATTCAAATGACTCTGGGCAGTTTACAGATGAAAAGCCATAAAACCATATAAAACAAACACAGTTCAAAACAGAGTTAAAAAGTGAATTAAAAGGCAGAGGAAGTGCCCTCAAGCTACCAACACCCCCGGGATTGCATGCTACTCTTCGATTCTCTACCAGTTGGCAGAGCCAGGTCTTCAACACTTTTCTAGAAGGTCAGAAAAGGGGGCTTCTGGGGTCATGTTGTTCCTAAGGATGGGGCAGTGACAGAGAGTTGTCTTCCTAGACCCCACTGGTTGAAATGCTTTAACTGATGGGATTCACAACATACCCTCCCTGCTTTATTGGATGGGATGGGTTGATGAAATAGGGACAAGACAGTTCCTCAGATAATCCAGTTCCATGTCGTGAAGGGCTTTAATGATGATAATCAACTTTGAATTGGACCTGGGACAAACTCATACACCAAGTGCAGGTAATGTAGCAAGGTGTCACATGAACAGCCCTTGGGATGCCCAAAACAGCTTTCACAGCTGCATTAATAAAGCATCTGAAGTCTATCTTTTGAATTGCTTGGCTCTCAGTGGGAAATCACATGTTTGAGATAGAATTCCATATTTTGGTCCTTGGAGTATCTTAGGGAAGACCTTTCTGCTTGGCCAGTAGACCTTTTATAAGAAGCTCCTGAGAGGAATATGGTTTGAATTGTGTAAAGGTAAGCACACATATTCAAATGTATGAAAGGTTGCATGTTTGAAATGCTAGCATGGTTCCAATGGAAGGAAGAAGGAAGGAATGGAAGGAAGGAAGGAAGGAAGGAAGGAAGGAAGGAAGGAAGGAAGGAAGGAAGGAAGGAAGGAAGGTGTGGATATTCTGCTAACTGAGCTCTTTCAAAGCCACCAATAATGAATTCTGCCATAAAAATGAACAAGCAAGCAAATAATAAGCTTTAAGACCTATGCTGTATGGTAGTTTACCTTGTATCCAGTTCAATTTTAGCATCAGTTGACTATGGCACCATCTGTTATTTGGAATCTTGCCTTGGTATATCAGGATCCAATTCTGCAAATTGAAAGAATTTCTGGAATGGCCTTTTTTCAAGGTTTTGTTACTTGTTTCTAGAGTTGCTCTTGAGTGAGAGGGAGAGATTAGTTTAGCTGACATTTGTATGTGCATTTTCCTAAATGTGCAGGTTTCTAACCAGGAAAAATGATTAAATCAAATGAATCTGGGAAATTTTGCACTTTCCTATAGTTCTCCAGTCCAAAAAGTATACAAACATTTGTGCATTAGAATAAGGTGTGCCCAAATACATCCTGCATCATTTTGTGTGTGGGTCTGGCATGAGGAAGGATTTCTTATTTTCCTAAAACATGCCTCAGTTTTAAACAAAGTTTTGCAGGGGAACTGATCACTATAATTTATCCAGAAGACAATGATTTTGAAATTACAACTTGCAAAGGTATTCGATAATTTGATTTCAGTTTAGGGAAATTCAACAGTGCATTACAATGATAAATCAAAATAAAATACAACTAGAGCCCACTTTTAAAACATTGCTGAAGTCTTATTGTAATTGCGTGTGCCTCTTTCATTAAGTACTTTAGTCTGATAGATCATAGTAAAAACATCCACTAAGCTCATTAATTAAAGTTTTGTAATGCATACTGGTAAACAGTATAAGGAGATGGATTTTGAAACCGAAAGTTAATTCAGACTTTAAAAAAATAAGAATCTACTAAATGCAATAATTTGGGGTAATCATTTCTATCACATCACTATTGTGCCTAATGGTCTTGTTGAGGAAAGGTATAGCACAGTGCCCGGGGAACAGCATATTCAGAAAATTAAGAGTGTTGGCCATTTAATTCATTTTTATTGCATCTTAAAAATTTATCATTTCTGGCAAAATCCAGATGGCATTGGACATTGCTGGTGTTCCATCTGATCAAGGAACGTTCTCCATTTCATTGGCAACAGTTTATAATTGGAAGATTAATATTTCATATTTAGGGGCCACACCCCTAAATTGGCTCATTAGATAACAATTGTCTTGGAAAGTCATACCTATACCTCTTGTAGCTTTGTAAAATGTTTTAACCTGAATACGAGCAGTTTGAAAGGCAACAATTCAATAGTTTACTTACTAAATTGCAAATTGCAGTTCATTGTTCACCGAATGACATTCAAGCTTCTATTCATACTGGGATGGCTTGATAAAATAGGTTTCTGAATCAGACTTTTCATCTGATGAAAGATAACATTTTGGACCCTCATTAAAAACTTCTGAAGGAAAAGAAGAAGTGATACTCTAGCCTTAGGAAAACGCATTTTTATTCAGTCACAAATATAATATGAATTATAATATGTGTAATATTTGGTTAGAAAACACTGTGTGATTGCTAGAGTTATCTTAAATGTGCATCTACCTGCATCAAGCTATTTAAGATTATGACTCATTTTCAGTAATGGTGATGGCTGATTCAAGTCTCATGGGATATGTCATGCTGATTAAAGTTTTCCCAGTTTGTTATCTATAAAATAAGAAATTCTGAAAGTATCAGGCACTAAAGAAAATTAGAGATAGAATTTTCAAAAGGGACAATATAGAGCAAAGATAAACTATTCATTGAGGTATATTGATATATTCACCATCCTCTTACAGTTTAATGTAGCAATTCATTTAAGACTGGAAAATACAATTAATCTGCACTTAGTTTTAGGCACAGGTAAGACATTAAGTACTGTGAAATGCATTATTCAGCCCTTTGGAAGTGTGGGGAAATTGGTTTAGCCTTTACATAATACAATGTATATTTGTGTAGCTTTTATTCTCTGTTTTAAAAAATTTGAAAGCAAAGCAACAGCTTACCTTGAAAGCCACATAATATGAGTTATGTATTTTTCATATTCCTTCTCTTTGCTAGGATAAAGCTCATATGGCAGAACTTCCTAGTCATCCCCCCTACTCTCAGTGCAAAAGTTGGTAAAAATGAAGCAATGTGCTGATTGAATATTTCCAATTTATGTTTGTTTCTGATCCAGGGATTTCAGACAAATTGGTGCAAACTGCATCATACCAATTTGTTTGTAGTGATAAACCAGAATTGATTAATTATGTCTCATCAAATTTTTTTGACACCCAACAACCACACAGTTTTTTCATGTCTCCCAATGGTGCACTTATCCTCTCTGTAAATGAGTTCAACCATCTTCCTCCTGTTTATTCCCTTCTCCTCTTTCCTTTTATTTTCCCCAGCATTACAGCCTTTTCCACAGAGCTGGCTATTTGCATAAAGCATCCCAAGTAAATTGAGCCTGCTTGTTGTTGTTTTTTGTTTTTGTTTTTTAAAAAAATTATTTTTAACCAACAAGACAAAACAGAACAAAGCAACACATAACACACATACACACACAATATATACCTCCTTTTTTTTTACAGCAATTATGTAATGGTAATCTAATATTTATATTTCCCCCTTATTCTTCTTTAAATATTTGTCCTTATAGCCCCATTATTTCTTATTTACATTTTTCTTCCTTCATGTGTACACATATTTTCACTTTTGACTTTTCCATATTTATTCTCCTCTACTATTTCTAGTCTCCAACCAGACATACACCTTGTTCCATACTATATAATACTCTGTGTCTTCCTTTTCTTTTATCTCTTTTGTTAATTTGTCCATCTCAGCACAGTCCAGGATTTTTCTTATTACTTCTTCCTCTGATGGTATATTCTCATTTTTCCAGCACTGTGCATATGCTATTCTTGCCGCCGTTATTATATGTAAAATTAAGTACCATATTTCTTTACTATATTTTCTATTTAAAATACCCAACAAAAAGATCTCTGGTTTCCAGTCTACAGGTTGGTCTATTATTTCTTGGATCCATTTTCTTATTGTAGACCAGTATTTTTTTGCAACTGGGCATGTCCACCATAGATGATAATATTTTCCATGTACTTTTTTACATTTCCAACATGTTGGCGAGTTATTCTGGAACATCTTGGCAAGCTTTGCAGGTGGAAGATGCCATCTATAAAACATTTTCAACTGGTTTTCCTTGAATGCCGCCGACATAGTCAATTTTATATTTATTTCCCATATTTTTTCCCATTTCTCCAATTCTATATTATATCCGAAATTTTTTGCCCATCTAATCATTGTGTCTTTGACAACCTCATCTTCCATTTTATATCTCAATAGGTATTTATATAAATTGCTAATTAATTTTATTTCTGTTCCATGTATAATTTTATCCAATTCTTGAGATAAATTGAGCATGCTTGTTTGTGACTCGAGTGGGAATCCTGGTTAATTTGTTCAGTGATCCATCGGTTTCTTTTCCTGGTTGTCCATGCTGTTCCCAGGAGTCTTCTCCAACACCAGAGTTCAAAGGCATCAATATACTTGCTATCCTGCCTCTTCAAAGTCCAACTTTCGCTTCCATAGAGTGTCACAGGGAATACCGCAGCTTGCACCAGTTTCATCTTTTTAGGTGTAGACACATCACAGAACTTTAATATCTTTTCCAAGGCCTTCGTGGCTGGTTTACTGACTGCTGGTCTGCAGCCTATTTCTTGACTCCTTGTTGCTTTCCTATTGAAAATCAGAATAGAATGAAGGAAACTTTTACTATGGCCATAATAATAAAAATATTTACTCTGTGTGTGCGTATGTGTATAATTTATGTATGTATGTATGTATGTATGTATGTACGTACCGTATTTTCCGGCATATAAGATGAGTTTCTAAAGCATGCAAATCGTCTCTGAAGTCGGGAGTCATCTTATACGTTGAGTCATCTTATATGCCGGAAAATACAGTAGTTTCCGGCATATAAGATGACTTTCTAAGCATGCAAATCGTCTCTGAAGTCAGGGTCATCTTATACGCCGAGTCGTCATACGCCGGAAAATACGGTAGTTTCCGGTGTATAAGATGACTTTCTAAGCATGCAAATCATCTCCGAAGTTGCCGAGTCGTCTTATACGCCGAATCGTCTTATACACCAGAAAATACGGTATGTATGTATGTATGTATGTATGTATGTATGTATGTATGTATGAACACGGTCAGGCCGGTCTTAGCAAGGCACAAATGCATATATACTCTGCTAAATAAAGAATTAACTTTTATAATTATTGGAGCTACAACAATCTACTTCTCTCCAAATGTGTTGGATTTTTACTCTCATCAGTCGAACCAGTGTGGTCTTTGGAAGAGGAGTATGGGAGTTTTACATTATATTACCTAGATTCTAGAAGTCTGAGGTTTCATGGCCTTACATCACAATATCTCCATAATGCTGGCTCAATGAAACTATTTTCGAAGTAAAGCAATAATAATAGTTATAGTTGCAATTCAGCTGTGCTGCTATTTTTTTAAAAAACCTGGAGACTGAATCTCTATTTCACTATTTGATTTTGAAGACGAAATAGGTACAATTCCTGCTGTTTGTGCTGTGCAAGGAATCTGGGGGAAAAATGCTTTTATACTCGGGGAAATGGGCTTTATGTGGTTGTCCCATCACAAGGTTTTTTTCCTTCCCCACCCAAGGAAAAGAGTCCTTCCTTCCTTCCTTCCTTCCTTCCTTCCTTCCTTCCTTCCTTCCTTCCTTCCTTCCTTCCTTCCTTCCTTCCCTCCCTCCCTCCTTCCCTCCCTCCCTCCTTCCTGAAGTCTTCTTCCAAGGCACAACTCCAATAATTCAGCAATTTGAAAGCATGATGTGACAGGGCCATTTGTTGTGGATACTATCCTTACAAGTGAAATGAATCCAGAAAACGTGATAGCCAAGGTCCCATAAATGTGATGGATGCAGACACAGTTCTGAGAAATTCAGAACCAGCTCCTATTATTGAGGTGGGCAGGAAATAGTTCAATATATCTATATCTTAATAGGAATGCTTGTTGCTGATAATAGTTAATAGATAATATTAAGTTTGGCTGTGAAATGTAACCTAAATCATATAACCTGTGTGTCATAATTATAGAGATGTGTTCATGCTATGTAGAAACCATTTTACAAGAAGTGTCAGTGTCAACTAAAAGTCACAGATGTTGTAAGATAGCACCCGTGCAGAAAGGTGTGGTAAGACAACCGTTTGTGTGAACTTCTCCTTTTTCCTTGTGTAGCCTCAAGATATAAACTTCTCTGTTTTAGTGTGTTAAAGGTGGATAAGAAGTCATCTATTAGGTTAAGCGTGGGCGGCAAGCTGTATAAAAGTGACACCCTCAGAGTAACTCAGGGTTCAGAATTTGTCATGCTAATACTCTGAACCATCGTGCACGAATAAAAACCTGTTTTCTCCAACCCTTCGTGGTCTTGTCTTCTGATGTAAGTATCGTGGTTTTTCCCACAACAATTATCTGGCGACCGCGGCAGGACGGCAAGGAGTCTTGGGGCTCTCTGGAGGGCACACCCTGATGCCAGGGGCCTGTAGTGTTAGGGGGAACATCCCAGGCGCCATCGGACCTTTTACTCCGAGGGACTTCCCTGTGACACAGGGCTCCAGCATTGGCGGTCGGCCACTCCAAGAACCACTGGTGAAGGGTAAGGAGACCAGGCAACTTTCCAGCCGGCTAGAGGACAAAGGATTCGCCTGCAGGCAAGTATTGAAAGGGAAATAAGGAATCCCTCCCTGTAAGCAGGGACGGAGGAGAGGACTGATCACCCTCTCTTTGGAATAAGGTGGGAGGATTGTTGTGTGTGTTTGCAGTGAGTGAGTGGCGCTCGAACTTCCCATCGGTGACCGTTGAGTTTCCGGCTCCCTGGGTCTAGCGCGTATAAGTGAAACCCTCAGTGTAATCCCGAGTGGAAGGACCCCTTACCTTCCTCTCATCCCCTTTCCTCATTTGTCTTGTCTGGTGCCCTGGGATGCTCATGGGGTGATGGTGAAATTGTACTCCTTACTCCATTGGGGTGTATGTTAAAGTATTTTAAGTCTGCTTATGAGGATCAGGATTGTGGTATTAAGTGGAGCAGGCATAAGTTGAGGATCTTCTGTGAGGTAGATTGGCCCAGCTTTAACATAGGCTGGCCAAGCACAGGGACACTAGATCCATTCATTGCTCTAAAAGTACATTAGTTAGTGTTCAATCCCATGTTAGGGCACCCAGACCAGGCACCCTATATTGATGTGTGGCTCGGCTTGTTGCAAACACCTCCACCATGGATTCAGAAATGCAAAACTGTTCCCTATGTTAAAAAGTTTAGAAGATAGAAAAAGCTGGGGACAAGCTATAATCCAACCAGATGTCCAGGATCAAGGGACCCAAACTGGACCTTCAGCAAGAGGTGCTGAGGGGGTCCAAGGCAGAGGAGGAACGGATGGGACTGCAAACAGAAGACAGAGAAGTGGGAGGACTGATAGCTGAACATACGAGGACAAAGACTGAGGAAGCATCTTTGAATGCTCCTCTTAGACAAGTAGATCAATTGGTTGTCAGTAAGGATGATCCAGCAGAAACAGCCACAGCTCCTCTATTCCAACATATGCCTTTTACTACATCAGACCTTCTTGCTTGGAAATTTAGTGGAAAAAAACAAATCAAGTGTCCAAAAGACTTTTGTGAATAGAGAGAAGGAGGAGGAAAAGAAAAAGGATCAGAAAATGCAAAGGAAAGCTGAATTGCTTGCAGTTGCTATGATGGGGGTGTCAAGGGGAGGTGGCAGAGGTAGAGGATGGGGAAGGGTGTTAGGACAAAACCAGTGTGCCATATGTAAGAAGGAAGGACACTGGAAGGGTGAATGTCCAGAAAGAGAAAAGGATGAAGAAAAAGGAGGGGGAAGAGGCAGGTTTGCGAAGAGCTACAGAGGTGGCCCAAGGAGAAGCCAGGGAGGGAGAGAAAGAAGAAGAGGATTTTCAAGGACTCCCCTCATAGGCCTGGCAGAAGCAGAGGAGTGGGACTGAGACCGACTGGGTTCAGCCCGCCTCCCAGAACTTGTGGTCAGTTTAACAGTAGGAGGCAAACCTATTCCCTTCCTTGTGAATACTGGAGCCACCCGATCAGTCCTAACCCAACCCCTAAGCCAAGCCTCCCCTCACTCTATCAACATACAAGGAACAACAGGAAAAATATTGCAGTGACCCTTTTGGGAGCCCTTAAGTTGCACTAGGGGAGGAAAAACTATAACCCATCAGTTTGAATATATGCCAATTCTTTTATTGGTAAGGGATCTGCTTTGTAAAGGGCGCAGATCTCCTTTGAAGAGGATGGCACAATGGCCATAAAATATGGAAAGGTGATGATGGAAGTACCCCGTGCAGAGGAATGGAGAATGGTGATGCTGGCACAAGCAGTAGAAGCAAATACAAAGTGGAAAGAGTTCAATATGCCACACCTGTGGGCAGAGAACAACCCCCCCCCCCGGTTTTGCAAGGCATCATCCACTATCTGCCAGCTGCCTGTACTGAAGAATAGGAAAGAGTTAAGAGGATTTTTTAGTTGCTGCTGGCTTCTGCCGAATATGGATCCCTACCTTTAGTTTAATAGCAAGATCCCTAAATGAGGCCACAGAGGATGGGAGATAAAGAACCATTGCGATAGGAACAGCAAGAAAATAACAGCTTCACCGCTCTCAAGGAGGCTCTAATGTGTGCCCCTAGTTTAGGTCTACTAGACTTGGAAAAGTTATTTCAACTTGTTTGTAGATACAAAGCAAAATGTGGCAGTAGGAGTTCTCACCCAGAAAATAGGAACCTGGCATCACCCGGTCACTTATCTGTCTAAACAGCTTGACAACGTAGCCAGAGGATGGCCGGCTTGCCTTAAAGCAAGTGCTGGAACAGCGTTATTAACACAGGAAGCTAACAAGTTGACTTTTGGACAAAAGTTAGATATCTACATACCCCATGCTCTTAAAGCTGTCTTAGAAGCAAAAGGACATTTGTGGCTGACCAACCCATGCATGCTGAAGTATCAAGCTCTAATAATACATAATCCAATGATTATATTAATTCAATCAAACTCACTGAATCCAGCCACGCTGTTGCCTGAATCAGACTTGGAAACCACACATAGTTGCATACAAGCTATTGAAGAAACTTACGCTAGCCGCCCAGACATGAGAGATGTCCCCCTGCTTGATCCAGACTTTACAATATACACGGGTAGAACTAGTTTTATGCAAGAAGACATTCGAAAGGCAGGATGTGCTGTGGTGATTTTGGAGGAAGTATGGGAAGCTGAGCAACTTCCGCCCGGTACAAATGCTCAGCTAGCTGACCTGCATGCATTAACTAGAGCTTTGGAGTTGGCAAAAGGAAAGTGCATCAATATTTACACAGACTCTAAGTATGCATTCCTAACAGTGCAAGTCCATGGAGCCTTATACAAAGTAAGAGGACTTATAACTTCAGGGGGAAAGGATGTTAAATATGGACCACAGATATTGCGTCTGCTGAATAGTGTGTGGGAGCCTAAGGAAGTAGCTGTAATGCATTGCAAAGGCCATCAGAAGGGAGCTTCAGATATTCAATTAGGAAATAATAAGGCAGACAGGGAAGCTCACATTGCTGTACTAAAGGCACCTTCTGAGCATACAAATTGTCTAGCTTTGTGGACCTCTGAGGAACAGGAACAGGGTAAACCAAACTACTCTCAGGAAGACTTGGACAAAGCTGAGATGCTGGAAGCAAGGCAGGAAGATGGTTGATGGATTTTGCCAGACCAGCGAGTCTTTATCCCAGGATATATGGCATGGGATGCAGTGCAACAGGTTCATAAGCAACTGCACCTGGGAAGGGCGGCACTGGCAAATGCCCTGAAGAGAGAGGTCTATATTGACAAAATACACAGTATTGCAGCAAATGTTTGTGCTAGATGTGAGATCTGTTCCACCAACAACCCAAGGCAAGGACCCCAACTGCCTCAAGAACATCAGCCCAGAGGAAATTATCCCTTCGATTCCTTGATGATTGATTTCACTGACATGCCATGCTTAGGTCCCTATAACGCAATGCTAGTCATAGTATGTACATACACTGGATGGTCAGATTGCATCCCTACAAGGAAGAAAAGAAAAAGAAAAAAAAAAAGCAACTGTAGTCGCAAAAGCCTTGCTTCATATTATTATTCCCAGGTATGGGTTGCCATCTAGAATCTCTTCAGATAATGGTCCTGAATTTATCCATAGAGCCACCCAAAAGATAGCAGCTATGCTAGGAATAACATGGAAGCTTGATTGTAGTTTCCATGCTCAATCAGGAGGAAGGATGGAGAGAATACATAGACCATTAAGGAAAAATTGGCAAAAATATGTCAGGAGACTCAGCTTAAGTGGCCAGATGCTTTAAATATGGCCCTGGTTGTGGTAAGGTGTGCCCCACAAAGGGAGCTGCTCGTGTCTCCCTTTGAATTATTGTATGGCAGAGTCCCCAACTTACTTAAACCAGGTGTCCAGAACTCTGAACAAGTGGCAGATACTGTTAAATTAGAACAGCTGCAGGTTCTTAACACTATAGTCCGGTGGCTACACCAATATGTTCTAACCCAAAGACCCCATGTCTTGGTTACACTAACACATAATATACCACCGGGACAGGAGGTCTGGGTAAAGGATTGGAAGAGGGAGGTCTTAAGCCCAAAGTGGAAAAGGGCTGTATACTGTTGTTATGTGTTCTCCCCTTGCTATTAAGGTGGCTGAGATCAAATTGTGGATCCATTGGTCCAGGGTTAAATTGGCAGCCCCCACCCAATGGAAAATGAATAGTAACCCAACTCAACCCTTTAAGCTATCTCTGCATCGTAGGAGAAGGAGCCTCTCCCCTTCTGGTGACACCCCGGACGCTGCACCCCTGCGAACGGGAGAGGTGAAGCAAACCCCTGCAGGTGTTACTCCGGAAGCTAACACCCATCGCACGGGCAACAAAACATCCCTACCTTGGAAACTGCGTTCACATCATTAGTCTTAAAAGTCTTTTTAATTGGTTATGGATTCCACCCAGAGAATGAGGGAAACTGCCTGTATTAGGAAAGGGCTCATCCCAACAATTTGGGTGGTGGTAATGTTGTTGTTAATCACTGTTATAATTAACTCTCTGTTTCTGTATAGAGGGATCACAGTCAAAGAGAAGGGGGTTGAGGGTGTGCCTGAGGACTGGCTAATTGAACCCGATGATCTGAATATCAGTAAGGCTGTCACCCCATCCCCCACTTTAAGTTCTCCGGAACCTGTATCAACCTCTGTGGGACAGGGTCTTTCCACAAGGGAGGGAGATCATAAGGGAGTAAGTGGTGATGAATATCTCTTGGGGGACCCACGACCTTACCCTTCAGACCACGTCCCTCCTTGTGATGAATGTTTTGTAGACCTTCCTACAGGGAGACACTTTGTTTATATGGCTTTGGAATTGAGGGGACTGGTGAAGACCCTAAGACCTACCTCATGGTCCAAGTAGAATGAATCTATGATGGGCAAATTAGGTCTTTAGGCTGGTCTGTATAATCTGAAGAAGCTAGAAGATGACCCCCTCCCTATAAGTACAACAGCTATTAATTTGTTTATTGAAATGGCTGAGGAGGTGGCAAAAACACTCACTATAAAGAATTGTTTTGTATGTGGTGGTACCAACATGGGGGAGCAATGGCCATGAGAAGCTTTAGAGGCCACCCCTGAAATTTATAACATGTTTAATGCTGGAAATGTGACAGCTCGAACTCGCACCATTTTCAAGAGCCTCTCTATGCTCGTTGAGAAAAGAGCCATAGCCCAGGTCATGGCCCTTGTAGAGGGAGGGGAATATGCTACCTTATGTTATCCTCCAAGGTATGAAACTCCTCAATAATCTTGTGATTTTAGTGAAGTTTCAAGGGGAGGAAATGAGGTGGGCAGGAAATAGTTCAATATATCTATATCTTAATAGGAATGCTTGTTGCTGATAATAGTTAATAGATAATATTAAGTTTGGCTGTGAAATGTAACCTAAATCATATAACCTTTGTGTCATAATTATAGAGATGTGTTCATGCTATGTAGAAACCATTTTACAAGAAGTGTCAGTGTCAACTAAAAGTCACAGATGTTGTAAGATAGCACCCGTGCAGAAAGGTGTGGTAAGACAACCGTTTGTGTGAACTTCTCCTTTTTCCTTGTGTAGCCTCAAGATATAAACTTCTCTGTTTTAGTGTGTTAAAGGTGGATAAGAAGTCATCTATTAGGTTAAGCGTGGGCGGCAAGCTGTATAAAAGTGACACCCTCAGAGTAACTCAGGGTTCAGAATTTGTCATGCTAATACTCTGAACCATCGTGCACGAATAAAAACCTGTTTTCTCCAACCCTTCGTGGTCTTGTCTTCTGATGTAAGTATCGTGGTTTTTCCCACAACATTATGATTTAGCTAGGTGGAAATTCTCAATGCCGACGCACACAAACCTTTGTGGGAAGTCCCATAGCTACTTAACTTCCTTGGATGAACCTTGCTACAGCATCACACTTGCTGAGCTCCTGTGGTTGAACTTTTTTCTTCTGTGGTGTCTAGATTATGCTCCCATTTGTCTAATCACCACACATCTTCAATAATTCATTTCTGGAATATCTCTTGGTTTGTTTGTTTGTTTTGCTTTGACAGAGTCTTCTGTCTCTATAAAAAAGGAATGTTGGGTTATAAAAAACAAGGGTTCAACTGTAGAATATAATGATACCAGAAAAAAAAAATTAAGCTACTTAACTTCCTTGGATCAACTTTGCTACAGCATCACACTTGCTGAGCTCCTGTGGTTGAACTTTTTTCTTCTGTGGTGTCTAGATTATGCTCCCATTTGCCTAATCACCACACATCTTCAATAATTTATTTCTGGAAAATCTCTTGGGTTTTTTTTTTTTTTTTTTTTTGCTTCTGCATTTGACAGAGTCTTCTGTCGCTACAAAAAAGGAATGTTGGGGTGTAAAAACAAGGCTCCAACTGTAGAATATAATGATACCAGAAAAAAAAAAATTAAGCAAGAGAGAACTTTTATCTGTAGAATTGCTATTTTTAAGAAGCAACTCTATAGAGCTCTTATGAATTGTTAACACAAGCATACGGAAGCATCCAATCCTTTTCTTTCAACAGCATGCCATATCATCAGCAAAGGACACAACATCCATCTCAATCTGGAGTGTGACCTTGCAGTGATGCTTACTAACACTAGCTGGTTTAGTGGTTTGTCTCCCGCTGAATCGAAATGGTAATATCCCTTTCAATGTCAGGGGCAGTTTTGTAGACATTACCTATAATGATTGCATGTGGGATACTTTGCAAAATCTAAATTCATTTCTACTTTGCCCACAAACCCTTTTATGCACACACAAGTATACAGTAACCCTACGTAAGACAGGAGGGGGGGGGAACGAGGGAGAAATTGCACAAAACTCAGTCTCTAATGGTCCTGAGGCATGATTATGTGTGTGTAATTTCTTAAAGTCTGTGTCTGCCTCCCAGGGCACCCCCGTTCTAATTAGATTAACTGTTACTGTCAGGGCTATCTAATTGCTTGTACTGAAGAAAGCAAATTGCAGACAGTACATATCAGTGTAAAATCAAACACAAAACAGGTGTTTGCTAATTAAAACTGAGATTTTAATGAATGACCTGTGTGGTTTTGGTGAATAAATACCACCCTTAGCATCTGCACAATAATTAGGTTCCAATTTCTCTTCCCTTTTTCCCTTCAAACCCCCCCCCCACACACACAGTAAAGTCCCAGTAAATAACAGAGAATGCCAAGTTGAAAACAAAAGCTAATAACCTTTACTCCTTAATGGACAAAAGCAGATGCTTTCTCTCCAGGTCGCTCTACTCAGGATTTTAAAATAAACAAATGAATATATACTGCTCACAAAAATAAAGGGAACACACACCTATAGACATCCTATAGGTTTGTGTTCCTTTTATTTTTTTGAGCAATATATAAATGGCTGGGGGTTGTGGCTGGTTTTTTAGATCCAGTTTCTGCCATTCTTAGAGCAAATTCTGGCTTGAGAAGACACTATAAAGTTTTTACAGGATGTAAACCTTCCCGGCATGGGGGGGATACAGCAATTTGATTGTGACAGTCTTGGAGGTCACGATTTCTGCCACTCTAAGAAACATTTGCCATTTGAATTTTAGCTAATTGGACTGCCTGCCATGATGACCTCATTCAGCATAGGTTGCACTTTCCCTGGGACCCATTTAAAAATGTAAAAGAAGGACTCATTAGGATAAGAACCAGTTCTATCAGATATAACCTGTGGGTGACAGGAGAAATGGAAACTTATCATAAGTAGAAATTCCCCTCTAAGTCATGTCACCCAGTTGCCAAATCACGACGTTTAGAGCATACCCTTGTTCATTCTTTTTTTTAATTGCATTAAAACTCACTCACTGTCAGGATGATAGTAGTGACATTTGAAGCTGCTCTTTTTTTTAGGTTAAAGAAAGATCATCAATGGGAGGACATAATAAAAATGGCAGGGACAGATCAATTACCCCACCCATTGAGGTCATCAGAAACTCCCCCCCCTCAAAAAATGGCTGCTGTTTCCAGCCTTAGCCATTGACTTCTTCTCTTCAGATAATCTCAGCTTTCCAGCCCAATTAAGTGACTATTTTTTGTCCCTGAAAGTTTGATTACTCAAGCAAGCTGATGGAGGGTGACCGATGAAGTGGGGTTGGTTTCCCTTTTTCATATAATTTATTGGAAAGGATAGTTAAGAAATTATTAGGATAGTAGAATAATAGGAACTGGAGACAAATAACAATAAAAAAACGGTGGAAACATAGCATAAAATGCTTTATAGTTATAAAGGACAATAAATGAAGCAGTTGCAATATAAATAACTGGAATAAATAATAAATAATGGAATCATAACAAGTGATAAATCAGAAACCAATCATAAGATAATCAATGGCACCTTTGTTCGAATCAGAAAAAAATACATCAAATCCCAATTATTCTAAATATTTAACTTTAAAAGACAGCATTGTATCTGCTTGCGTCCAATGGGGACTCAAAAGTCTTAAATAATTTTTCTGTTGAAAATAACAAAAGTTAGGAACGTTACAAATGGAATGCTAGAATTTTTTTTTTCCGCTAAGAAAAATCAAGGATAGATTTTTCTCCATCTTAAATGAGGGACTAGAAGCAGAAGAAATTAAGTAGTTGTTTCCTAACAACCGAGACCAGGCTCACTTTTTGGTGGTGTTACTATTTTATAGATGTGTGTAACTCTTAAGGCTATAAAGATATCTCAAGATCTTCTTGGCTATTATGCTTCTGAAATCACTCAATTGCTACTTCTTTGAATACTCCCAGGCTATTGGTTATACCTTATTCATCCATCAATATACCAATTAAAACTGTCACTGTATTGATGTATTACTAATTCCTTTGCTCATATGTTTCTTAATTGGATTTCTCATTTTTGGACTCTCTTTTCAATACCAAATGATGAACTGGCTTCTCCAGGTTATTCTTGACTTTTACCTTTCATCTCCTCAACTCTATTCTTAAAATAGAAAATTAGGAAAGAATTTAACTTAATTGTATAATTTAACAGAATAATAGAATAGATTTAACAAAGTTGGAAGGGACCTTGGAGGTCTTCTAGTCCAACCCCCTGCTCAGGCAGGAAGCCCTATACCATTTCAGACAAATGACTATCCAGTCTCTTCTTAAAACCTTCCAGTGTTGGAACATTCACAACTTCTAGAGACAAGTTGTTCCACTGATTAATTAATTTATTATACTGTAACAGATAAAGCAATATATAGGTTATTATCAATTCATATTCTCACTGATACATTGCAGAGCTGATGTTGATTTTCTAAGTTACTGTATCTAATTGGATTAACATCAATGTTTACTATATTCTATTGAAAAAACAAAACAAAACCAGTTTTTCTGTATCAAAAGTATTACGTTGCAAAAGAGCTAGGCAAGAAAAGCAATAACAGCGGAATATTTACATGTGTGGGAGTAACAGAAATGTAGAGTCTTCTTAGTATTAGTTCTGTTCATTGGTTTTATAAGTTCCAATAAGGTCTGACAAGCTTTGTGTTCCTCCATGCTTGGATGGATGTGGTATAAACAAAGGTAAATATCAGAGTTTAATTGCTCATTTTAATTATGCAGAACTGCAGGTACATTACCTTTATGCTTTTGGACTTCAAAGTATGTTCTCTGAGAGTATGTTCTCTGTGATTTATTGTCCATCAAACTTTTGCAAGAATTTGGGTCTCATGCCAATTTTTATCCTGGCAGCGCTGCATCTTTCCACTGAACAAAGAAGAAGAAAAAATGAGAACGAAAGAGAGATTCACAATATGCATTTTTAAACACAATTTGATTCAGAATTTGGCTCCTCAAAGAAGACTTTCAAGTTTGCTTCAAGGCTCAAGCCAGAGCACTAAACAATATTTTTTTAATTTAGCAGTTGTATCAGTCAGGTTTCAAGTGACCCAACGTTCTATCATCCTGAAGCATCTTTAAAATGTGAATTTGGTTCGGATGATCTAAATTTATTTATTTAGAGAATTTATATGGCCGCTCATTCATTTTCAGTGACCCAAGGTGGCTTACAAAAAAAAAAATACCGTAAATCTCAATAAATTCGATCATACTCCTTGTTCACAGAGCACAAAAAGTGACCTGACTCACAGTCATTTTCATACTTGTTATTGTCAATCATTTTGCTTTGTAATGCACTCTATCAACAATGGCATGTCTACTAAAACACATGAAAAAAGAAACTTTGTTGTAAACTGTAGAATCATAGAATATTGTAAAGATTGGCAAGTGGGTATGATGTTTAAGGTCCAACATGGCAATAACAGACAGTATTTTTCTGTGCTCCCACAATGATTACATGTGTTCAGAAAATACATGTTTGAGTTAAGGAGGCATTAAGGATGTAAGGGCACATGCTGTTTTGTTAAACCCAGAATTTGTGGTAGTACTAGTGCTATTAACCCAGGAACTAAACTTGGTTATTTAAAATGTGTAATATGGTAGCTCTACTCTTAGGCTAATGTGGCACTTGGAATTAGATATAGTTTTCTTGATAGCAGATGCTTCTGTAAATCTTCGTATTACAGAGCAATCTGTTGGCATTACAAGATTTAGTCTATTGAGATCCTAAGATGCAAATCAAACTAAGAAGCATTCTCCTAAATGATTTCACTTACAATAGTTTGGTAAGGTGTTTAAAAAAGTTAGAACAACACACAATATTCTTTTTTTTTTTCCAAACTCAAAGACCAGAGTCCAAAATCCTCTTCCTTCCCTCATCTCCATCACTAGTCATCTATGGTTAGAATGCTATTTCATAAGGTGCCCAATTAAGGTCATAAAATCAGATGTAATAGTAGTAAAGTTGGAAGGGACCATGGAAGTCATCTAGTCCAACCCCCTGCTCAGGCAGGAAACCCTACACCATTTCGGACAAATGGCTGTCCAGTCTCTTCTTAAAAACTTCCAGTGTTGGAGCATTTACTGCTTCTGGAGGCAGGCTGTTCCACTGATTAATTGTTCTCACTGTCAAGAAGTTTCTCCTTAGTTCTAGGTTGCTTCTCTCCTTGATTAGTTTCCAGCCGTTGCTTCTTGTTCTGCCTTCAGGTGCTTTGGAAAATAGCTTAATTCCCTCTTCTTTATGGCAGCCCCTGAGATATGGCAGCCCCCGAGATGTGGATGCTATTCAATGTAATAGCATTCTTCTCTCTTTTCCATAGTTATTTCTCATTCTTTTTAATTAAAAAAAGAACTTCTGCTGGGTATCTGTGGCTATTTTATTGACCAGTTCCCCTAATGTGACATGATAGATGCAAATTATGCTATGAATTCTCAGCATGTCTGCAACTTTCATGTGATATTTATGGAATTCATAATGTATTGATGGAATGTTTCTATAGCAACATATTTCTTCCCACTTCCAGTTTGGGAAGATCTCATTTCTTTTTTCTTTTTATTTATTTTCCATTTTATAGTTTATGTGGACCACCAAGAAAACAAATAACTAAGTGGTCATTTTCATTTCCTTACCCACTGTAATATGAAACCCCCAACTTGTTCATCTATATGCAACAAAATAAGGGATTTATATATTTTTGCAATCCTTATGGAGCCTGCTCTATCTTATTAGCTTCCCTTCCCTTTTTATTCAACCCAAAGAATACTAACAATCAATACATTTCAGACAAAAGTCTGCCTTTACCAATATGTAAGAACTTGCTTTCTACTAGGTGGTTCTGAAGTTCATTGTAATCTATATTAATTACCAGCAGTTCCCCAGGCTTTCATGTAGGGATCTTTTCCAGGCACACAACATTGACAGGAAATGAGTGTGAAATAATTTATATGCAAAATGTGTCCTTAGTCACTGAGCTACAGCTCTTATCCATTGGTAGGTTTGCCAATCTGCCAAACTGAGAGAAAAATTCAATGTGACAAAGTCAGGAGGTGAGGACTTGGATTATTATGAGATGTGGTCTAGTGTGAAGGAAGAAGAATCAATTCTGCTTCCCTATAAAGAGGTAAATATCCATGCTGCCCCGCTCACTCACATACACGTAACTGTGGTCCAGTGAATTTATTAATATTCCTCACTAATTCCTTTCACCAAAAACCCAGGACTGTCCCAATCAAGTCCAGCCACGAGCAGACCCTGGTTAGTCCACAGAGCAATGGCCCAATAGTCTATAAGGCACTTGAAAGTTGCTCAAACAAAATAGCTTTACCAGACAAATTTAAATCTACCAGGCAAAACACAAGAGCACTCACGGGATAAGAAAAGTTCAGAGTCTCCAAGCCACGATTCAATTCCAAACATGGTGTCAATCCAGAGTGAAGCAGGAACCATGACAAGCAAACACTTGACTAGAAAACAAACGTGTTCCCAGCAATGCCTCCATCTGCTACGAGAGGCCTTCTCCTCTCAAGTAGTCTGGCTGACCTTCTCTGTTCCTGCCTTTTCTCTGCCTGGCATGTTTTCGGATCAGATACAGAAGGCAGTTCCTCGTCATCTTCACTAGCCGTCCGCCACTGCAAGCTTTCCCCAGCTGGAGCCTCAGCCAAATCCCTTTCAGCTGTCCATTCAGAGCCATCAATCAACTCAGTTCCTGATGTGCCCGGAATTGGCTCATCCTTCCCTGAGCTGACATCTGAGGAGGTATTTGGGGAATCGTTCAAGGGAGACATCGCAATATTTCAAGCTTCCTTGTCATTCTAAAATAGGATTGTCCTCTTTAAGAAGGCTGGTCAGAAGAAGGCTGCTTGGAGGCATTCTGATCTGAAGGACCAATTGACGTAAGTTCAGTTAAAGAGAGAAAAGCAGCAGAAGAAAAAGTTGAGGTTGTCCATCATATTTAATAAAAAAGATGTTGAGACTGGACAGTCACTTGTCTGAAATGCTATAGAATCTCCTGTTTGAGCAGGACGTTGGATTAGATGATCTCCACGGTCCGTTCCGATTCTGTTATTCTCTTTTTTCTGCTGATACTTAGAGACCACTACTTTAAATTATCTGACCACAATCTTTCCCACTATTGGGAAGTGTGTGTGTGTGTGGGTGGAGGAGTAACCCAAATTTATATTTTTTCATTTATCAACATGAGTGAGCTCTCCACTTTTAAAATGATGTGAATGGAGCAATTGGAAAAAATAGTGGTTCTTTTAGATCTGCAGTGAAATTATTATTTTAAAGACTTCAGAAACTTTGCTTATACTTTATTTTAGACTTGGTTTGCTTTAAATTGCAGCCCCCAGTAGATATTAATTAGGTACAATGCTCCTTTTTCTTTTTCTTTTATATCTCAACTACATTGAATGATTTTGGAACAAACTTGATATCCACTTTTAATGATTTCATTTTTTTTATGTAACTGAGGCTCAGCCCTGAATCTTTCCTGTTCTTTCCTTTTAGTCAGCTCCTTTTCTCAGTCATTAGTATGAACAAACTCCTTTTAGTAATAATTGAGCTCCAGATGCTAAGAATACTATATGAGGGGAATTAGGAACGATGCACAAACCTTTCCCAGTGCGATAATATCCATAAATTTTTCCATTCCCATCAGGCTCAGCAGCATGTAGGACAAACAAAAAAAATACTTTATTTCAGCTTTAAACACTTTTGTAATATGCAATGCAAATAATGCCGCCATTAAAAGTGGGATATTTGGCATCAAAAAAAAAAAAAAAAAAAAGGGAGGTGAAACCAGCTATTGTCGCAACATTGGAGGAAATGCACATATGCTGTGTGCCATAACTCAGTATTATTATCTCAGTAAAAATGTCAATGTAGAGCAGGCCAGCACAAGCTACGACCCATCAAATTGTACGCAACCCACCAGCCATGTGTTATATGACCTGTCAAGAGTGTGATGCTTATTTCTAAACACACACACACACACACACACACACACACACACACACACACCACTATACTTTCCTTTTTGCAGTATTTTTTTCCAGCTCCCTTTTTGATGGATGGACTGAAGAGCTGGAGAACAGAAGAAGTGATCCAAACATTTATCAGTGGAGGGCAAAGTAAATGATATCCAAATCATAGGGGTTTTCAGGCCATTGGGTTGAAAGGTTTCCTTACTGAGTGATCAGAATGGAACATAGGGACAACTCTGTGTTAAGGGCTATTTGAAGCAAAAGTATCTACCTCTCTATGCAAAGCCAATCAGAATAATAATGAACTAATAACAGTGGTGGGATTCAGCTAGTTCGCACCAGTTCGGTAGAACTGGTAGCTAATTTTTTGTTGCCCAGGCTCAGAATGGACTTCGGGAAGCAGCATCCACATAGAGAACTGGTTGTTCACACATTTGAATCTACCTATCTACCTATCTGTCTGTCTGTCTGTCTATCTATCTATCTATCTATCTATCTATCTATCTATCTATCTATCTATCTATCTAGTAATCATCCATCATCTATCTATCTTTCTTTCTTTCTTTCTTTCTTTCTTTCTTTCTTTCTTTCTTTCTTTCTTTCTTTCTTTCTTTCTTTCTTTCTTTTTTCCTTCCTTCCTTCCTTCCTTCCTTCCTTCCTTCCTTTCTTTCTTTCTTTCTTTCTTTCTTTCTTTCTTTCTTTCTTTCTTTCTTTCTTTCTTTCTTTCTTTCTTTCTTTCTTTCTATATCTATCATCTAATCATCCATCATCTGTCTATCTATCTATCTATCTATCTATCTATCTATCTATCTATCTATCTATCTATCTATCTATTTATCATCCATCATCTATCTATCTATCTATCTATCTATCTATCTTTCTTTCTTTCTTTTTTCTTTCCTTTCTTTCTTCTATCTATCTATCTATCTATCTATCTATCTATCTATCTATCTATCTATCTATCATCTAGTTATCATCCATCATCTTTCTATCATATCTATCTATCTATCTATCTATCTATCTATCTATCTATCTATCCTCTATCTATCTACTTATCATCCATCATCTTTCTTTCTTTCTTTCTTTCTTTCTTTCTTTCTTTCTTTCTTTCTTTCTTTCTTTCCTTCCTTCCTTCCTTCCTTTCTTTCTTTTTTCTATCTATCTATCTATCTATCTATCTATCTATCTATCTATCTATCTATCTATCTATCTATCTATCTCTATCTATCATCTAGTTACTATCCATCATCTTTCTATCATATCTATCTATCTATCTATCTATCTATCTATCTATCTATCTATCTATCTTTCTTTCTTTCTTTCTTTCTTTCTTTCTTTCTTTCTTTCTTTCTTTCTTTCATCTATCTATCTATCTATCTATCTATCTATCTATCTATCTATCTATCTATCTATCATCCATCATTTGTCCATCATCTCTCTCTCTCTCTCTCTCTCTCTCTCCAATTTACTATTCAAGAGCATCAGATTTCAGGCATGGTGGTGGGGGAGGGAATCTTGAACCTAAAGTGACTAGCATCAACATGTCTTTTTCCCCTCTATGATATTATTCTTTTTATTAAGCAGCAGCCCTGTCAAGACACTGCAACAACCAAAGTATGATCATCATGTGGATGTGGTCATATCCAGACTGCTCTCCCTTCTTAGCATCTCAGTTGCTTTCTGAAAATGATGGGAGCGTTTAGAACTCAGCATGCATTCTCCAGAGTCATGCTTAGCACTGCTCATTTTAGATACATATTTGGATGAAATGGGCAGTTTGATTTATTTAGAGAACGAAGCTCCCAGCCATGCTGAGGTAATGTTAGAGCAGGCCTATGAACACCCAGGTTCAAATTCAAATCTAAATTCATGAACCTCTTTGAATAAATTTTGCACCAATTACCCTTTCTCAACCTATCTTCCCTAATCCAGTAAGGATGAAAGAGGATGAAGCTTAAAAAAGAAAGGAAGAAGAAGGACTGTGCATCCTTCCTTGAACTCTTCATAAAGACAAAACAGAAGTGTTAAAATTGTAAAATAAACATAGGTACCCAACATATAGATTTGCTTTTGTTATTTAAAAGAAAGAGGCAGCATAAATTCGTTTAGTTCCTCTGCACTGACTGGCTGGAAGAATAAAAGAAGCAGGGAGCTGGTGTATTTCTTACTGAAAATGCAGCCTACTCGCTTGATAATGGTTCATCTAAAGGAGAAGAAAGGCTTATCTTTTTTTAAAAAACTTGAACATTTCAAGAAATATTGGGTGGTAAACTCTAAGGTTTACGGCCTGACAGGCAGAAAGAGATCAGCTTATTATTCTATGTTACAACTAGTTCTCAGCTTACAATTATTTGGTTAGTGACCATTTAAAGTTACAACGGAACCGACAAAAGTGATTGATGATCAGCCCTCACACTTATGATCATTGCAACTTCCCCACAGTCTTGTGCTAAAAATTGAGTGTTTGCAATTGGCATGCATTTATGACTGTTGCGGTGCGCTAGGGTCATGTGACCATAATTTCACAGCTGGCTTCCAACAAGCCAAATCAATGGATTTGCTTAACAGCCACATAATTCACAGAAGAACTGCAGAGATATGCTTACTAGCTGTAGCAAAAGAGGTCAGAACATTGGATGCAACAATCGACTTTTTAGCCATGGAAATTTGGATGTCAATTGTGGCCATCAGATGAGGACCATCTGTATTCATGAAGTCTCTTTTGATGCTCATGGAGATTCTCAGTCATCTAGGATATGGTTGTCCCAAAGGTGCTTTTTCAAAAGGCAACTTGGACTTTGTTTTTCTTTGAAGACATTTTGTTTCTCGTCCAAGAAGCTTCTGACTGAAAGGTGGAGAATGGAAGCACTTTTTCAGAGTCCTTGAGGCCACTTGGAAGTTTATCTGTGTCCTCAGGGTCACCCAAAGAGTGCAAATAGGTGTGGAGCCTTCTTGGGACTGCTGAAAGGACTGTGTTGTAAACAGGAGAAAGGTGGTGTCTTATTTCCCTCCCCCTCTGTTGGGAGAGAGCTGTTCAATTTTAATTTTTTTTTTATGGGGATTGGAATCAGCTTTACTGATGAGGATGGCAGAGGGTTAATGCAGTTACTTTCTGCTCTGTATATTTCAATACATAAGAAAATATACATAGTTTGTATGTATGTAATATGTGCAGTATATGTATAGCTTTATAGCCTAGCTGCCTACTCAGAACAGCTTCTTTGAAAAGGCCCCCAAGAAAGACTTTTGGGGAATTTAATGGAATTATGGAACCTGCAGAGGCTGCATAAAGCTGGAGAGACAATTATACCATGAAAGACAGAACACTGACACAAATTCCTTGGTCACCATAACTCTTTGCATCGGAGAAGAATCTCAAAAGCAATTTCTTCTTCATTCTTCTTCTGCTTCGGAACAGGAGAATTTTTTGGCAGAAGACAAAGAGGGAAGCAACAATTCTTGCTGCAAGGACATTCGTCTTTCATTTCCTCTTTCCCAAGAAAAAGAAGGAAAATTACTCTTGGTCATAGCAAGAAGCAGCAGGAGACAACAATGGAAGAAGATGACACCCAATTTGCAAATGCACAGCTCTTATTGGCCAGCTGTCCTTTACGTGTACCTTCACGGCTTCTTAACAAGATGAGAGCAGTCAATCAGTCAACTGCACACTTGAAAGGCACAAACTGAAGTGCATAATACCTCCATCATTAGTACTTCCCAACAGTTCACCAGTAAAGGCTGAAACAGCATTTCACCCGAGTTTCCTCTACAGCAGGAACTCTGTAATCAAAAGCTTTTATTGAGAACAGTTCTGACAGAGAGGTGAATCTAGCTCTGAAAACTCACTAAAATGAATATGAGTTGAAACGTGGACCAATCCTACCGGTACATTTATCTCCTATAGAACCTTCTGTCATGGGGCTTTATTTAAAAGAAATTCTCTGACTTGGTACAGCAATAAAGCAATACTAACACCTGAAGAAATCTAGTTGTCAAGAAACAAGGCTGCAGGCAATCCTGGGCAAAGATGACATTTTCTGGTAAAATGATAAATAAGTAGATTAGAAATAAGAATCTTCAAAGTGTTTCTGTCACTGCAATAGTCAGGAATATTGACAGAGCTTCCATGAGCTATTCTATCAAATATACCACAACTGCTTACAAATCACGTTGCCTTTGACTAATTTATAATAGGGAGACACTAGTTATTTTTCCCCACCACAGCAGGTGTTAAATTAAGGCTAGGAAGCATTGTGTTGCTGCAGACAGTTACTCTATCCTAGCTTCAAATTTATATGTATTATGTTTGAAGCTAGGTTAGAAATCTTTTCAGACAGTGCATCTTCAGTTGCAGGTCTTTGAACTTCGATATTTTACATTTTTTTTCCCATTTGGTTTGCATGTGTAAAGGCTTATACTCATACATTTTCACAGATTAACTGAAGATACCACTATATCTCTTTTCAGTTATGGCATTCTCAGTTTTATTAAACTAGGTTTCCTCCTGTCTCTTCATTCCCATCCTAGCTCCTTGCCTTTTCTTTCATACTGGAATTGCAAATCAATAAGGATAAACTATTTTTTCTTTACCTTAAGACTGCAAAAACTGGAATTTAGTCTTTTTAAACCAGGATACATAGGTAGGCCACAGGGCTGTTTCTCAACCCAAGATTGAGGACCTACAAATCTTCCTCTGTCTGGTGAAATGGCCTCTAACTCATGATGAATTAAAAATAAGGTATCCCAAACGTCATATTAATATTGAGCAATGCCTTGGATTCATTTCATATGCCAGAACCTCTTACACAGCATGATTACTGTAAGGCATTAATAGATTACCCACTTGGTCCTGGAACTTCTACCTGGGAATCCCTTGTGATGGCGGTGTGAAAGACCATAGTTATTTAGAGGAGTTTAGTGACAAGTCTATAAGTTTAGAACTCTTTCTGAGCACATCTACTTGTTCTTTGTAGTTGTTGGCCGAATAAAGGAGAAGAGGAGGAGAAAATCTCCAGAGAGTTGTAAAGTTTTTTTTTAACTATGAAAGTCTCAGACTTTTGAATCATGTCTCACCTGGTCAAGGTCAGATCTTGCAGCCTTGTGAAGCAGTCATGGTGCCAACTGTTCGTAACAATGCTAGTACTGCCCTTTAAGTTGGAAGCTTCCGCACAAAACAAAGTGCTGTGGAAATTGGGCCCCCTTGGGGTATCTCTGCTGTTGTTATCAAGGCACTCCTGACAGCTTGTAAGATATTTAGAGTTCATCTTTCTTGACGTGGATGCTCTTTGTGTTATGCTTGAATTCATAATCTGCTTGCTTGAATTCATAATTAACATTTCTTTACTCACTGGTGTACTTATTGTCTCTGGATCCAAAAGAACCTGTTGCCTGGGCACCTGATCACTGCCCTGATACTTGGCAAAATACCCCTGACCTCTTCATCTAACATAACTTTCTGTTCCTTTCAGAAAAGAAAGATAGAAAAACTGTTGGGGAATTCTTCTCCAAAGCTTACTGAAAAAAACAAAACAAAACAAAACAAAGAAGAATCTCCTTCATGCTTTTTCTCTAAAAATTTCTGGCTGTAACTCCTTGGCAACATCATGCCAGTTGTGACTCTTAGCCTTCCCAAAAGTTACAGGTGCCTTCACCTGTTCCTAAAATGTTGATCATCTCTGTTCTGCCCCAACCTTTAGCGGAATACTCTCTAACTCCAAATAACTATATAACAGAGGGGAGCCACCTGAGCCCAATTTTTGGCCAAGTCAGAGAGAACGATTCCTTATTTTCTACAGAAATGAAAGCTGTAACTCTTAAAAAATTATATTTCTTTGGCAACCCTTCTTCTCTCCCTAATTTTTTTTTCCTGCTCTTTGCTATGAGAACTGCATAATTTGCCACAAGTTTTGAGAGTCTCCAGTGATCCACTGGCATATGTACAGCAAGCTTTTGCCTGGTCTAGCTGTATAATTCCATGTTTATTGGTTATCTACTGGGGGGAGCAAGAGATGAAAATTAGATTTCAAGACATTTAGTAGCTTAACCCACTGTTCGCTTCCCCATCTTTCTTGTGCCATATATGGCTAAAAAATTAAGAAACATTTTCTTCTAGGACAAAGGACTAATAAAGCCTACACTACAAACACACACACACACACACACTTAAAGACAGTAAACAGAGCTGGCAATCTATAAAGACAGAAATGTACTTTCATTTCACAAGGCCTAGAACAATGAAAATATATAAAGAAGTAAGGAAAAAGAACAGAGCTTTGATGTAAAACTTTCTTTGGACTCCATTATAGTGCAATTCGCATGTTTCAATGCTCTTCGGTTTTAAACCATAATTAAGCACTAAAACTAATTTCACATCCTAAATGTTAGCATACCAGGACATAGCTTTTAGTCTTCTTCCATGCATTTTATCCATATCAAGCTCAAAGCTAGAGCTGCTGTTGATTCTGGAAGACCAGGTTAAAAATAGTATTCTAAAACACCACTTTAAAATCAAGTTTGGCTTATCCACCAGCTCTCCCTCTTTACTTGAAAAAATGTAGATTGGATTCCCCCCCCATTTTGAGGTTACATTAGCATAATGTGCTTCACAGGGGGTCTTCCCTTTGAAGACAGACTGGGGACAGTGGAACTGATTTTAACTGGAGTCAGTAGAAAGGATTACGTCAATCTAGTAACATCCCTTCTGCCAAAGTTTCTCTCTCTCTCTCTCTCTCTCTCTCTCTCTCTCTCTCTCTCTCTCTCTCTCTCTCTCTCTCTCTCACTCTCTCGCTCTCACTCTCGCTCTCTCCCTCTCTGTGTGTGCATTTGTGTAAAACTCATTTAAGAGTTTCAGTGTGTATGTACAGCTCTGCTGGTATGTTATATAAAGTCTTATAAAGAGAACAAAGGAAGAAGAAGGGGAATGGGAAAAGAGAAAGGGATAAAGAGAAGGAGAATAAAGAAAGGTGGAAGGGGACTATATAGAGCAGGGGTGTCAAACTCAATTTCATTGAGGGCTGCATCAACATTGCGGTTGCCCTTGAGGGGCTGGGTGGGTGTGACCGGGGTGGGTGCAGCCTACTGGGTGGGCGTGGATGGAGTGGATGTGGCCTACTGGGTGGGCATGGCCAGCTCTACATCCTTTGCGTCAAGGGTGCCTGTGGGGGCCTGGGCAGGAGTGGGACAGATCTGAGGGTCTCTGGCAGAAGGGGGTGGGACCGGGGCAAGCGCCAAGGCATGGTCCATTTCTTCATTCCTGACAAAGGGTGACACCTCCCCAGAATGCACCCAGGGGGTGAGGCCAACCCAGCAGGGGCGGTTCCTCGCTGTTTCCAGACGGCCTTGTAGAGCTAAGACTGAATGCGTTTCAGCATAGATGGCCACCACAAAATTGTACATTGGCTCCCAGCCGGCCTGGGCCAGGGCCAAGGCAGCGGGGGCCATTCCCTCACTGTTTCCAGGATGGCTTCGCGGGCCACATGAAACCACTTCGTGGGCCACATCCGGCCCCCGGGCCTTGTGTTTGACATGTCTGATATAGAGACACAAGAAAACAACCCAAACTCTGTATGACCACCAGACTGTGTTAAGAACGTCTCCTTGCTCTTTTAAGTTTCCCCATTTTCTTTGAAATTTCACAACTGTGCAACTTAAGTAACAAAGGACAGCTTGCCTTCAGACATTGTGTGTGTGTGGGTCTATCTAGAAGAGACTGGACAGTCATTTGTCTGAAATGGTATAGGATCTCCTGATTGAGCAGGGGGTTGGACTAGAAGACCTCCAAGGTCCCTTCCAAATCTGTTATTCTGATTATGGTTTCTCCCTGACATTTCTCACATTTTCAGCATCAAGGTTATTTAGGCAGCAGGACAAAAGACAAAAATGATATAAGTGCTCAAGGGCAGCCATTGTTTTGCCGGGAACGAAAAAAAAAAAAGAGCCCTAGCAAACATATTAAAATTTAAAGTGGGGAAAGTCCATTAATCCATTATTAATTAATATTCCATATGTTGCCTTGAAGGCAAATTAGATCTTTTTGAAGCCATCTGCTTTTTCTATTCCATCTCAGCCTGGCTGGAAGCCTTTGCTAGTTGTCACAGAATGGAGATGCAACAGAGCTATCAGCAAGGGGTTAATTTCCAGTGAAACAAGAGAAAATGTTCTATATGATGATGTTCCTTGCTTTATTATTGTGGTCAGGCTGGGGAGAAGCCTAGATTATCTTTTTGTAGTATCTGGTTTGTTAAGGGACAGTAAATTACTGCTAGCTATGAATATAAAACAATATTTATTTTTTATATATATATACTGGTGAGCCTTAAAGCAGGCTCTCCCCATGATTTCAACCTAATTAAATAGTTACAATAACACTCCCCTGCTTTTTTTTTTTTTTTTTTGCAATGAAGGGGAATTTAAATCGGCAGGTACAAGATAGGGCTATATAAATCCAGATGATCATGAGATGGCAATAAAGAAGTGTTTTCCGAATGCCTTTGCTGCCATCTCATGGCCCTCCAGATTTTTGTATCTCCCGTTTTGTAAGCTTTAATAATACTAGCTCCTGGCCAAAGCCCATTAATTATCATGGCCTGGTTACCTTTGTTACTGATCTGTCATTATGACAGAACGAAGGGATTATTTTGCCATTAGGAGGTGATTGCATTATGAAATGTAAGTTCTGGATTTTCAATAAAGTCGTGTTAGATAGACTGGGCCTATTTGCTGGCACTTGGATTGAAGAAGTAGCAATCATGTCTCTTTATGTTAGCGTAGGCTCTTAATTAGAAAGTCTGGTTTCCATTGCTGAAGAGCTGGGAAGTAAATGATTTTCACAAGGTCTATTTTTGCAACACCAGCAGGTATACCACATGTTGTGGCTTCTCCTAGGTCAATAGATCAAGTTCAAATGGATGAACAGATTGCCTTGCGTTAACATTGTCTGTTATTTACTCAGAGACTGGAGAAATATGAGCCAATTATAGTTAATGCACCTGATTGGAAAAGAAAAGAAAATGTAGCTTCACCAAATTGTCAGGAGTATCTCAGAGAAGTCCTCTGGTGATCAAAATCAGGCAACGTAATTACTGGAGGAGGACACAAGAAACTAAAAAATCCTAGCCATCTACTGAACAGGAACTAGAGTTCAATGATTCTGCTAGAGTAGAAATAGCTGCAGAAAAGATGTTAGAACACAAACTTTCTTCTGGTCTCAAAGAAAGGGGTTACTACAGCTTAAGGAATTAAGGGACACAGAGCAGTTAAGAGTAAGAACTAGCAGGAGTGATTGAGTGAATAATCCGGCAGCACTGGCAGATATAAGCAAGTACATAATTTTTGAGCTATTATTATAATGATTCATTTTAGTTCAACGCTGTAGGATTTTGCTTTGATTAGCAAATCATGGAACTGTCCTTTGGATTCAAACATTGCAGTAGAAAGACCACTAAAGACTCCGGATATAACTTTTATAAGCTAACTTTTCTTTCCCTGTGTGTACTTCTCATCTCATGGAGTTTATGGATCCAAAGTCCCTCACTTGGTCTACCTTGATCTTCCACCATTGGGCTTTAAGGATAACATGAGTTGCATACCATCATCTTTAAGGTACAAATGAAGGCTGATCAAGACTAAGGATCCTAGCCCATACTAAGGAATGAAAACTGAAAAATTCATTTTTATTCCAACTCATACTAAGGTCTGAAAATTGAAAAAATCATTGTTATTCCAGATCCTAGTTTTTTTCATTTAGGGAGTCACTATTGCAGCACCAGTGAGACTCAGCTCAGTTGTATGTCAAAGGGGGGCAGCTATGTATGCAAGAAGGTAATGCTGTGAATTATGAACTGCCCCATTCAGCAATTTTCAATTTATCTTTTCCTAGTCCGTTCAAGTAAATTACTATCCGAAGTTGTCATATTGCTGATTCAGAGCCCAATATTTCAAATGCTGTGTTTTTGTTAAAACACTCGAGGGAGGAAATATTTATATATATATTGCAAAACAGCTCAATTACTAGGAAGACAGCAACAGAAAAGGCATATTTATTGTGATTTTCAGTCTTGTTTTATTTTTTTGTTAAATGAATATTCCTAAGGAGCAGAATATAACTCCTTAAAAAATACCCAGACTTTACTGCATGTTATCACAGTCATTGAATATTCAAATTGACTGAAAGCTTTTTAGATCATAATTCTTTGGGGTTTTGTTATCAAACACAATAGAAAAGAGGCCAACGGTAATAAATGCTTGTAGAAAAACAGCCTAGCTTGTTCTTAGCTATATACAGTGGTAACTGGGGCATATTTACACAATAAATTCACAGATTTACTGCCTCTGTTTTCTGGCAGTGACCAGCTTCTGTATGTTCTATCATCACTACATTCAAATAAAATTGATCTACATCACTGTGGCTCTTTTAAGCAAGCAACATTTCCTCTCTTCATTCAGAAATAAAAGCCAGGTTAAGATCTAGGGTGCTAGTCAATAAAATATTGGCTTAAATTCTCATGGGTTCTCCACCTATTTTAGCCCCAAAGGGCTTTTGTCTCAGATTATGTGAGTTAAGAGAGTAACTGAGTATGTAATGGATGTTTATTTCACCAATCATTACCAAGCTGAGTTGATTCTAGGGAAGATTTTTTTTATGGCACTATTTATGTAAAATCCAGGGAGGTCCAAGATGGCAGTGAAGAGTGACAGAGAACCTGAGCTCCTTTAATGATTATCTAATTGTTTCTAACTCTACTTCTTGAAATCCTTGTTTCCCATAACTTGGTTTCTCCCCAATGATCTGCCTAGAACTCTTCTTGTCTTCCCTTCCTAAAGTATATTTATTTATTATAGTAATTTGTATTCAAGCCCTTATTAAGCCAATGTAGCTTAGTAAAACATGTGAACTCAGTCTGTCACAAAAAAATCTTCTGCCATGTGAAAGAGCCAAGCCATTGGATCTTCTTGATCTATGTCAGAAGATGTCATATTGAGGTAGACCTATGTCCTCTTTCCCTCCCTTGCAAATTAGCTGGATGTTGGTCAGATCTTGACTATCCCAGCGTTGTTGAACTTCAAGCCATTTCTAGACCTACAAGATGAATTAAAAGAATTATAGCTAGATAGAGTTGGTGGGAGGATTGAGTTCTCTTCAAGCCTTTGAATTTCAAATTGTAGAAAGAGATGGAGATCCGTGCTTAGTGAAAGGAGTATGCCAAAAAGCACTTTGATCAGTGAAAGATCTATGCAAATAATCTTTGACATTTCAGATAAAATTGCTTTTGTACTTTAAGATCCTGGTGACTTTTAGTGATGTGATGTAAATGTTCAGAAATGTTCCTTGGCTACCCTAGATATTATTTTTTTTTTTTGCGAAGAAAATCCAAAACAGTTGGCTTTGAATGGTATAATATAATTCAAGACTAATGCCTCTGATTGCAAATATTCCCCTTGCTTTTGAAGGTGGGAATGGAAGAGTTTAAAGCAGGCAATGACTACTAATCTGTTTATTTTTACTGAAGATCAGATTATGCAGAAAGAAAAATCAAGGCTCTTTTAAAAAAAGAGGGGGGAAATGTAATTGCATTAAATAAAGTCAAAGGGAAGGAAAAGAGAAGATAAAGGACATCACACACTGATAAGCAATAATATGGGCTAAGCTTGTTCACATGTGTCCTGATGTAATGCAGTGGGAAACAATGACAATTCTAGGAATGCCTGCTGATCTTGATGCAAGAAGGGGCTTTAACCTGCCTCTGTTTATGTGCTTGATATTAGAGAAGTTACAAAGTTATAGAATGTTGTCCTATAGCAGTGATGGCGAACCTTTTAGAGACCGAGTGCCCAAACTGCAACTCAAAACCCACTTATGTATTGTTGGGTGCCGGGTGGCCGTGGCCCACTGGGTGGGCATGGCTGCGGTGGTAACGGCAGACTGGGTGGGACTAAAAAGTTCAATCAATCAATTCCAACCAGATCTTTTTCTTTCCCACGAGAAATTGAAATTGATTGATTGATTGAAACTTTTTTTTGGCACATGGTGGTGGAGGCCTAAAGTGAACAGGTTTTATAAAACCCAGCTGAAGGCCTAGGACTGGGGCGATGGCGCGCATGCCCACAGAGAGAGCTCTGCGTGCCATCTGGGGCACGCGTGCCATAGGTTCGCCACCACGGTCCTATAGAAAGGACAGTGGCTAGATATTTGCTTTCTTGAGTTTTATATGACATATTTGCTCAGAGATAGATATACTTTCAGCCAAGGGCAGAGCACTGAAGACTCCTATAGCTTAAACACAGGCATTTTGCTGGAGTAAATAGATATCCTATCAAGAACATGGAAGTACAGTTGGAAGTATTGGATTTCAGTACCTATAGATTACGGCGCTTCTGGCCAATCAGTTGTTTTCAAACCTATGTGCTTCATAGATTTCTTGCTGTGTGGTTAATTACAGGATATAGAATAACAGAGTTAGAAAGGACCTTGGGGGTCTTCTAGTCCAGCCCCTGCTCAAGCAGAAGACCTTATACTATTCCAGTCAAAGGTCTATGGAGATCCTCAATCATCCAGTTCATGGTAGTCCCAAACATACTTTTCAAAAGACAACTGGACTTTGTTTTTTTCCTCGAAAAAGTTTTGCGTTTTATCCAAAATGAAAGACACTTCTTGAATGAGATGTAAAATTTATAAAATATAATTATACACAACCTTGAACTCCTTAGCAGAAATGCAAGATAGGAATTTAGTGAATGAACAAATGGCAAAGGTTCTTACACAGAGGCTGAAAAGCAAGAATATTGATTTACAGGTGGCATGTCTATTAGTAATTTTATCAGCAAATTGTAGTTTATTGAATAAACTCCAGTTAACCAATGCTAGTAACAATTGTAGTAAAGGTCTAAGGGCTGTTGTAGCCCTGGCATAATAGAGCTTCCCCTTGCCTAGGGTTTACCACAAGCAGAGAAACTTTAGTTATAGTCAAACTTATCTTTGGTTGTTTTAACCATGATTTATAACATTAACCCAGTTTATTGGGTTTGTAAAAGAGAATAATAAACCAATCATACAGACAGACAGTACGTAACTATAAGCCTCCAGTACAAGCTACAATGGCATCATGTACAATGTCAGTGGTAAACTATATCACTGGCATCAAGCCCTCTGAGACCCCTGCACACAACTCATCAAGCTGCCAACAAACTAACCATATTTTAGCCACACAAGTTACTGGATGTGAAGCCAGTTCTTCATTGCAGGTCTGCCAACATTTGATGCCCACAAGAATTACAGAATTTGCAGCCAGTTAGTTGCAACAGGTATTAAAAGATGGTCTGAACCAGGCCTTCTATGCTTGAAAACTGGCCACATAATAAAATACAAAACCTATTTCCCCATATTCTCCTTCTCATGGTACCATTATATTGTTAATCTGTTTCGTGTCATTCATGCCAGGGAGGCAAACGCTTGTCAGTGTTGAATTAATGATGACCGGTATCTGTAATTTACATAAATATTGTTATGGGTAGATCAACTGCTATTATATCTCTGTAATATTTGCATTCCGTGGGAAATACAATAGCTGAGCAATGTCTATGTTTTAAAATGGTAATCTCTCTGGTTTCTTTGCTATACACAAGCCAATAAACGGCTTCTGCAATTGACTAAATGGCATTTCACAGTAGTTCATTGAAATTATGCAACAAAAGAGCAAAAATTGTTGTTATTATGCCATAAGCTGTCAGGAGGGAGAAAAAGAAAGGGAAATTATATGTTTGCTTTGTGCTGAGTGGGACTGGCAAAGGGGTTTCTGCTTCTGATCTTCTAAAGGGAAGGTTGGGGGAGAAGAAACGATTTTGGACCAATTCAAGTTATTAACCCCTCCCCCCCCCAAAAAAAGTATAGTCCTACATTTTTGAGCAGGTCCAGTTCAGCTTAATACTGGACATGAAATTCCCTGTGTTTTTGTCTTGCCAGTAGTCTTTTAATCAGAAGAAAGAGAACTTATTGTATTTTCCGGCGTATAGGACAACTCGGCGTATAAGACGACCCCCGACTTTGGTGCCGATTTCCATGCTTAGAAAGTTGTCTTCTATGCCGGAAACTACCATAATTTCCGGCATATAAGACGACTCGGCGTATAAGACAACCCCCGACTTCGGCACCGATTTCCATGCTTTAGAAAGTCGTCTTATACGCCGGAAAATACGGTACTCTCAAAATCTCAAAAACATTAGAGAAATTTTCAGGAATGGAGTTTGTGTCCTTACCCTTTCTTAGTTATACTTGGAAGTATATGAGTGACAGGTAGATGCCTTGTATCATCTCTCTATCAGGCCCCAATTTCTCTGCTCTCAACCCATACAACGCCATGGCCATTATAGATTATAAATTCTAAAAGATTGCTGAGGATTTTTTTTTAAAGCAACTGTTTTAAAATAATTCTTCACTGTTTCCTGTCATGAGAATTGGTCCCAATAAAAGCCCACCAGCTACTAACTCAGATAATTCTTGCCGTTAAGCTCCATCGTTATGACACAGTCAGGATCAGGGACAACTTTCATTTATCCTGAACTATCTACTGAAGCCTGAAAGAATAAAACTTGGGTACTGGAGGCCATCAGACATGCCCAAGCTGAAAATTTACCCCTAAGAGGCCCATGCTTATAAGAAATCTCCCCCTCTTTGACTAATTCTACATTTGCACTTCTGAAATGAACATTTCTTTACCTGGCAATTGATTAATTCTCAATTTTGATCTGCTATGCCTAAACCAGCGGTTCTCAACCTATGGGTCGCGACCCCATTTGGGGTCGATCGACCACTTTACGGGGGTCGCCAAACAAGGCGATCCGCCATTTCCCCCCCTCAGGGGGTGCCGCCACGCATGTGCACCGCGCCGCGCATGTGCAGCATGTTTGTGTGACGGGGGTCGCCGTCACACAAACGTTGAGAAACACTGGCCTAAACTGTCAGGCTCCCCAAAACCAAGAAAGAAATATTGCAATTCTTCAAAACAGATTACTTTATTGTTCCTTACCTGTAGACAGACTCTTGCCAAACTAAAGCAAGCTACTAGCCACATAAAGTGTATACTCTGGGAACTATGAGGGAGGAGTTGTCCTCACCCTCTTTCTCTCACACAGGATCAAAGGATTGGGGTTCTCCTATTGTTTCTCAGCTTCATAATATATTAATTCAAGACAAACAGAATTATCCCCCCACACACTATCATTAGGGGTTCTTCACCCAAAATTTGCTCTTCTTTGCCCTTTGCACTTCCCCCTGTCTACTGAATTGGCAGGAGTCAGTGACAACGTTGCTTTAGGCAAAGGGAACTTACTGCCTCAGGTAGCAGAAGTCTGTAATGCAGAAAGTTGCAGTAAAATGCTGGGAGGTTGTTCATCTAGATTTACAACACTTCAGTTATTCTGCTGTCCTTGGTTTGATGGGAATGCTATCAGATCTCCAGGGTTGAAATAAGCTTCTACTATTCTCCTGCAAGAAACTGGGAAGAATGCTACTTTTATCTCAAGTGATCTTCGTTGGTTCTGGCAGGATACTGTCACTTTTCTATATGAATGGCATATTCAAGATAGTAATGATAGGATGAGCCATAATTTATTTATATGATAGTACTTTGCCAATATTGTCAACTTTCTTTTGAAACCAGAGATGGAGATTTTTATAAAAGGAAGAAGGAAGTGAACTAATTGTGGTTGTCCATTCGGTTAGATGGTTTTGAGTGCTTTGCTTTTCAAAGTCTATGTTTGAATCCATTTATATTTATCTATGTTTGGAATGCTGAATTAGAATTGCTACCTCTTTTTTTTTTTTTGCAGCTCCAAAAATTGATATATGATAACATCTTCTTTGGAAGATTCATGACAGCAGAATTTTGCTGTTTGGAGAACTGTATCATCATGATTTAATCCCTATAATTGGCATCACATCAAAGTTCAGTGCTATATAGCACAAACAATTCTAGCAAGGAAAATGTTGGAAATGAAATACTGCCTCTATCATGGCCATACAAGGTGTACTTGCTGTTTTAGCTGTGTTTTTGGTAATACCATTTATCAGGGAAAATTCTGTTTATTTGTTTGTCTTTGATCCTATTTGATTCTCTCAGTTTTCTCTTTGTAAATGTACCATGCTCAGGTTACCTAAATCCTAGCATGGTTCTGGTCTGTTTACTGAAATTTTTCCTCACTTAAATGAACTTCCTGATGACAGAAGTGTGTCTCTGCAAATCTCTAGCTATGTTCACACAATAATCCTCTGATTGAAAATAAAAACAGCATTGTTTAGGGACTAGTTGCTGTATGCTGAATTTCTTTAGGATGTGCATATGTGCAGGATATTGCAAGTAATTTGGAGATTTTCAGATTCAAAAGCATCTTACTTGAATAAAAGAGCTAACTAGACGCTTGGTGGATTACTTCTCAAAGCTTGATGGATCTTTCTTCCCTTCAAGAAAGTAATATAGTACTTACTGATTTACATTCCAACAGAGAGAGGAAGACCAGCCAAAGCAACATCTGGCTTTACTCCTCCTTCCCATCACCCTCCCTGGGTGAATCCCAGGGGAAAGAATAGTTGGAGACTTTGTTAATTTCTATATTTATATGAATCAGTTGACTCCACAAATACACCAGAGAATCTAGCATATATGTGGAGACCAAAAATCTTTTTTTATTCTTGATGTGATTCTCAATTAAAAATATATATCATAATGAATATATTGTGTACAACACACTAAAATAAAAAAAAGAGAGATAACATCAGGTCTTGGGAGGATAGTTTCTTGAGTTGGCCATGTTAGTTGGAAATTCTGGGAGTTATCATCCGATGCAGTTGCGAAATTGCTTACAGGATGCAGGGCAAGACAGCGCTAACTCAAGAGAGCCAGCCTATGTTACTTCATGATGCAGCCAACTCAGTTGTATGTTGACTCATGTTCATTGATAATATCAGCAGATGCCAATGGGGGCCTTGACTGAGCTGAAAAAAAAGGGAATTAAATGTTTTATTTATAATTTGCAAATATATTAATGGGTGGGGGAAGAATTAAGAAATAGCGCAGGCAATTCAGAAAACCAATACTTGGGAAGGATTAACTTGATCTTTGTAGGGAGCAAAAGACTCTCGCTCTTTTAGCTTTGAGCTAATAGTCACTCCCAAGCATGAGTAGAGAATCCTGTAATGTAATTATACTCAGGATAAGAAAATGCTTCCTTCTGTCAGTGCTGAATCTGCTGCCAATCAATGTTATTGAATGACCCCAAACTCTAGTATTATGGAAGAAGGAATAACATTTCTGTGTATCACCATTTTCTAGACCATGCATAATTTAAGAAAGCTAGTCTCTGGTTCCCCTTTGGCATCTTTTTTTCTTAAGCTTAAAAATCTTGAGGTGATGATGGTCACCTTGTTAGACCACTTATTATGCCTGAGTCAGCTCAAAAAAAATCACCAGAGATCTTACTACTTACTTCCTTTCCTGTTCAACTGAGGTTTAATAAAATCAGATATGGGCTGAAAATGTTCTTTAAGAAAGAACAAAGTTAGAAAATGTTCTGGAATTTCCTCTGGCAATGCCATTCTGGTGGGCTAGCATTTTTGTAGAAATTATTTTTTTTCCTATTAAAGCATATCATTTACTTTAAAATGATATACCTACCAACGGGACATTTATCAAATTTTTCAGCTTTTCTTAATCATGTTTTCTTTCTCTTTCGTTTAGGAAATGGAAATCAAGTGTTCTATTGAATAAGTGAATTTTTCTGAACTGCAGGCAAGGAATTGCAGTTTGATTAAAAAAAAGGGATAGGATTGGCAAAGTATTTCAATACAGCTGGATGTTCTCTCAAAGTACAGGGGTACCTCGGTATTTGACTGCTTCAAAACTTAATGAATTTGGTGCTTAATAATAATAATAATAATAATAATAATAATAATAATAATAATAATAGTAATAAAGTTGGAAGGGACCTTGGAGATCATCTAGTCCAACCATCAGTTTCCTTCCATCAGGCAGGAAATCCTATACCATTTGAGATAAATGGCTGTCCAGTCTCTTCTTAAAAACTTCCAGTTTTGGAGCATTCACAGCTCTGGAGGCAGGTTGTTCCACTGGTTAATTGTTCTGACTGTCAGGAAGTTTCTCCTTAGTTCTGGGTTGCTTCTCTCTTTGGTTAGTTTCCATTCTTTGCTTCTTGTCCTGCCTTCAGGTACTTTGGAGAATAGCTTGACTCCCTCTTCTTTGTGGCAATCCCTGAGATATTGGAACACTGTTAACATGCCACCCCTAGTCCTTCTCTTCATTAAACTAGACATACCCAATTCCAGCTTTGTTGTTGTTGTTGTTGTTGTTGTTATTTTTGGCTTTTGTCGCAAGCCTTAGTTCATTTTGAGCCTTAGCTTTCCTCACTTCATCTTTGGAGGCTCGGGCTATTTGCTGATATTCTGCCTTAATTATGCCCCTCTTTCCACTTTTTATGCTTGCCCTTTTTGTCTTTCAATTTATCATAGAATTCTTTATGCAGCCATGATGGTTTCTTTTGAGAGTTGTTATTTTTCTTCTTCATTGGTATTGTGGTAGACTGGGCTTTTATAATCTCACTTTTCAAAATTTCCAAATTTTGACATGTTGCCCCAGTGCTCAGCCTTTGTTTAGTACTCGACTTGCTGTTATAGGAAGAGTGAGGTGGTTATGGGGAACAGACAGAAAGTCGGTCATGCTGGGAAGATCACTGACATAGGAAAAGGGACAGATGGAAAATTCTTCCCAGGCCAAAACAAAGGGTTACATAGTAAGTCATATGGTTTGTTTGGGACTCATCCTTTATAGTACCTCTTGCACCTCCCAGAACCAATTAACACTGAGTACTGAGGTACCACTATATTGGAAATGTCACTCCCAGAATTCTCAGCTAGCTTGGGACCACTATTCCAGAATTCTGGGACTAGTAGCTGCAATATACCCATACGGTACGGAGAAGCTTGCATTAGTATTTGATTAAAGATTAAAATTGAAACTGGAATTGGCTTTTCTCTGTTTCAAAAGCGTAAACTCTCATTTGATTATTGAAGAGTGAAGAGATAACAGCATTGTTAAACTCTCTTTTGGTGTTCACCATTTTGTTTTCCCCATCATGCCATTGTGAATGTGGTTGTACTATTCATTACATTGGAAACAAGAGCATTCCAGTGGGAAAATGGTGCGTGCATGTCATTTTTCTCTCTGAATGCTCCTGTGAATAGCACTACATTGTGTAATGAAGAATTCTTTCACTTGAAAGACTTCTAGCATTACTAATCAGAAGATGCCCTGCAGCTATTATGTGTTTCCTTTAACAGATTTCTTTTTTTTCCTGCTTAAAACAAATGGAAGAAGTGATAGAAACTTCTAAAAGTATCATCCAGGTGGAACACAGGGAAGTCTTATCGGATTAACTGAACGGTAAAGGGCTTGATGCTTTTGTATATATTTAATATGCAAAAATAAAGTGGGAAAACACTCCCCACTATTATATTTGGAACAACCCATACATAGTTTTATGAATCATGAATTTGTAACAACAATTCATAGGAATAAAATGCCTGTTGAGGCAAATAGCTTTGTCAAACCAAAATGCCATGCTGAGATATTTATTGAAGTATAGGATACAGCTATAACTAACCTTGCTTTTGATATCTTGCAGGTCTTCCATAAGTTGGGAGCGGTGAAAATATTCATAACTACATATTTAATGTGGCAAACTATTCTCACTGTATTTTTCTTAAGGCAGCCATCTCATTGTAAGGCTTGGGCTGAAGAGAGACTTCCATAGGGAAATACATTTAGCACCTCTGTTGATAAGTTTTCATCATCAAGTCAAGACAGTCTTTCCCTCTTGGGCATTGCCATAACTTTCACAGCAATATTTATTAAGCTTTATATGAGAGGCTATATATACTGAGATGAGCGCCAAATTGGTGTAGAGATTAAGCTCCAGGTTAGGAACCCAGAAGACTGTGAGCTCCAGGATTCCTTAGGTAAGATATCTGGCCTGGATCTCCCTCAGCTGTAAGAAGAAGGTAAAACCTCTTGGCAAACCATCTTGCCAAGAAAACTACAGGGACAAGTGAAGACTGACAAGCTGTGGTGGAATGTAGTCTGGCTCCTTCCCAGAAGGCAGACAGCAGAGGTTGAAATATCTGATAGGCAGCAAGTGAGCAAGAACAGACCTTCCCCGGCAATTCACAGATTATATCTATAGTTATATCTATAGTATGTTTAGTTGTGTGTCATGTATGTGTTCACTTTGAGAATAGTCAATTAAATTTCATTTTTGATGTGTGTTGTTGTGCCCACAGTAAAAAATGACAATAAAGGCTATCCCATCCCATCCCATCTCATCTCATTTTATCCCATCCCATCCCATCCCATATCATCTCACCTCACCTCATCTTATTCTAGATAGTTGCTTTACTCTGGCAAGATTCTGTTTGTAGGTGAACAACTGTGGAGGAACTACTCAGAAATAACTCCATGTGTTGTTCTTGGCTCGTTGGGCCTGGCGCATGCAGACATCACAAACAAAACCAACCAACCAAACAAACATCCTTTTACTTTTATAGTTGATAGCATGTTGTACTTTCTCTGCTACTTACCGATGTAATTTTTCTAATTTAAATTTAGTTTTTAGCCCTTGTACTTATTAGGCAGATTGGAGATATAAAAAGTAAAACCAAGGGCAGTTAAATGTATATTATACATGTAAATGTGTGCAATATTGTGACCATAAAATGGAACATTAATTTGGCATCACTTTTTTGGAGGAGGAATAACCATGTCTCTTTTTCCTCCCTACATAAATCCCTTAAATTTCATTTCTAGGATGAGGCATTTATTTTGAGCATTAAGTCTGATTGTGATCTGTCTCTCAGGACCTCTCTTTATGCTCTTTCCATTGCTGTCCTTTGAGTGAGGGAACAAAGCATTGCTCCTCCCTCTGCTCAGTAATTTAGAGATGGCTTTGTCCTAAGGCAATTTCAGATAAGCAGGTTCTCGGGAAGAACCAAATGTCACCAGATTAGCTATCTTGGAATGTCATGTGTTTTGTGGAAAAGAAGACAAAGGGGTGAACTGCCAGCTCTGTGTATCTGTGTGTGTCAAGAGTGCATGCTTGTATCGTGTTTGTAGAAAAATCAGAAAGTTGAATTTAACTAATGTAATGAAAGAGACGTTGCAATCCCAATTTTCACGGCTTAGAATTTCACAACATTAGAAAGTTCTAATTTGCACACCAGGTCTAAACAGACTAAAGTGTTGGTAATCCTTCAATCTCTTTTGTGGTGGAATGTAGTCTGGAGTCCCAGGAGGGAGGGGCTGCTTCCAGAGGACAAAAAGGAAGTGGAGCTTGGAATGTCTGGTAGGCAGGAAGAGGGTAAAGATGGACCCGCTCTTGCAGTTCACAGGGTATATCTATAATTATGCAGATAGTTATTTTAGTTTGGCAAATTCTGTCTGTAGGTGAAGAACAACAACAACAAAAAAAAAACTACTTGGAAGCAACTCCACATGCTGTTCTTGTTTTGTGATGCCTGACACTTTTGACCTACATCCTCTCCAGCAACCAACACCCAGATAATCAGTAATTAACACCATGCAAACAATCGAGCAGAAAACTTTAATCAAGGAACTACTAAGGAAATAAACATATATTCACTGGCAGGGCAAGTTATTGTATACCATGGGTCTCCAACCTTGGTAACTTTATGACTTGTGGTCTTCAATTCTCAGAATTCCTCGCCAGCATACCTGGGCGAGGAATTCTGGGAGCTGAAGTCCACAAGTCATAAAAGGCCAAGTTTGAAGACCCCTGCTGTATACAAACAGGGAGCAAACTCCACATTCACAAGGACTGATGATGTTACCTAGTTGGATAATGAAACATCTGTAAGCAAACAACCAAGCTCAGAGAGCACCAAGAGCTCCACAAAGATTCAGATCTCAAAGTAATCACCTAGCCTCATGAGTTGAGAAGATTGTGATAGTTACTGATGAAATCCAAACAGTGCAGAATGCTTTAGGAAAATAGTCCATTGACAAGCGATGAATCAGAGTAACCACCTTTAGAAACCAGCCACTGATGGAGTTTAGAACCTACTGATGAGAGTCAAAAGCCTTGAACGAGAGGATCGGAGCTATACCCAATCGGGGCTTCATTAGATAATTGTAGCAAAGCCAATGATGTTTCAATTCAACTATTTTTTTTTCCAAAGCAATTGCAGCAAAGATAGTTTTGCAGCCTTTTATTTACGGCACTGAAGCACATAGTGTCCCATTGGCATGGATTCACTTTGACATTTGGGATTTCCCCCTTCTTTTTTGTAACCCTAGTCCCTGGACACAACAAGATAAATGTTCATGGCACTGTTTATTATAGTGGAATTTTTATTAGTTTTATTATTATTTTTAGTATTAGTATTGTTTAACAATTTGGATATTGTATTGTTCAAGAATTAAGATATTAACTTGTTTATATTATTATGTTTATTTTAAATTTGTTTATTTTTATGTTAAAGGGGAGTTAAAGCGCGTTATGGACTTGGTTATTTGTATAGTTGGTTAATGTTAGTTAGAGTATGATTATTATATTTGTTACCCTGTACTCAGCTCTGGGAAGTGGGGGAGGGAGAGGGGGTGTTTAGGGTGGGTGGGTTTTAGGGTGTATATTGTAACTTTTATAAAACCTTTCAATAAAAAAAAATGTTCATGGCACTGGGGCAGAAAGGCAAAGCCAGTGGCTATGTGGAATTGCTCCACACAATTTATCTTGTTGATAAAAAACTAGAAATCTCCCCTCCCCCAAAAAACCCATGTATAACACGACCCCACCATCAATGAGTGAAGATAGCAGGATGAGTGGAATCATCAGAAAACAGTGGATGCTTTCTTTTAATATCTTCCATCTACAAGACAATCTTCAATTTATACCTGCTGCAGGAAATCATTTTGCTGCCCTTTAGATATAAGCAAATGAATGGGATAGGGAGTTTATTATGTAAGTTTATTATTGCCTCTAATTTAGAGATATGAAGCACTACCTCCTCCATGGCAAATAATCATGAGATAATATAATGAGCCTCTTTCATTTCAGAGCCCCAAGCCTCTGCACGTTCTATATATTTAGCAGGAAGAAATCTTGTGAATTAATTAACTGTAACATCCATAACCATTCTTAATGCAGATAACAGCTGTTCGCTAAAGGTGTGTTGTGGTTTATCACTCCCTATCTTGGCTTCTGTGGCTCATCCGTAATTTAAGATGAATATTCCTTTGTGGGAAAGAGAAAATAGGCTTAATATTAAAGTAATTTTGTGACTCGTAATGGGGGTCAAGTCTGGGTGTACTTACTTCATTAGTATGTTTTGAATTATGTTCAGCTACAGCCAGCTGGATATTTCAAATCATTATTTTTTTCCTAGGCCAGGCTTGAAAAAAGAATGGTGGTCATAAACGACAGTGAAAGCAGCCTATGACGAAGGAAAATGTGTATTTTCAGAGACCTGAGCTTTTCAAACTGAGATCTGTGCCATTCAAATGCTGCATGAAACAGTTGATAAAATCTCTCTGATTTTGTTAATCTTTTGAAGCTGCTTTAACCATTGCTGAAGGATTACACAGACCAAAGCTGTAGTGCTCATAATTTTCTTTATTAATCTGATCTTCCTTCAGATCATATTTTTAGACTTAAATTAACTTGGGAAACTAGTTTTTATCTTCATATTCATTACTGAATTGATTAGATTTATATTTAATTATTACTGAGTCTTGTCCCCCCCCAAGTGCTGTGAAATACTAATGTTTCAAAGTTATTGTTGTATTTTGGGGTTTTTAATCCTATCATTATGGTAGCCACTGATAGTTTTTTGAGAGAGGTTGCAAACAAATTGATTAAATAAATTAATTGTTTTGTTTTATAACAAAAGAGAAAGTGAAGTGAAGAGAAAGGAAGGGAAGGGAAGGAAAGACGAAAGGAAAGGAAGAAAGACTATAAAATAGCTCAGAATTATTTGAGTAGTTTGTGAAAAAGAGGGCCCTTGTGTGAAAGGAACTACCTCAAATTGTCTTGGAAATAGTATCATATTGAATCAACCAGTATGCATCTTTCTCTGCTGTGCGATAATTTTATTTCAGTTTATTTATTAAGACAAACAGTAAAATTATATTGCTAACAATCTTTTAACTATAGCTATTTTAACTATAATTTTATTTTGATTGTGATTATCATTTTTATTGTTATAGAAATATTTATCTGCTAGGATTTTAATGTTTTAACGCTATAAGCTGCTAAGAGTCATTTCAATATGAGATGGGTGGCAAATAAATAAACAACGAAGAGCATAAAATAAAAATAATCTGCCTTCGTATAATTAAAGATAATATACCCTAATATGGCTGATTAGCAGCAGTCTCTTTAAGTTCTCCCCTTCCAAATGATCATTCAATTTCACCTCACATTATTGGCATCATTGCTTAGGACCAAAATCTCTTAATTGATTCTTAACCTTTAACAAAATGAATAGGACTACCATTTCTGCGTGTCTATGGAGATTCTCAGTCATCCAGGTCATGGTTGTCTCAAAGGTGCTTTTTCAAGATTTTTCACGTTTTCCAAAAGCCTTCTTTGTTTTTTCTTATCTGAGAACTGAAGAAGCTTTTTGGATGAGAAGCAAAACGTTCTCAAGAAAAAACAAAGAAAGTCCAGTTGCCTCTGGAAAAAGCAACTTTGGATTTTGTTCCCAGGTATGCAGGCACTGAGAATAGATTCTTTGATCTCCTCTTGTTAGTATGTAGTAGCTAAACCTTAGGAAACCTATAAAGTAGCCTCTGTATTCATGCACGGATCTCTCTATATTTACGCATGTCTATATGCATGTGGTGGATGATTTTCCTGTTGACAGGTTTCAACACACAGAGAGGAAGTTTCTACTTCCAGTGTTAAACTGCTATGGTTGTATTTAACCCTGCATTGTTGTTGTTGTTGTTGTTGTTATATTTCATATGTTTTTAACTGGCCTTACACTACATTGAGTTTCTTTGATTAGGCAGCCTTATAAGTTGAATTAACACTATGTTTATATCTGGGAGGGGGAAGGAAATAGGTTGGCATTTTTAAAGTACCTGAGATGCATTATATATAAGAAGGTCAAAATCTAATCTTTATCAAGCAAGAGGGCAAGACATTACAGAAAGAAAGATCTCGGTTGAATGTCAGGAAGCTTAAGAGTGGAATATATTATTTAGAGAGGCTGTGATTTCACCTTCATTGGGTGTGATCAAGCAAACACTGGCACAGTGATTTTATTCACACCAATATGTGTGAGCTGGGACTAATATTTCTAACACTATTTTCTTGAGCACTGGTTCTCCTTATGGCTGTATTAAGGAATCTGATAGCCTTAATATTATCTTCCAGTTGTAGGTTCTATTTTATTTAAAGAGCTGCATTTTGAAAGTACATTTAAATAGCCTGGAGGAACTATGGAGGAGTATGGGATATGTCGGACATTACAACAATTGGATAAAATATTGATAAAATAAAATAAGGGAGAAAAATTCTTAACAAAAACCTATAAACTCCTATTAGAAATTGAACTAGAAGAAGAAATAGTAAAGGGCCTGATGATAGCATGGGCCTGAAACATAGGTAGAAATATAGGATTAGAGGAATGGGAAAAAACATGGAACATAAATTACAAATTAACGTTGTCAACTGCATACAAGGAAAATCAATACAAAATGTTCTACAGATGGCATTTAGCACCGACGAGATTGGCTAAAATATACAAAAATATGAATCCGGATTGTTGGAAATGTAAAAACAAAGAAGGAACATTTTATCATATGTGGTGGCAATGCCCCAAAGCAAAGACCTATTGGGAGCAGATAAGAAGATGGTTACAGGAAATAACAAAACAACAAATTGAACTCAAACCCAAAATATTTTTATTAGGCATAATTAACCCAAAAATCGAGAAACGACTCCAATACATCATTATACATATTATAACTGCAGCACGCATTGCATATGCACAATGTTGGAAAAGGGAGAACATACCAACAAATGCAATGATTGTAGGTAAGATATTAGACTGTGCTGAGATGAACAAACTTTCCTTAGAAATAAAAGACAAAGAAACTACAGAATTTTACGAGATATGGGACATGTCTTACAACTGGCTAGAATTGCGGAATAAAAATGTATGAGAAGTAATGTAAATAAATGTAAATAAACTTAAGAGATATAGGACATAGTATTGTTAAGGGAAAAGGAAAAATGTATTGTATATTATGTTTGTTTGTAAAGGGGAAAAAGGAAAAATTAAAATAAAAATAAATAAATAAATAAATAGCCTCTCCTCTCCCACACGACCCTCTCTTTGAATCCCGAGCATGTGACTGAATTGACACTTTGCTGAGAACAAAATTTGAGAGGAAGGTTGCAAAAAGGAAAGTTTTGGTTTCACAAGGTTGTTTGCTGTAGCGAAGCTCATAATTAGGGTGACCTAAATAAGTGCTCTGACAAAAAATAAATAAAAGTTCTCTAGAGACTTAATCCAAGCTGTCACTGCTGAAATCAAGGTGTTCTTAAAAGTTAGATCAAAGCTATTGCATCTCACTGTCAGGGACATGGAACATTATAACTTAACTCTCCTGTCAAACTATCATAAAAAGGTTGATCATTATGAGTGCCTTGCAGAAAATTAACAACAAGGTTACTCATTATCATTTGCTCATGTCTACCTCTCTACCACATAACCAGACAAATTAAAAGCAGCAAATGTTCTTTGAAATCTGAAGAGATCATTTCTATTCTGCGGTCAGACAAGGTGATGATAAAGTTCCTTTCTGCCCATAAAACTCTACTAATCTTTTATGAAAACAAAACAAAACAGATGAGAAGAACATATCATAACTGCATAAGGGGAAGTAGCCACAAACCAAAGTCAGCAGATCCCAAGCTCTTTGGCTCAGTGCTTATGTGGCTGGTTGTGGAATTCTGTGAGTTGAAGTCCACAAGTCTTAAAGTAGCCAAGTTTTTGGACCCCTGAAATAGACGTTAAAGTTTTGCGACATGGGACTGAAAGATATCTGGGCCTCTTACAGCCTGACCAATCAATCAGTAAAACAAATGGCCCAATTCAGAACATAAAAAATAGACTCATATGCCTGGAAGGGACCTTGAAGGACTTCTAGTCCAATCCCCTGTTCAAGGCAGGAGATATTATACCATCCTGGTCAAATGGTTGTCTACTTTTGAAAACCCCCAATGAAGCAGCACCCACAACTCTGGGAGGCAAGCTACTCCACTGATTCATTGTTCTCACTGTCAGAAAATTTCTCCTTATTTCTTGGTTGGCTCTCTCTTTGATAAGTTTCTTTCTTGTCCTGCTCTTAGACATTTTGATTACTCTACTCTTATTTATAACAGCCCCTCAAGTACTGGAAGGTAGCTATCATATCCTCCTTAATCCTTCTCTTCAATAGGATAGAGATGTTCCTGGCTCCCTCAGCTGTTCATCGTACTATTTAGCCTCTAGAACTCGTATCGTCTTTGCTCTCTGACTTTCTTTTTGCACTTGCTCTTTAAAATGCTTCCTGACTGACTCACTGGTACCATGGGGGGGGGGGGGGATACACAATAAGAAATAATTCTGGAAGATATTTTTTTTAGCTCTTTTGGCTCCTTTATTTTCGCTGCAAATTTGGTGAGTTTAAACAGTCAGATATAGTTAATTTAGCTGGCGTTGCCACATTAGATCAGGTGATTGACTTAGTTTTAAAGGGAGGAGAAAAGAAGGTGGAAAATCTAGGAAAATTGATGAGCACATCAGGTCAGGGAAGATCTGAAGCAATCTATAGGCTTGCTGGTAGGAGATGGAAAATAATCTTGCAGAGTAGCTCTGGTTCATAACTTTTGATCCAGTGTCCTTGAAGAGACTTGAAATATTCTAAAACTAAAGCCATGATTAGTTGTGTTTGTTTTAATTTTAGAAGGAAGGGAGGGAGTGAGGCTCATTAAACTGAGCCAGTTTTTATTTTGTCCCAGTTACTGCTACGTTTCTATTTCCTTCCATTTTTGACAATTGCACCTGTCATCTGCCTGAGTACAATGTCACACCCACCCCTCCAGTTGCAAAAATAATAAGCGTATTTTATCTTATGCTGGAGAAATAATAATATTAATACTGAAGTTTGATAACGTATACTATAAATGCTAAATTATTATACTAATCTTGCCACATTGCTCTTTCTTAGCAAGCAAATATTCGCATGTCAAAGCATATTATTATGAATTATAGCTTTCCACAACAGTTCATTCCAACTAGACTCTGGTATGCATTTTCTCTCTGTGATGATAAGCGTTCTATATTCAGGATTTCCATCTCCATGTTATCCAAAATACTCCCGTCACATTCTTGCTCCCCTGCTCAATTCCTGCCATTTAGGGGGATCCAGAAGCTTAAAAATGGGGATATAGGGGATTGATTGCAGCAAGAAGCTTACTCTCTCTGTGTGGAATGACTTGCCTGCAGAGGTTGTGGATGCTCCAACACTGGAGGTTTTAAAAGAAATTGGACAACCATTTGCCTGAAAGGGTATACTGTAGTGTTTCCTGCCTGAGCAGGGGACTGGACTAGAAAAACTCCAAGATCCCTTCCAACTCTGTTTTCTATTTTGTTCTATCATTTCTGGGCGATCTTGCTTTCTTCCCCTGAAAACATTGCTCTCCTTCTGTCAGATGCAAAGAATCAGGACCACACAATAAGTCCCACTTAAGCTGATTTATTGCTCATGCTTATACACAAGAAACTAATCAGCTAATGGTCAGCACTAAATTGGCACTACATAAAAGTTAATGGAATTCAAGAAGCAAAGCTGGCTGAGGAATTCTGAGAGTTGAAGTTCACAAGTCTTAAAGTTGCCAAGGTTGAGAACCTCTGTATTATACCATCCGTCCATTCAGTCAGCAGTCTATAAAGTTTTCACAACTTTTTAGTTGCCCCAAAATATTATTGTCTGCTCAATATTGCCCCTTTGCTTATCTACAGAAATGTGTGGTATAAGGTGTCAAAACCAAAGCAAACTCTTATTTAGGACTCTCTTAATCCATTCACATAATAATAGTGGACTGTTTATTTTCTTAAACAAATTACAAGTCAAAACATAGAAGATTTCCATTGAAATCTTTACCTGCTGGTATTAGTTTGAGAATGCTTCCCTTTTATACTGCCAGTTTTTCCACACTGTCATCAAATGGAAAATATTTGAATAAAAGATAATAAAATCATTGATCTACAGTGAGGTAGTATTAATATTAACACAGAATTTTATAATTAATTTGCTGCCAGATGAAAGGGAAGTATCAGCTCCTTTTAGCAGTGGTGATTAAAGTGAGACTAACCCTTTGAAAACTACATTGACATATATAACATGAAACCTAGGATTTGATGGCCCATAGCACTGTCACAATGAAACATTTTAAACAGACAAGATTTGATTTTGGAGAAGTTTAAAGAATTAAAAAGCACAGGGATACAATTTTGAAGAGTTGAGCATATCTGGATGTTGTGGACATGGAAATTATTTCATAGGTGAAAGAGTTCATTTGAAAACTCTCAATTACATGTGTTGACTCCTTCCAAGATTGGTATAATGAAGACCTGGATTGTTGGGGGCAACTGTAAACACTCTGTAAACACTTAGAGAATGCTATGAAGAGGCATACAAGTCTAAGTTCTACTGCTATTTCTATTTGATAGAATAAATCCAGAACTGATCTAAATTCTTAAAGCTAGGAGAAGCCATTCTGTCTATTGAGTTCAACCTCTGGCTCAGTGTAGGAATTAAAATTAAACCATTTACAGCAGATGGTTGCCCAGCCTCTCCTGGAAGACACACAGTGAAGGAGGGCCCTTTGTCTCTCTCTGTAATTGCTTCAAACGTTCATCTGCTTTTACTGCTATTAAGTTTTTTTCTAATACTCAGTTAAAATTTGCTTTCTTCTTGGATGAGTGGCTGGGTGAATGACAGAAGGTCACAACAACATCATTGCTTTGTTTGTTCCTCAACCTAACTCAGACGTTATATTCAATATAACTTCATTCATTCATTTAAATTTCCAAGCAACAGTATATTCATGTAACATGTAGTGTAGCTACTTCCTTTCTATTGTTTATGTTGCTTTTGAATAAATTCTTTTCTTTGGTACCTATATTCCAGTCATGAAAGTCCCACCAGGTCTCAATTATATATTAAATCTGTTTGACTTTCTGTAATAAAAATTCAGGCTCATCTTCTTTGTTCTCCATTTCCTGACTTATAGTGTACAGATAACAAAAGCCATGCATTTCATGAGTCAATGTTCTTTCTGATCTTTCCATGTTTGTTTAACAGGCCCCATTATAGCCACATTGGCATTTCTTTCACAACTTTTTATCTGAAGTCTTTACTTTTGAGTTTTCATTTTTTAGGCCCCACACAATTCATCATAAAGCCCTCCCAATCATGTTTGCCCAGTTTGGGTCCAAAAATATTTTTTATCAGCCCTTGTAAATGGCAAACCCTTTCTGTAGCAGAGGTCCCTTATTTACATAATTGAGATCCCAGTCCCCAAAGCCAAATTTTTCTTGTTGACACAATTAACATAGCTTGCCATTCAGCTATGATATTCTTTTCCCCCCTCTCCTTTCAGTTTATTTATTTTTTCCTGTGGACTGCAGTGATAGATTAGAACATTGCTGAAACCTTCAGAGTCTTGAGTTTTGTTCCTACGTTTTCAAAGTTTCCATTGTGATACAGTTCTACTATTACAGTCCTGTTAAGACTCTGGGTTGAAAGGATTGAATGGTGACATCTGTTGGCTTGGGGGCAACCAGTTGGGGGCTCCTTTCATGTCCCCATGAAATCTCCCAACGAAGTGGTACCCATTTATCTATCCGCAGTTGCACGCTTTCAAACTGTCAAGTAAGCAGGAGCTGGAAGATATGACCGAAGCTTATCCTACTGCAGCAGTCGGGTCTCAAACAAGAAGCTGCCGATTGTCAGCCCAGCATCCTAAGCTTGTGAACCACCATTCTCCTATTGTTAACAGTTATGATTATTTTTATTTATTTATTTATTTTATTTATTTATGAGACTTATATACCGCTTTTAAGTGCAAGCACTCTCTAAGCGGTGTGCACCAGTAAGCAATGTATATATATATTTACATTGCCCCCAACAATCTGGGTCCTCATTTTACCTACCCCGGAAGGATGGAAGGCTGAGTCAACCTTGAGCCGGTGAGATTTGAACCGCTGACCTGCTGAACACAGTCAGCTAAAGTGGCCTGCAGTACTGCACTCTCACTGCTGCGCCACCTCGGCTCTTTTATTTTTATTTCTGGCCAGTATCATTTGTCATCAAATGGACTAATAAAGGGAACAATGGTGAGCCTGATACATCTAGGAAAGTGTTCCGCCAGATCTCTAACTGGTGTTCCTAGCAGGAAGCAAACTTCATGACTTAATGAATTCACTTAGCAAATGGGTGGGTTTTTTTGTTCCTTATAATGACTTCATTTCATTTCAAACTTTATTGTCATTGTATGTGCACACACACATAATCCCCAAACACACTCCCACCCACCACAATTTCCCACCCTTAAGACCACCCAAACATCCACACAATAGACCAAGTAGTACTGTCCAACAGTTCACTGATGGTGGCCCTTTAGTTCATTGTTGAGTGCAACTATAGCTCTGGGATAAATACTATTCAGAAAACGTGTGGTCCGAGTTTTAATTATTCTGTATCTTCTGCCAGAAGATTGTAAGCAGGATGGGAAGAGTCCCTGAGAATGTTATACAACTTCCTCAAACAACAAGATTCGAAGATGTTGTCCAGGGTTGGTAGCTGAAATCCGATAATATTCTGGGCAGTTTTAATGATTCTCTGTAGAGGTTTTTTGTCCACTACAGAGCTACTTCCATACCATGCAAGAATGCCGTATGTCAGGACACTTTCAATGGTGCTGTGATAGTAGGACAGAAGTAGATGCTGAGATAAATTTATCTTCCTGATAAAGCTTTCCCAACTTGTTCTCTTTTTGCAGATTGCACTGCC